>NC_038047.1:26435293-27051924 GCF_002211085.1 Panicum hallii
AGGATCACGTCTATTCCCCCAGGCTTAAGTACTACCAAATCTGCTAGAAAGTCTACCCCACTTAAATTGATCCTTACCCGGGGACAACCTAATTGACAATTGATGTCGCCTCCAGGCGTCCGGGTTAATAGGGGCGTTTTTAGTAGTACTGTAGTATTTTGTGTTTCTCCACATAGCTCGAGGATATAAACGATGTGATGCTCCAGAATCAAATAATACTGTCGCCAGAGCCGAGTTTGACTAGGTACTCACCGAGCACTACTCCTTGGGCCTCTTGGGCCTCCTGCGCATCGATGTGATTGACGCGGGCTCGTCCAAACGATTGCTGCTTCACCTGCTGGCTGTTGTCGTGTTGCGGACGGGCACTCGGTTGGCACCGGTCAGGGCTGGTCGGGCCCATTCACCGGTTGGAGAAGGCTGACGTGGCCGGCTTATTCTTGGCGTAGGGGCAATTGGCGATAAAGTGCCCCGTCTCACGGCAGTTGAAACAGGCCCTAACATTGTTGTTGTCGGAGGCGGCCAGACTGGTGTTTCTCTGCGGGGCCCTCATGTGTTCTGACTCTTGGGCTGTGCTTCAGAGGCTCGTGACCCGGTCACTTGGGACTGATCCTATACTGCATTGGGGCCTGGATTTGGTGCAGTGTAGTTGGAGTTCCTCGGCTTTTGGAAGCGGTCCTGCTGGCGAGCCTTACTTTCCAAGAATTTGCGTTTATTGTCCTTTCTTTCTTCGGCCTTGGCCCTTTCTGTGAGGATGGCCTTGTTCATCAGGGTGTTGAAGTCTGGATAGATCTGGGGAGTAAGCAAGGTCCGGAGCTCTGGGCTTAACCCCTTCTTGAACATGTCTTGCTTTTATCATCGTCGTTCACCTCTTCCGGCGCATATCGGGCCAATTCTATGAACCGGTGGATGTATTCTTCCACCGTCATACTCCCTTGTTGTAGTGCGCGGAATTCATCCGCCTTGCGTTTCATGGTGGCAGAAGGGATGTGGTAGTGGCGGAACTCCCTTACAAATTCCCCCAGGTGATGGTGGAGGCATCTTCGGCTGCGGCACAATAGTTTTCCCACCAGGATAATGCCGTTCCGGTGAGCTGGTGGGCTGCCAGTAGGACTTTATCCCGGTCCTGGCATTCGAATGGTTCGAGCTTCCTCTGAATTACTCGCAACCAGTCGTCAGCATCCAACGGGTTGCAGGATCCGGCGAAGGTAGGTGGCTTGGTCCTTAAGAAGGCCGTCAGCTTGTCGTTCATATTCTGCCCTCGTGGCTGCCGGTTAATGAGGGCATTTGCCAGTGTCTCCAGAATGAGGGTTTGGTTATGGATTATCTGCGCCAGTCTCCGAGGGGTGGAGGTGGTGGTAGTTGTTCTCCTTCTTGACTTCCCCCTCGGTTCTGGCTTACTTCTTGTTCCCCTTGGGGAAGATCTTGTTCAACAAGATGTGCTCTGACACTAGCGGCTACGGGGTTCCGGCCGCGGGAGGCCCTCGCGATGTTCCGGGGAGTCACCTGTTGATTGGGTAAATTGGGGTCACGGTTATGTGATGTTTAAGTTGTTTAATTCGTATATATAAGGCAGAATCTACCTTCTGCCGATATCTATATAATTAAGCAGCACACAACACATCAGCACCCGACATCACAAGTAACAATCACCAAGTATTTTATTAAGCAGGGAGGGTACAACCTAGGGGTAGGACTAAGTCTCGTGCTACTCGGCCAGGGTCTGGCAAAAGGGCACGTCTTAAACAGAAAGGCTGGGGCATCACTGGGATGGCGTCGATCATTCTACTTGCGTGGTGTGTCTTCTTCCAGGGCGGACAGGGTGAGAGGTTCTCGCTCGCCGTCTTCTGGGTTCCCATCGGTCAGGGGTTGCATTGCCGCATCCCCTTCGTCGGTGGTGGCAGAACTTCCAGGATTCTCGGGTGGGGCTCGTGTGCTCCCAAAGAGTGATCCCCACCCTATGACGGGTGTCCCAGTAAAACATGGTCTTCCCTATCGCCGGGACGGGTGTTCCACTTTGGGTCCAATCTTGCATACGCCGGTCTCGGGCCTGCCTGAGGCTTTCTTGGGCGACAGCTTCGCTACTGACCGCGGCTGCGGCTCTTGCCTCGGCATGGGCGGCTCGGATCTGCTGTATCCTCACCGCGAGCTCTGCTTGCTCGGCTCGATGGGTCTGTTCCCTTAGGAGGTTGGCTTGCTCATCAAAGAGTTGGTCCAGGGCGGCTAGGTAAGTGGCCACTTGGTACAGGGGGCCTTCTTCGTGGCGTCGTCGCTCCAGGTTTCTCATGCGTGCTTCCCAGACTGGGGTTCTGATGGCCGGCGGAAAGAACTTCGCTGGTGTAGGGGCGAGGTGTTCTTCAAAAATCCGGCACAAGTAACGGAGTGCTTTTCTGATGGCCAGGGGGTAGGTATCTTGGTGTCTAAATCCTGTGGCGGTCGCTCGCCAAGGCTGGATGTCGGGGTAGCGGTTGCTCCTGGCGATGACCAGGATCACCCTGCAGCGGAGGGTACCATGGTGCTCGTACTCTCGGCTGTAGTACCTTGGGCGCTCCGTAACGCCAAGGTCTTCCAGGGTGTTGATCAAGAGGCTGGGGAATCCAGGCGCAGCTTGGCAATCGCCCTGGGTCCATCCTTCCTCAGCCATCTGAAACAGAAGTAGGGTAAACAACCTGGTACAGGTGCAAAAGCGAGTAGATGATATTTATTATTACAACAAAGGTGGTACAGTTTTCATGGATACGTGGTCACTAGGGTAGGGTTTTTGCTAGGGGTGCTAATCCTATCATGGGGATTCTTCCTCGGTCCTGATAGAGCGCTTCTTTATTGGAAGGAACCGATCCATCTCGTTTTCGGTCTGAGTACCCTTATCCCAGTGGGTCTCCATGGGTTCTTCTTCTTCTTCTTCGATCCATCCACCTATCCCGTTGCGGTTCTCGTATTCTTGCATTTGGGCTTGGAGGGCGGCTAAGGAATACTCGGCGCTTGCGGCTCTTGTCCGTTGTTCCTCCAGCTCCTGGGTTAACTTTTCAACCCCATGGATTAGCTGCTTCAGTTGTGCTGCCTGTTCGCGGTAGAGTGCATCCAAGCCAGTGAGGTAGATGGACAGGTGGGAAACCGTATCTTCGAGATCCTCTTCTTCTCGTCCAAGGCCCCTCATTCGGGCAATCCAAGTGCGTCCTCGTCCCTCAGCGGGTGGGAAAACCCCATAGTAGTCCGCTGAAGATGGTGCCTGTAGAGCACACGCAGCCGTCGCAGGGCTTTGCGGGCGGCCTTTCGATAGGTGTCGGGAAGCGAAAGCCAGTGGTGGAGATGAACCAAGGGTCCACATCAGGGTAGCGGGTGCTTTCTCCACAAAAACCATTATGTCGCACCGAAGGGTGCCTCTGGCGATGTACTCACGGTAGGCATACTCCGGTGGTTCCATAACCCCGACGCGTTCCAGGCTGAGCAATAGCAACTTGGGGAGGCCGGGCTCTGCGTGGCAGACTCCGCTAGCCCATCCATTGCCAGCCATCTGGAACAAGGCAAAAACCAGTGGTGAGTGTTTGTGCAGAAAATTTCTGAATCGGGATAAGTTCTAGGGCCTGAAAAGGGGTCTCGCTCCTAGGGTCACGTCCTACGGCCAGCCTACGGCTCTGATACCACCTGAAGCGCCCCCCCCCATCAGGGAAGACTTAAAAGTGTCACTTTATCAGTCCCAGGAGGCTGATAACACTTTTATTACATCAGATGGTACATCACCGTACAACTCTTCGCGGTAATGGGCAGTGAAGCGCCACTATCGCGAGGATTACAACAAAAACCCATACTACTACACTAACTACAAACAGGGGATCATCAGAGTCTTGCGCCATGCGGAGCTCCAACGGTGACCTCACCCACAGGCAAGACTGGGTGCAGGACGGGACCCTACTCGTCGTTCTCGGGGATATAGTCGGGATCCTCCACTGTAACGTAAGAACGGGGTGAGTACAAACGTACTCAGCAAGTCCAATCACACCCACGGGGGGGGTTATAACAGGATTAAATGCACAGGATAATCCAAGGATAAAGTTACGGTTCTTTTGCGGAAACACAATTATATGTAAGGGTTCGTTTTTAAAAGCATTTTTCAAAAACAAGTTTTCGAGTGTCTAAGAACTCACGATGTTGATCCACACGGATCCCAGTTTCCGTCCGCTACCGGACTCCCCGTCCGTCGTAGCACACGGCACCATTGCCGAATACTTTCCAAACAACTCACACCAGTTCAACCTTCCCAAGAAGAAACACTAGTTATGTGACCACACCGTAACTTGCCCAATACCGTGGGCACGGCTATTCGAATAGATTTTTAACTCTGCAGAGGTGTGCAACTTTGCCCACAGGCGGGGTACCACATCACGAACACCTTAGTGCCGGTGCAGATCCCATCGAAGCCCTTACCCACCTTAGCTAGACCTGACTAGCCACCACGGGTTCTATCTAGGGGTCATTCGACCTGTCACTGAGGTTTAATCGGGGCATAAGTCACACAGAGCTTATCCCGTCCCTTGATCACCCGTTGCTCCCAGCTCTCCCGATGGCTATCAGACTAACTAGTGGGGTTAGGCCAAGCCGTTGCCCATACAACGGTCAAGTGGTTTGCACGACAGGAAGCTAGGTGAGATGTCACAACAACTCGGTCCTTAGGGGTGACAGGACGGACATCTCCCTTCCACGCTCAACCACACAGGTACGAGCACACCAACGGCAATTCACACAGAAATGCCATCCGTCCTGTCGGACTCACTTTTCAAAACCACACTTTATCCCTCCCCACACACACGCATTTTCTTTATAATCCAGGCGGTCCAAGTATGGGTATTTCAAGCAAGGGTGGCTATCCTACCAGGTTTCTAGCACGCAAAACCATGCAATTTTATAAAATAGGCCACTGGGTTGTGTTTATAAAACTAGGACAGAAACATGCATCAAAGGGCGGAATTGAACTTGCCATCGTCAAACTCTTGCGAGAAGTCCTGATCGAAGCACTGTCCTTCGGGTTCGGGGTCGCAGTACTGGTCCTCAGTTGCTTGGTCGCGGTCGGGAACCTCGTCGTTCACTCCGTGTCCTACGACGCAAACAAACAGACACACAATCAAGCGAAAGAACTAAAAGCTTTTACCGATAGGCTTGAATCGGAAATAATTTAGTTACGGAGTTAGGGGTGGTATCTCTAGGTGGTTTCTTAATGGCATGGCTAAAACTATACTAGAAAGGGTGTGGTAAAGTTTCGGATCAATCGGAGGTTGTTTCGCACATAAAATGACGAGCCAAAGATGGTTTCAGTGGTTAAACAGGGGTTCGAGGGCTTGTTCGTAAATATCCAGAAAGAGTGTGGACCTATTTGTAAATTCTAGAAATATTAGGGGGCAGTGAAAAGTGTGAGGGGCCTATTTGGAAATAAAATTACATAGTGGGGGGGGGGGACTTAGTTTGAAAGAAATAAAATAACAGGGGCTTTTCTGCAATGCATACAAGGGTGGAGGGGCTCTTAACTAAATGGAAAGGAAGGGGGGGGCTAAGGGCAAAATTGCCCCTTCTTCTTCCTCCCCTCACCCGTGAAACAGAGGAGGGAGGGGGAGCTCGGGCCGGCCCCAAATCCGGCGGCCTAGGGCTCGGGCGGCTCGGGCACATGGGGGAAAAGGGAGAGGGGAGCGAGGGGGTCCCGTTCCTACCCTCTCCTTGGGCGGGGGCGGCGCGTAGCGGCGGGCCGGCGTGGGGCAGGCGGCGGCGGCCGTGCGGCTCGGGTGGCGGCGGTCTGGGCGCGGGAGAGGAGGTAGGCAGGGGCGGCGCAGCTTGTGGGGAGCGGGGGGCTGCGGCCGGGCCTATTTATAGGCGGCCGGCAGTAGGGGGAGGCGGTGGCCGGCGGGCGGCTCCACGGGCGGCCATTAATGGCGCCCGTGGCTTGCGGCGGGGCACGGCCGTGCACAGCCGTGCACGTGGGGGGGGGGGCCGGGCGGCGGTGTGCAGCACAGAGGGGGGGGCGCGAGCGGCGAGGCGGCACAGGGGAGGCGCGGGCGGCGAGGCGGCACAGCGGGCGGCGGCGTGTGCGCCACGGCGGCCGTGCGGCCGCGCGCGTGCGCCAGCGACGGGCGGCACGGCGGGCGGCGCGGCACGTGGTGCACGCGCGGGTACGGGCGGCCGGGCACTGGCGCGCGCGAGGGGAGGGGGGGGGGCCGGTGGCCGGCGCGGCGGGTGCGGCCGGGCACGCGCGCGGGAGCAGGGGCTCGGGAGCAGAGACAGGGGAAAGAGAGGGGAGAAGAAAAGAAGAGGGAAAAAGAAAAGAAAGAGGGGAAAAAAGAAAAAGGAAGAAGGGAGAGGGGAAAGAAAGGAAGAGAGAGAGGTTGGGAACAAGAAAAGAAAAGAAAAGAAAGAAAGGGAGGGAGAGAAAGGAGAGAGAGGGGGAAGGGCGTGTCGGCGTCGGTCGCGGCGGCAACCGCGGCCGGTCGGCCACGCACGCGCGGGGATTCGCGCGCGGCACGAGGAGCGCCGGCGCAATTGCGGCAGCGGTCGCGGCCGGTCGGCCACGCGTGCGGGATTCGCGCGCCGCGCGAGAAAGGTCTTGTGCCAGCGCAAATTGTGGGAAGCGGTCACGCGTGATCGTCGTGACACGATAGCGAGGGTCGAGGCGGTGCGCGTGGGGGAAGCCGTGCGTTGTGTGGCACAGGGCGGGGGACGTAACGCGCGCGTGTGCAAAGGGGGTCAGGGTGTTACGGTGAATCCATTTTTAATCGGAACCTTTAACGCGTAGCTTAGGCTTGAAATTCTTAGGGCGTTACACAGCATGATTCCCGCACGCACATTCGTGGATCTCCTAGAGTATTTCTTTGCCTTCCTACGTGTGGACACATTTTATGAGTATGCCCGATGCTGATCCATGCTTGTATAGGTTGTCTCCAACCAAAACGTACCCTTGACTCCGCCATAAAATGCTGAAGCCTCGATGCTCTTCTCCTTGATGCCGGGGGTTGTTTATGCTCCTTGATGAAGTCAATAAAGGTCACCTGCCAGTCAACCTCTATCATCATGACCTCTCGATCGGGTTCTATTGAACCTTGAATGATGGCGCTTTGATCTGGTACCTTGATGGATGGGTGATGTAGCTCGTGGACAAAAACTCCTGGTGGGACACCTGCTCGATCGGAGCCCAGCTTCGAGAGCACATCCGCCCCCATGTTGTTGTCGTGAATCACATGATGAATCTCCAAGCCTGAGAACTTGTTCTTGAGCTTACGTATCTCTACGACATTTGCGTCCATGGTGTCTGAAACGAACTGGGTTCCCAAATCAAGGAATCCGACTCCCTGTATCATCGTGATAGTCCCCGGATCAAGTGCTATCACTTACAGAACTCATTTCAGGCATAATATCGTAGTCATACTCTGCTTAAGGTCAAACATGGGTTTAATTATTATATAAATCCATTGAATTTGTAGTACGGAATCCATTGCAAGCCTCTCGGCTAGAGCGATTCAAGCATAAAATGTAAAGCGGTAGCTAGTCCTCGGGCCGTCCTTCATCTTCTGGAACCTCCTCCACAGGTAACTCGAGCGTAGCATGGGCTTCAGTCGTACCAACCATCATCGTTGGGGTCGAACTCCAGATCGGATCCTGCATTGTACCAGGCTATCCCCAAGGTATGGGATAGGTTCACGTCATCATCCGAATGCAAGCTTTATAGTGGACTATACTAAGGGTATAAAGCTATCTCCAGCGATATCCTCCAAATCCTATCCCCTATATCCATCCTCCATATCAACTTCATTCTCTATACCAAACTTAACTCCAACAACATCCTCTATTTCCATCTTCTATACCCCACACCTCTACTTTTCTATCCTTTCTTCCAACGTCCGTTTCCCCTGCCGCCCGTTGCCCGGTGCGCGGGAGCCGCCTCGCGCCTCGCAGCGCCGCTCCCCGCAGCGCCACCCGCCGCCGCGCCGCGCCGCGCCCCGCCGCCTGCGCCGCCCGCCCCACCGCCCCGCCCGCGCCGCCCCTCCCGCGCCGCCCCGCCGCCCCGCAGCCGCGCTGCCCCGCAGCCCCGCCGTCCCGCCGCCCTGCAGCGCGTCCCGCGGCCCCGCCGCCCGCGCAGTCGCGCCGTTGTGACACTTAGGTAATTAGCTAGGTCATACCTCAGAAATTAAGTAAGCTTGTATGTTCAAAGTTTGGCAAAAATGTATTTTATGTATGCAATGTTATGGAAGAAAGGATGTTTATGTAATTAACATTAACTAAAGGTCCTTTTATGCAAAATGGATGGGGATGAGGGGAGAGTTTAAAAGTATAAGGGTTATCTTGCAAAAAGTGATATCAGTGGTTTAATTTCAAAAATATGTATGAAATTACCATAGGATATATGTGTAAAAGTAATTTTACTTAAGGATTTACACAAAATGTAAAATTATTACTAAGTCTATGTTATCTCCAAAACTATTGCTCAAATGCAGGTGAACCTTAAAGAAAAGTTGTAGAGTTTGAAAAACCATGCACTTTTGCTTTTTGGACCATCTTTATTTGAGCATTGGTTTAAAAGTTGCAAGACCTTTACAGTAAGGTCCCTGTCTTTCTCTGAAATTACAGATCAGCCCATAAATCAGTTCATCCCCTTCTTCCTCAGGCGCCTCTGCTCCCCTGCTCTGCCCCCCCTGGTTCCTCTGCCGCCGGAGTAAAGCGCCGCTCTGGCTCACCGCCGGCCACCTCCCGTGCCCCCCCCCCTTGCCACGCGTTGCTTTCCTGCTCCTCACCGCCCTAGACTTCTGCCGCTGGCGCCCCACCCGAGCGCCACGATTCCTTCCCCCGACTGCCAGCACTGCACGCCGGAGTGCCGGCCGCCGCCGCAATTTCTCCACCAGCTTGCCTTATCCTTCCCTCTCTTCTACTCAGTGGGATCCGCAACTCCACATTGCATGTTTCCCTCGCTCAATTGCTCACCAAACCCCGGCCTACGGCTGTCTCTCCCCTTTTCTTCTTCCCTGCCTCACCGGAGCCGCCCGCTTCTCTCATCGGCATACGCCGTAACCACTCCACCTCGCTCAAATTCCGCTGACCCAGAGTCTCCCCACCTCCTCCCCTTACTCTACATCCTGATCCCGTCCAGCCCCGACCCCTCCTTCCGCCGGATTTACTCCACTCCGAACCGCCCCTCCATTGGCGCCGCCGAGCTCGGCTTCACCGTCGACAGCCCGCCTCGCCACTCCTCCGACCAATCCATGTAAGGGAATCGCTCCCCCACATCCCAGTGGTGCTCATGCGCGCGCTAGGCCCCCTTGTTCACCGGCCGTTCGCCGGGAACGGCGTTGCGCCGCCTCGGCCGCCGCCCCTTCTCGTCGCCGGCCGGATTCCTCCTCTATCTGTTGGATCCCGCCTTGCCCTATGTGCTTGCCTCTTTCCCCTGGTCGTACTTGACCGGCCCCTCACCGCCGGCGACCTCGCCGCCGGTGAGAACGCGCCGGAGGCCGAGCCTCCAGCCGTGTCGAGGCCGAGCAAGGGCCTATTCGTGAGAAGAGCATATCTTGCAGGGACCCCAGTGCAAATATTCGAGACCCCCCCCCCTAAGGCTTCTATTATTTCATGTGTATATGATTCCCTGTCTTGTAAAATTCATAACAATTCACAAAAAAATCTAAAAATAGTGAAACCAATTTTGTTAGAAAGTAGATTTCAAACTCTATGACTCTTGTTAATAGAGTTTAGTTTGAAATAAAATATTTCTACCTGTATTTTGAATTTAAAGTTAAAGGGTAAAATACACCCAACCTTGTTATTTCAGGTTCTTTTGTTTTTCTAAAATGTAGCATGAATGTTTTATGAACTCTAGCTAACCTTGTGTTAAGTTGCAAACTTAAACTTGATTAAATTTAAATTCTCTTATTTGAACTTTCAAATTTGAAATATTAAATAAACTTATTATATAACCTCTTCTAAATTAACACCATTATTAGCCTCTAAGGTGATATTTTATAATCAAATTTCTATAATCTTTTATTTAAAAGTTTTTAATTCAAATTTTGGTTCATTTCAAATTTAATTTAAATGTTTTAGTTCTTATCACAATAAATTCTACCATAAATAGTATTTCAAATCTAAAACCTCTTTATTTATGTATGTTTGTGTGTTAATTGAATGAGTTATAATATTTGAAATGTGGATTTCCAAATTTAAATTTCACCTTATTAACTTATTGCATTTCATATAGAATCAACGACACTCGACGACGGAGATTACGAACTGGTCTTAGGACAAGACCAAGGCTTTCCAGAAGATCCAGCACAAGTCGTCGAAGGACTAACTGAAGTTCCGAACCCGAGTTCGGAAATCTCTGACTCTCCTGCCCCTACCCCCACTCCAGAAGGCAAGCCCCGGACATATCCCACTACTTTAATTACACTGCAATCTATGTTTATCTATACTATATCTTGCATTAAGTCTAGGAATTGAAATGAAACCCTAGATGCATGAATCCTAGGAATCCAATGTAATGCTCCCGAGTCCTTATCGGATAGTTGCTCCGCTAATAGGACTGGTAGAAGTCGAGTGATTTCCTGTCACTCGCGCGATATAGGAGTTGCATGTTTACATTCCTGCAACCACTATAAGGATGACGGACAGGGTCATGTGTTGTATCATGACCTGGAAGTTTACCCTGTCTGTTTTGATAAAAGCTTTAAGGTCGAAATGTGTGGTAGTGGTGGCTAAGTTTTTGAAAGTACTAGCCACATGCCGCGAAATATGGTAAGCGGTAAGCCTAGTAACCAATCGGCCCGGCAAGTGGACATACCTCCCACCACTCAATTTTATGTTATATTTACACGCACCGATGTGTGGGAGTACGTTCTGCAAGGCAGACGGGAATACGGGTTTTGTAGTCGCACTACAGACGTATGTCCTGTACACATTGGGTGTGCGTACGGTCCTGCAGTCGCTTGTGGTGGACCTAATCCACAACCCGGAATGAAAGGCAAACGGTTGCTTCGGAACGATCGTTGGATCTTCCAAGCGTGTGTGTTAGGTTTACCTTGCAAGGTTAAATTCGATTCGAATCGTCCGCCTCTCACGAGGATTGAGACTGCTTATCCCTTCTGCCACATTGAGTAAGAAGAGGAACTAATGATAGGTAATCTTGTGAATGATAATCACTACCCTGCTTGCTTAGTGTAGGTGCTAATCTAGAATAATTACTCAACTAGAAGATGAAGGCTAAAACTTGAAAATAGTACATACTCTTTGTTACTTTTCAGCTGAAAATAAACCCAGAACCTTACAAAGCCTGCATGGGTCTAGTTACGGGCTAAGTATACCCAGCCCCGGGTAAGCCTTGCTGAGTATTAGAATACTCAGCCTTGCCAATATTTGTTTCAGGTATAACCTACGAGAATCCCACGGACAACCTTGTGTGGCCAACGTCCGTTCCTTTTGGCTGGTCCGTGGAGTGGGACCCGTCCCCGGCCGGCACAGATCCTCCGGAGTGACACCAGGCCCTGGGCTAAGTTTGATGTTCGCCTTCGCGACGTGTGTAGTCGCGTAAAACCTTTTCTTCTGCTGTGAGGTTAGACAAGCTGTTACGCTTGTCAGTTTGAACATGGTTTGTATAATTTTACTTCGCTTTGAACTCGGTTCGTAATAATGTATATATGGTTGTAAATTAAAAAGAGATGAGCTATTCTGTGATGGGAACTCGCCTTCGTGCGAGGTAAACCTGCTTCGATCCTGCTGAACCGTGGTTGTATCGGGCGGAGACCCGACAGACCAAAGGATTGTTCCGTTTGAAGTGCGTTGGGCTGATTGCAGTTGTACGGCGATCAATAGCGCACTTGAGCCGGAATAATTCGAGCGGTTCTGCCACAGCTGGTATCAGAGCTGTAGGTTTATCTTTACATCTAGAATAGCTCTTAAAAGGTGTTTTCTGGATAAAAGTTTGCCAACAAATGAGTTTACAAAATACGTTGGATCCGTTAAGGTTGTGCTTAGAACGTAAAGCCCTAGGGTTTATATGGGAAAGTATCAGGTGGCTAATGGTATCTATATATGTATAGATAGATCTGACTTGCAGCACTACTTTCTGTCAAAATTTAAATTCCTGCACAACCCAACCTTACTTCCTGTAACGACATCTACGAACGGAGGTAAGAAGGTAAGGATCCTCAGCCAACTGAGGGAGCTTGGCCTTCCCGTCGGTGATGCGAACCGAACGCTGTTTCTCAAGCAGTGGCCTACTTGAGATGCTGCCAATATACCAACTTAGGTTGATTATATTGGGAGTATATGGTTCGGCGCAGGGTATGGCGATCGCTGTTCATACCCCCGCATTTTGCGGTACCCCCGTGAATACGTTGTTTCGATAACGTATGCTAACGTTGTCTGTACGGCGGTAATTGTACAGATGCTGTTTCTATAGTGAACAGTAATGTTTGGGGACGCTTTCATGTCGTGCTGCCATGAAAGGTTCATGAGATATATATATATCTGTGTTTCTTTGCAGTACACTAACCACGTTTACGCTATTAGGATGCGTAGGGTTTACCGACTAGTTTATATAGGGAGAGACGTATGGTTATGCCACCGGAATTAATACGTAAGTCCGAAAATATTCGGCAGTTGTTTTGGTTGTGAGGCGAGTAGCGCGTGCATGCATCTTTTGTCAATAAAAGAATTTCATATATGATGGACATGTTGTTTGTTTTTGGAATGGGATAATGAAGAGTTAAGGATAGCTTTAAGTTGGGTATCTTATATGGGATCTTAATTTTCCATCTGATTTCCAGCCTTTGCTGTTAACAGATTGGTTATCTTGATTGTTTATCTTGTACTCTCCTAACAAGATAACAAGTTTTACCATTTGCATCCTGGTCGCAGATGGCAGCACCTTCCAATGTTTTCTGGGATCCGGAAGGGCATCTCCACACTAATGCCCTTCACTGGGAGGGTTTTCCCCGCTTGTTATGGGAATCTTTGCAGGCTTTCCATTATACAGAACCCCTCAATACGACGCTGTTGAACATGTGGAAGACGGAATCCATAGGGCCCATGTCAGAATGATATACCTCAGCATCCTTTTCCGTTCACAATGGCAACCTATTGAGATCAGCACGATGGGCTACAGAATTATGGACACATCGAAGCAGCGGCCCTAGAAGCCATTTATGCTTTTTGCAGTCAACACCCCGAGGAAGTTGTAAGACAACCTATTGGTTTGTTTGCTACAACAGATCCTGGTGAAGCGAGCGGGACCTGGAACAATTCCTGAAAGTCATAGACTGGAAGGTCCACCAGAAGAAGTAGTGCAAGGAATGAGGCGTTATACGGGCGTGCAATACCACTATCACATGCTGCTACGCCGTGAGATAGGCCATCTGATTACTGCCGCACGAAGTTTCCACGGGGACGCTGCCAGATACTTCACCCAGGCAGACCAACTTCAAGCAGTGGTAATTGAGAAGAATGGAATAATCGCTACTCAAAACGAGACCATCCATCATCGTGAAGATCAGATCAACGAGAGTGATCATATAATCACTCAGCGGGATACTGTTATTGAATTCCTACAGACACAAGTTCAAGATCTGATCCTTGCAGTGGATGATGCTCAAGCTCAGATTGAAGAATTGCAGCAGCCCCCGATTCCTCCCGTTGTACCTGCAGCACCTGAAGCTGAAGAGGAAGATCCCGAGGAGATTGAAGGGGTCTCCGAACTTGATTCTGAGCATGGGGATCCTGTCGTCAGTCCCCATCATTCCTCTTTGGAAGCCAGTCATCAGTGGGCAATTTTGATGACTTTTAGTTTTGGTTGACAGGGTGATGGTTTAGATGTAATAAATGTATAAGATGTAATATAAGTAGTGTGTAGAATATCTAGCTATAAAGCCACTTGTTGTATATGTGGCATGTACTTTTGGGTAAAAGTTTGTAACCTTGGGAGTGTACTGATGTAAGATAGTAGTATCTTTATAGTAATCCAAGTCCTGAGTTTTGGTTATCCTGCTCAACATCTGTGTACCCGTTATAAGTAGATTGAATGGAGCATATGCATTACATTTCAGCTGGATAAATTGCATATTATCTGAAATTGGAAGCAAGATTATGGTTGATAATGGATATCTTCTTTATTTCAGATGGTTGGAGCTACTCGAGGGACCCCGGAAGGATTCCGGGCAGGACAACCTGGTAGTTCCCAGCAACCACCACCGCCACCTCCGAACTTGGCCGAGGTTATGGCCCGGCAGACTGAGCTTCTTAATCAACTTGTGCAAGCTCAGATGGGCCATTTCCAGCAGCAACCTCGAGGCCGAGGCGAACCTCTGTCGGCCAACTATCAGGACTTCCTCAGCACCCAACCTCCTTTATTCCACAAGGCCGATGAGCCTCTGGACGCAGATGCCTGGTTGCGGACTATTGAGTCCAAATTTGCTTTACTGTCAGCTCCATGTTCAGAAGAGAACAAGGTGCTCTTTGCTGCCCAGCAACTCCGAGGCCATGCACGTCTTTGGTGGGATCAGTTTCACGCAATGCAACCCGCCGAACACGTGGTCGTTTGGGATGAATTTCGGACTGCTTTCCGGGCACATCATATCCCAGCAGGACTCATTGAGCGAAAGCTCAATGAATTTTTAAATCTGACCCAAGGTACCCGCACAGTTACACAATATGCACAGGTTTTCAATCACCTGTGCCAGTATGCGGGATCACATGCGGACACAGATGCCCGCAAATGTGATCGTTTCCGTCGAGGCCTAAACACCAAGCTCAAGGAATGGCTGAATCTAGTGAAGGCCAATGATTTCAATGAGTTGGTCAATATGGCCATAACTCAAGAAGACTGCATTGCCGCCCACAGGGCGGAAAAGAAACGAAAAGCACCCACAGGGCCTGCAACTCCACAGTCGCCGCGGTATCGATTGGTCCCGAGTAATGCCCCTCGAGCTCCGCCTCGAGGCAATATATCTGGCAGATGGGTAGCCCGACCTCCCCAACAAGTACCATTCAATCGACCACCCCTGCCCCAAAATCAACAACAACCTCAACAAGGTCTGCGGCCGAGCTTTCCACCAGCTACTCCAGGAAACAACAATAATCGTTGTTTCAATTGCGGAAGCCCGACCCACTTCATTAAGGATTGCCCTCAACCTAGGAAATCATTCCAAGGGCAAACGTCTAATCCAAACTACAAGGGCAAGGGTAAGAAGCAAGTGGTGCAGGTCCGTCAAGGGAGGGTGAACCTTACCACACTCTCCGAACTCCCTGAAGGGGCACCGATAATGACGGGTACATTTTCTATTAACCATCATCCCGTTATTGTTCTTTTTGATTCCGGTGCTACCCATAGTTTTATCAGTAAAGAATGTGGAAGTAAAGTAGGATTGGATATTTACCCTACTAAAGAAGCTTATAAGATAATCACTCCTGGTGGGAAAACCCTATCAAATCAAATCTGTATGAAAGTACCACTTCTATTGGGTAGTCAGGTAATAAAAGCAAATTTACTTCTGTTAGACCTAAAGGGAATGGATGTCCTTTTAGGAATGAACTGGATGGCACAGCACCATGTGTCTTTGGATATCTCTTCTCGCACTGTGGAGATAGATTCACTCAAACACGAACCTACCATCCTCTATCTTCCACAACCAAAATCCTTTAACTCTTGCACCTATGCTGCATCTAAGGTCAAACTTGAGGATATTCCAGTCGTTTGTGAATATCCAGATGTTTTTCCAGACGATTTGCCTGGAATGCCTCCAGACAGGGATATCGAGTTCATCATAGAACTCCAACCTGGTACAGCCCCTATCTCTAAGAGACCCTACCGAATGCCTCCTAATGAGTTAGCCGAATTAAAAACCCAACTCCAAGATCTCTTAGACAAAGGCTTCATTCGTCCAAGTGCATCACCATGGGGTTGTCCAGCCTTATTTGTGAAAAAGAAAGACAATAGCTTGAGGCTATGTGTCGATTACCGTCCTCTCAATGCGGTGACTATCAAAAATAAGTATCCTCTACCCCGCCTTGATATCCTTTTTGATCAATTAGCCGGAGCCAAGGTGTTTTCTAAAATAGATCTTCGTTCCGGCTACCACCAAATTAAAATTCGGCCCAGTGATATTCCAAAAACAGCCTTCTCCACTCGGTATGGTCTATACGAGTATCTTGTCATGTCGTTTGGTCTCACTAATGCCCCAGCCTATTTCATGTACCTCATGAATTCTGTCTTCATGCAAGAGCTCGACAAGTTTGTCGTGGTCTTCATTGATGACATCTTGATCTATTCTAAAACTCCAGAAGATCATGCTAAACATCTCCATGTCATCCTTCAGCGATTAAGAGACCACCACCTGTATGCCAAATTTTCTAAATGTGAATTTTGGCTAGATACAGTCAAATTCCTGGGCCATACCATTTCTGGTGATGGAATATCTGTCGATCCCAGTAAAGTACAAGAAGTGATGGATTGGAAACCCCCGACCTCAGTCCATCAAATTCGTAGTTTTCTCGGTCTAGCTGGCTATTATCGCCGTTTTATTCCTGATTTTTCCAGAATAGCCAAACCTATGACCGAACTACTAAAGAAAGGTGTAAAATTTTCCTGGGATCAAAAATGCGAAGATGCATTTCATACTCTCAGAAATCATCTTACGACTGCTCCAGTCTTAGCTCAACCTGATGTCTCAAAGTCTTTTGACATCTACTGTGATGCATCGGGAACTGGACTTGGTTGTGTACTTATGCAAGACAACCGAGTAATTGCATATGCATCACGAGCACTTAGGGTTCATGAACAGAACTACCCTACTCATGATCTTGAACTTGCAGCTGTTATTCATGCCCTAAAGATCTGGAGACACCATCTGATGGGTACGAAATGTCATATTTATACCGATCATAAAAGCCTCAAGTATATCTTTACCCAGGCAGATTTGAATATGAGGCAAAGACGCTGGCTAGAACTAATCAAAGATTATGATTTGGAGGTACACTATCATCCGGGCAAGGCCAATGTCGTTGCAGATGCCCTTAGTCGCAAAGCGCATTGTTCTTGCCTATCCATTGAAGCATTCGATGAAACTCTCTGTTGGGAAATGAGTAAGCTCAACTTAGAGATCATTTCCCAAGGTGACTTAAACCATCTTTCGGTTGAAGCCACACTTAGAGATAGTATTGTTCTAGCACAACAGCGTAATAAAGGGATTAGAATCATTAAACAGAAGATAAAACAAGGAGAAGGGAAGTATAAATGCTTCCGAGTTGATCCTAAAGGGGTTTTATGGTTCAACGAACGTATTGTTGTACCCAGGGACCATAAGCTCCGCAGGCAAATCATGGACGAAGCCCACTTGTCCAAATTCTCTATACATCCCGGCAGTACGAAGATGTATCAAGATCTGAAACAGAACTTTTGGTGGACTCGTATGAGGCGAGAAATTGCCAAATACGTGTCGGAATGTGATATCTGCCAAAGAGTCAAAGCCAGTCATTTGAAGACTGCTGGTATCCTTCAACCCCTAACTATTCCCTTATGGAAGTGGGAGGATATCAGTATGGACTTTATTGTTGGCTTGCCCAACACTTCTCGGAGGCATGACTCTATTTGGGTAATCGTTGATCGATTAACCAAGACTGCACATTTCCTTCCCGTGCATACCACATATAATGCCAAAAGGTATGCCGAGATTTATCTAAATCAAATTATTCGACTCCATGGAGTACCTAAAACGATCATTTCAGATCGTGGAGCACAATTTGTTGCTAGGTTCTGGGAGCAACTCCATGATGCTCTTGGGACTAAATTAATTCAAAGCTCCGCCTATCATCCCCAGACGGATGGGCAAACTGAGCGAATAAACCAAATTCTGGAAGATATGCTCAGAGCTTGTGTACTCCAATTCGACAAAAATTGGGATAAGTACTTGTCACTAGCAGAATTCTCTTACAACAATAGCTATCAGACAAGTATTAAAATGGCCCCCTTTGAAGCATTATACGGTCGTCGATGCCGAACTCCTTTGAGCTGGTCACAAACCGGCGAGCGTAAAATTTTTGGACCCGATCTAGTTATGGAAGCAGAAGATAAGGTCAGGCTTATCCAGAACAATCTAAAGGCCGCCCAATCACGACAGAAAAGCTACGCGGATATACGAAGAAGACCATTGCAATTTCAAGTCGGAGACTTCGTATATCTTCGAGTATCTCCTATCCGAGGTGTTCAAAGATTCGGTGTAAAAGGGAAACTTGCTCCTCGATACATCGGACCCTTTGAAATCCTTGAAATCTGTGGACCTGTAGCTTACCGTCTCCAACTTCCACCTCAATTAGCGGCCATCCATAATATCTTTCATGTATCCCAACTTAGAAAGTGTGTTAAGATCCCCACCGAAATCATCAATTCCCAAGCTATCGAAATCGAACCAGATCTGACCTATATAGAACATCCCATCAGAATTCTCGACACGAAAGAAAGAAGTACTAGAAGAGAGACCACCAAAATGTACAAGATCCAATGGAACCATCACACAGAAGAAGAGGCAACATGGGAAACCGAATTTTATCTTCAACACAACTTTCCCGATTTCTTCCAAACCAATCTTCGAACTTGATCTTCTTATCCTATCCTGCTTCGGAATCTCGGGACGAGATTCTTTTTAGGGGGGAAGGCTGTGACACTCAGGTAATTAGCTAGGTCATACCTCAGAAATTAAGTAAGCTTGTAAGTTCAAGTTTGGCAAAAATGTATTTTATGTATGCAATGTTATGGAAGAAAGGATGTTTATGTAATTAACATTAACTAAAGGTCCTTTTATGCAAAATGGATGGGGATGAGGGGAGAGTTTAAAAGTATAAGGGTTATCTTGCAAAAAGTGATATCAGTGGTTTAATTTCAAAAATATGTATGAAATTACCATAGGATATATGTGTAAAAGTAATTTTACTTAAGGATTTACACAAAATGTAAAATTATTACTAAGTCTATGTTATCTCCAAAACTATTGCTCAAATGCAGGTGAACCTTAAAGAAAAGTTGTAGAGTTTGAAAAACCATGCACTTTTTCTTTTTGGACCATCTTCATTTGAGCATTGGTTTAAAAGTTGCAAGACCTTTACAGTAAGGTCCCTGTCTTTCTCTGAAATTACAGATCAGCCCCTAAATCAGTTCATCCCCTTCTTCCTCAGGCGCCTCTGCTTCCCTGCTCTGCCCCCCCTGGTTCCTCTGCCACCGGAGTAAAGCGCCGCTCTGGCTCACCGCCGGCCACCTCCCGTGCCCCCCCCCTTGCCACGCGTTGCTTTCCTGCTCCTCACCGCCCTAGACTTCTGCCGCTGGCGCCCCACCCGAGCGCCACGATTCCTTCCCCCGACTGCCAGCACTGCACGCCGGAGTGCCGGCCGCCGCCGTAATTTCTCCACCGGCTTGCCTTATCCTTCCCTCTCTTCTACTCAGTGGGATCCGCAACTCCACATTGCATGTTTCCCTCGCTCAATTGCTCACCAAACCCCGGCCTACGGCTGTCTCTCCCCTTTTCTTCTTCCCTGCCTCACCGGAGCCGCCCGCTTCTCTCATCGGCATACGCCGTAACCACTCCACCTCGCTCAAATTCCGCTGACCCAGAGTCTCCCCACCTCCTTCCCTTACTCTACATCCTGATCCCGTTCAGCCCCGACCCCTCCTTCCGCCGGATTTACTCCACTCCGAACCGCCCCTCCATTGGCGCCACCGAGCTCGGCTTCACCGTCGACAGCCCGCCTCGCCACTCCTCCGACCAATCCATGTAAGGGAATCGCTCCCCCACATCCCAGTGGTGCTCATGCGCGCGCTAGGCCCCCTTGTTCACCGGCCGTTCGCCGGGAACGGCGTTGCGCCGCCTCGGTCGCCGCCCCTTCTCGTCGCCGGCCGGATTCCTCCTCTATCTGTTGGATCCCGCCTTGCCCTTTGTGCTCGCCTCTTTCCCCTGGTCGTACTTGACCGGCCCCTCGCCGCCGGCGACCTCGCCGCCGGTGAGAACGCGCCGGAGGCCGAGCCTCCAGCCGTGTCGAGGCCGAGCAAGGGCCTATTCGTGAGAAGAGCATATCTTGCAGGGACCCCAGTGCAAATATTAGAGACCCCCCCCCCTAAGGCTTCTATTATTTCATGTGTATATGATTCCCTGTCTTGTAAAATTCATAACAATTCACAGAAAAATCTAAAAATAGTGAAACCAATTTTGTTAGAAAGTAGATTTCAAACTCTATGACTATTGTTAATAGAGTTTAGTTTGAAATAAAATATTTCTACCTGTATTTTGAATTTATAGTTAAAGGGTAAAATACACCCAACCTTGTTATTTCATGTTCTTTTGTTTTTCTAAAATGTAGCATGAATGTTTTATGAACTCTAGCTAACCTTGTGTTAAGTTGCAAACTTAAACTTGATTAAAATTTAAATTCTCTTATTTGAACTTTCAAATTTGAAATATTAAATAAACTTATTATATAACCTCTTCTAAATTAACACCATTATTAGCCTCTAAGGTGATATTTTATAATCAAATTTCTATAATCTTTTATTTAAAAGTTTTTAATTCAAATTTTGGTTCATTTCAAATTTAATTTAAGTGTTTTAGTTCTTATCACAATAAATTCTACCATAAATAGTATTTCAAATCTAAAACCTCTTTATTTATGTATGTTTGTGTGTTAATTGAATGAGTTATAATATTTGAAATGTGGATTTCCAAATTTAAATTTCACCTTATTGACTTATTGCATTTCATATAGAATCAACGACACTCGACGACGGAGATTACGAACTGGTCTTAGGACAAGACCAAGGCTTTCCAGAAGATCCAGCACAAGTCGTCGAAGGACTAACTGAAGTTCCGAACCCGAGTTCGGAAATCTCTGACTCTCCTGCCCCTACCCCCACTCCAGAAGGCAAGCCCCGGACATAATCCACTACTTTAATTACACTGCAATCTATGTTTATCTATACTATATCTTGCATTAAGTCTAGGAATTGAAGTGAAACCCTAGATGCATGAATCCTAGGAATCCAATGTACTGCTCCCGAGTCCTTATCGGATAGTTGCTCCGCTAATAGGACCGGTAGAAGTCGAGTGATTTCCTGTCACTCGCGCGATATAGGAGTTGCATGTTTACATTCCTGCAACCACTATAAGGATGACGGACAGGGTCATGTGTTGTATCATGACCTGGAAGTTTACCCTGTCTGTTTTGATAAAAGCTTTAAGGTCGAAATGTGTGGTAGTGGTGGCTAAGTTTTTTTGAAAGTACTAGCCACATACCGCGAAATATGGTAAGCGGTAAGCCTAGTAACCAATCGGCCCGGCAAGTGGACATACCTCCCACCACTCGATTTTATGTTATATTTACACGCACCGACGTGCGGGGGTACGTTCTGCAAGGCAGACAGGAATACGGGTTTTGTAGTCGCGCTACAGACGTATGTCCTGTACACATTGGGTGTGCGTACGGTCCTGCAGTCGCTTGTGGTGGACCTGATCCACGACCCGGAATGAAAGGCAAACGGTTGCTTCAGAATGCCCTGTTGGTATTCTAAGCGTGTGTGTTAGGTTTACCTTGCAAGGTTAAATTCGATTCGAATCGTCCGCCTCTCACGAGGATTGAGACTGCTTATCCCTTCTGCCACATTGAGTAAAAAGTGGAACTAATGATGGATAATCTTGATGGATGATAATCACTACCTTGCTTGCTTAGTGTAGGTGCTAATCTAGAATAAATACTCAACTAGAAAATGAAAGCTAAAACGTGAAAATAGTTCATACTCTTTGTTACTTTTCAGCTAAAAATAAACCCAGAGCCTTTGCAATGCCATCATGGGTCTAGTTACGGGCTAAGTATACCCAGCCCCGGGTAAGCCTTGCTGAGTATTAGAATACTCAGCCTTGCCAATATTTGTTTCAGGTATAACCTACGAGAATCCCACGGACAACCTTGTGTGGCCAACGTCCGTTCCTTTTGGCTGGTCCGTGGAGTGGGACCCGTCCCCGGCCGGCACAGACCCTCCGGAGTGACACCAGGCCCTGGGCTAAGCTTGGCGTCCGTCTTCGCGACGTGTGTAGTCGCGTAAAAACTTTTCCTTCCGCTGTGAGTTTAGACAAGCTGTTACGCTTGTCAGTTTGAGCATGGTTTGTATGAATTTACTTATCTTTGAACTCGGTTTGTAATAATGTATGTATGGTTGTAAATTAAAAAGTTGATGAGCTATTCTGTGATGTGAACTCGCCTTCGTGCGAGGTAAACCTGCTTCGATCCTGCTGAACCGTGGTTGAATCGGGCGGAGACCCGACAGACCAAAGGATTGTTCCGTTTGAAGTGCGTTAAGCTGATTGCAGTTGTACGGCGATCAATAGCGCACTTGAGCCGGAATAATTTGAGCGGTTCTGCCACACGAACACCTGCCTCTCGCCAATCTGATCCCAATACAATGGAGTCCTGCATTTCCGACCATACAGGGCCTCGAAGGGAGACTTCTTCAGACTGGCCTGATAACTGTTGTTATACGAGAACTCAGCATACGGCAGGCATTTATCCCAGCTGGTACCGTACTGAATAGCACAAGCTCGAAGCATATCCTCCAACACTTGGTTGGTTCTTTCTGTCTGACCATCTGTCTGAGGATGATAAGCGGTACTGAAACGCAGTTTCGTATCCAACGAATCATGCAACTGCTCCCAGAACCGTGAAGTGAACTGAGATCCTCTGTCAGATATAATCTTCTTTGGAACACCATGCAGACAGACAATCCTGGAGATGTACAACTCTGCGAGTCTAGCACCGGAGTAAGTAGTGTTCACCGGAATGAAGTGAGCAACCTTCGTCAACCAATCCACTACTACCCATATAGAGTTGTACCCTTTCTGAGTACGAGGCAAACCAACAATGAAGTCCATAGTGATTTCCTCCCATTTCCACTCTGGAATCTTCAACGGCTGCAATAAACCTGCAGGTCTCTGATGCTCTGCCTTGACACGCTGACAAGTGTCACAAATAGCCACGTACTCCGCAACGGAACGCTTCATTCCATGCCACCAGAATCGTTCCTTGAGGTCATAATACATCTTTGTGCTGCCTGGATGAATAGAATATGCTGTATCATGAGCCTCACTCAAGATCAACTTCCTGAGATCTGCTACATCCGGCACACATATCCGACCCTTGTACCTCAAGGTACCCTGATCATCCTCTCTGAAATGGGGTGCCTTGCCAATCTTGAGCAGTTCACGGATCTCCTGCAGCTTATTATCGTCCTTCTGATGCTGCCTGATCTCTGCCTCTAGAGTGGGTTCCGCCTCGAATGATGTACCCGAGGTATGATGCAAGAAACCCAGACTCAGCTGCTCAAACTCCTCACATAACTCCTGAGGCATCTGAAAAGCCACAGCCATGTTAACATAGCTTTTCCTGCTCAGAGCATCTGCTACAACATTAGCCTTGCCCGGATGATAGTGAATCTCCAGGTCATAATCCTTGACCAGCTCTAACCATCTTCTCTGCCGCATATTCAGCTCACTCTGAGTGAAAATATACTTGAGGCTCTTGTGATCGGTGTAAATATCACACCTCTGCTCAAACAAGTAATGCCTCCATATCTTCAGAGCATGCACAACTGCAGCTAACTCCAAATCATGAGTGGGATAATTTAGCTCGTGCCGGCGCAACTGCCGTGAAGCATAAGCTATCACTCTGCCTTCCTGCATCAGGACACAACCAAGGCCATCCCTCGAAGCATCACAATACACTGTGAACCTCTTGCTCTGGTCTGGCAGAGTAAGGACTGGCGCCGTAGTCAACCTCATCTTCAGCTCCTCGAAGGCCTTTTGACGCTCATCAGTCCAGGAGAAATCCACACCCTTCTCTAGCAAGGAAGTCAAAGGCTTCGCAATCTTGGAGAAATTCTCAATGAACCTCCGATAATATCCAGCTAAGCCCAGAAAAGAGCGGACTTCCTTCACTGTCTGCGGTACAACCCAGTCAAGCACATCCTTCACCTTTCCGGGGTCCACAGCAATACCTCCCTTGGAGATAACATGACCGAGGAATGGAACCTCGTCAATCCAGAACTAGCACTTGCTAAGCTTGGCATAGAGCTTGTGCTCTCTGAGCCTCTGCAACACAAGTCTCAGATGTTTCTCATGCTCTACTTCTGACTTGGAATATATCAGGATATCATCGATGAATATGACCACAAAGGTGTCCAGATAATCCATGAAAACCTTGTTCATCAGATGCATGAAGAAAGCCGGAGCATTGGTCAAGCCAAAGGACATGACCGTATACTCGTATAGCCCATACTTGCAAGTGAATGCCGTCTTCGGAATATCCTCAGAACGAATCTTTAGCTGATGATAACCCGAACGCAGATCGATCTTCGAGAATACACAAGCACCCTGGAGCTGATCAAAAAGATCCTCAATACGGGGCAATGGATGCTTGTTCTTGATAGTGACTGCATTCAGATCCCGGTAATCGACACACATTCTCTTCGCACCATCCTTCTTCTCTACGAGCAAGACAGGAAAAGCCCAAGGAGAGAAACTGCGACGGATATAGCCCTTGGCTAGCAACTCGTCGATGGTCTTCTTAACTTCCTCATGCTCGACGGGAGCCATACGATAGGGCCGCTTAGCAATAGGAGCTGTGCCAGGCAAGAGATCAATAGAAAACTCAATGTCGCGATCAGGCGGCATACCTGGCAAATCATCCGGAAAGACATCCGGGAATTCAGACACCACGCGAATACCATCCGTGGGTCTAGCTTCCATCTGATGAAGAAATCCAGAAGGCTCTGTAGCTCCAACAGTGACCTCCTGACCATCCGGTGCTGACAGAAGAACAGTCCTCTGAGCACAATCTATCCGGACTCCCCACTTAGCAAGAGTCTTCATCCCGAGGATCACATCAATGCCCTTGGTGTCTAGCACCATCAGATTTGCACTGAAATCTACCCCCCTTATGGCCACACTGACTCTGGGACAGAAGATATGAGACCTCAACTGTCCTCCCGGCGAAGATACTAACATGCACCTCTTTAATGTGCTAGTAGGAATGCCATGATGCTCAACAAAAGACTGGGTGATGAAAATACGTAGCACCAGTATCGAAAAGCAGTGTAGCAGGATGGATATTAACCATGAACGTACCAATGACCACGTTAGGAGCCTCGGCCGCTGACTCGGCCGTCACGTGGTTCACCCTGCCCTGAGCTGGGGCCTTGGGCGGTGCTACATGTCCCTGCTGTCCTGCTTGTGCCTTCCGAGGGCAGGCGTTGGCGTAGTGCCCTGGCTCGCCGCAGTGGAAGCACACTCGAGGAAGTGCAGCGGCCTGCTGCCCAGGAGGAGTGGGCACTCCCTGCCTCTGAGCTGGTGGAGCCGGAGGTGCTGGAAGCCCCTGACCCTGTCCCGCCTGCTGCTGCTGCTGAGGACGAGGCGGGTACTGCTGCCGCTGCTGGTACTGCTGGGGCGGCCTCTGCTGCTGCGGCGGTGGTGGATGCTGATAGCGGGGACGAGTGTTGCTGCCCGAAGAGGATGGAGCCATCTTCCTCTTCTTATCCTCAATCTCCCGGCGCTTGTGCTCGGTGTTGAGGGCTGCATCAACTAGCTGGTTGAAGTTGTCGAAGCGGTGGTTCAGCAGCGCATACTGGATGTGATCATCCAGTCCCTCCTTGAAATACTCCTGCTTATCGCTATCACGAGCGACGTCAGCAGGGGCGTAGCGGGCAAGCTGAAGGAAACAGTCACGATACTCCGTCACCGTCATAGATCCCTGAAATGACAACACAGATAACAAGGATAGAAATCGCTCAATGCGTCAGGCTTACGAAGGAGATCAAGGATAGATCGAAGCTCAACAGGAACTGCAGGGGATTCCATTCAAATTTACCTGCTTAAGAGCACGGAACTCCTTCTGCTTCATCTTCATTATGCCCTCAGGGATGTGATGGTTCCTGAAGCGCTCACGGAACTGGACCCAGGTGAGAGAGTCGCGGTCCTAAGCCGGGTAGGACTCCCACCAGTCAAGGGCGGAGCCTCGCAGCTGCCCTGCTGCGTACAGAACTCTCTCACGGTCGTCGCACTGAGCAACAACCAACTGGCGCTCCACCGAACGAAGCCAGTCGTCCACCTGGAGTGGGTCCGTGGCGTGAGAGAAGGTCGGAGGGTGACCTCTCAGGAAATCCGCACGCCGATCACGAGGCTGAGGCGGCGGAGGAGGCGGTGGCTGGGCGTGGATGTGCTGCAGAGCCTGAACAGTATTGTTCAGGGTCGCCATCATCTGCATCTGGAGCTGGAAGAACTGCTCCGGGGTCAGTGGTGGAGGCATCGGCAGCGGCTGACCAGTACCCTGGTTGTTCTGCTCCTGCGGGTCAGAACCGGAACCGGTGCGCCTGGTGTTCACCATCTGATTGCAACAAACGAAATTTTATAAGAAAAGATATGGTATAACTTCGGGAAGGAAAACTCTGACGGGATAAAATAGGGAGAAAGGAATGTACGGTTTTACCCCCAACGTTCTAACTCAATTTTATTATTTAGTTCAAGTTGGGTTAGGGTCGATTTGCATGAACACATTCATCTGCTAGACTATGCATTCAACCAAAAATCCAAATCAAACACTTGCACAATAACAAACATTCAATATTCACAACTTAGTCGAGTTTATCACACCACTTGACTAACACCCTCGTTCTAGCGCATTTTCATCGGAACAACCTAAGCTTATAAATTACAGGATTAGGCGACTCAGGCCAACGTCTACGGAAAACTCAAACTATCTCTTATAAAAGACAGGAGCGAGATAGCAAATCAAGGGCTTAAGACTCAAGGAATAGAAGCAGAAAATGATGGTTGAAGATTTGCGGAAGCAAGGCAAGAGAAAAGAAGCCCTAAAACTCGTCCAATTCTATCTAGGCTTCGTCCTACAGTCGACACGGCTCTGATACCAATCTGTCACACCCAATTTATAAGAACATAAATCGAGCAATCATATATGCGCTAGGATCAAGTCACGCATATATACAACAGATTATCAAGATATCACAACACATGTCACGAATAGAAGCGTATAAATTATAAAATGAATATCTTTATTACAACTGAATCAAGAATCAGTTCAAAGAATGCGGAAGCGTAAAATGAATACATGAAGAGCTGGGCGCCACAGGCACGTCGACTGGGAGACAAACGCCTAGAAGTCGTCGAAGCCGCTGACGTAGTCCTCCACGTTGCCGGGCACTGAGCAGCGGTCGAAGATATCCGAAATAGAACAGAAGAGTAGAGAGGCAAGTGTGAGTACAAACTCGTACTCAACAAGTATAACACAAACTATGAGGCTCTAGGCTGGCTGACTCACTGCATTAGCTTTTAGTCTTGGCAAATTTTATTAAAACTATTTACTATAAGTGGATGAATTACCTTGAACCCAATTGCATAATAAATTAATCAATATTAATTAAGAACTACTGAGAACCATCCAAGCCAAAACCACCCGGGGAATCTCCCTAGTCAAAGGTTGATAACCCCACTAATCAAAAGGAGGATCTGGGCCGCTCATGACTATGAGCACAGCTGATATATCAGTTTTACACTCTCAAGAGGTTGCATAACTTTACCCACAAGTCGTGAGCTACGCTAGTTGTTCATCTCACTTCCTTAGGTGAGATGGCTAGCAAGCACACTACGAGATTGTTACAAAGGACACGTTGGTAAGGTGTAACCGCTAAGGATTCTGGATCAGCGACGATGGTCCCTGCTCCTCCGGCTTGGTCTGTGCTGTGTGCTTGTACCCCCGGAGGTGGGCCCCATCGTCGCTGATCCAGAATCCTTAGCGGTTACACCTTACCAATGTGTCCTTTGTAACAGTCTCGTAGTGTGCTTGCTAGCCATCTCACCTAAGGAAGTGAGATGAACAACTAGCGTAGCTCACGACTTGTGGGTAAAGTTGTGCAACCTCTTGAGAGTGTAAAACTGATATATCAGCTGTGCTCACAGTCATGAGCGGCCCAGATCCTCCTTTTGATTAGTGGGGTTATCAACCTTTGACTAGAGAGATTCCCCGGGTGGTTTTGGCTTGGATGGTTCTCAGTAGTTCTTAATTAATATTGATTAATTTATTATGCAATTGGGTTCAAGGTAATTCATCCACTTATAGTAAATAGTTTTAATAAAATTTGCCAAGACTAAAAGCTAATGCAGTGAGTCAGCCAGCCTAGAGCCTCATAGTTTGTGTTATACTTGTTGAGTACGAGTTTGTACTCACACTTGCCTCTCTACTATTCTGTTCTATTTCGGATATCTTCGACCGCTGCTCAGTGCCCGGCAACGTGGAGGACTACGTCAGCAGCTTCGACGACTTCTAGGCGTTTGTCTCCCAGTCGACGTCCCTGTGGCGCCCAGCTCTTCATGTATTCATTTTATGCTTCCGCATTCCTTGAACTGATTCTTGATTCAGTTGTAATAAAGATATTCATTTTATAATTTATACGCTTCTATTCGTGACATGTGTTGTGATATCTTGATAATCTATTGTATATATGCGTGACTTGATCCTGGCGCATATATGATTGCTCGATTTATGTTCTTATAAATCGGGTGTGACACCAGCACCCGAGCCTCCCTTTGCTTCTAGAAGCACGCCCGCGCCTGGATTGGAACAAGCCGCAGCGCATCCGCGGGAGGTGCGGGGGCCGTTGCGCGAACGACCCGCACGCCGAGGCCGCCCCATCTTTTCTTAACCCGGCCGTTCGCTCGTGCTCCCCTCCGCTGCCACCGCCTTCCCCAGCCTCCTCCTGTGCCCTAGCGCTGCCGTGCTGCTACTTGACCCGGGGACAGCGCCGCCACTGCGCCGCCACGATTCCGCCCCGGCGCCGCCATTTCCCCACCGCAGGCCATCGTCACAGCTTCCAGGCGTGGTAAGGATTGCGCCGTGCCCCTTCTTGCTTCCTCCCTCCCTCCGCGTGAGCACGTTCCCCTGGCCGCAGTTATCCCAAGCCACCCTTGCCGTGGGGAGCTCTGACCCAAACCCTATTTAGCCCTCTCAAGCCCTCAGACGTGTTCGCCATGTCATGCTCTCGCTCCCGGACCAGATCTCGTCCAAACCCGAGCCCGGAGCACCGATTTGGGCCGTCTTCGGCGAAGCGCCACCGCGGGGTGCTGGACTCCGGCGACCAGCGCCGCCACCCGAGCGCCCAAGAGCCCCAGCCATCCGATCTATAGCCAACGCCCACAATTAGATCGAGCCAGGGTAGGTCTGAGCCGTGCGATCGAGATCCAAGGGATCCAAGCGGCGCGTACCGGTTCGTCCTCGGTTTAAATCTGGGCCGTCCATCTCCGATCCAGCGGGCGGTACCAGATCCGAGTTAAGTGAGAGTCGGGAGCGTTGGATCCAGATCCGACGGTCACCGGGCGCGCGTACCCCTTCGCGAGATGAATCTAATCCGAGCCGTAGAAAGTAGATCCAAGGGCCCAGAACAGAAGTTACCCCTTCAGCCGTGCCTTTTTGCTAAAGAGCCCTCGGGTTTTTCTGAAAACAACCCGCACTCCAGGGTAGTTCAAAAGAAATTGCAGATAAGCCCTGTTTTACTCGTTTAGACCCCTGAGCTTTCCAGATTTTGAACCCGCCGTCCATGCCGCGTGTTTTCACGTGCTAGCCCCTGAGTCTATGCTTTATTTACGTTTAGGTCCTCAGTTTGCGAACAGAACCCCCTGGAAGTTCTGTTTTTCTCGCAAATAGGTCCCTGGACCTTGTTTTAAGCGTAGTTTTCGCGTTTTAGCTCCGTTTTAGGTGTTCTTTATATCCACGCAATCGTTGTAACGCGTAGAATGGTTCTAGCATAGTTTTATGTGCTATTTCTATGTAATATTGTGCTGTTTCTTATAGTTTGCTATTGTTTGTGCATGTGTGTATGTTTGGACCATGTTTGTTGATCGTGAGTAGACGCGGAGCCTTTGGACCAGTATCAGGAGCCGCCATCTTCTGAGTAGTTTGAGCAGCAGCAGGGGAGTTTTGAGGAAGGCAAGTATAACATAAACCTCCTATTACTTTTTAATACAATTTCATACTGCATTTTAATACTGTATGCCTATAAGGATTTTCTAGCCACTTTATATCCTATATATATATCCTTTGGGTTGCATTTTGGTTAGTTGTGCTAGGTTGCTGCGCTATAACACACCTGGTTCTTGTTAATTAATTTGATTAATGGTCTTATGCAACTTAATCCTGAGAGTGACCCTCTGTGCTGTGTGCTTGAGCGGCTCACGTCTCCTTAAAAGATGTTTTTGATAGAAACATGGTTTAGGGGGCCAGCACGGTGCTTAGTGCTTGGTTGGCCACTCTCCATAAGGACCGGTTCATAGAGCAACAACCTGGGACAACCGCGCAACCACAAGACTGGAATGGGACGGTCTTGACTTACTAATTAGGTCGTGTTGGTTCGGGAGTAACTTACCTGCGTGGGCAAGAGGGGTGGTAAGCTTCAATGGTCCCTGCTCCTCCGGCTTGGTCTGTGCTGTGTGTCTTGTACCCCCGGAGGTGGGCCCCATCGTTGCTGATACAGAATCCTTAGCGGTTACACCTTACCAACGTGATCCTTTGTAACGGTCTCGTAGTGTGCTTGCTAGCCATCTCACCTAAGGAAGTGTGATGAACAACTAGCGTAGCTCACGACTTGTGGGTAAAGTTGTGCAACCTCTCGAGAGTGTAAAACTGATATATCAGCTGTGCTCACAGTCATGAGCGGCCCAGATCCTCCGTCTGATTAGTCGGGTTATCAACCTTTGACTAGGGAGATTCCCCAGGTGGTTTGGTTTGGCTGGTTCTCAGTAGTTCTTAATTAATATTGATTAATTTATTACGCAATTGGGTTTATGGTAATTCATCCACTTGTAGTAATTAGCTTAATTAAAATTCTGCCAAGACTAAAAGCTAATGCAGTTGAGTCAACCAGCCTAGAGCCTCATAGTTTGTGTTATACTTGTTGAGTACTAGTTTGTACTCACACTTGCCCCTCTACTCTTCTGTTCTATTTCGGATATCTTCGACTGCTGCTCAGTGCCCGGCAACGTGGAGGACTACGTCAGCGGCTACGACAACTTCTAGGCGTTTGTCTCCCAGTCGACGTCCCTGTGGCGCCCAGCTCTTCATGTATTTATTTTACGCTTCCGCATTCCTTGAACTGATTCTTGATTCAGTTGTAATAAAGATACTCATTTTATAATTTATACGCTTTTATTCGTGACATGTGTTGTGATATCTTGATAATCTGTTGTATATATGCGTGACGTGATCCTGGCGCATATATGATTGCTCGATTTATGGTCTTATAAATCGAGTGTGACAGGACCTCCGACCAACGGAGTGGCCGTGGCACCGCCGGCTCTGTGGCAGAACCAACCTGAATTATACCGGCTCAAGTACGCGAGTCCACTCCCGAGGGCTCCAACGTGCTTCAAACGGTATAATCCCTTGGCCTGTCGGGTAACGTCCCGATAAACCACCGATACATAGGATCAAATAAGGTTACCTCACACGAAGGTGAGTACAGAGATACAGTTACAATCATATCTTACATCACAGGGAATTACATTACAAAAGTTTCCAAAAGCAGTACGAAGTTTCAAATTTAGAGAAAACATTACAAACTGTTAAGAGTTATGGTTTTTAGCAGCAGAAAACATACGCGATGATTTATAACACGTCGTCAAGACGGATGTCATGCTAAGCCCGGGCACGACATCACTCGGTATCACCAATGTTGGTCGGGGACGGATCCCATTTCACGGACCAACTTTCTGGAAGAGCACAGGGCCAAGGCAAGGGAAGAGTAGGGTCTTCAATACATTACCTGCAAAACATATAGCTAGCAAGGCTGAGTATACTAATACTCAGCAAGGCTTACCCGAGTTTGGGTATACTTTAGCCTGTAACTAGACTTATGAAGGCTTATAAGGGTTTTGGGTTTAGTTTCAGCTGAAAAGCAACTAAGAGTAAATCCTTAATTTCAACTTTTAGCTTTCAAGTTCTAGTTGATTATCCATTCTAGATAAGCACATATATGTACTCAAGCAAGGTAGAGCTCTTTATATCAACCATCAGCATTACTCATTATATAGTTGCTCTTGTTACTCTGTGTGATAAAGGGATCAAGCAGTCTCAATCTTCGTGAGAAGCGGACGATTCTGAATCGAATTTAACCTTGCAAGATAAACCTAACTCACACGCTTGGAACACCAAAGGGTCATTCCGAAGCAACCGTTTGCCTTTCATTCCGACTCGTGGATCAGAGCCACCACAAGCGACTGCAGGACCATACGCACTACCAAAGTGCAGGACGTACGTCTGTAGCGCGACTACAAAACCCGTACTCCTGGTTGCCCTTGCAACACGTATTCCCACACGTCGAACTTAAGTAACCAGAAGAAGCAAGACGAGTGGTGGGAGGTATGTCCACTCCTCGGGCCGATTGGTTACTAGGCTTACCGCTTACCATATTTCGCGGCATGTGGTTAGTACTTTCAAACGCTTAACCCCGATCGGCACACACCGCGACCTTATCAATTTCAACAACACAGACGGGGTATCACCTCAACCATGATACCTCACAAAACTCCCATCCGTCATCCTTATAGTGATAACAGGAATGTAAACATTACAATTCCTATATCGCGCGAGTGACAGGAAATCACCCGACTTCTACCGGTCCTATTAGCAGAGCATCTATTCGATATGACCTCAGGTGCAATACATTGGTTCCTAGGATTCATGCATCTAGGGTTTCAAGCAATTCCTAAGAACTTAATGCATAGAATTACATAAATAGATATAGATTGCAGTGTAATTAAAATAGTGGGTTATGTCCGGGGCTTGCCTTTACTGGTGGGGCTGAAGTCAGTAAAGTTAAGATCTTCCGAACTTTGGTTCGGGGCTTCAGTTAATCCCTTGGTGACACTCACCTGGTCTTCAGACATATCCTCCGTAAACTCCTGGGAGATCTTGTAGGTACCGTTTGCGGAAGTAGTGGTATCTACATGTAATGCAACATTTCATTCAAAGTGTGCACATAAAACTACCTTACTTCCCAATACAGTTGCAATCCAGTACTCATAAAACACACTATTCACATCACAACCAAAAAGATCTGAAACTAAACTTAGATAGAGCCTTAGGTGGACAACTAATTATAATCGGCTACTTGTTGAGGGTTACAACAGAGCCGACTGGAAACAACGGGGTTTAGCCGATAGAATTGGCAAAGGAGGGAACTGTCTACTGTGCTATTTTACTGACCTAGGGTTGTATGCTTTGGTCTGGGTAGCCGATTGAAAGGTGTATCAGGTTTCTAATTGATCGATGAAAGCATCGATTACTTTAGCAGAGGGATGATTCTCAAAGCAGCTGTGCCTTAACTGAGATATGTTTAAGTGTTATCTTAGGTAACTAGGTGTGGTTGTATCGGCTTGATTATGTCAGCACAACAATTGAGTGACGTATAGCCGATTGGAGTGTGATTGAGGGTATGTGACCGATAGATATATAGCCGATCTCTCAGTTGATAAATCGGCTGATAGAAGTATGTGGATAAGGATGGAAAACTAAGGATTGATCGGCCATATTTGACCGATATGGAAAACAACTAGAATCGGCTTGGATCGGCCGATAGCAAGAATCCTAAGATTGTGTGTGCATTTCTGATACATCGACTACGTGCAGCCGATGTAGGACAGAACAGAAGAATTATATCGGCAGTAGCCGATACTAGAAAGGTAACAACCGTATCAGCTAACCAGCCGATGGTAGAAGTATCGACTGACAGCTGTTACACAGGAACATTATAGACTCAAGGAAACGGATGCTTAGCGGCTGAGCTAATAGCCTCCACTGAAGCATAGCTACAGAGATGTATTAGCTAAGCAGCAAATACACCTGAAATAACAAGGATCTTTATACGGAAAGGACATTAAGAAGACCGCAATCTAGACCAGAATAACGTCTTGATGGCAGGGATATGAGTACTCGTGTGATAGGATTAACTAAATATCACACATCCCTACTGGAGACATACATCCTATGATTAATCCTTTAGCTACAACACATGCATATAATATAAGGTACAAATAAAGCACTCATTCCCTAATATTTAACCTAGATCACAAATCAAAGACTTTCAATTCAAGAGCACAACATAAACTTGTAGATCTTGACCTAAAGGTTCAAACAAAACTGATTTTGTATTTTTATGAACTTCTTACGAAAATCTATGAAATGTAGAAGTTCACTGATTTGAAATAAAGAAAGTTTTGGAAATTTTACAAAGAACACCCTATAACTTTCTAAATCACAGCAAATAAGTCCCTGGTGGGGAAAACAAAGAATAGGAAGATAACGGTGATGTTCCGGCAAAGGAGTTGCTGGCATTAGGAAGATTTAGTGAATCAGGGCAAACCTTGGGGTAGCCTTGGTTGTGGAGGAGAACAGGTGGAAGATGAATTCCTGCAGTGAATAGAATTGGTGACGAGAAGTGCTCGACGATGACGAGACTCCGTGGGTGACGAAGAAGTTTGACAGGAAGGGTTGCCGTGGGTGGAAGATGGCCGAAGGAGTAGTCTTCGTGGTGACTCGTGGTGATAGCGGTTGAGCGATCCACGAGGGGTAAGAACTGTTGGATGTCATGGATCATGGGACGAGACGATGGAGCCGAATGGGTTTGCTATACCGACTTCTCCGCGAACCCTAGGTTTTCCTACTCACGGGTTGAACTTCCTCTGCCCACGCACATGCGATGCCAAAGCATGGCCGACCGAACACCTCTGCTCGCACAAGAAGAAACCCTCCTTGACCTGACTGCTCCGGTGCGTGCACTGCTGGCATACTTGCACAACCATTCGCAAGGCCGCCGCTCCCGTTCTGCTTCCACACCATCGACCTCCAACTTGCTTGCACGTGGTCCGTTGCTTTGCACACGCACGCGCCTGCAGAAACGAGCCGAGTCGGCCACCGGTAGAACACTCTCGCTCGCATCCGCAGACATGCTAGTCCAAATCCATTCGGACCTTCGCCTTCGCTTCGCCGCCTTTCCTCCGGCTCGCCGTGCCATAACCGTCCCTCCGCCTCTGCAAGGATGAAGGGAGCTCGTCGTGCGTGGCTCTTCCGAGCTCGTCGCATCCGGTCGCCGCCCCGCACATCATCGCTCTGCACGTGTCGCCCTGCATGGTTACTCTTCTTCCTCCTGTTGCCGGACCCGCACTCGCCTCGGCCTTGCTGCGTCGCAGGTCCCTCCGCGGCCATCCTGGCCAAGTTATCGCCGTGCGCGGCCTCGTTGCCCTCCTTGCGGGTCTGTCTCGAGCTGCCACGCCTCACCTCCATCCGCGCACGCCCGAACCACGCGCGTCCTTGGCCCGCTCCCACTTCGCAGGCTTGGCTTCACTTCTCGTGTGGCTAGCATTTCGTCGAACACCTTGGCTGCGTCCTCGATACGGCCACCGCGTTCCCGCATCCGCACACGCACGCCTGTATGTCGTCGTCCTGCTCGGCCACCTCTCCTGGCGCACGGCCCCTGCACGCACCGCCCGTGTGCCGCTCATGCCGCCAGTTCGGGCCGCCAAGTCTTGCGCCTACACACACGCCTGCTCAGCACCGCGCTGCCCGCGTGCTCCATTCGCGCCTGCTGTGCCCACTCGAGCACCTGCCGCGCGCACCAATCCCGCGCACCCACGCTTCTGCTCCGGCAGCCCAACACCTGCACACGCCACCAGCTTCCGCACGCTCGCTCGCTGCTGCCGCCTGAGCCAGCGCCTCCTGGGATCGCACGCCGCGCCGCCCTGCGCCAGCGCCCGCAGCCAGAGCCGTCCGCCACTTACCCAGCTCTGCGCCGCACCATCGCCCGTGCTCCAGCCCTCGCTCACACGCCGCTCGCGCCCACCTGCGCACCGCCTGCCTCGGGCTCGCCTGCGCCTAAGCCCCGCTCGCGCGCCCGAGCCGTGCTCCGCCTGTGCGCCGCTCGCCTCCGCCCGGGCCTGCTTGCGCCGCGCGCCTCCCCTGGGCCCGCCCGCTCGGCTCGCTCCATCCACTACTGCGCCGAGCCGCTGCCGTCCGCGCGCCTGGAGCCGCCTGCTCCCTCGCGCCGAGCCGCTCCGTTTGCTCCCGAGCCGCGCGCCGCTGCCGCCCTGCGCACGCGCTGCGCGCCTCCCCGGGACGCCCGCACGCGCTGCGCGCCTCCCCGGGACGCCCGCACGCGTGCTCCCGCCGTCCGCGCCACGCGCTCGCCCGCGCCGGCGCCTGCTCGCCCGAGCGCTCCTGGCTGTGCGGGATCCTGAGCGCCCGCGCCTGCCCTGCAGCCGCCCAGCAGAGCCGTGTGGAGGAGGAGAAAGAGAGAGAGAGAGATGGATAAGAATGGAGGTCAAGAGAAAAACGCCAACGGTTGAAACAAAAGGAGGTGCCAGGGATAAGAAAACAGAGGAGAAGGGGAAAAGAGATTTCCCAAGGACTTATGCGCAATTTTAGAAAACTTCAGGGACTTGTTTGTAAAGTAAAATTTCCCGTTGATTTAAAACCCTAATGAAGAAATGCCCAAAACGAAAGTTGGAGAGTTTTTCAAACTCTACAACATTTCTTTAGGGCTCAATTCAAAAACTCAAAATTTATATTTTTACACATGAATCTTTGAACAAAAGTCGGATTTGAATTGCTTTTATCCTAAAGAATGAAACTTTATAAAATTCAGGACCTAAATGCAAGCATTTATGACACGTCATGATGACGGGATAGACTCGTCATAATGATTGGATAGACATGTCATGATGACTTGCACTTTTACACTTTAGCCCTGAGTAACTTTGAGAATTACTTTTGTAAATCATCTACTTGCACAAAAGGACTTGTACTTTTATAAAATTACATAAATACCCTTATTTTTACCACTTTACCCAAAATTTTACACACTTCAACACACACATTTCAAATGAAACTTTTGGTTAAATATATATTTCTATACAGGGAATAAAGTAAGAAAAACCTGTTTGCAAAACCATCCTTCACTTATTTTGAAATTACCCTTATCCAAATACATTTTACAAAAACAACCCTAGGTTTTTCTGTAATTACAAAAGTTACCCTTTTTATTTGCACTTTAAATTTTCAAAAGCTTCACATAAGCACACATGAGCTTTATACAAACAAACACATATTTCACACGAACAAAATATATGTCTAGCATTACAAGTACACGAACTGTCACAGCCTTCCCCCCTAAAAAGAATCTCGTCCCGAGATTCAGGACGAAAGACTCTTAAGGGAAGAGAAGCAAATCACCCATCAAAAGTGGCAAGAAAGCAATCACACCAGAGAGGATTGAGGTTGATGATGAAAGCATGACGAGATGAGTATAACGAGAGCATGAAGAGATTGTACATAGATGAGTTTGACAAGATAAGATAGGAAAAGGTGATCAAATTCTCATAGAGCTAAGATCACAACATGGGAAGGATAAATGTCGGCGACATTCATCACAAAGCTTATGGATAGCAATGAGGATAGCACGAGAGATTGATAAGTGATGTTTGAGACATTCCTGCTCAAAATTTATTACCTAAATAATTTAGATGATGTTGATTGTAAAACATGTCTACTTATACCAATGCAATCAAGGGATACTGAATAATTGCTCCAATTCAGAGTGCAATGCTCGATATATAACCATGAATGTGATGCACTGTTGAGATGTATGATTATAATGATGGTGCAACACGAGGATGGAGGATTTTATGCATGACCGAAATGGTGCATATGACACAATGCAATTATCATGATGCAATGCTTACATCATGATGCAAGGATGACGATGCTTGCAATGTATGCACGTACGAAATGCATAAAATATGATGCATGAGTTGATGATGTACATGACTCGTACCCTATAACCGTTCTCTCGTAACTAACACCTAGGTAGTTCTATATCCTTAAACGAAGATCAAAAGTTAGGACACTAGTAAGGTTGCATAAGAAGAGATTGCAGTGGGGTTACGTCACATATACCTAGTCACCAGTGCGCTCCTAATGGCTCAATCATGTGACTGCAGTGCACATGAGGCCTTAGGTTCCGACACGGCATCATGGTCATGTTATTAAACACCACCACAAAAGAGGAATAACAACCTTGTAGTGCCAACAGCAGCAAGATAGATCTTAGGAAACCGAAGACAACCTAAAGTTGCACTGGATACACACCCGTTAGTCAGTCTACGGATTTCTGATGATGATGCAACACCATGCACTGACCAAAGATAGTATATGTTATGATGCATGACTTTTGCCGGGAGAATTGTTGCCATACATCTTTTTAATTCATCCAAAATCATCTGAGCCGAAAATTGATGGTGCAACTTTCAGATGTTGTAACCAGAATAGTCAACAAGATATGGTACAACATCGAGAGAGGATAGATGAATCACGGAATGATGGATTCATGGGTTTGCTGACAGTTATCAAGGTTTAATCATCAAAGGAGAAGCTCAATGTTTCTGCCAAAACAGATTCAAAGCGAGATCAAGGGTTTGATTTGGCCGTCCAGCTAAGATCGGCGATAAGGTTCAACCATGATTCAATCCACTTGATTCATAAAAGGTTTTTCCCAACTCTAAGATAGCCTAGCAAATTACATTAGCTCCCACAACACAAAGTCTAGGCAGGCATTCAGATACAAGCAACATATTTCAGTACAACAACATAACAAACAAGGCAATCAAATCAATCCAAGATAACATGATGCATGCATGTTCTACACGTCCTCACAAACAAAAATAACTGCCAAGTAATCTTGGTCTTACGTGGTTAGTTACGGTGGCATCATATAAATACGTCTTTCCCTGTAATATCTAGTCGATAATCCTACCCGTTCAGAACCTATCGAATCATGGTTAGCAACCTGCAGAAAATCAGAAGATATATATATACCGAACCTTTCATGCCAGCATGTCATGAAAGCGTTCCCAATCATTACTGTTCACTATAGAAACAACATCTGTACAATTACCGCCGTACAGACAATGTTAACATACGTTATCGAAATAACGTATTCACGGGGGTACCGCAAAATGCGGGGGTATGAACTGCGATCGCCATACCCTGCGCCGAACCATATACTCCCAATGTAGTCAACCGAAATTGGTACATTGGCAGCATCTCAAGTAGGCCACTGCTTGAGAAACAGCGTTCGGTTCGCATCACCGACAGGAAGGCCAAGCTCCCTCAGTTGGCTGAGGATCCTTACCTTCTTACCTCATCGTCGAAGATGTCGTTACAGAATATAAGGTTGGGTTGTGCATGAATTTAAGTTTTGACAGAAAAGTAATGCTGGTAGTTAGGGTTATATATATATATTATAGCCACCTCTATTCCCCTCATAAGCATTACCCTAGGGCTTTACGTACTAAACATAATCCTTAACGAAACCAACGTAGTTTTGCCAAATACTTTGTTGGTCAAACTTTTATACTGAAAACATTTTTAAGGTAAAATGTATCTCCAGGGTAACCTTATAGCTCTGATACCAGCTATGGCAGAACCAACCTGAATTATACCGGCTCAAGTACGCGAGTCCACTCCCGAGGGCTCCAACGTGCTTCAAACAGTATAATCCCTTGGCCTGTCGGGTAACGTCCCGATAAACCACCGATACACAGGATCAAATAAGGTTACCTCACACGAAGGTGAGTCCAGAGATACAGTTACCATCATATCTTACATCACAGGGAATTTGAAGCATCCCCCCATCAGGGAAGACTTAAAAGTGATGCTTTATCAGTCTCAGGAGGCTGATAACACTTTTATTACATCAGATGGTACATCACCGTACAGCTCTACGCGGTAATGGGCAGTGAAGCGCCACTATCGCGAGGATTACAACTAAAACCCACACTACTACACTAGCTACGAAAAGAGGGTCATCAGAGTCTTGTGCCATGCGGAACTCCAGCGGTGGCCCTAACCACAGGCAAGACTGGATGCAGGACGAAACCCTACTCGACGTCTTCTGGGATGTAGTCTGGGTCTTCTGCTGTAAGAAGTAAGAATGGGGTGAGTACAAACGTACTCAGCAAGTTCAATCACACCCACGGGGGTTATAATCAGAAACCAATGCACAGGACAGTCCAAGGATAAGGTTAGGGTTCATTTACGGAAAACTTAGTTACATGCGAGGGTTCATTTAAGAAACAATTTTCAAAACAAGCTTTTAAGTACCAAAGAGCATTTGGTGTTGATCCACACAGGATCCAAGTCTTAAGCTGCAGCACAACCGCCGGACACTTTTCGAACAACCCACACTAGCTCAACCATTCCCAGAGCGAAACACTAGTTATGTGACCACACCATAACTTGCCCAATATCGTGGGCACGGCTATTCGAATAGATTTTAACTCTGCAGAGGTGTGCAACTTTACCCACAGGTGGGGTACCACAGCACGATCACCTTAGTGTCGGTGCAGATCCCAACAAAGCCATTACCCTCCTTAGCTAGACCTGACTAGCCACCACGGGATCCACCAAGGGGTCATTCGACCTATCTCCGAGGTTTAACCGGGGCATAAGTCACACAGAGCTTATCCCTTTTCCTTGATCAACCGTTGCTCTCAGCTCTCCTAATGGCTATCAGACTAACTAGAGGGGTTTATGCTAAGCCGTTGCCCATACAACGGTCAAGTGGTTTGCACGACAGGAAGCTAGGTGAGATGACACATCAACTCGGTCCTTAGGGGTGACAAGATGGATATCTCCCTTCCTTGCTCAACCACACAGGTACGAGTACTTCAACGGCATTTCACACAGAAATGCCATCCATCCCGTCTGACTCGTCGTTCAAGACCACGTTTTATCCCTTCCCACACACACACACTTCCTTTTATAAAACCAGGTGGTCAAGGTATGGTTATCACAAATAAGGGTGGCTATCCTACCATGTTTTCAGCAAGCAAAACCATGCAATTTTATAAAACAGGCTACTGGGTTGCGTTTATAAAAACTAGGATAGAAACATGCATCAAAGGGCGGAATTGAACTTGCCATCATCAAGTCCTTGCGGGAGGTCCTGATCGAAGCACTGTCCCTCGGGTTCGGGGTCGCAGAACTGGTCCTCGTTCACTTGGTCACAGTCGGCACCCTCCTCGTTCACTCCATGTCCTACAACGCAAACAAACACACACACAATCAAGCGAAAGAACTAAAAGCTTCCATCGTTGAGCTTAAATCGGAAATAATTTAGCTACGGAGATAGGGGTAATATTTTTGGGTGGTTTCTTAATGGCATGGTTAGAACTATACTAGAAATGGCGTGGTAAAGTTTCAAGTCGATCGGAGGTTGTTTGGCCCATAAAATGATGAGTTAAAGAGGGTTCGGGGGTTAAACAGGGGTCCAGGGGCTCATTTGTAACAAATTATGAAATGGAAAAGGACTTGGTTATAAATCCCAGAGACATTTGGGGCATAACAGAAAGGTGCGAGGGTTTCTTTGATATTAGATTTATATGGTGAAGGGTGTATTTTGGATTATCAGAAAGGACAGGGTTTCTTTTGCAAAAGAATGTAAAGGGTGAAAGGCTCTTGAGGAAATAGGGGAAAGGCAGGGGGCTTTGGGCAAATTTGCCCTCCTTCTTCCTCCTCCCGTGGATAGGAAACAGAGGAGGGGAGGGGGGTTCAGGCACCGGCCGATTCCGGCGGCCAAGGGCGCGGCGGTGGCTCGGGATAGGGGGGAAGGGAGAGGGAGGGGAGGGGATTCGATCCCCGGCCTCACCTCGGGCCGGGGCGGCGCGAGGAGGCGTGCCCACGGCGGGCGGCGGGCTGCGGCAGAACCGCGGGCGGCGGCGGCGCTGCAAGCTTTGGTGGAGGCCGTGGGGAGGGTGAGCTGCGCGGGGTGCCAATTTATAGAGGGAGAGGGCGGTGGGGCTGAGGGGAACGGGATGGTGGTGGCCGGCGGGCAGTGCGGGGCGCCATTAATGGCGCTCCGGCTGCTTGCGATCGTCGTCGTGCGGCGTGGGCGCCGAGGGGCCGGGTGCTGTGCGGCACAGGGGCGAGGATGTGACGGCGCACGCGGTGGGGCAGGATGCGGCAGCGGCGGGCGGTGCGACGTCGCGGCTCGGCCGTGCACGCGCAAGCGACGGGCGGCACGGCGGGCGGCGCGGCACGTGGTGCACGCGCGGGTGCGCGCGTGGGCACGGGCGGCCGAGCACAGCGGCGCGCGTGCGCGTGACGGGAGGGAGGCAGCCGGCGGCCGGTGCGGCGGGGTGCGGCCAGGCGCGCGTGCAAGGGCCAAGCAGGAGGGAAGAGGGGAAAGGAAGAAGGAAAAGAAAGAGAGGAAAAAGGAAAAAGGGGAAAAGAAAAGAAATGGGAGGGAGAGAAAAAGGGGAAAAGAAGAAGGAGAGGGAGAGAGAGGGTCGCGTCGGCGCCGATCGCGGCGGCGACCACGGCCGGTCGGCCACGCGCGCGCGTCTTCCGCGCGCTGCGCGAGAAGAAAAGAATCGCGCCGGCGCTGATCGTGGAAAGGCGGTCGCGCGTGGTCGTCAGCCACCGAGCGGTGCGGGATGGGACAGTGGTCAAGTTCGGTGTCGGTCAAAAGGGGTTAGGGCTAGGGTTTTGACGACGAACAGTTTTTAAACGAAGCACTCTAGCGCGTGATTTAATTTGGCGAATTTTCAGGGCGTCACAAACCTACCCCACTTAAAATGAATCTCGTCCTCGAGATTCGGCTGGCTCCTAAACAGATGGGGAAACTCCTTTAGGGCCTCTTCACGTTCCCAAGTTGCTTCCTCTACTCCGTGTCTGCTCCATTGAACCCTGCATATCCGCACTTCGGAGTTCCTTGTCCTTCTAGTGACAGTGTCCAGAATTTTGACCGGTACTTCCTGGTATCGCAAATCCGGCTGCAGATCTATTGTTTCCACCGGCACATGTTCCCCCTCGGGTACTCTCAAACACCTTCTTAATTGCGAAACGTGAAACACTGGGTGTATATCCGACATTTCTTCTGGTAACTCCAGTTGGTATGCCACTGCTCCGACTCTCTTCAGAACCTGATACGGTCCAATGTATCGAGGGGCCAATTTTCCTTGTACCTGAAACCTTCGCGTTCCTTGAATGGGGGAGACTTTGAGATAAACGAAATCTCCTAGGTTGAAACTTATTTCTCGCCTTTTCTTGTCTGCGTAGTTCTTTTGTCGGGACTGAGCTGCTTTCAATTTCTCGCGGATCTCCGCTACTTTTTCCTCTGCTTCTTTTATGAGTGCGGGTCCTACTAGGGCACGTTCTCCAACTTCTGACCACGTTAGGGGAGTCTTGCACTTCCTTCCATAGAGAGCTTCGAATGGCGACATGCCCAAGCTAGCTTGGTAACTATTGTTGTACGAGAATTCTGCATAAGGCAGACTCTGCTCCCAATCCTTTCCATAGGTCAGGATGCAAGCTCTCAGCATATCTTCCATTATCTGATTTACCCTCTCGGTTTGACCGTCCGTCTGTGGGTGATATGCGGAGCTGAAATCTAACTTGGTGCCCATGGCTTGATGCAAGCTTTTCCAAAATCTAGAGGTAAATTGGGTTCCTCTATCTGAGACAATTCTGCTAGGCACTCCATGTAACTTTACTATGTTTTCCACATAAAGCTTTGCCAGCTTTTCTCCACCGTAATTAGTTCGTACGGGTATGAAATGAGCCGATTTAGTGAGTCGGTCCACTATTACCCATATGGAATCATGTCCCTTCTGCGTTCTAGGTAGACCCACTACAAAATCCATTCCTATCTCATCCCATTTCCAAACCTGAATGGGTAAGGGTTGCAATAATCCGGCTGGTTTTTGATGTTCGGCCTTGATCCTCTGACAAGTATCACAATGAGCCACAAACCATGCAATATCCGACTTCATCCCATTCCACCAATATTTTTGCCTTATGTCCATATACATTTTGGTGGATCCTGGGTGGATGGAGTAGGCCGAGTTATGGGCTTCGTCCATGATTATCCGCTGAAAGTCTCCATTCTGGGGTACACAAATCCTATTCTCGTACCATAACGTTCCCTTATCGTCTACTCTGAAACCTGGTGCTTTATTTTCTCCAGTTTGTTTGCAGACCTTCATTAACTCCTGATCCGAGCTTTGAGCCTCTCTAATTCTATCCTCTAGTGTCGATTGGACGTTCAGCACATGGCTGGAACCTCGAGGAACAATGTGCACATTTAATCGTGCCATTTCCTCGTGCAGATGGTCATCTTTGGGTCCATAGGATTTCCGACTTAAGGCATCGGCTACCACGTTCGCTTTTTCGGGGTGATAATGAATTTCCAAATTGTAGTCCTTCACCAGCTCCAACCATCTTCTTTGCCTTAAGTTCAAATCCTGTTGAGTGAAGATATACTTCAGACTCTTATGGTTGGTGTAAATCTCACACTTATTTCCAATCAGGTAGTGTCTCCAAATCTTAAGGGCATGTACTACGGCTGCAAATTCTAAATCATGGGTCGGATAGTTCTGCTCATGAGTCCTGAGTTGGCGGGAGGCATATGCAACGACTTTCCCGTCTTGCATCAGTACACATCCTAATCCTTGTCGGGATGCGTCACAATAAATGACAAAATCCCGATGAATGTCCGGCAGGGTCAGCACTGGGGCGGTCGTCAACCTTTGCTTCAATTCTTGAAAACTTTTTTTCACAAGATTCCGTCCAGGCGAACTTCTTCTCCTTCTTAAGAAGTTCCGTCATGGGTCGGGCTATTTTGGAGAATCCCTCAATAAATCTCCGATAGTACCCAGCTAATCCAAGAAAACTTCTGATTTCACTAACATTAGTCGGTCGCTGCCAGTTGGAAACTGCTTCGACCTTTTCTGGGTCCACTGCCACGCCTTCTGCGGTTAGAATGTGACCAAGGAAAGCTACTCTTTCCAGCCAGAATTCACATTTGCTAAACTTGGCATATAGTCTATGTATTCTCAGCTTTTCCAATACTACCCGCAGATGTTGCTCATGTTCCTGAATACTCTTGGAGTAGATGAGTATGTCGTCGATAAAGACTACGACAAACTTATCCAGCTCGTCCATAAATACTTTGTTCATGAGGTTCATGAAATAGGCAGGGGCATTGGTTAGTCCGAAGGACATTACGGTGAACTCGAACTGCCCGTAGCGGGTGACAAAAGCTGTCTTAGGGATGTCACTTTCTCTAATCTTGAGCTGAAAATACCCTGACCTTAGGTCGATCTTGGAAAAGTACTTGGCTCATTTTAGCTGATCGAAAAGGTCATCAATCCTGGGGAGGGGGTACTTATTCTTGATGGTAACCTCATTCAGTGCCCGGTAGTCTACACACAACCTCATACTCCCATCCTTCTTCTTGACAAACAGGATTGGGGCTCCCCATGGCGACGAGCTTGGTCTGATGAAGCCAATTCGTTGCAGTTCTTCTAGTTGCTTCTTTAACTCCGTCAACTCAGAGGCCGCCATCCTATAGGGTCTCTTGGCTATAGGGGAGGTCCCAGGGATAAGGTCAATGATGAACTCTATATCCCTGTCCAGCGGCATACCGGGAAGCTCTTCGGGGAATACATCTGGTTATTCGTTTACTACCAGGACTCCTTCTAAGGGCTTGGCTTCCATGCTAAACACCATCGGGTCAAACTCACTTCCCCGGGTATGGCAGATTACTCGTACTCCTTCGGGGTTTGTTAGGTGTACCACTTTGTCAGTACAGCCTATGAGACCATTGTGTCGGCTTAACCAGTCCATCCCGAGGATCACATCTATTCCCCCAGACTTAAGTACTACCAAGTCTGCTAGGAATTCTACCCCACTTAAATTGATCCTTACCCGTGGACAACCTAATTGACAATTGATGTCGCCTCCAGGCGTCCGGGTTAATAGGGGTGTTTTTAGTAGTACTGTAGGTATTTTGTGTTTTTCCACAAAGCTTGAGGATATGAACGAGTGCGATGCTCCAGAATCAAATAGTACTGTTGCCAGAGCTGAGTTGACTAGGTACTCACCGAGCACTACGCCCTGAGCTTCTTGAGCTTCCTGCGCGTCGATGTGATTAACGCGGGCTCGTCCAAACGATTGCTGGGGCTGCTTCATCTGTTGGCTGTTGTCGTTGTTGCGGAGGGGCACTCGGTTGGCACCGGTCAGGGCTGGTCTGGGTCCATTCACCGTGTTGGAGAAGGCTGACGTAGCCGGCTTATTCTTGGCATAAGGGCAGTTGGCGATGAAATGCCCTGTCTCACGGCAGTTAAAACAGGCCCTAACATTGTTGTTATCGGAGGCGACCAGGCTCGTAGTGCTCTGCGGGGCCCTCATGGTACTCTGGCTCCTAGGCTGTGTGTCGGGGGCCCGTGGTCCTGTCACTTGAGACTGAGTCCTATACTGCATTGCGGCCTGAGATCTTGGTGCAGTGTAGCTGAAGTTCCTCGGCTTTTGGAAGCGGTCAAGTTGGTGGGCCTTACTTTCCAGGAATTTGCGTTTGTTATCCTTCCTCTCTTCAGCTTTGGCCCTTTCCGTAAGGATAGCCTTGTTCATCAGGGTATTGAAGTCCGGATAGATCTGAGGGGTAAGCAGGGTCCGGAGTTCTGGGTTGAGTCCCTTCTTGAACATGTCTTGTTTCTTGTCATCGTCATTTACTTCCTCCGGTGCATATCGGGCTAACTCCATGAACCAGTGGGTGTACTCTTCCACCGTCATGCTTCCTTGCTGCAGGGCGCGGAACTCATCCACCTTGCGCTTCATGGTGGCCGAAGGGATGTGATAACGGCGGAACTCTCTCACGAATTCCTCCCAAGTGATGGTAGAGGCATCCTCGGCTGCGGCACAGTAGTTTTCCCACCAGGCTAATGCGGTTCCGGTGAGTTGGTGGGCTGCCAGAAGGACTTTGTCTCTACCCTGGCATTCGAACGGTTCGAGTTTCCTCTGGATTACTCGTAACCAGTCATCCGCATCCAAAGGGTTGCAAGATTCGGCAAAGGTGGGCGGCTTGGTCCTTAGAAAAGCCGTCAGCTTGTCATTCATGTTCTGCCCTCGTGGCTGCCGGTTAATGAGGGCATTGGCCAGTGTCTCCAGTATAAGGGTCTGGTTGTGGATTATCTGTGCCAAGTCTCCGAGGGGTGGGGGTGGTGGTAGTTGCTCCCCTCCTTGATTTTCCCCTCGGTCCTGGCTTACTTCTTGTTCTCCCTGAGGAAGGTCTTGTTCAACAGGCTGCGCTCCGGCACCAGCGGCTGCGGGGTTCCGGCTACGGGAGGCCCTCGCGACGTTCCGGGGAGTCACCTGTTGATTGGGTAGATTGGGGTTACGATTATATGATGTTTAAGTTGTTTAATTCGTATATAAGGCAGGATCTACCTCCTGCCGGTATAAACAGCACACAACAAACCAGCACACATCATCACAACAAGCACAAACAACTTCATTACTGCAAGGGGGGAGGGGTACAGCTTGGGGTAACGCTAGGTCTCGCACTACTCGTCCGGGGTCGTGCTTAAGGGCACGTCTTAAGCGAAAGAGGCTAGGGGTACATTGCTAGGGAGGCGTCGGTTATTTCACTCGCGAGGTGTGCCTTCTTCTGGGGCGGGGAGTGTGAGCAATCCTTGCTCGCCGTCCTCTGGGTTCCCATCTGTCAAGGGTTGCGCGGCAGCATCCCTTTCGACGGCGGCAGCAGAACTTTCAGGGTTCTCGTGTGGGGCTTGTGTGTTTCCAAAGAGTGGTCCCCATCCTATGACGGGCGTCCCGAGTAAAACATGGTCTTCTCCGATTGCCGGGACTGGTGTTCCACTTTGGGTCCACTTTTGCATACGCCGATCTCGGGCCTGCCTGAGGCTTTCTTGGGTGACTGCTTCACTGCTGACCGCGGCTGCGGCCCTTGCCTCGGCTTGGGCTGCTCGGATCTGCTGCAGCCTTACTGCGAGCTCTGCCTGCTCGGCTCGATGGGTCTGCTCTCTCAGAAGGTTGGCTTGCTCATCGAAGAGTTGGTCCAAGGCGGCTAGATAAGTAGCCACTTGGTACAGAGGGCCTTCTTCCGGGCGACGTCGTTCCAGACTTCTCATGCGTGCTTCCCAAACTGGGGTTCTGATGGCCGGCGGAAAGAACCTTACTGGTGTGGCGGCGAGGTGTCCTTTAAAAATCCGGCATAAGTGACGGAGTGCTTTTCTGACGGTCAAGGGGTAGGTGTCTTGATGCCTGAACCCTGTGGCAGTCACTCGCCACGGCTGGATGTCGGGGTAGTGGTTGCTCCTGGCGATGACCAGGATCACCCTGCAACGGAGGGTACCATGGTGTTCGTACTCTCTGCTGTAGTACCTTGGGCGTTCCGTAACGCCAAGGCTTTCCAGGGCGTCGATGAAAAGGCTGGGAAAGCCAGGTGTAGCTTGGCAATTGCCCTGGGTCCATTCTTCCTCAGCTATCTGAAACAAGGACAGGGTAAACAATCTTGCACGGGTACAAAAGGGAGTAGATAACATTTATTATTGCAACATGGGGGTACAGTTTCCATGGATACGGGGTTATTAGGGTAGGGTCCTAGTTTGGAGTGCTACTCCTATCATGGGGATTCTTCGTCGATTCTGATAGGGCGCTTCTTTATTGGGAGGCACCGATCCACCACCTCGTCTTCGGTCTGGGTACCTTTATCCCAATGGGTTTCCTCGGGTTCCTCTTCTTCCTCTATCCATCCACCTATTCCTCCGCGGCTTTCGTATTCCTGCATCTGGGCTTGGAGGGCGGCTAAGAAATACTCGGCGCGTGCGGCTCTTATCCGTTGTTCTTCCAGTTCCTGGGTTGCTTCTTCTGCCCTATGGATTAGCTGCTTCAGCTGGGCCGCTTGTTCGCGGTAGAGTGTGTCCAAGCCAATAAGGTAGATGGATAGGTGGAAGACTGTATCTTCTAGGTCTTCTTCTTCTCTTCCGAGTCCTCTCATTCGGGCGATCCAAGTGCATCCTCTTCCTTCAGTAGGTGGGAACAATCCCATGGGAGTCCGCTGAAGGTGGTGCTTGTAGATCACGCGCAGTCGTCGCAGGGCTTCATGGGCGGCCTTTCGGTAGGTGTCAGGGAAGCGAAAACCAAAGGTGGATATGAACCAGGGGTCCACATCAGGGTAGCGGGTGCTCTTTCCCACAAAAATCATCATGTCGCATCGAAGGATGCCCTTGGAGGTATATTCGCGGTAGGCATACTCTGGTGGTTCCATAACTCCGATGCGTTCCAGGCTGAGTATCAATAACTTAGGAAGACCGGGCTCTGCGTGGCAGATTCCGTCAACCCATCCATTGTCAGCCATCTGGAACAGGGCAAGAACCGGTGGTAAGTGTTTGTGCAGGAAAAGAATTAGGTCAGAACATGTCCTAGGGTCTGGAGAAAGGGTCTCGTGTCTAGGGTCACGTCCTACGGCCAGCCTACGGCTCTGATACCACCTGAAGCGTCCCCCCATCAGGGAAGACTTAAAAGTGATGCTTTATCAGTCCCAGGAGGCTGATAACACTTTTATTACATCAGATGGTACATCACCATACAGCTCTACGCGGTAATGGGCAGTGAAGCGCCACTATCGCGAGGATTACAACTAAAACCCACACTACTACACTAGCTACGAAAAGAGGGTCATCAGAGTCTTGCGCCATGCGGAACTCCAATGGTGGCCCTAACCACAGGCAAGACTGGATGCAGGACGAAACCCTACTCGACATCTTCTGGGATGTAGTCTGGGTCTTCTACTGTAAGAAGTAAGAATGGGGTGAGTACAAACGTACTCAGCAAGTTCAATCACACCCACGGGGGTTATACTCAGAAACCAATGCACAGGACAGTCCAAGGATAAGGTTAGGGTTCATTTATGGAAAACTTAGTTACATGCGAGGGTTCATTTAAGAAACAATTTTCAAAACAAGCTTTTAAGTACCAAAGAGCATTTGGTGTTGATCCACACAGGGTCCAAGTCTTAAGCCGCAGCACAACCGCCGGACACTTTTCGAACAACCCACACTAGCTCAACCAATCCCAGAGGGAAACACTAGTTATGTGACCACACCATAACTTGCCCAATACCGTGGGCACGGCTATTCGAATAGATTTTAACTCTGCAGAGGTGTGCAACTTTACCCACAGGTGGGGTACCACAGCACGATCACCTTAGTGTCGGTGCAGATCCCAACAAAGCCATTACCCTCCTTAGCTAGACCTGACTAGCCACCACGGGATCCACCAAGGGGTCATTCGACCTATCTCCGAGGTTTAACCGGGGCATAAGTCACACAGAGCTTATCCCTTTTCCTTGATCAACCGTTGCTCTCAGCTCTCCTAATGGCTATCAGACTAACTAGAGGGGTTTATGCTAAGCCGTTGCCCATACAACGGTCAAGTGGTTTGCACGACAGGAAGCTAGGTGAGATGACACATCAACTCGGTCCTTAGGGGTGACAAGATGGATATCTCCCTTCCTTGCTCAACCACACAGGTACGAGTACTTCAACGGCATTTCACACAGAAATGCCATCCATCCCGTCTGACTCGTCGTTCAAGACCACGTTTTATCCCTTCCCACACACACACACTTCCTTTTATAAAACCAGGTGGTCAAGGTATGGTTATCACAAATAAGGGTGGCTATCCTACCATGTTTTCAGCAAGCAAAACCATGCAATTTTATAAAACAGGCCACTGGGTTGCGTTTATAAAAACTAGGACAGAAACATGCATCAAAGGGCGGAATTGAACTTGCCATCATCAAGTCCTTGCGGGAGGTCCTGATCGAAGCACTGTCCCTCGGGTTCGGGGTCGCAGAACTGGTCCTCGTTCACTTGGTCACAGTCGGGACGCTCCTCGTTCACTCCGTGTCCTACGACGCAAACAAACACACACACAATCAAGCGAAAGAACTAAAAGCTTCCATCGTTGAGCTTAAATCGGAAATAATTTAGCTACGGAGATAGGGGTAATATTTTTGGATGGTTTCTTAATGGCAAGGTTAGAACTATACTAGAAATGGCGTGGTAAAGTTTCAGGTCGATCGGAGGTTGTTTGGCGCATAAAATGACGAGTTAAAGAGGGTTCGGGGGTTAAACAGGGGTCCAGGGGCTCATTTGTAACTAATTATGAAACGGAAAAGGACTTGGTTATAAATCCTAGAGACATTTGGGGCATAACAGAAAGGTGCGAGGGTTTCTTTGATATTAGATTTATATGGTGAAGGGTGTATTTTGGATTATCAGAAAGGATAGGGTTTCTTTTGCAAAAGAATGTAAAGGGTGAAAGGATCTTGAGGAAATAGGGGAAAGGCAGGGGGCTTTGTGCAAATTTGCCCTCCTTCTTCCTCCTCCCGTGGACAGGAAACAGAGGAGGGGAGGGGGGTCCGGGCGCCGGCCGATTCCGGCGGCCCAGGGCACGGCGGTGGCTCGGGATGGGGGGGAAGGGAGAGGGAGGGGAGGGGATTCGATCCCCGGCCTCACCTCGGGCCGGGGCGGCGCGAGGAGGCGTGCCCACGGCGGGCGGCGGGCTGCGATAGAACCGCGGGCGGCGGCGGCGCTGCAAGCTTTGGGAGGGGCTGGAAGCGGTGGTGGAGGCCGTGGGGAGGGTGAGCTGCGCGGGGGGCCAATTTATAGAGGGAGAGGGCGGTGGGGCGGAGGGGAACGGGATGGTGGCGGCCGGCGGGCAGTGCGGGGCGCCATTAATGGCGCTCCGGCTGCTTGCGGTCGTCGTCGTGCGGTGTTGGCGCCGAGGGGCCGGGTGCTGTGCGGCATAGGGGCGAGGATGTGACGGCGCACGCGTCGGGGCGGGATGCGGCAGCGGTGTGCGGTGCGACGGCGCGGCTCGGCCGTGCGCGCGCAAGCGAAGTGCGGCACGGCGGGCGGCGCGGCACGTGGTGCACGCGCGGGCGCATGCTTGGGCACGGGCGGCCGAGCACAGGGGCGCGCGTGCGCGCGAGGGTAGGGAGGCGGCCGGCGGCCGGCGCGGCGGGGTGCGGCCAGGCGCGCGTGCAAGGGCCAAGCAGGAGGGAAGAGGGGAAAGGAAGAAAAGAAAGGAAGAAGGAAAAGAAAGAGAGGAAAAAGGACAAAGGGGAAAAGAAAAGAAATGGGAGGGAGAGAAAAAGGGGAAAAGAAGAAGGAGAGGGAGAGAGAGAGGGTCGCGTTGGCGCCGATCGCGGCGGCGACCACGGCCGGTCGGCCACGCGCGCGCGTCTTCCGCGCGCTGCGCGAGAAGAAAAGAATCACGCCGGCGCTGATTGTGGAAAGGCGGTCGCGCGTGGTCGTCAGCCACCGAGCGGTGCGGGATGGGACAGTGGTCAAGTTCGGTGTCGGTCAGAAGGGGTTAGGGCTAGGGTTTTGACGACGAACAGTTTTTAAACGAAGCACTCTAGCGCGTGATTTAATTTGGCGAATTTTCTGGGCGTCACAGAATTACATTACAAAAGTTTCCAAAAGCAGTAAGAAGTTTCAAATTTAGAGAAAGCATTAAAAACTATTAAGAGTTATGGTTTTTAGCAGCGGAAAACATACACGATGATTTAAAACACGTCGTCAAGACGGATGTCATGCTAAGCCCGGGCACGACATCACTCGGTATCACCAATGTTGGTCGGGGACGGATCCCATTTCACGGACCAACTTTCTGGAAGAGCACAGGGCCAAGGCAAGGGAAGAGTAGGGTCTTCAAGACATTACCTGCAAAACATATAGCTAGCAAGGCTGAGTATACTAATACTCAGCAAGGCTTACCCGTGTTTGGGTATACTTTAGCCCGTAACTAGACTTATGAAGGCTTATAAGGGTTTTGGGTTTAGTTTCAGCTGAAAAGCAACTAAGAGTAGATCCTTAATTTCAACTTTTAGCTTTCAGGTTCTAGTTGATTATCCATTCTAGATAAGCACCTATATCTACTCAAGCAAGGTAGAGCTCTTTATATCAACCATCAGCATTACTCATTATATAGTTGCTCTTGTTACTCTGTGTGATAAAGGGATCAAGCAGTCTCAATCTTCGTGAGAAGCGGACGATTCTGAATTGAATTTAACCTTGCAAGATAAACCTAACTCACACGCTTGGAACACCAAAGGGTCGTTCCGAAGCAACCATTTGCCTTTCATTCCGACTCGTGGATCAGAGCCACCACAAGCGACTGCAGGACCATACGCACTACCAAAGTGCAGGACGTACGTCTGTAGTGCGACTACAAAACCCGTACTCCTGGTTGCCCTTGCAACACGTATTCCCACACGTCGAACTTAAGTAACCAGAAGAAGCAAGACGAGTGGTGGGAGGTATGTCCACTCCTCGGGCCGATTGGTTACTAGGCTTACCGCTTACCATATTTCGCGGCATGTGGTTAGTACTTTCAAACACTTAACCCTGATCGGCACACACCGCGAACTTATCAATTTCAACAACACAGACGGGGTATCACCTCAACCATTATACCTCACAAAACTCCCGTCCGTCATCCTTATAGTGATAACAGGAATGTAAACATTACAATTCCTATATCGCGCGAGTGACAGGAAATCACCCGACTTCTACCGGTCCTATTAGCAGAGCATCTATTCGATATGACCTCAGGTGCAATACATTGGTTCCTAGGATTCATGCATCTAGGGTTTCAAGCAATTCCTAAGAACTTAATGCATAGAATTTCATAAATAGATATAGATTGCAGTGTAATTAAAATAGTGGGTTATGTCCGGGGCTTGCCTTTACTGGTGGGGCTGAAGTCAGTAAAGTTAAGATCTTCTGAACTTTGGTTCGGGGCTTCAGTTAACCCCTTAGTGACACTCACCTTGTCTTCAGACATATCCTCCGTAAACTCCTGGGAGATCTTGTAGGTACCGTTTGCGGAAGTAGTCGTATCTATATGTAATGCAACATTTCATTCAAAGTGTGCACATAAAACTACCTTACTTCCCAATACAGTTGCAATCCAGTACTCATAAAACACACTACTCATAAAACTACCTTACTTCCCAATCTATGAAATGTAGAAGTTCACTGATTTGAAATAAAGAAAGTTTTGGAAATTTTACAAAGAACACCCTATAACTTTCTAAATCACAGCAAATAAGTCCCTGGTGGGGAAAACAAAGAATAGGAAGATAACGGTGATGTTCCGGCAAAGGAGTCGCCGGCATTAGGAAGATTTAGTGAATCAGGGCAAACCTTGGGGTAGCCTTGGTTGTAGAGGAGAACAGGTGGAAGATGAATTCCCGCAGTGAATAGAATTGGTGACGAGAAGTGCTCGACGATGACGAGACTCCGTGGGTGACGAAGAAGTTTGCCGGGAAGGGTTGCCGTGGGTGGAAGATGGCCGAAGGAGTATTCTTCGTGGTGACTCGTGGTGATAGCGGTTGAGCGATCCACGAGGGGTAAGAACTGTTGGATGTCGTGGATCATGGGACGAGACGATGGAGCCGAATGGGTTCGCTATACCGACTTCTCCGCGAACCCTAGGGTTTTCCTGCTCACGGGTTGAACTTCCTCTGCCCACGCACATGCGATGCCAAAGCATGGCCGACCGAACACCTCTGCTCGCACAAGAAGAAACCCTCCTTGACCTGACTGCTCCGGTGCGTGCACTGCCGGCATACTTCCGCAACCATTCGCAAGGCCGCCGCTCCCGTTCTGCTTCCACACCATCGACCTCCAACTTGCTTGCGCGTGGTCCGTTGCTTTGCACACGCACGCGCCTGCAGAAATGAGCCGAGTCGGCCACCGGTAGAACACTCTTGCTCGCATCTGCAGACGTGCTAGTCCAAATCCGTTCGGACCTTCGCCTTCGCTTCGCCGCCTTTTCTCCAGCTCGCCATGCCATAACCGTCCCTCCGCCTCCGCAAGGATGAAGTGAGCTCGCCGTGCGTGGCTCTTCCGAGCTCGTCGCATCCGGTCGCCGCCCCGTACATCATTGCTCTGCACGTCGTCACCCTGCATGGTTACTCTTCTTCCTCCTGTTGCCGGACCCGCACTCGCCTCGGCCTTGCCGTGTCGCAGGTCCCTCCGCGGCCATCCTTGCCAAGTTATCACCGTGCGCGGCCTCGTTGCCCTCCGTGCGAGTCTGTCCCGAGCCACCACGCCTCACCTCCATCCGCGCACGCCCGAACCGCGCGCGTCCTTGGCCCGCTCCCACTTCGCAGGCTTGGCTTCACTTCTCCCGCGGCGAGCATTTCGTCGAACACCTTGGCTGCGTCCTCGATACGGCCACCGCGTTCCCGCATCCGCACACGCACGCCTGTACGTCGTCGTCCTGCTCGGCCACCTCTCCTGGCGCACGGCCCCTGCACGCACCGCCCGTGTGCTGCTCACGCCGCCAGTTCGGGCCGCCAAGTCTTGCGCCTACACACACGCCTACTCAGCACCGCGCTGCCCGCGTGCTCCATTCGCCGCCTGCTGCGCCCACTCCAGCACCTGCCGCGCGCGCCAATCCCGTGCGCCCACGCTTCTGCTCCGGCCGCCCAACGCCTGCACACGCCACCAGCTTCCGCACGCCCGCTCGCTGCTGCCGCCTGAGCCAGCGCCTCCTGGGCTCGCACGCCGCGCCGCCCTGCGCCAGCGCCCGCAGCCAAAGCCGCCCACCACTTACCAGCTCTGCGCCGCGCCATCGCCCGTGCTCCAGCCCCCGCTCACGCGCCGCTCGCGCCCACCTGCGCACCGCCTGCCTCGGGCTCGCCTGCGCCTAAGCCCCGCTCGCGCGCCCGAGCCGTGCTCCGCCTGTGCGCCGCTCGCCTCCGCCCGGGCCTGCCTGCACCGCGCGCCGCCCCTGGGCCCGCCCGCTCGGCTCGCGCCATCCACTACTGCGCCAAGCCGCTGCCGTCCGCGCGCCTGGAGCCGCCTGCTCCCGCGCGCCGAGCCGCTCCGTTTGCTCCCGAGCCGCGCGCCGCTGGCGCCCTGCGCACGCGCTGTGCGCCTCCCCGCGACGCCCGCGCGCGTGCTCCCACCGTCCGCGCCTGCTCGCCCGAGCGCTCCTGGCTGTGCGGGATCCTGAGCGCCCGCGCCTGCCCTGCAGCCGCCCAGCAGAGCCGTGTGGAGGAGGAGAAAGAGAGAGAGAGAGAGATGGATAAGAATGGAGGTTAAGAGAAAAACACCAACGGTTGAAACTAAAGGAGGTGCCAGGGATAAGAAAACAGAGGAGAAGGGGAAAAGAGATTTCCCAAGGACTTATACACAATTTTAGAAAACTGCAGGGACTTGTTTGTAAAGTAAAATTTCCCGTTGATTTAAAACCGTAATGAAGAAATGCCCAAAACGAAAGTTGGAGAGTTTTTCAAACTCTACAACATTGCTTTAGGGATCAAGTTCAAAAACTCAAAATTTATATTTTTACACGTGAATCTTTAAACAAAAGTCGGATTTGAATTGCTTTTGTCCTAAAGAATGAAACTTTATAAAATTCAGGACCTAAATGCAAGCATTTATGACACGTCATGATGACGGGATAGACTCGTCATAATGATTGGATAGACATGTCATGATGACTTGCACTTTTACACTTTAGCCCTGAGTAACTTTGAGAATTACTTTTGTAAATCATCTACTTGCACAAAAGGACTTGTACTTTTATAAAATTACATAAATACCCTTGTTTTTACCACTTTACCCAAAATTTTTACACACTTCAACACACACATTTCAAATGAAACTTTTGGTTAAATATATATTTCTATACAGGGAATAAAGTAAGAAAAACCTGTTTGCAAAACCATGCTTCACTTATTTTGAAATTACCCTTATCCAAATACATTTTACAAAAACAACCCTAGGTTTTTCTATAATTACAAAAGCTACCCTTTTTATTTGCACTTTAAATTTTCAAAAGCTTCACATAAGCACACATGAGCTTTATACAAACAAACACATATTTCACACGAACAAAATATATGTCTAGCATTACAAGTACATGAACTGTCACAGGCTCGATGGACATGATCTCCCGAAGAAGCAGCTTCTGGTCCCGCCTGGAGCCAAAATCCCCATCTCCCCCGAAGATGACGTTGATGGTCTTCGAAGCAACCTGGAACTTCAGGTTGCGCCCTTGGTCCTCTTGGTCGTCATCCTCAGGTTCTTTGTCCGCAGGCTTCTTGTTCTTCTTACCACCACCGGAGATCACTATAAGGACGATGGACGGGGTCACGTGCAGTATCATGACATGAATGGTTACCCCGTCTGTGTTGATAAAAGTTGATAAGGTCGCAGTGTGTGGTAGTCATGACTAAACGTTTGAAAGTAGTAGCCACATGCCGTGAAATATGGAAAGCGGTAAGCCTAGTAATCAATTGGCTCGAGGAGTGGACATAACTCCCACCACTCGTAATTTGGTTTTTCTCACGCACCGACGTACGGGAGTATGTTCCGCACAGCGGACTGGAGTACGGTCATGTAGTCACGCTACAGTCGCTTGTCCTGCACATTGGATGTGCGTACGGTCCTACAGTCGCTTGTGGTGGCCCTGTTCCACGAGTCGGAATGAAAGGCAAACTGTTGCTTCGGAACGATCATTGGATGTTCCAAGCGTGTGAGTTAGGTTTACCCTTGCAAGGTTTGGAAATTCGATTCAGAATCGTCCGTTTCTCATGGAGATTGAGACTGCTTATTCCTTCTGCCACATAGAGTAAGAACAATAACTATTGTTGAAAAAATCTTGATGGATGTTAATCTCAACCTTGCTTGTCTAGTATAGATGCTTACCTAGAATTGTTAATGAAACTAGAATTTGAAAGCTAAAACATGAAAGTTAGATCATACTCTTTGTTGCTTTTTAGCAAAAGAAAATCAGGGCCTCTCAAATCCTCCATGGTCTAGTTATGGGCTAAGTATACCCGATTCCGGTTAAGTCTTGCTGAGTATTAGTATACTCAGTCTTGCTAGTCTATTTTTCAGGTATGACCTTTGAGAACCCCACGGATGATCCAACATGGCCAATCTCTATTTCGTTTGGCTGGTCCGTGGAGTGGGATCCGTCCCCGGCTGGCAGTGACCCTCCGGAATGACACCATGTTTCGGGCTAAACTTGGTGTCAACCTCCGCGACGTGTGTAGTCGCGTGTTTATTTCTTCCGCTGTAACTCTACACAAGCTTGCATAGCTTGTGGTTTTTAGACAATGTTTGTATAAGTATACTTAAGTTTGAAATAGTTTGTAATAATGTTTAATATTCTGTGAATTAAAAGTTGGTGTGCTGTTGTGCGATTGTAAACTCGCCTTCGTGCGAGGTAAACCTGCTTCGATCCTGTTGAACCGTGGTTGCATCGGGCGGAGACCTGACAGACCAATGGGTTGTTCCATTTGAAGTGCGTTGAGTTAGTATCGGCTGTATAGCAATGACTAGCGCACTTGAGCTGGAATAATTTAGGCAGTTCTGCCACATAAGTGCCCCTCAACTAATGCAGATTTAACCATGACGTCATCAATGTATATCTCCACCAACTTGCCAATCAGATCATGAAAGATGTAATTCATGGCACGTTGATACGTGGCGCCGGCATTCTTCCATTCGAAGGTCATGACCACATACTCGAACAATCCTACTGCCCCGAGTACTCTGAACGCGTGTTGTCGGTCAAAACCCACCGGCGAGCAGCGACAGGCAACACGAGGAGCCGGGAGGCTTCCGGGACTGCTGGTGCGCCTCGGTCCCTCGGTCAACGGCCCAAGAGTCCAGCACACGCCCTGGCTTGGTGAAGTGCTAGGTGTGCCACCTGACCTATACCTGATCAGGAAGGTGTAGAAGTCGTTCGTCAGCTATCTTCCTGCATGCACAGACATGTTTAAATATTAGTCCAAGCCGTGATCGGCTCTTACAATGACTCCCGTGGTCAGGCAAAGAAGCTGACGGAGTCATTGTACTTGATCAGACCTGTCCTCGTGCCAGGCTGGACCTTCGGGTACTCTACCAGAATCGGCTAGAAGAAGCCGACTGCTATGCTCAACAGATCGGATCTACTAAACATATGATTGTTTGCACGAATCCGACAAGAAAAGGTGAAAACATGCTCTGCAATTACCAAATTAATCTAACCTACGACGATAAAGCTTTCACTACATAACCGGAACATCCTACGCGTGATTAAGCCTAACAAACATGAAAGATTACCATACACTAACCCAAAAAGAGGCCTAAAAACCAACTAACAAGTTGATCCCCGGAATGATCCCTCGTCAAGTTATCATAAGGCACCAAACATGCAGCCGGAACATTCAACCCGTTTGAAGGGCCTAATCATGCAGATATTAAACCAATTCTTTATAAGACAAAGAACTACCATAACAGATTGGATCTACTAGGTAATAACAGAGCAAGACACTACCCCCGCGCCCGAGATCGGACACAAGGACAGCTCAACGATTACAAGCAACAAACAAAATATGATTTACTATCCGAACCAATGCAGCATCATAATCATTTAAGATAACTAGTGCTACTCGCCATAAAAAACGCTTCAGTACGAGCAACACAAGGATAAACAGATAAACGCAACACTGCCCCGACAATGCAGGGCATGATCGGAGCAGCATGTCGATTACCTGGAGAAGAGCCCTTGAAAGGGGTGGCGATGCGCCGAGAGTTTGTTTGTGGATGATTGATTGTCTTTATTGATTCTCACGATACATATTTATAGTCTGGAGACTTTGATCTTAACTAACCCTAGCTGATTACGATTCAATCTCTAACTCACTATATTTAAACTATTCTTAGATACACGGCCATCCTGGCCCTTGACATGTTTGTACAGAGGCTGATTCGCAGACCATTACGATGATTCTCTTCAGCCCATGTTGCTCTCGGCCCATCCTTTGGCCCAGCCAAATTATGGTGATAACACATGCCCCCCTGGTTTTGGTAATGATAATTCCAAAACCATTGTTTTTTCGACTTCTTGGACATGCGTACGCATGTACTGTTCTCAACGCATGCCAGACACGTGTAACACCCTAATGTAATTTTCCCTAATTTTAATGAATTTATTTGGGCTTAAATAAAATTTCCAGGGTTTCCTCTAATTTATCTCGCATTTAAAGTAATTTCATAACGCAAGTAATTAAAATTTATCATAGGATCAAATTGTTTGTGCATTCATGCTGCAGCATCGTTTTATTTGTGTTGAGTTATAGGTTTGAATTCAAATGGTAATTTGAATTCAATTAGATTTGTTTGAATTAGTTGAGTATAGGAAAGAAGAAGGAAAAGAAAAAGGGAAAGAGGGGAAGGAAAGAAGCCTAGCCCAGCCCAGCACCCCCTCCCTCTTTCTTTTCTCCCGCGTGGGCCGAGCCCCGGCCCACCTCTTCCCTCAGCCCAAGCCGCGCCCCTCTTCTCTCTCACTGGTCGCCCGACCCCACCTGTTGGCGCCTCCTCTTTCTCCTTCCTCCCAGTGCCCGATCCCCCCCTCCTCTGTTTTCTTCCCCGACGGCCGCGCCTCTGCACCTTGGGTCCACTCCTCTGCGCCGCACCCGGGCCCGCACCCCGGCCCGCGACCGAGCCTCCCTCTCCTCTCTAGAACCTTCGCCACCCGAGCCGGTATTGCGCGGGGCTGTTGAGCCGATCCGTTTCCTCCGCACGCCACGGTTCCCGCCGAGCTTTCTGCGGCCACGGTTCCCGCCGAGCTTTCCGCGGCCACCACGGGCACGCACGTCCAGCTTCCGCCCGGCCCTTAATTGGCTCCCCCGCGCACACCCCTGGACCCTAACCCTCTGGAGCACGCGAGCCCCAGCCACCGCCGCCTCTGCAGCTGCCCCTCCCGCCGCTCGGGTTCAGGTAAGCCGCACGCCGCCGCGGGCAATTGCTCACCGCCTTCACAGGACCCCCACGCGTCGGTTTCCGGTGATCAGGAGCTCGGAGACCCTCGGCAGCCGCTCCTCCCACAAACTCCGATCGCCCCCGCCGCCGGTCCGCCGTCGAGGTCATCACGCCGCCGCGTTCCAGCCTATTCCGCACCTTGGTGAGTACCACATCCTTCCCCCGAACCTTTAGCGCTAGTTGTCGTGGATCGTAGGCCACCGTGGGCACGGGAACGCGAGCACGCCGGCGAGCCCTGCTGACCCGAACCGCCCAGGCTGTGGCGTGAGTCGTTGCAACCCCCGTAGACCCGCGCCAACTGTCCAGGTGGATTACGCATGTCGCGAGCTTCCTCCAGAGCCTGGTCCCGTCCAAAATAGGGCCCCGAAGGCCGAGATCGGCCATCTCCGGCGAGCCGCCGCCGCGGAAGTGATCTCCGGCGAGCAATCGCCGCTCCCGGACCCCCCCTTTTCCCCTGAGCTGTCCGATCGGTGTTGAGCGCGTAAGATTAGATCGAGCTCGAGGTAGATCTGAGCCGTGAGATCGAGATCCGAGGGACCCAAATCGCGCGTACCGGTTCGCCCCTGTGTTTGAATCGTAGCCGTCCGTCTTCGATCTAGCGCACCACATTAGAGCCGAGGTAAGAGAGGGTCCGGAGCGTTGGATCCAGATCTGACGGCCACCGTGCGCGCGTACCCCTTCGCGTAATAGATCTAATCCGAACCGTTAGATGGCGATCCAAGGGCCCAGAACAGAAGATATCGCTTCGGCCTGGCGTTCTTGCTAAAGAGCCCCTGTCTTTTAGAGAAATCAACCCGCAGTCCACCCGTAGTTCAAAAATAATTATGGTTAGGTCCTGTTTTGCCCGTTTAGACCCCTGGGCTTTCCAGTTTTCATACCCGCAGTCCATGCCGCGTGTTTTCGCGTGCTAGCCCCTGTGTCTAGGGTTTAATTACGTTTAGACCCTCGGTTTTGCGCAGAACCCCTTAGAATCTCCAGCTTTCTTACAAATAGGTCCCTGAATCTTGTTTTAAGCGTAGTTTTCGCGTTTTAGCTCCGTTTTAGGTGTTCTTTACATCCACGCGATCGCGGTAACGCGTAGAATCATTCTAGCATAGTTTTGTGTGCTATTTCTATGTAATGTTGTACTGTTTATTATATTTTTGTCCTTGTTTGCATGTATGTGTATGTGCTGGACTATATTTTGGCGTTACGATCATGAGTAGACGCGGAGCCTTTGGACCAGTACCAGGAGCAGCCATCTTCCGAGCAGTTCGAGCAGCAGCCGGGAGAGTACGAGGAAGGCAAGTATAACATGAACATCCTATCACTTTTAATTACAATTTCATACTGCATTTTAATACTGTATGCCTATAAGGACTTTCCTAGCCATTTTATATCCTTTATATATCCCTTGGGTTGCATTTTGGTTCGTTGTGCTAGGTTGCTGCGCTATAACACACCTGGTCCTTTTTAATTAATTTGTTAATGATCTTATGCAACTTAATTCTGGAGCCGACCCTTTGTGCTGTGTGCTTGAGTGGTTTGTGCGTCCTTAAAAGATGTTTTTTTGTTAGAAACTTGGTTTAGGGGGGCCAGCACGGTGCTTAGTGCTTGGTTGGCCACTCTCCATAAGGACCGGTTCATAGAGCGACAACCTGGGACAACCGCGCAACCACAAGACTGGAATGGAACGGTCTTGACTTACTAATTAGGTCATTTTGGTTCGGGAGTAACTTACCTACGTGGGCAAGAGGGGTGGTAAGCTTCAATGGTCCCTGCTCCTCCGGCTTGGTCTGTGCTGTGTGTCTTGTACCCCCGGAGGTGGGCCCCATCGTTGCTGATCCAGAATCCTTAGCGGTTACACCTTACCAACATGATCCTTTGTAACGGTCTCGTAGTGTGCTTGCTAGCCATCTCACCTAAGGAAGTGTGATGAACCACTAGCGTAGCTCACGACTTGTGGGTAAAGTTGTGCAACCTCTCGAGAGTGTAAAACTGATATATTAGCTGTGCTCACAGTCATGAGCGGCCCAGATCCTCCTTTTGATTAGTGGGGTTATCAACCTTTGATTAGGGAGATTCCCCAGGTGGTTTTGGTTTGGATGGTTCTCAGTAGTTCTTAATTAATATTGATTAATTTCTTATGCAATGTGGGTTTATGGTAATTCATCCACTTGTAGTAATTAGCTTTAATAAAATTCTGCCAAGACTAAAAGCTAATGCAGTCGAGTCAGCCAACCTTAGAGCCTCATAGTTTGTGTTATACTTGTTGAGTACGAGTTTGTACTCACCCTTGCCTTTCTACTCTTCTGTTCTCTTGGATATCTTCGACTGCTGCTCAGTGCCCGGCAACGTGGAGGACTACGTCAGCGGCTTCGATGACTTCTAGGCGTTTGTCTCCCAGTCGACGTCCCTGTGGCGCCCTGCTCTTCATGTATTTATTTGACGCTTCCGCATTCCTTGAACTGATCTTTGATTCAGTTGTAATAAAGATATTCATTTTGTAATTTATACGCTTTTATTCGTGACATGTGTTGTGATATCTTGATAATCTGTTGTATATATGTGTGACTTGATCCTGGCGCATATATGATTGCTCGATTTATGTTCTTTATAAATCGGGTGTGACAGATTGGTATTAGAGCCGTGTCGATTGTAGGACGAAGCCTAGATAGAAATGAGTCGAGTTTAGGGATTTCTTTTCGCTTGCTCTGCTTCCGCAAAATCCAAACATTCATTTTTGTTTCTATTCCTTGAGTCTTAAGTCTTGATTTGCTATCTCTCCTATCTTTTCTGAGATATAGTTTGAGCTTTCCGTAGATGTTGGCCTGAGTCGCTTAGTCCTGTAATTTATAAGTTTAGGTTGTCCCGATAAAAAATATACGCTAGAACGAGTGTGTTAGTCGAGTAGTGTGATAAACTCGACTAAGTTGTGAATGTTGAATGTTTGTTATTGTGCAAATGTTTGATTTGGATCTTTGGTTGATTGCATAGTTTAGTAGTTAAATTTGTTCATGCAAATCGACCCTAACCCCACTTGAACTAAATAATAAAATTGAGTTAGAACGTTGGGGGTAAAACCTATATTCTTTTCTTTCTGTCATACCCTTCCGAAGTTTCATTTCCACAGCTGCACAATAAGTCTTTCTCATAAATTTCGTTTGTTGAAATCAGATGGTGAACACCAGGCGTACCGGTTCCGGTTCTGACCAGCAGGAGCAGAACAACCAGGGTACTGGTCAGCCGTTGCCGATGCCGCCACCACTGACCCCGGAGCAGTTCTTCCAGCTCCAGATGCAGATGATGGCGACCCTGAACAATACCGTTCAGGCTCTGCAGTAGATCCATGCTCAGCCACCGCCTCCTCCGCCACCTCAGCCCCGTGACAGGCGTGCGGATTTCCTGAGAGGTCATCCTCCGACCTTCTCCCACGCCACGGATCCACTCCAGGCGGACGACTAGCTTCGTTCGGTGGAGCGCCAGTTGGTTGTTGCGCAGTGCGACGACCGGGAGAGGGTTCTGTATGCAGCAGGGCAGCTGCGAGGTTCCACTCTTGACTGGTGGGAGTCCTACCCAGCTCAGGACCGCGACTCTCTCACTTGGGTCCAGTTCCGTGAGCGTTTCCGGAACCATCATATTCCTGAGGGCATAATGAAGATGAAGCAGAAGGAGTTCCGTGCCCTTAAGCAGGTAAATTTGAACAAAATTCTCTGCAATTTCCTTGAGCTTGATCTATCCTTGATTCCCTTTGTAAGCCTGACGCATTGAGCGATTTCTATCCTTGTTATCTGTGTTGTCATTTCAGGGATCGATGACGGTGACGGAATACCGTGACCGTTTCCTTCAGCTTGCCCGCTATGCCCCTACTGACGTCGCTCGTGATAGCGATAAGCAGGAGTACTTCAAGGAGGGACTGGATGATCACATCCAGTATGCGCTGCTGAACCACCACTTCGACAACTTCAATCAGCTGGTTGATGCTGCCCTCAACACCGAGCGTAAGCGCCGGGAAATTGAGGATAAGAAGAGGAAGATGGCTCCATCCTCGTCGGGTAGCAACACTCGTCCCCGATATCAGCATCCACCTCAGCAGCAGCAGCAGAGGCCGCCCCAGCAGTACCAGCAGCGGCAGCAGTACCCGCCTCGTCCTCAGCAGCAGCAACAGGCGGGACAGAGTCAGAGGCTTCCAGCGCCTCCGGCTCCACCAGCTCAGAAGCAGGGAGCGCCCACTCCTCCTCCTGGGCAGCAGGCCGCTGCATTTCCGCGAGTGTGCTTCCACTGCGGCGAGCCAGGGCACTACGCCAACGTCTGTCCTCGGAAGGCGCAGGCAGGACAGCAGGGGCGTGCAGCACAGCCCAAGGCCCCAGCTCAGGGCAGGGTGAACCACGTGACGGCCGAGTCAGCGGCCGATGCTCCTAACGTGGTTATTGGTACGTTCATGGTCAATACCCATCCCGCTACAGTGCTTTTTGATACTGGAGCTACGCATTCTTTCATCACCCAGTCTTTTGTTGAGCATCATGGCATTCCTACTAGCACATTAAAAAGGTGCATGTTAGTACCTTCACCGGGGGGGCAGTTGAGGTCTCATATCTTCTGTCCCAGAGTCAGTGTGGCCATAAGGGGGGTAGATTTCAGTGCGAATCTGATGGTGCTAGACTCCAAGGGCATTGATGTGATCCTCGGGATGGAGACTCTTGCTAAGTGGGGAGTCCGGATAGATTGTGCTCAGAGGACTATTCTTCTATCAGCACCGGATGGTCAGGAGGTCACTGTTGGAGCTACAGAGCCTTCTGGATTTCTTTATCAGATGGAGGCTAGGCCCACGGATGGTATTCGCGTGGTGTCTGAATTCCCGGATGTCTTTCCGGATGATCTGCCAGGTATGCCGCCTGATCGCGACATTGAGTTTTCTATTGATCTCTTGCCTGGCACAGCTCCTATTGCTAAGCGGCCCTATCGTATGGCTCCCGTTGAGCATGAGGAAGTTAAGAAGACCATTGATGAGTTGCTAGCCAAGGGTTATATCCGTCGCAGTTTCTCTCCTTGGGCTTTTCCTATCTTGCTCATAGAGAAGAAAGATGGTGCGAAGAGAATGTGCGTCGATTACCGGGATCTGAATGCAGTCACCATCAAGAACAAGCATCCATTGCCCCGTATTGAGGATCTTTTTGATCAGCTCCAGGGTGCTTGTGTATTCTCGAAGATTGATCTGCGTTCGGGTTATCATCAGCTGAAGATTCGTTCCGAGGATATTCCGAAGACGGCATTCACCTGCAAGTATGGGCTATACGAGTATACGGTCATGTCCTTTGGCTTGACCAATGCTCCGGCTTTCTTCATGCATCTGATGAACAAGGTTTTCATGGACTATCTGGACACCTTTGTGGTGATATTCATTGACGATATCCTGATATATTCCAAGTCAGAAGCAGAGCATGAGAAGCATCTAAGGCTTGTGTTGCAGAGGCTCAGAGAGCACAAGCTGTATGCCAAGCTCAGCAAGTGTGAGTTCTGGATTGACGAGGTTCCATTCCTCGGTCATGTTATCTCCAAGGGAGGTATTGCTGTGGACCCCGGAAAGGTGAAGGACGTGCTTGACTGGGTTGTTCCGCAGACAGTGAAGGAGGTCCGCTCTTTTTTGGGCTTAGCAGGTTATTATCGGAGGTTCATTGAGAATTTCTCCAAGATTGCGAAGCCTTTGACTTCCTTGTTGGAGAAGGGTGTGGATTTCTCTTGGACTGATGAGCGTCAGAAGGCCTTTGAGGAGCTGAAGAAGAGGCTGACTACGGCGCCAGTCCTTACTCTGCCAGACCAGAGCAAGAGGTTCACAGTGTATTGTGATGCTTCGAGGGATGGTCTTGGTTGCGTTCTGATGCAGGAAGGCAGAGTGATAGCTTATGCTTCGCGGCAGTTGCACCGGCATGAGCTGAATTACCCCACTCATGATCTGGAGTTAGCCGCAGTTGTGCATGCTCTGAAGATATGGAGGCATTACTTGTTTGGGCAGAGGTGTGATATTTACACCGATCACAAGAGCCTCAAGTATATTTTCACTCAGAGTGAGCTGAACATGCGGCAGCGAAGATGGCTAGAGTTGGTCAAGGATTATGACCTGGAGATTCACTATCATCCGGGCAAGGCCAATGTTGTAGCAGATGCTCTGAGTAGGAAGAGCTATGTTAACATGGCCATGGCTTTTCAGATGCCTCAGGAGTTATGCGAGGAGTTTGAGCAGTTGAGCCTGGGTTTCCTGCATCACACCTCGGGTGCAGCATTCGAGGCAGAACCCACTCTAGAGGCGGAGATCAGGCAGCATCAGAAGGATGATAAGAAGCTGCAGGAGATCCGTGACCTGATCAAGATTGGCAAAGCACCTCATTTCAGAGAGGATGATCAGGGTACCTTGTGGTACAAGAGTCGTATATGTGTGCCCGATGTGAATGACCTCAGGAAACTGATTCTGAGTGAGGCTCATGATACAGCATATTCTATTCATCCAGGCAGCACAAAGATGTACTATGACCTGAAGGAACGATTCTGGTGGTATGGAATGAAGCGTTCCGTTGCGGAGTACGTGGCTATCTGTGACACTTGTCAGCGTGTCAAGGCAGAGCATCAGAGGCCAGCAGGGTTATTGCAGCCGTTGAAGATTCCAGAGTGGAAATGGGAGGAAATCACTATGGACTTCATTGTTGGCTTGCCTCGTACTTAGAAAGGGTACAACTCCATATGGGTAGTAGTGGATCGGTTGACGAAGGTTGCTCACTTCATTCTGGTGAACACTACCTACTCTGGTGCTAGACTCGCAGAGTTGTACATCTCCAGGATTGTCTGTCTGCATGGTGTTCCTAAGAAGATTATATCCGATCGAGGATCTCAGTTCACTTCACGGTTCTGGGAGCAGTTGCACGATTCGCTGGATACGAAACTGCGTTTCAGCATTGCTTATCATCCTCAGACAGATGGGCAGACAGAGAGAACCAACCAAGTGTTGGAGGATATGCTTTGAGCCTGTGCTATTCAGTATGGTACCAGCTGGGATAAGTGCCTGCCTTATGCAGAGTTTTCGTATAACAACAGCTATCAGGCCAATCTAAAGAAATCTTCTTTCGAGGCCCTATATGGTCGAAAGTGCAGGACTCCGCTGTATTGGGATCAGATTGGCGAGAGGCAGGTGTTTGGTCCAGATATTGTTGAAGAGGCAGAACAGTTGGTACAGCAGGTGCGAGAGAATCTGAGGGTCGCTCAGACTCGTCAGAAGAGCTATGCGGATGTTCGTCATCGAGATCTGACCTTTGCAGTGGGTGATCATGTGTACCTGAAGGTCTTGCCGATGAGAGGAATCCGCAGGTTTAATGTGAGAGGGAAGCTAGCCCCTCGATACATTGGTCCGTTCAAGGTATTGGAACGGAAAGGTGAGGTGGCATATCGTCTGGAGTTGCCTCTCAATCTCTCAGGAGTGCACGATGTGTTTCACGTGTCTCAGCTGAAGAAGTGCTTGAGGATGCCAGAAGAGCAAGCACCGATAGAAGGGTTAGATGTGCAGGAGGATCTGACTTACATCGAGCATCCGGTAAAGATTCTGGAGACATCTGAGAGAGTTACCAGAAACAAGAAGATCAAGATGTGCCGTGTTCAGTGGAGTCATCACACGGAAGATGAGGCTACTTGGGAGCGAGAAGATGAGTTGAGAAAGACATATCCCGATCTCTTTGCTAGCTAGCCTATCCGAATCTCGGGACGAGATTCCTGTAAGGGGGGTAGGTTTGTAACACCCTAATGTAATTTTCCCTAATTTTAATGAATTTATTTGGGCTTAAATAAAATTTCCAGGGTTTCCTCTAATTTATCTCGCATTTAAAGTAATTTCATAACGCAAGTAATTAAAATTTATCATAGGATCAAATTGTTTGTGCATTCATGCTGCAGCATCGTTTTATTTGTGTTGAGTTATAGGTTTGAATTCAAATGGTAATTTGAATTCAATTAGATTTGTTTGAATTAGTTGAGTATAGGAAAGAAGAAGGAAAAGAAAAAGGGAAAGAGGGGAAGGAAAGAAGCCTAGCCCAGCCCAGCACCCCCTCCCTCTTTCTTTTCTCCCGCGTGGGCCGAGCCCCGGCCCACCTCTTCCCTCAGCCCAAGCCGCGCCCCTCTTCTCTCTCACTGGTCGCCCGACCCCACCTGTCGGCGCCTCCTCTTTCTCCTACCTCCCAGCGCCCGATCCCCCCTCCTCTATTTTCTTCCCCGACGGCCGCGCCTCTGCACCTTGGGTCCACTCCTCTGCGCCGCACCCGGGCCCGCACCCCGGCCCGCGACCGAGCCTCCCTCTCCTCTCTAGAACCTTCGCCACCCGAGCCGGTATCGCGCGGGGCTGTTGAGCCGATCCGTTTCCTCCGCACGCCACGGTTCCCGCCGAGCTTTCCGCGGCCACCGCGGGCACGCACGTCCAGCTTCCGCCCGGCCCTTAATTGGCTCCCCCGCGGACACCCCTGGACCCTAACCCTCTGGAGCACGCGAGCCCCAGCCACCGCCGCCTCTGCAGCTGCCCCTCCCGCCGCTCGGGTTCAGGTAAGCCGCATGCCGCCGCGGGCAATTGCTCACCGCCGGTAGGCCATGGGCCGAGCTGACCCCCTACACGCCTTCACAGGACCCCCACGCGTCGGTTTCCGATGATCAGGAGCTCGAAGACCCTCGGCAGCCGCTCCTCCCACAAACTCCGATCGCCCCCGCCGCCGGTCCGCCGTCGAGGTCATCACGCCGCCGCGTTCCAGCCTATTCCGCACCTTGGTGAGTACCACATCCTTCCCCCGAACCTTTAGCGCTAGTTGTCGTGGATCGTAGGCCACCGTGGGCACGGGAACGCGAGCACGCCGGCGAGCCCTGCTGACCCGAACCGCCCAGGCTGTGGCGTGAGTCGTTGCAACCCCCGTGTGGCAGAACCAACCTGAATTATACCGGCTCAAGTACGCGAGTCCACATCCGAGGGCTCCAACGTGCTTCAAACGGTATAATCCCTTGGCCTGTCGGGTAACGTCCCGATAAACCACCGATACACAGGATCAAATAAGGTTACCTCACACGAAGGTGAGTCCAGAGATACAATCACCATCACGATTTACATAATAGAGAATTACATTCCAAGAATTTCCAAAAGAAGTATGAAGTTTCAAATTTAGAGAAAAGATTACAAACCATTAAAGCTATGGTTTTTGGCAGCGGAAAACATACGCGACAATTACAACACGTCGTCAAGACGGATGTCATGCTAAGCCCAGACACGACATCACTCGGTATCACCAATGTTGGCCGAGCACGGATTCCATTCCACGGACCAATCTTCTGGAAGAGCACAGGGCCATGACAGGGAAAGAGTAGGATCTTCAAAGGCTTTGCCTGAAAAACATAAAACTAGCAAGGCTGAGTATACTAATACTCAGCAAGGCTTACCCGGGATTGGGTATACTTTAGCCCATAGCTAGACTCATGAAGGCTTTGCAAAGGCTCTGGGTTCATTTTCAGCTGAAAAGCAACAAAGAGTATGAACTACTTTCAAGTTTTAGCTTTCTTCTTCTAGTTGAGTATTTATTCTAGATTAGCACCTACACTAAGCAAGCAAGGTAGTGATTCTCATCCATCAAGATTATCCATCATTAGTTCTACTTCTTACTCAATGTGGTAAAAGGGATAAGCAGTCTCAAGCATCGTGAGAGGCGGACGATTCGAATCGAATTTAACCTTGCAAGGTAAACCTAACACACACGCTCGGAAGATCCAACGATCATTCCCAAGCAACCGTTTGCCTTTCATTCCGGGTCGTGGATCAGGTCCACCACAAGCGACTGCAGGACCGTACGCACACCCAATGTGTACAGGACATACGTCTGTAGCGCGACTACAAAACCCGTATTCCTGTCTGCCTTGCAGAACGTACTCCCGCACGTCGGTGCGTGTAAACATAATATAAAATCGAGTGGTGGGAGGTATGTCCACTTGCCGGGCCGATTGGTTACTAGGTTTGCCGCTTACCATATTTCGCGGCATGTGGCTAGTACTTTCAAAAACTTAGCCACCACTACCACATAGATCGACCTTAACAACTTTTAACGAAACAGACAGGGTAACCTTCCAGGTCATGATACAACACATGACCCTGTCCGTCATCCTTATAGTGGTTGCAGAAATGTAAACATGCAACTCCTATGTCGCGCGAGTGACAGGAAATCACCCGACTTCTACCGGTCCTATTAGCGGAGCATCTATCCGATAAGGACTCGGAAGCATTACATTGGATTCCTAGGATTCATGCATCTAGGGTTTCATCTCAATTCCTTGACCTAATGCAAGATACAATATAGATAGATATAGATTGCAGTGTACATAAAGTAGTGGGATATGTCCGGGGCTTGCCTTTACTGGTGGGTCTGAAGTCAGTAAGGTCAATATCCTCCGAACTTTGGTTCGGGGCTTCAGTTAATCCCTTGGTGTCGTTCATTTGATCTTCAGGAAAATCCTCCGCCGACTCTGGGGAAATCTCGTAGATACTGTTGCTGAAGTAGTCGTCTCTACATGTAATGCAACATTACACTCAAAGTATGCACATAAAACTACCTTACTTCACAATTTAATTGCAATCCAGCATTTAAATCACACACTATTCACATAACAACCCAAAAGATTTGAAGTTAAACTTCAATAGAGCTGTAGGTGGACAACTAATTAGAATCGGCTACTTGTTGAGGGTTACAACAGAGCCGATTGAAAATAACAGAGGTTTAGCTGATGGAAAGGTGCATCGGATTCCTAGATGATCGATGAAAGCATTGCTTATTTTGGCGGAAGGATGATTCCTAAAGCAATGGTCTTAACTAAGATGTGCTTAAGTGTGATTCTAGGTAACTAAGTGTGGTTAAGGGTATATGACCGATAGATATATAGCCGATCTCTCAGTCGATAAATCGACTGATAGAAGTATGTGGATAAGGATGAGAAAACTAAGGATTGATCGGCCATAACTGATATAGAGAGTACTAAAATCGGTTTGGATAGGTCGATGGCAAGAACCTTAAGATCGTGTGTGCATCTTCGATATATCGACTACGTGCAACCGATGTAGGGCAGAACAGAAGAATTGTATCGGCAGTAGCCGATTTAAGAAGGATAACAACCGTATCAGCTAATCAGCCGATGGTAGAAACATAGTACAAGAAAAGCATCGGTTGACAGTTGTTATATGGAAACATCATAGACTTAACGAAAACGGATGCTAAGTGGCTGGGTTGATAACCTAACACTGAAGCATAGCTGTCGAGATGTAGCGGCTAAGCAGCAGTTGTACATGAACTAACAAAGATCCTTTTACGAAAAGAATCTTAAGGAAACGACAATCAAGACATGGATCACGTCTTGACGGCAAGGATATGAGCACTTTTATGAAAAGGTTAACTAAACATACACACATTTTTATTTAAGACCTATATTCTATGGTTTACTTTTCAGTGATAACACAAACACACAATATAAAGTACAATAAAACATTCATTCCCTAATACTTGACCTAGACCACACATCAAAGACTTTCACTCAAGATCACAACATGAAACTTATAGATTTTGACTTAGGGTTTCAAACGAAACTGATTTTACATTTTTATGAACTTCTTATGAAAATCTATGAAATGTAGAAGTTCATCGATTTGAAATACAGAAAGCTTTGGAAATTTTACAAAGAACACCCTAGAACTTTCTAAAACATAGCAATCAAGTCCCTGGTCCGGGAAAACAGATAACAGGATGTTAACGACGATATCCCGGCAAAGGAATCGCCGGCATTAAGAAGATTCAGAGAAACAGGGCAAACCTTGGGGTAATTTCGAATGTGGAGGAAGAATGGGCGGAAAGTGAATTCCCGCGGTGAACAAAATCGGTGATAAGATGAGCTCGGCGATGACGAGATTCCGTGGTTGACGAAGAAGTTCGCCGGTCATGCGTTGTACGTCAAACTCGCGTCGCGTTGCTCCCGCCTCGACTTCCGTATAGATGAAGGGAGTTCGTCGTGCCTGGTTGCACAGCATCTCCTCCGAGCTCGTCACGCCTGACCGCCGCCTTCGCTCCGCAACTTCTTCTTCCGACTTGCCGCGCTATAAGCGCTTCTCCGCTTTCACGAGGTTCGAGGTTTGCTCGCACCTGCCCACCTCCAAACTCTCCACGAGCAGTCCGCAGTGCCGCCAGACTTCGCCCGTTGCCTTCTCCTCGACGGCTTCTAATGTCCACCATGCGCGACCCGCCGGCACACCACTCGGTCGCGGCCTGAGCTCGCCCAGCGGAAATACCGTTATGCGCTGCACGCTGCCGCTCTGCACGTTGTTGCCCTGCATAGCTCTTCTCCTGTTGCCGGTCCCGCACTCGCCTCGGCCTTGCCACGTCGCAGGCCCCTTCGCGACCGTCCTTGCCAAGGTACTGCCGTGCGCGACCTCGTTGCCCTTCGTGCGAGTCGATCCTGAGCCACCACGCCACACCTCCGCCCGCGCACGTCCGAATCGCGCGCGTCCTAAGCCCGTATCGCGCTGCTACTCTCGCGTCTGAAACCGCCCTGCACTTCACTGCTCGCTCCGGGCCGTTCACCTCCGCTCGAGTCCTGCTCCTGCACTCACACGCCCATGCCGCCTACATCTGCGCCGTGCTTACTCCAGCCTTGCCGTATCATTCCCGCGCATCCATGCACCAGAGCCCACTCTGCTCCGCCGCGCACGTGCTACTCGATCCGTGCGCCCGCATCACCAGCTTTCGCTCCAGTCCACGCCACTCCCGAACGACGCGCTGTTTCCACTGTGCTGCATTCCAGCTCTTGTTCACCCAACGCCCGCGAGCCAGCGCCGTCTGCTCGCCTGAAGCCGTCGGCTTCGCTCCTGCGCTCGGCTCACGCGCGCCACCCGCGCGCACGCAACTTCCCTGCACAACGTCGCCAGTTGCTCCTGTTCCAGCGCGCTCTGCTCCATCCCTGCACAGTCGGCCCCACTCCAATGCCTGCCTTCATCCGCTCCACTTCACATCCATGCTCTGCCTAGGCACCGCTCCGCTGCTGCCACGAACCGCCTGGACGCCCTGCACCAGCCGCTGCCTCCGCCCAGCTTCCGCTCGCCCCGCCTGGGCCGCCAGCCGCGCTGATCCGAGCGCCTGGGCCCGCTGTGCGCTCCGCTCGCCTGGATCCGCTCCAGCTTCTGTGCCGCCAAGCACCGGCCTCCAGCGCCACCCGCAGAGCCGCCCGCTCCGCTCGCCTGCGCGCACGCGCCCGCGCCGTGCGCCTGCGCGCCGCTCGGCCCCCGCGCTGGCGCCCGCCACCTGCGCGCACCCTGCGCGCTCGCGCTCGGGCCGTCGCCCGCCCGGCCCCGAGCGCCCGCCGCCTGCGCTGGGCCGCCGCTCCGCCAGCCGCGCCTGGGCCCGCTCGCCGCCCCTGCGCTCGCCCAGCGCGCTGCCGCGCTGCCCGCATGCGCCCGCTACCGCGCCTCCTCGCGCAGCGCCGCCCTCAGCTGCCCGCATGCTCGCGCGCGCCTGGGCCGAGCCTGGCTGCGCCGCCTGAAGCCGCCCTCTGTGCGCCGCTAGCACTGCCAGACCGGGTGGAGGAGGAGAGAGAGAGGGGAACTCGAGTGGAGATAGGGATGAAGCCAGGGATGTGCCGCCGGTGTGGATAAGGAAGCCCAGGGAGAAGAAAAACAGGGGAGAAGAAGGGATGGAATTCTCCAAGGACCTATACGTAATTACAGAAAATTGCGAGGGCCTGTTTGTAAAACAAAATTTTCCGTTGATTTAAAACCCAAATGAAGAAACGCCCAAAACGAAAGTTGGAGAGTTTTTCAAGCTCTACAACATTGCTTTAGGGCTCAAGTTCAAAAACTCAAAATTTACATTTTTACATGTGAATCTTTGAACAAAAGTCGGATTTGAATTGCTTTTGTCCTAGAAATGTAATTCGTCAAATTTCAGGACTTAAATGCAAGCATTTTTGACACGTCATAATGACGGAATAGACTCGTCATAACGGTTGGATAGACAATGTCATGATGACATGCACTTTTACACTTTAGTCCTGAGTAATTTTGAAAGTTACTTTTGTAACTCAGAAACTTGCATAAAAGGACTTGTACTTTTATAAAATTACATAAATACCCTTATTTTCACCACTTTACCCAAAATTTTTACATATTTAAACACACACATTTCAAACCATACTTTTGAATAAGTATATATTTCTACAAGACATAAAGTAAGAAAAACATATTTCACTTATTTTGAAATTACCCTAATCCATTTACATTTTACAAAAACAACCCTAGGTTTTTCTGTAATTACAAAAATACCCTTTTTACTTGCACTTTAAATTTTCAAAAGCTTCACGCAACCACACACAAGATTTACACAAACAAACACATGCTTCACACTAACAAAATATATATCTAGCATTACAAATATATGAACTGTCACATCCTTCCCCCCTAAAAAGAATCTCGTCCCGAGATTCGGACGAAAGACTCTTTAAGGGAAGAAAAGCAAATCACACATCAAAAGTGGCAAGAAGCAATCACACCAGAGAAGATTGAGGTTGATGACGAGATGAGTATAACGAGATCATGAAGAGATTGTACACAGATGAGTTTGACAAGATAAGAGAGGAAAAGGTGATCAAATTCTCATAGAGCTAAGATCACAACATGAGGACGATAAATGTCGGCGACATTCATCATAAAACTTATGGTTAGCAAGTGAGGATAGCACAAGAGACTGATAAGTGATGTTCGAAACATTTCTGCTCAGAGTTTTATTATCTGAATGATTTAGATTATGTTGATTGTAAAACATGCCTATTTATGCCGATGCAATCAAGGGATAATGACAAAATGCTCTACTCAGAGTGCAATGCTCGATATATATATAGCCATGAATGTGATGCTCTGTTGAGATGTATGATTGCAATGATGATGCAACATGAGGATGAGGGATCCCATGCACGACCGAGATGATGCATATAACACAATGCAATTACCATGATGTTGACCAAATGATGCATACACCATGATGCAAGGATGATGATACTTGCAATGCATGCACACATGAAATGCATGAAGTATGATGCATACCCTCATGAGCTGATGATGCACGTGACTCGCGCCCTACAACCGTTCTCTCGTAACGAACACCTAAGTAGTTCTATATCCTTAGACAAAGATTAGAAGTTAGGACACTAGTAAGGTTGCACAAGAAGAGTTTGCAGTGGGGTTACGTCACATAAACCTAGTCACCAGTGCGCCCCTAATGGCTCAATCATATGGCTGCAGCACACATGAGGCCTTAGGTCCCGACACGGCATCATGGTCATGTGATTAAACATCACCACAAAAGAGGAATAGCAACCCCGTAGTGCCAACAGCAACAAGGTAGGTCTTAAGAGGCCCAAGATAACCTGAAGTTGTATCGGAGGCATACCCGTTAGTCAGTCTACGGATTTTCGATGACGATGCAACACCATGCACTGACCAAAGATGGTATGTGTTATGATGCATGACTTTTGCTGGGAGAATTGTATGCAAAAAGTAACTATTGTCATAAATCTTTTTAATTTATCCAAAATCATCTGAGCAAAAATCGAAGGTACAAATTTTCAGATGTTGTAACCAGAATGGCCAACAACACAAGGTACAACATCAAGAGAGGATAGATGAATCACTGAATGATGGATTGAAGGGTTTGATGATAATTATCAAGGTTTAACCATCAAAGGAAAAGCTCAATGCTTCTGCCGAAACAGATTCAAAGCAAAATCAAGGATTTGATTTGGCTGTCAAACTAAGATTGGTGATAAGGTTCAAACAAAGCCCAATTCACCTGATTCACAAAAGACTTTCTTAACTCTAAGATAGCCTAACAGATTACATTAACTCCCACAACACAAAGTCAAAACAGGCATTCAGATACAAGCACATGTTTCAGTACAACAATATAGCAAACAAGGCAATCAAACCAATCGAAAATGTCAGGATGCATGCACGTTCTACACGTCCTCACAACCAAAAATAACTGCCAAGTAATCTTGGTCTTACGTGGTTAATTACGGTGGCATTATATAAATACGTCTCTCCCTATATATATACTAGTCGTTCTTACGTTCAAGCTTACGCAACGAGGTTAGCATACCTGCAGAAAATCACAATATATATATATATATGTTGAACCTTTCATGCCAGCATGTCATGAAAGCGTCCCCAAATATTACTGTTCACTATAGAAACAGCATCTGTACAATTACCGCCGTACAGACAACGTTAACATACGTCGTCGAGATAACGTATTCACGGGGGTACCGCAAAATGCGGGGGTATGATCTGCGATCGCCATACCCTGCGCCGAACCATATACTCCCAATGTAGTCAATTGACATTGGTACATTGGCAGCATCTCAAGTAGGCCACTGCTTGAGAAACAGCGTTCGGTTCGCATCACCGACGGGAAGGCCAAGCTCCCTCAGTTGGCTGAGGATCCTTACCTCCTTACCTCACCGTCGAAGATGTCGTTACAAAAAGTAACATTGAGTTGTGCAGGAATTTAAGTTTTGACAGAAAAGTAATGCTGGTAGTTAGGATTATATATACATATATTATAGCCACCTCTATTTCCCTCATAAACATTACCCTAGGGCTTTACGTACTATTCATAATCCTTAACGAATCCAACGTAGTTTTGCCAAATACTTTGTTGGTCAAACTTTTATACTGAAAGTATTTTTAAGGTAAAATGTATCTCCAGGGTAACCTTATAGCTCTGATACCAGCTGTGGCAGAACCAACCTGAATTATACCGGCTCAAGTACGCGAGTCCACATCCGAGGGCTCCAACGTGCTTCAAACGGTATAATCCCTTGGCCTGTCGGGTAACGTCCCGATAAACCACCGATACACAGGATCAAATAAGGTTACCTCACACGAAGGTGAGTCCAGAGATACAATCACCATCACGATTTACATAATAGAGAATTACATTCCAAGAATTTCCAAAAGAAGTATGAAGTTTCAAATTTAGAGAAAAGATTACAAACCATTAAAGCTATGGTTTTTGGCAGCGGAAAACATACGCGACAATTACAACACGTCGTCAAGACGGATGTCATGCTAAGCCCAGACACGACATCACTCGGTATCACCAATGTTGGCCGAGCACGGATTCCATTCCACGGACCAATCTTCTGGAAGAGCACAGGGCCATGACAGGGAAAGAGTAGGATCTTCAAAGGCTTTGCCTGAAAAACATAAAACTAGCAAGGCTGAGTATACTAATACTCAGCAAGGCTTACCCGGGATTGGGTATACTTTAGCCCATAGCTAGACTCATGAAGGCTTTGCAAAGGCTCTGGGTTCATTTTCAGCTGAAAAGCAACAAAGAGTATGAACTACTTTCAAGTTTTAGCTTTCTTCTTCTAGTTGAGTATTTATTCTAGATTAGCACCTACACTAAGCAAGCAAGGTAGTGATTCTCATCCATCAAGATTATCCATCATTAGTTCTACTTCTTACTCAATGTGGTAAAAGGGATAAGCAGTCTCAAGCATCGTGAGAGGCGGACGATTCGAATCGAATTTAACCTTGCAAGGTAAACCTAACACACACGCTCGGAAGATCCAACGATCATTCCCAAGCAACCGTTTGCCTTTCATTCCGGGTCGTGGATCAGGTCCACCACAAGCGACTGCAGGACCGTACGCACACCCAATGTGTACAGGACATACGTCTGTAGCGCGACTACAAAACCCGTATTCCTGTCTGCCTTGCAGAACGTACTCCCGCACGTCGGTGCGTGTAAACATAATATAAAATCGAGTGGTGGGAGGTATGTCCACTTGCCGGGCCGATTGGTTACTAGGTTTGCCGCTTACCATATTTCGCGGCATGTGGCTAGTACTTTCAAAAACTTAGCCACCACTACCACATAGATCGACCTTAACAACTTTTAACGAAACAGACAGGGTAACCTTCCAGGTCATGATACAACACATGACCCTGTCCGTCATCCTTATAGTGGTTGCAGAAATGTAAACATGCAACTCCTATGTCGCGCGAGTGACAGGAAATCACCCGACTTCTACCGGTCCTATTAGCGGAGCATCTATCCGATAAGGACTCGGAAGCATTACATTGGATTCCTAGGATTCATGCATCTAGGGTTTCATCTCAATTCCTTGACCTAATGCAAGATACAATATAGATAGATATAGATTGCAGTGTACATAAAGTAGTGGGATATGTCCGGGGCTTGCCTTTACTGGTGGGTCTGAAGTCAGTAAGGTCAATATCCTCCGAACTTTGGTTCGGGGCTTCAGTTAATCCCTTGGTGTCGTTCATTTGATCTTCAGGAAAATCCTCCGCCGACTCTGGGGAAATCTCGTAGATACTGTTGCTGAAGTAGTCGTCTCTACATGTAATGCAACATTACACTCAAAGTATGCACATAAAACTACCTTACTTCACAATTTAATTGCAATCCAGCATTTAAATCACACACTATTCACATAACAACCCAAAAGATTTGAAGTTAAACTTCAATAGAGCTGTAGGTGGACAACTAATTAGAATCGGCTACTTGTTGAGGGTTACAACAGAGCCGATTGAAAATAACAGAGGTTTAGCTGATGGAAAGGTGCATCGGATTCCTAGATGATCGATGAAAGCATTGCTTATTTTGGCGGAAGGATGATTCCTAAAGCAATGGTCTTAACTAAGATGTGCTTAAGTGTGATTCTAGGTAACTAAGTGTGGTTAAGGGTATATGACCGATAGATATATAGCCGATCTCTCAGTCGATAAATCGACTGATAGAAGTATGTGGATAAGGATGAGAAAACTAAGGATTGATCGGCCATAACTGATATAGAGAGTACTAAAATCGGTTTGGATAGGTCGATGGCAAGAACCTTAAGATCGTGTGTGCATCTTCGATATATCGACTACGTGCAACCGATGTAGGGCAGAACAGAAGAATTGTATCGGCAGTAGCCGATTTAAGAAGGATAACAACCGTATCAGCTAATCAGCCGATGGTAGAAACATAGTACAAGAAAAGCATCGGTTGACAGTTGTTATATGGAAACATCATAGACTTAACGAAAACGGATGCTAAGTGGCTGGGTTGATAACCTAACACTGAAGCATAGCTGTCGAGATGTAGCGGCTAAGCAGCAGTTGTACATGAACTAACAAAGATCCTTTTACGAAAAGAATCTTAAGGAAACGACAATCAAGACATGGATCACGTCTTGACGGCAAGGATATGAGCACTTTTATGAAAAGGTTAACTAAACATACACACATTTTATTTAAGACCTATATTCTATGGTTTACTTTTCAGTGATAACACAAACACACAATATAAAGTACAATAAAACATTCATTCCCTAATACTTGACCTAGACCACACATCAAAGACTTTCACTCAAGATCACAACATGAAACTTATAGATTTTGACTTAGGGTTTCAAACGAAACTGATTTTACATTTTTATGAACTTCTTATGAAAATCTATGAAATGTAGAAGTTCATCGATTTGAAATACAGAAAGCCTTGGAAATTTTACAAAGAACACCCTAGAACTTTCTAAAACATAGCAATCAAGTCCCTGGTCCGGGAAAACAGATAACAGGATGTTAACGACGATATCCCGGCAAAGGAATCGCCGGCATTAAGAAGATTCAGAGAAACAGGGCAAACCTTGGGGTAATTTCGAATGTGGAGGAAGAATGGGCGGAAAGTGAATTCCCGCGGTGAACAAAATCGGTGATAAGATGAGCTCGGCGATGACGAGATTCCGTGGTTGACGAAGAAGTTCGCCGGTCATGCGTTGTACGTCAAACTCGCGTCGCGTTGCTCCCGCCTCGACTTCCGTATAGATGAAGGGAGTTCGTCGTGCCTGGTTGCACAGCATCTCCTCCGAGCTCGTCACGCCTGACCGCCGCCTTCGCTCCGCAACTTCTTCTTCCGACTTGCCGCGCTATAAGCGCTTCTCCGCTTTCACGAGGTTCGAGGTTTGCTCGCACCTGCCCACCTCCAAACTCTCCACGAGCAGTCCGCAGTGCCGCCAGACTTCGCCCGTTGCCTTCTCCTCGACGGCTTCTAATGTCCACCATGCGCGACCCGCCGGCACACCACTCGGTCGCGGCCTGAGCTCGCCCAGCGGAAATACCGTTATGCGCTGCACGCTGCCGCTCTGCACGTTGTTGCCCTGCATAGCTCTTCTCCTGTTGCCGGTCCCGCACTCGCCTCGGCCTTGCCACGTCGCAGGCCCCTTCGCGACCGTCCTTGCCAAGGTACTGCCGTGCGCGACCTCGTTGCCCTTCGTGCGAGTCGATCCTGAGCCACCACGCCACACCTCCGCCCGCGCACGTCCGAATCGCGCGCGTCCTAAGCCCGTATCGCGCTGCTACTCTCGCGTCTGAAACCGCCCTGCACTTCACTGCTCGCTCCGGGCCGTTCACCTCCGCTCGAGTCCTGCTCCTGCACTCACACGCCCATGCCGCCTACATCTGCGCCGTGCTTACTCCAGCCTTGCCGTATCATTCCCGCGCATCCATGCACCAGAGCCCACTCTGCTCCGCCGCGCACGTGCTACTCGATCCGTGCGCCCGCATCACCAGCTTTCGCTCCAGTCCACGCCACTCCCGAACGACGCGCTGTTTCCACTGTGCTGCATTCCAGCTCTTGTTCACCCAACGCCCGCGAGCCAGCGCCGTCTGCTCGCCTGAAGCCGTCGGCTTCGCTCCTGCGCTCGGCTCACGCGCGCCACCCGCGCGCACGCAACTTCCCTGCACAACGTCGCCAGTTGCTCCTGTTCCAGCGCGCTCTGCTCCATCCCTGCACAGTCGGCCCCACTCCAATGCCTGCCTTCATCCGCTCCACTTCACATCCATGCTCTGCCTAGGCACCGCTCCGCTGCTGCCACGAACCGCCTGGACGCCCTGCACCAGCCGCTGCCTCCGCCCAGCTTCCGCTCGCCCCGCCTGGGCCGCCAGCCGCGCTGATCCGAGCGCCTGGGCCCGCTGTGCGCTCCGCTCGCCTGGATCCGCTCCAGCTTCTGTGCCGCCAAGCACCGGCCTCCAGCGCCACCCGCAGAGCCGCCCGCTCCGCTCGCCTGCGCGCACGCGCCCGCGCCGTGCGCCTGCGCGCCGCTCGGCCCCCGCGCTGGCGCCCGCCACCTGCGCGCACCCTGCGCGCTCGCGCTCGGGCCGTCGCCCGCCCGGCCCCGAGCGCCCGCCGCCTGCGCTGGGCCGCCGCTCCGCCAGCCGCGCCTGGGCCCGCTCGCCGCCCCTGCGCTCGCCCAGCGCGCTGCCGCGCTGCCCGCATGCGCCCGCTACCGCGCCTCCTCGCGCAGCGCCGCCCTCAGCTGCCCGCATGCTCGCGCGCGCCTGGGCCGAGCCTGGCTGCGCCGCCTGAAGCCGCCCTCTGTGCGCCGCTAGCACTGCCAGACCGGGTGGAGGAGGAGAGAGAGAGGGGAACTCGAGTGGAGATAGGGATGAAGCCAGGGATGTGCCGCCGGTGTGGATAAGGAAGCCCAGGGAGAAGAAAAACAGGGGAGAAGAAGGGATGGAATTCTCCAAGGACCTATACGTAATTACAGAAAATTGCGAGGGCCTGTTTGTAAAACAAAATTTTCCGTTGATTTAAAACCCAAATGAAGAAACGCCCAAAACGAAAGTTGGAGAGTTTTTCAAGCTCTACAACATTGCTTTAGGGCTCAAGTTCAAAAACTCAAAATTTACATTTTTACATGTGAATCTTTGAACAAAAGTCGGATTTGAATTGCTTTTGTCCTAGAAATGTAATTCGTCAAATTTCAGGACTTAAATGCAAGCATTTTTGACACGTCATAATGACGGAATAGACTCGTCATAACGGTTGGATAGACAATGTCATGATGACATGCACTTTTACACTTTAGTCCTGAGTAATTTTGAAAGTTACTTTTGTAACTCAGAAACTTGCATAAAAGGACTTGTACTTTTATAAAATTACATAAATACCCTTATTTTCACCACTTTACCCAAAATTTTTACATATTTAAACACACACATTTCAAACCATACTTTTGAATAAGTATATATTTCTACAAGACATAAAGTAAGAAAAACATATTTCACTTATTTTGAAATTACCCTAATCCATTTACATTTTACAAAAACAACCCTAGGTTTTTCTGTAATTACAAAAATACCCTTTTTACTTGCACTTTAAATTTTCAAAAGCTTCACGCAACCACACACAAGATTTACACAAACAAACACATGCTTCACACTAACAAAATATATATCTAGCATTACAAATATATGAACTGTCACACCCCGTAGACCCGCGCCAACTGTCCAGGTGGATTACGCATGTCGCGAGCTTCCTCCAGAGCCTGGTCCCATCGAAAATAGGGCCAGGAAGGCCAAGATCGGCCATCTCCGGCGAGCCGCTGCCGCGGAAGTGATCTCCGGCGAGCAATCGCCGCTCCCGGACCCCCCCTTTTCCCCTGAGCCGTCCGATCGGTGTTGAGCGCGTAAGATTAGATCGAGCTCGAGGTAGATCTGAGCCGTGAGATCGAGATCCGAGGGACCCAAATCGCGCGTACCGGTTCGCCCCTGTGTTTGAATCGTAGCCGTCCGTCTTCGATCTAGCGCACCACATTAGAGCCGAGGTAAGAGAGGGTCCGGAGCGTTGGATCCAGATCTGACGGCCACCGTGCGCGCGTACCCCTTCGCGTAATAGATCTAATCCGAACCGTTAGATGGCGATCCAAGGGCCCAGAACAGAAGATACCGCTTCGGCCTGGCGTTCTTGCTAAAGAGCCCCTGTCTTTTAGAGAAATCAACCCGCAGTCCACCCGTAGTTCAAAAATAATTATGGTTAGGTCCTGTTTTGCCCGTTTAGACCCCTGGGCTTTCCAGTTTTCATACCCTCGGTTTTGCGCAGAACCCCTTAGAATCTCCAGCTTTCTTACAAATAGGTCCCTGAATCTTGTTTTAAGCGTAGTTTTCGCGTTTTAGCTCCGTTTTAGGTGTTCTTTATATCCACGCGATCGCGGTAATGCGTAGAATCATTCTAGCATAGTTTTGTGTGCTATTTCTATGTAATGTTGTACTGTTTATTATATTTTTGTCCTTGTTTGCATGTATGTGTATGTGCTGGACTATGTTTTGGCGTTACGATCATGAGTAGACGCGGAGCCTTTGGACCAGTACCAGGAGCAGCCATCTTCCGAGCAGTTCGAGCAGCAGCCGGGAGAGTACGAGGAAGGCAAGTATAACATGAACATCCTATCACTTTTAATTACAATTTCATACTGCATTTTAATACTGTATGCCTATAAGGACTTTTCTAGCCATTTTATATCCTTTATATATCCCTTGGGTTGCATTTTGGTTCGTTGTGCTAGGTTGCTGCGCTATAACACACCTGGTCCTTTTTAATTAATTTGTTAATGATCTTATGAAACTTAATTCTGGAGCCGACCCTCTGTGCTGTGTGCTTGAGTGGTTTGTGCGTCCTTAAAAGATGTTTTTTGTTAGAAACTTGGTTTAGGGGGGCCAGCACGGTGCTTAGTGCTTGGTTGGCCACTCTCCATAAGGACCGGTTCATAGAGCGACAACCTGGGACAACCGCGCAACCACAAGACTAGAATGGGACGGTCTTGACTTACTAATTAGGTCATTTTGGTTCGGGAGTAACTTACCTGCGTGGGCAAGAGGGGTGGTAAGCTTCAATGGTCCCTGCTCCTCCGGCTTGGTCTGTGCTGTGTGTCTTGTACCCCCGGAGGTGGGCCCCATCGTTGCTGATCCAGAATCCTTAGCGGTTACACCTTACCAACATGATCCTTTGTAACGGTCTCGTAGTGTGCTTGCTAGCCATCTCACCTAAGGAAGTGTGATGAACCACTAGCGTAGCTCATGACTTGTGGGTAAAGTTGTGCAACCTCTCGAGAGTGTAAAACTGATATATCAGCTGTGCTCACAGTCATGAGCGGCCCAGATCCTCCTTTTGATTAGTGGGGTTATCAACCTTTGATTAGGGAGATTCCCCGGGTGGTTTTGGTTTGGATGGTTCTCAGTAGTTCTTAATTAATATTGATTAATTTCTTATGCAATGTGGGTTTATGGTAATTCATCCACTTGTAGTAATTAGCTTTAATAAAATTCTGCCAAGACTAAAAGCTAATGCAGTCGAGTCAGCCAACCTTAGAGCCTCATAGTTTGTGTTATACTTGTTGAGTACGAGTTTGTACTCACCCTTGCCTTTCTACTCTTCTGTTCTCTTGGATATCTTCGAATGCTGCTCAGTGCCCGGCAACGTGGAGGACTACGTCAGCGGCTTCGACGACTTCTAGGCGTTTGTCTCCCAGTCGACGTCCCTGTGGCGCCCTGCTCTTCATGTATTTATTTGACGCTTCCGCATTCCTTGAACTGATCCTTGATTCAGTTGTAATAAAGATATTCATTTTGTAATTTATACGCTTTTATTCGTGACATGTGTTGTGATATCTTGATAATCTGTTGTATATATGCGTGACTTGATCCTGGCGCATATATGATTGCTCGATTTATGTTCTTTATAAATCGGGTGTGACAACACGGCCCTTCGACTTCCAAGGCCTGTACACACGCATCACCTTCCAATCTTATTGAGCGCGTCCCTTCGTCTTCTCCCTCGGGAAATGCAGTACCGCCGCTTCGCCTTCCATCTTTGCCTCTTTAAACCGATATTAGCGGATTCACTTCCACCCATCTTCTTTCCCCGTGCATTAGCCGTGCTAGCTCACTTTGCATCCCCCGATAATGGCTTCTTCTTCCTCCATTTCTTCCAACTCCCCTTCGTCTTCTCTCATCATCTCCATCACGTCTCCTGACTCTGAAACCATTTCCATTACCTCTCCTGATTCTGAAACCATTTCCATTACCTCTCCTGATTCTGAAACCTCCAGAGAGGCAACACCGGAATTCGATCCAATGGCTTCATATGAAGATCTCGCTCCTTTGTATTGGGATGCATAGGAGTGGGACTATAGTACCTGGTCAGAGGACAACGAGCCCCTGACCGACGATGAAGACCTTCAGATCCTTCTTCACGGGGTTCTGGACGAAGATGACGACGTCTCCTGGGATGGCGACTTCTTTTCTTCCTCGGAAGAAGATACCCAGATTATTTCTTCGGACGGTGATTCAGCAGCGAGAAGATACCTCTACGGCGGATCGTCATCTTCAGAGGACGACGCAGACTCCAGAGACGACGCCAGTCGTGGCAGTGATGATGGCGACGACAGCAGCAGCACTGGCGACGGCGATGGCGACGACGACTCCAGTGTTTCCCCCCCCGTATAAGCGCCACAGAACCCTAGGGGCTTACTGGTGGTAGCTCATAGGGTCTTCTGCCATTGCGCGCAGAGCCGGTAGATCGGCTTCTTTTGTAACCACCCTTTTGTAAATAGATCCTTTGTTTTCGTCAAGCCAATCCTTGACTTTTAATCTCAAAGTCCGATGGCATCGCATCGGTCCTTTCCCTTGCATTATTCGAACTAATCTCGAGTTCTTCTTTTATTCCGGGTTAACAAAATCTCAAGAACTCGAGTACTTTGTGAATGTTCCTGCTAACAGAAGTACTCTGTAATCGACCCTTTTTGTTGTTGGATCCCGTTCCCTCAGTCGGATCAAACTATGCGAGTACCAGAGAAAACCCTCGAAGAAGTCGAACCTGTTCTTTTAAGATCAATAGACTCCTGCGATCGTCCTCTCTGTTTTTATCAAGACCCAAAATTGAGAGGACCCAACTACTGTTTCTGAAGTCGATGGCTTAACATCGGCTATTCGATCCTTAATTCTGCGTATGGACCGGCACTACTTTTCCTCCACAGGTCTGACTTGTTCATCTTATCCCATCCTATAGCATGATGCGTTGCACCGGCTTCCAAAGTACTCGATGAGTGCTGTCTTGTAGCCTACAAAGTACCCGGTTAGATCAACTCGATGTGCTGCAAAGTACTCGATTATATCCCTGCCAATGCCCTGATTATACAATCCATAGCCTGATGCATCACATCGGCTTTATTACTCGTCTTCCCACATGCTCGGGAAATATTTCTTGAGATGTTGACCGTTGACAGCCACTGGAAATTTACTACCATCTAATTCCTCAAGCATGTATGCGTTCCCTGGTAGAACTTGGTCAACTCTATAAGGCCCGTGCCAATTTGGAGACCATTTACCATATGCCGTGTCCTTAGTCCCCAATGGCAGCACCGCTTCCCATACTAAATCCCCAACCTGGAATTCCTTCGGTTTAACCTTCTTGTTGTATGCACGGGCTACCTTGGCTTTATTTTCCTTGATCTTTTCTAGCGACCAAAGCCTGAGTTCTGTAATATCTTCCACATTATCGCTCATTAGTGCTGCATACTCTTCAGCAGTCAATTCATTCTGGAACTCTATTCGTCTTGAACTGGCCGTAATTTCCCATGGCAATACGGCCTCCTGCCCATATACCAGATGATATGGCGAAGTTCTTGTTGCCCCGTGACATGAAATACGATAAGCCCACAATGCCTCTGATAATACCTCATGCCAACGCCATGGAAATTCATCAATCTTCCTCTTGATCAACTTGATCAGGCTCTGATTGGACGCTTCAGCTTGTCCATTCGCTTGAGCATAGTATGGAGATGACCTGATTAACTTAATCCCCATGTCAGCAGCGAACTTTTTGAATTCATCAGATATGAACACCGACCCTCCATCTGTTGTAATGGTCTGAGGGATTCCAAACCAATGGATAACATGTTCTTTGACGAAATTGATGACGTCCCTTGATGTCACCGACTTCATGGGCACAGCCTCTACCCATTTAGTAAAATAATCTGTAATGGCCAAGATGAACTGATGGCCTTTACTCGATGGAGGATTAATCTTACCGATCATGTCCATGCCCCAACCCCTGAACGGCCAAGGCTTGATGATAGGATTCATGGCTGATGCTGGTACTATCTGTACTCTTCCAAACCTCTGACAGGCCTGGCACCCTTTGTAGTACTTGAAACAATCTTCCAGCATATCAGGCCAATGATATCCCGAGCGCCTGATCAACCACTTCATCTTGTGGGCTGATTGATGAGTTCCACACGTACCTTCATGGACTTCATTGTGGCAGAACCAACCTGAATTATACCGGCTCAAGTACGCGAGTCCACTCCAGAGGGCTCCAACGTGCTTCAAACGGTATAATCCCTTGGCCTGTCGGGTAACGTCCCGATAAACCACCGATACACAGGATCAAATAAGGTTACCTCACACGAAGGTGAGTCCAGAGATACAATCACCATCACATTTTACATCACAGGGGAAATTACGTTACAAGGGTTTCCAAAAGAGATACGAAGATTTAAATTCAGAGAAAAGATTACAAGCTGTTAAAACTATGGTTTTTAGCAGCGGAAAACATATGCGATGATTTCAACTCGTCGTTAAGACGGATGTCATGCTAAGCCCGAGCACGACATCGCTCAATATCACCAGTGCTGGCCGGGGACGGATCCCATTCCACGGACCAACCTTCTGAAAGAACACAGGGCCAGGGCAAGGGAAGAGTAGGGTCTTCCAGACATTACCTGCAAGACATATAACTAGCAAGGCTGAGTATACTAATACTCAGCAAGGCTTACCCGGAATTGGGTATACTTAGCCCATAACTAGACTTATGTAGGCTTATAATGGTTCTGGGTTTAATTTCAGCTGAAAAGCAACTAAGAATAGATTCTTATTTTCAACTTTTAGCTTTCAAGTTCTATGTGATTATCCATTCTAGATAAGCACTTATAACTAAGCAAGCAAGGTAGAGTTCTTTATCTCAACCATCAGTATTACTCATCATATAGTTACTCTTGTTACTCTGTGTGATAAAGGGATTAAGCAGTCTCAATCTTCGTGAGAGGCGGACGATTCTGAATCGAATTTTCAACCTTGCAAGGTAAACCTAACTCACACGCTTGGAACTTCCAACTACAGTTCCGAAGCAACCGTTTGCCTTTCATTCCGACTCGTGGATCAGAGCCACCACAAGCGACTGCAGGAACATACGCACATCACTCGTGCAGGACATACGTCTGTAGCGCGACTACAAAACCCGTATTCCTGGTTGCCCTTGCAACACGTATTTCCTCAGTCGAACATAAGTAACCAGAAGAAGCAAATCGAGTGGTGGGAGGTATGTCCACTCCTCGGGCCGATTGGCTACTAGGCTTACCGCTTACCATATTTCGCGGCATGTGGTTAGTACTTTCAAATGCTTAACCACCGCTAACACACCCCGTGGCCTTATCCAATTCAACAACACAGACGGGGTATCACCTTAACCATGATACCTCACAAAACTCCCGTCCGGCATCCTTATAGTGAGAACAGGAATGTAAACATTACAACTCCTATATCGCGCGAGTGACAGGAAATCACCCGACTTCTACCGGTCCTATTAGCATAGCAGCTAGTCGGACTCAAGTACTAGTATCCATCACATTGGTTCCTAGGAGAATGCAACTAGGGTTTCAAGCAATTCCTAAGAACTTAGTGCATAGAATATGTAAATAGATATAGATTGCAGTATGATTAAAATAGTGGGTTATGTCCGGGGCTTGCCTTTACTGGTGGGGCTGGGGTTAGTCAAGTTAATAACGTCCGAACTTTGGTTCGGGCCTTCAGAGAATTCCCTGACGAAGTTCTCGGGATCTTCAGAATAACCTCCTTCTGGTTCCGGGATTAGCTGTTAATTTCCATCGGCGGGAGAGATCGAGTCTACATGATATGCAAGATGAAGTTTAATGGATGCACATACTTTCATCTCAATTCATGGTAAAGTTGCAATCCAAAAGCTAACACTCAAGAACCCATGGTATAAAAAGGAATCTAAGCCTTGAATCATAAGTATTAACTCATGACTAAAGCATTAATTTAATTGAAAATAGAAATTAAGTATTCAAGTTTAAATTAAATTCAAATTTGAATGTGAACCGTAAGTAATTAGAGTTATAAAGTTTTGAAAACTTAAACACAGCTTAATGTGTATTTAAAAGATTTTAATTAAAAGATCTAATTGATTAAAGTTTAAAAGGTATGCTTAGCAAATTTTTGTTCCAACTAATTTGAAATGGTTATCTTAAAAGAAATTAAATTATATCATGAATTTAGATTTGAAGATTTTATATCACTTTATATGTCATCTATCGAAATTTGTATAGCAAAAATCATGATCACGAAGTTAACCTGTAGGGTAAAAATTGGAATTACGGATTGGATCTTACATTTCCATGTCTTAGATTCAATATAGATTCAAAAATATTTTGTTTCATATCAAAGTTACTTAATAGAAATTATAGAGTTCAAAACCTAGTTTCCAACAAAACTGGTTTTGTAATTTTTGGAATTTCCTACAATTTTCTATTGAATTTACAAGCCAAAAATATCACTCACATGAAATAACGAGCACCCATTCACTTCTATTCTAAATACAGTACAAACCCTCCATTTTCACAGCATGGTCATAAAACAAAAGTGACAGAATTTGAAATGAAGACTCAAATGCAACTAGTTTCATATTTTTTTGAATTTTCTACGATTTTCTAGGAATTTTCAAAGTTCAGCACATTGGAAAGGTTGAAAGGGCTGAAAACTTCTATTTAGACCCTTGGAAAGAACTAAACTTTCGCAGATAGGCCCTCCTGCCATGGCCGGCCGGGGCAAGCTCGGTCCAGGTCCAAATCCGGCGAAGGGAGAGCTTAGATGGCAAGGGAAAGGGGATGGGGAGTAAGAGGGCACCGAGACACACCCGTTTGGGACCTTGATTGGGCTCGGGGAGGTCGGAAAGGTGGTTGCCGGCGGTGAGCAGTATGGCGGCGGCGGGTGGCACTGGGGCAGCACTCCGTTGAGGGAAATGGCGCAAGGGGAGTGGGGGTTTAGCTTCAGGGGGTTGTGGGGCAACTACTTATAGGGAAAAGAAGATAAGGGAGGGCTCAAGGCCGGGGAACAACGGCGGCGCGGAACAGGCAGTGCGGCGGCGCCCAGGCAACCGACGTGCGCACGTGGCAGAGCAGGATAGGGGTCACGGTGGCGGGATAAGGCAGCGGGCAGGGCTAGGGGCGGCGCACGAGGGTGAGAGGGCAGGGGGGACGCACTGCCGCGGCCTGAATTTCAAGAATTGCGGCGCCGGAACAGTGAAGCAGGGGAGCAGAGAGGATTATCCAGAGGAAGAAGAAGGTTGGGGACGACTGGACCCAAATGTAATTTTTCAAAATTCCAGGGACCTATCTGTAAACCAGCGATAACTTTTAAACTAGGGCTCAAAAGGAAAAGTGTTCAAAACGAAAGTTGTAAAACTTTTCAAGCTCTACAACTTTGTTTTAGGGTTTGAATTCAAAAACTCGAAGTATGCAACTTTATTTTGAAACTTGGAACAAACTTTAAATTTTATAAAGATTTGTCCTTGTTACATATTTTACACACAACTTGGGCCTAGGTGCTAGTTTTCAGAACTACCATGATTACTTGCATTCTTATAATTTGGCCCCTAGTAACTTTTGAAAATTACTTTTGTAATTCATGCATTTTGCACAAAAGGACTCATGTTTTTATAAAATTACACATAGGGTCTTATTGCTACAAATACATCCAACCTTATACAAATCAACACATGCATTACATTTCATACATATTATGGTACAATTTGACACCTAGGGTGTCACAGCCCTCCCCCCTAAAAATAATCTCGTCCCGAGATTCCAAAGGCAGAAAGAATCAGACGATTAGGTTTGGGGATTGAGTTGAAGGAAGTTTGGGAAATTTTGTTGGAGATAAGATTCTGTTTCCCAGGTTGCTTCTTCTTCGGTGTGGTGATTCCATAAAATCTTGTACATTTTAACTGTCTTTCTTCTGGTGGCTCTTTCCCTGGTATCCAAAATTTGAATAGGTTGCTCGGTGTCAGACAGATCAGGCTCAATCTCAATGGCGGTGGTTTCAATGATCTCTGTAGGTACTTTAATACACTTCTTGAGTTGAGAGACATGGAAAACATCGTGAATGGCAGCCAATTGAGATGGAAGGCGGATTTTATAAGCCACTGGGCCACAGACTTTAAGAATTTCAAAGGGTCCAACATACCGTGGTGCTAATTTCCCTTTTATGCCGAAACGCTGGACGCCTTTGGTAGGAGATACTCGGAGATAGACAAAATCTCCTACTTGGAACTGCAAAGGTTTCCTTCTTTTATCTGCATAGCTTTTCTGTCTAGACTGAGCTATTTTGAGATTGGCTTGAATAACCTTGACCTTATCTTCGGCTTCTACAACCAGATCGGGTCCGAAGATGTGGCGTTCACCGGTCTGAGACCAATTCAAAGGAGTTCGACATCTGCGACCGTATAACGCTTCAAAAGGAGCCATCTGAAGGCTAGATTGATAACTGTTGTTATAAGAGAATTCAGCCAAAGCAAGACATTTGTCCCAGCTTGTACCATAGTGGATCACACAAGCTCGGAGCATATCTTCAAGAATTTGGTTGACTCGCTCAGTCTGTCCATCAGTCTGGGGATGATATGCAGAGCTTCAAATTAATTTAGTTCCAAGAGCTGACTGCAACTGTTCCCAGAAGCGCGCAATGAATTGGGGCCCTCGATCAGAAATAATGGTCTTAGGGATGCCATGCAACCGGACAATTTGATCTAGATAGACTTCGGCATACTTCTTAGTGGTGTAGATAGTACGCACGGGAAGAAAATGAGCGGTTTTAGTAAGTCTATCAATAATTACCCATATAGAATCATGCTTTTGAGATGTATTGGGAAGACCAACAATGAAATCCATACTGATGTCTTCCCATTTCCATGACGGAATGGGTAATGACTGAAGTGTACCAGATGCTTTGAGATGATTAGCTTTGACTCTCTGGCATGTATCACACTCGGATACATATTTAGCAATTTCTCTTTTCATTCTGGTCCACCAAAAATTCTGTCGTAGATCTTGATACATTTTGGTACTACCAGGATGAATAGAGAATTTGGACAGATGTGCCTCATCAAGGATTTGCTTGCGAAGCTGATGATCTTTAGGTACAACAATTCGATTGTTGAACCATAAAGTTCCTTGATGATCAGTGTGAAAACACTTATATTTAGCTTCTCCCTGAGATAACTTTGATTTAATAATTTTGATACCCTCATTATGTAATTGAGACTTGATGATTTTATCTCGAAGGGTATTCTCAATGGATAAATGATTCAGACTACCTTGAGGAATGATTTCTAAGTTGAGTTTCCTCATCTGATTGCAGAGAGTGTCATTGAAAGCCTCAACGGATAAGCAATGACATCGTGCCTTGCGGCTAAGTGCATCTGCAACCACATTCACTACAGGAAAACAGCATATTTTCGTCGGCCAGAAGCCGACGAAAATAGGGCAAATGCCGACGAAAATAGCTATTTTCGTCGGCCCACCGACGAAAATAGGCCGACGAAATAAAGTCGACGAAAATAGGAGCTTTTTCGTCGGCCAGTTCGGCAGACGAAAATACGTCCGTATTTTCGTCGGCCCCGGTGGCCGACGAAAAAAATATCGTTATTTTCGTCGGCTTTAATGGCCGACGAAAATAAATGTCTTATTTTCGTCGGCCACGTGGCCGACGAAAATACTGGGTCCTGCTTAAAAAAAAACAGCCAACCCGACAGTGCAGAACAGCCTCCCTGCATTGTACAGATACAAGACAGCTTCTCAGGCGCATTACATCGAACACTCCAGAAGCACCACCAAGCACACCAGTCAATGGACCGTATCAAGCGATCTCTAGTGACTCCCTGGACTCCTTCAGAGACCCTCCGGTGACCTGCCGTCGCACCAAACAAGAATGCAGGAAATTACTAAGAAACCAAGGCAATTAAGCAGGAGACTGCGAAAAGGGGCACCGGGGCATTACAATGATGCGGTCGACGCCGGCGGCCCACGCGCGTGCAAGTACGGCCGGGATATCAGCAGCGTGGCACTTCTTGCCGTGGTAGATGCCCTTGAACATGCCATCTTCACAGCACAGCAGTAGCACCAGACAGCAAGGCGAATGCCATCGGAAAAATAAAAGAGAGGCAACAATCAGCCAACTATCTTTGCGCTAAGCCTAAAGAGAAGAATGGAATGGGGGCATATTTCTTGAAGCATGACTTACCGGAGACGGAGAAGAAGGTCAGTGGAGGGTACAGTAAAGCACACAGGGTACAGTAAATATGCATGCATGCACACAATACACAAAAACATTATCAGTATTCAATGGAACTTTAAAATTAATATACCCTAACCAAAACAATACCCAGAACATAGTAGCACCATCTAAATCAATTTAAAAACATATACTGAGCTCTATAACTGATTTCATTAAGTTTTCAACCAAATGGAAGGAGGACAACCTTCTGTCGCGCCAAAAAAGGTGACTGGGAGCTGTGGCCATTTGCATCAAGCCAGGGGGAAAAAGTAATGCTAGCAGCTAGCACACTCTGCAGCGATTGAAACTAAGAAATATGAGATACCAGCTGAACTTAAATCAAACTTCATCTGCATATGCTGTATCTGTGATTAAAGGCAAGGCAATGATAACTTCATGTTTAATTCATATATGCAAAAGCATCCAGTAACTACATACGTATCTGCAAAGCACAACACGCATCGATTAGAAGCATACATCTAATCCCGGTATAGCCATCACTATAAAGGAGGGACCAAGGCAGGACCATATGGCTCACGTGTAATTGAACCACACCAATGGAAGAATGTGCCAGCACAACCAACCCTGCCTCAGGAGCAAGAAATACAAGTCGTCTGAGTGTGACAGATTCTGTAGCATAAGGATAGTGTCATAAACAGTTCTTTAATTGCTCTTTAATAGACAGATGATGTACAAAAGAAAAGGAAAGATCTGACGACCTGAATAGTATCACCCATGAATATTTGAATTGAATAAGGATTTCAGTTAACACAAAAACAGGCCTAAGCTTTTTATCACCAGCCAAAACAATTTTAGTCAGTTAAGTGGCTTGATGTAATGATTATTTTAAAAACTACTATTTACTTAATGTATCATGTAAAGAAATCGCACAGTTTCTCTTTTATTCCCATATTGTCAATGCAGGATTATGTTTATGCATAAAGTCACATATACATGTAAACTATTGTTGCAGTGTCACAGAAGATAATGTTATCCAGATAATGTGTCAAGAGTTAACCTCCAATGCAGATGGCAAACAGAGAGCTGATGAAGCCATTTGGCACAACTTAGTGTCATCTGTATATTCAAAGTAAAGATTGGTGGACATCTGGTATCTGCAGACTGCAAGTTAGGAAAATAATATGAATTTGTCATCACAGGACCATCAATTGATTATAAGTATTGAGATAAGAAAGGATATGATGGATGATTACCAATTAACAATGCGAAAGCCGTTGAGGCGGCGGCGGCGGCCCGCGGGGCAGAGGGGCGCGGGGCCGCGGCGGCCGCGGGCGCAGCGCGGGGCGGGGGCGGCGGCCGAGGCGGCGGCCGCGCGGGCAGAGGGGCGCGGGGCCGCGGCGGCCGCGGGCGCCGCGCGGGGCGGGGGCGGCGGCCCGCGGGGCAGAGGGGCGCGGGGCCGCGGCGGCCGCGGGCGCAGCGTGGGGCGGGGGCGGCGGCCGAGGTGGCGGCCGCGCGGGCAGAGGGGCGCGGGGCCGCGGGCGCCGCGCGGGGCGGGGGCGGGGGCGGCGGCCGCGCGGGCCCGAGGCGGCGGCCGCAGCGGGGTCCACGCGGGCGCGAGGAGGCGGGGTCCGCGGGGCGCGAGGCGGCGGCGGTGACGGCGGGTCCGCGGCGGGGGCGGTCGCGGTGGGCCCGGGGGCGGTGGCGGCGGGGGGTCGGGCGCGGGGGAGAGGAGTGTGCGTGTGGCGGTGTGTAGAACGAGATCCGAACGAGATCTTTTAATACTAAACCCTAGTATACTTATTTTCGTCGGTCTGTTGCAGGCCGACGAAAATACACCATTTATTTCGTCGGTCTGATTCAGGCCGACGAAAATACACTATTTATTTCGTCGGCTAGATGTTAGCCGACGAAAATATGAACACTTTTTCGTCGGCCTGTACTGGCCGACGAAAATAAATTCTAATTTCATCGGCCTGTGTTGGCCGACGAAATAAATTGTATATTTTCATCGGCTTTATTTTAGCCGACGAAATTACATATAGCCGACGAAATTAAGCTGATTTGGTGTAGTGATTGGCTTTGCCAGGATGATAGTGTACCTCAAGATCGTAGTCTTTGATCAATTCTAACCAACGCCTTTGCCTCATATTTAAGTCAGCTTGGGTGAAGATATACTTGAGGCTCTTATGGTCAGTGTAGATGTTACACTTAGCACCCATAAGATGATGTCTCCAGATCTTGAGAGCATGAATAACCGCTGCCAATTCAAGATCATGAGTTGGATAATTTTGCTCATGATTTCGAAGTGCTCTCGATGCGTAAGCGATGACTCGGTTGTTTTGCATAAGAACACAACCAAGGCCAGTTCCAGAGGCATCGCAATAGACATCAAAAGGCTGAGTATTATCCGGCTGAGCTAGTACTGGGGCAGTTGTCAAAAGTCTTCTCAAAGTGTGGAATGCTTCATCACACTTAGTATCCCAGCAGAACTTAACTTCTTTCTTCAGTAGCTCAGTCATTGGTTTAGCTATCTTGGAGAAGTCTGGAATGAATCGGCGATAATATCCTGCCAATCCAAGGAAACTTCAAATTTGATGGACTGAAGTTGGAGGTTTCCAGTCCATAACCTCCTGGACTTTGGTTGGATCAACCGATATGCCTTCACTGGAGATAGTGTGTCCCAAAAATTTCACACTATCTAGCCAAAATTCACATTTCGAGAATTTGGCATAAAGGCGATGATCACGTAGTCGTTGAAGCAAGACACGTAGATGATTCGCATGGTCTTCTTTAGTCTTGGAATATATCAGAATATCATCGATGAAGACCACGACGAATTTGTCAAGTTCCGGCATAAATATTGAATTCATAAGATACATAAAATATGCCGGTGCATTGGTAAGACCAAATGACATAACCAGATATTCATAAAGTCCATATCTGGTTGAGAAGGCCGTTTTTGGAATGTCACAAGGCCTAATCTTGATCTGATGATAACCAGAGCGTAAGTCAATTTTTGAGAAGACCTTAGCTCCAGCTAACTGATCAAACAATATGTCAATGCGGGGAAGAGGGTACTTATTTTTGATGGTAACCGCATTGAGTGGACGATAATCAACACATAGCCTTAGGCTATTGTCTTTCTTCTTTACAAAGAGAGCAGGACAACCCCAAGGTGACGCACTTGGGCGTATGAAACCTTTATCAAGGAGATCTTGGAGTTGGATTTTCAATTTAGCCAATTCATTTGGAGGCATGCGATACGGCCTCTTCGAAATAGGAGCGGTGCCAGGTTGAAGTTCAATAATAAACTCAATGTCTCTGTCCGATGGCATTCCAGGCAAATCATCTGGAAAGACATCGGGGTACTCACAGACCACTGGAATATCTTTTACTTTAAGGTCTGTGATAGCATAAGCGCAAGAATTTAGATATTCTTGCTGAGGCAGATAGAGGGTAGTGGCTCCGTGATATGGTGAATCAATTTCAATGACTCGGAAAGAAATATCCAGCAATACTCTATGTTCTGTCATCCAATTTGTCCCGAGTATAATGTCAATACCCTCTAAATCTAGCAAGACCAAATCAGTTTTGATTACTTTACTGCCTAACTGAATTGGTACGCTTCTAATCATTTGATTAGAAGTAATCTTCCCTCCAGGAGTAGAAATCATATATGATCCTTGGGTAGGACAAGGATCAAGTCTTATTCGGGTACTGCAGTTGTTACCGATGAAACTATGAGTTGCTCCTGAATCAAATAATGTAACAACTAGTTTGTGATATATCGAGAATGTACCCGACATGATAGGAGCTCCATCCGGAAGTTCTGCAAGGGTAGTGAAGTTAATTTGCCCTTGCCGAACTCGCATCATCGGCCTCTTACCCTTATTCTGGTTATCCTGACTGGAGCTTTGCCCTTGATTAGATTTCTTGGGTTGCGGACAATCTCTGATAAAGTGATCCGCACTTCCGCAATTGAAATCATGATGGGTGCCACTTCTCTGTTGGACTTGCTGATCATTTGGTCGTGGACCGAATTGTTGTGGTTGTTGCAGAGATACAGACGGTTGATACTCTCCTTGCTGTTGAGGCGGCCTAAGAACCAGTCTGCCAATCGGAACATCTTGCTGTGGTGCTTCAAGCAATATATTCTGATCAACTTGATACCACGAGGGTTGAACACTCGTGGATCCAGTGGAAATCCTTCGCTTCTTTTCGGCACGGTGTGCCGTAATGCAATCCTCCTGAGTCAGTGCCATGTTGACCAACTCGCTGAAAGTATTCGCCTTGACAAGGTTCAGATGTTCTTTGAGCTTAGTATCCAAACCTCGACGAAAGCGATCCTGCCTCTTGGCATCATTATCAGCATGATAGCCTGCATACTGACACAGGTGGTTAAAAGCCTGTGCATACTGCAGTACAGTGCGGGTGCCTTGTGTAAGTGTCAAGAACTCATTCAGTTTCCGCTCCACCAGCCCTTCAGGTATATGATGTGCCCTGAAGGCATTACGGAATTCTTCCCAGGAGATAACATGGCCATCAGTTTGCATAGCACAATAATTATCCCACCAGATACGGGCAGCTCCGTGCAATTGTTGGGCGGCAAAATGAACCTTGTTGGAGTCCGCACATGGAATCGTAAGAAGAGCAAACTTAGATTCAATGGTGCGGAACCAAGCATCGGCATCCAAAGGCTCCTATGCTTTGCTAAACAGCGGGGGCTGAGTACTGAGGAAATCTTGATAAGTCGCCACCTGAGGTTCATCACGACCTCGTGACTGCTGGTGTTGTTGATTCTGTTGTGCTTGTACCAATAGGTTGAGAAGTTCAGTTTGCTGAGCCATAACCTCGGCTAGATGTGAAAGCGATAGGGTTGGTGGTTGGGAATTGCTGGATTGATCTGCCCGGAAACCTTCCGGGGTTCCACGTGTAGCTCCAACCATCTGAAACAAGAATTTAGATGATAAAATTTATTTACCCTGCTGAAGGCTTACAAGGTAAATAGGATGAGACAATAGATTCTGATATAGCAAGGATTGGAAAGTAGGAAGATACTTAGGAGGCTTAATCAATACTGCTACAAGAATCCCACTAACCATACCAAAGATCAATATTCTACCACACATCCTTAAAAGAACCAAAACATACATTGCATTCATGTATTTGATGATGAGTTATGCATGCACGTTCTACTCGTCCTCACAAACCAAAAATAACTGCCGAATATCTTCGGACTTACGTGGTTAGTTTCGGTGGCATAGTACATACGTCTCTCACTATTAACTAGTCGATAAATCCTATCCGTCCTAGTTTCGTATTCGTGGTTAGTGTACCTGCAAAAAACCACAATATATATCCAATGAACCTTTCATGCCAGCATGTCATGAAAGCGTCCCCATTCATTACTGTTCACTTATAGAAACAGCATCTGTACAATTACCGCCGTACAGACAACGTTAACATACATCGTCGAAACAACGTATTCACGGGGGTACCGCAAAAAGCGGGGATATGAACAGCGATCGCCATATCCTGCGCCGAACCATATACTCCCAATGTAGTCAACCGAGGTTGGTACATTGGCAGCATCTCAAGTAGGCCACTGCTTGAGAAACAGCGTTCGGTTCGCATCACCGACGGGAAGGCCAAACTCCCTCAGTTGGCTGAGGATCCTTACCTTCTTACCTCACGATCGAAGATGTCGTTACAGAAAGTAAGGTTGGGTTGTGCATGAATTTAAGTTTTGACAGAAAAGTAATGCTGGTAGTTAGGGTTATATACATATATAGCCACCTCTATTTCCCTTATAAACATTACCCTAGGGCTTTACGTACTAAGCACGATCCTTAACGAATCCAATGTAGTTTTGCCAAACCTTTGGTGGTCAAATTTTTATACTGAAATCATTTTTAAGGTAAAATATATCTCCAGGGTAACCTTATAGCTCTGATACCAGCTGTGGCAGAACCAACCTGAATTATACCGGCTCAAGTACGCGAGTCCACTCCAGAGGGCTCCAACATGCTTCAAACGGTATAATCCCTTGGCCTGTCGGGTAACGTCCCGATAAACCACCGATACACAGGATCAAATAAGGTTACCTCACACGAAGGTGAGTCCAGAGATACAATCACCATCACATTTTACATCACAGGGGAAATTACGTTACAAGGGTTTCCAAAAGAGATACGAAGATTTAAATTCAGAGAAAAGATTACAAGCTGTTAAAACTATGGTTTTTAGCAGCGGAAAACATATGCGATGATTTCAACTCGTCGTTAAGACGGATGTCATGCTAAGCCCGAGCACAGGGCCAACCTTCTGAAAGAACACAGGGCCAGGGCAAGGGAAGAGTAGGGTCTTCCAGACATTACCTGCAAGACATATAACTAGCAAGGCTGAGTATACTAATACTCAGCAAGGCTTACCCGGAATTGGGTATACTTAGCCCATAACTAGACTTATGTAGGCTTATAATGGTTCTGGGTTTAATTTCAGCTGAAAAGCAACTAAGAATAGATTCTTATTTTCAACTTTTAGCTTTCAAGTTCTATGTGATTATCCATTCTAGATAAGCACTTATAACTAAGCAAGCAAGGTAGAGTTCTTTATCTCAACCATCAGTATTACTCATCATATAGTTACTCTTGTTACTCTGTGTGATAAAGGGATTAAGCAGTCTCAATCTTCATGAGAGGCGGACGATTCTGAATCGAATTTTCAACCTTGCAAGGTAAACCTAACTCACACGCTTGGAACTTCCAACTACAGTTCCGAAGCAACCGTTTGCCTTTCATTCCGACTCGTGGATCAGAGCCACCACAAGCGACTGCAGGAACATACGCACATCACTCGTGCAGGACATACGTCTGTAGCGCGACTACAAAACCCGTATTCCTGGTTGCCCTTGCAACACGTATTTCCTCAGTCGAACATAAGTAACCAGAAGAAGCAAATCGAGTGGTGGGAGGTATGTCCACTCCTCGGGCCGATTGGCTACTAGGCTTACCGCTTACCATATTTCGCGGCATGTGGTTAGTACTTTCAAATGCTTAACCACCGCTAACACACCCCGCGACCTTATCCAATTCAACAACACAGACGGGGTATCACCTTAACCATGATACCTCACAAAACTCCCGTCCGGCATCCTTATAGTGAGAACAGGAATGTAAACATTACAACTCCTATATCGCGCGAGTGACAGGAAATCACCCGACTTCTACCGGTCCTATTAGCATAGCAGCTAGTCGGACTCAAGTACTAGTATCCATCACATTGGTTCCTAGGAGAATGCAACTAGGGTTTCAAGCAATTCCTAAGAACTTAGTGCATAGAATATGTAAATAGATATAGATTGCAGTATGATTAAAATAGTGGGTTATGTCCGGGGCTTGCCTTTACTGGTGGGGCTGGGGTTAGTCAAGTTAATAACGTCCGAACTTTGGTTCGGGCCTTCAGAGAATTCCCTGACGAAGTTCTCGGGATCTTCAGAATAACCTCCTTCTGGTTCCGGGATTAGCTGTTAATTTCCATCGGCGGGAGAGATCGAGTCTACATGATATGCAAGATGAAGTTTAATGGATGCACATACTTTCATCTCAGTTCATGGTAAAGTTGCAATCCAAAAGCTAACACTCAAGAACCCATGGTATAAAAAGGAATCTAAGCCTTGAATCATAAGTATTAACTCATGACTAAAGCATTAATTTAATTGAAAACAGAAATTAAGTATTCAAGTTTAAATTAAATTCAAATTTGAATGTGAACCCTAAGTAATTAGAGTTATAAAGTTTTGAAAACATAAACACAGCTTAATGTGTATTTAAAAGATTTTAATTAAAAGATCTAATTGATTAAAGTTTAAAAGGTATGCTTAGCAAATTTTTGTTCCAACTAATTTGAAATGGTTATCTTAAAAGAAATTAAATTATATCATGAATTTAGATTTGAAGATTTTATATCACTTTATATGTCATCTATCAAAATTTGTATAGCAAAAATCATGATCACGAAGTTAACCTGTAGGGTAAAAATTGGAATTACGGATTGGATCTTACATTTCCATGTCTTAGATTCAATATAGATTCAAAAATATTTTGTTTCATATCAAAGTTACTTAATAGAAATTATAGAGTTCAAAACCTAGTTTCCAACAAAACTGGTTTTGTAATTTTTGGAATTTCCTACAATTTTCTATTGAATTTACAAGCCAAAAATATCACTCACATGAAATAACGAGCACCCATTCACTTCTATTCTAAATACAGTACAAACCCTCCATTTTCACAGCATGGTCATAAAAAAAAAGTGACAGAATCTGAAATGAAGACTCAAATGCAACTAGTTTCATATTTTTTTGAATTTTCTACGATTTTCTAGGAATTTTCAAAGTTCAGCACATTGGAAAGGTTGAAAGGGCTGAAAACTTCTATTTAGACCCTTGGAAAGAACTAAACTTTCGCAGATAGGCCCTCCTGCCATGGCCGGCCGGGGCAAGCTCGGTCCAGGTCCAAATCCGGCGAAGGGAGAGCTTAGATGGCAAGGGAAAGGGGATGGGGAGTAAGAGGGCACCGAGACACACCCGTTTGGGACCTTGATTGGGCTCGGGGAGGTCGGAAAGGTGGTCGCCGGCGAAGAGCAGTATGGCGGCGGCGGGTGGCACTGGGGCAGCACTCCGTTGAGGGAAATGGCGCAAGGGGAGTGGGGGTTTAGCTTCAGGGGGTTGTGGGGCAACTACTTATAGGGAAAAGAAGATAAGGGAGGGCTCAAGGCCGGGGAACAACGGCGGCGCGGAACAGGCAGTGCGACGGCGCCCAGGCAACCGACGTGCGCACGTGGCAGAGCAGGATAGGGGTCACGGTGGCGGGATAAGGCAGCGGGCAGGGCTAGGGGCGGCGCACGAGGGTGAGAGGGCGGGGGGACGCACTGCCGCGGCCTGAATTTCAAGAATTGCGGCGCCGGAATAGTGAAGCAGGGGAGCAGAGAGGATTATCCAGAGGAAGAAGAAAGAAGGTTGGGGACGACTGGACCCAAATGTAATTTTTCAAAATTCCAGGGACCTATCTGTAAACCAGCGATAACTTTTAAACTAGGGCTCAAAAGGAAAAGTGTTCAAAACGAAAGTTGTAAAACTTTTCAAGCTCTACAACTTTGTTTTAGGGTTTGAATTCAAAAACTCGAAGTATGCAACTTTATTTTGAAACTTGGAACAAACTTTAAATTTTATAAAGATTTGTCCTTGTTACATATTTTACACACAACTTGGGCCTAGGTGCTAGTTTTCAGAACTACCATGATTACTTGCATTCTTATAATTTGGCCCCTAGTAACTTTTGAAAATTACTTTTGTAATTCATGCATTTTGCACAAAAGGACTCATGTTTTTATAAAATTACACATAGGGTCTTATTGCTACAAATACATCCAACCTTATACAAATCAACACATGCATTACATTTCATACATATTATGGTACAATTTGACACCTAGGGTGTCACATTCATGTAGAACCCGATTGGATTCAATCGGCCCCAAGCACTTAAGCAATAATCCTTCCAGAGTCCCGTAGAACAAGTCGTCCCCTATCGGGACGTACTTCATGGCTCTGTAGCGTATCTTCTTAGGTGCCCCCCGAGCCGGATCCTTCAAGTAATTGAAGATATCGGCTCTCTAATCCTCCTGATCCAACAGGTGTATTGGAAACTCAGCTCCAACCGCTGTATCCTTGTAACCGGAGGCCATCTGAGCGAGATCATTGGCCTCAGAATTTTGTATCCTTGGTATCCAGTAGAAATTTATATATCTGAACTGGGCCATTAACTCCTGGCATTGTCTCCACAAAGGAAACAACAACTCGCTTTCACATCTATACGTCTCCGTGAGCTGAGAAATGACCAGTTTTGAATCCCCGAACACCTCTACTGCCTCTGCTCCTGCTTCGAGGAGTAACTCCATACCTTTTCGCACCATTTCATATTCGGCTAGATTATTGGTGCAAGGTGTTGTCAACCTGATCGAAAAAGAATATGTTGCCCCCTGAGGTGAAACGAGCAAGATACCTATGCCAGAACCATCGCCACAGACCGACCCGTCGAAATACATTGCCCATGCGCGGATGGAAAGGGCCGATATGTCTGTGCTGGTCCTTTCTGCAACGAGGTCAGCCAGCGCCTGCCCTTTGACTGCTTTTGCCGGTTGGTACCGGACATCAAATTCAGACAGAGCGAACATCCATTTACCAAGTCGGCCTTTCAACACTGGGGCCGACACCATGTGTTTGATAACATCCGATTTGCAGATGACAATTGTCTCAGCAGAAAGCAGGATGTGGCGGAGCTTCGTACAAGTAAAGAATAGACAAAGGCATAATTTCTCGATTTCAGGGTACCTTGTCTCTGCATCCAGCATCCTCCTGCTGAGATAAAAAACAACCCTCTTCTTGCCATCTTGCACTTGTATGATGACTGAAGCAATGGAAGTGGCACCGACTAACAGATAAACATAGAATGGCTTACCCTGCTGGGTTGGGACTAACACGGGTGGCTTGGATAAATATTCCTTGATTTCTTCGAACGCCTGTTGTTGTTCTGCCCCCAGCGGAACTCATCGTTGGTTTTAATTTTCACCAACTCCATGAATGGCTCGATTTGCCCTGACAGATTGGAAATGAACCTCCTAACAAAGTTGATCTTACCGATGAGTTGCTGGAGTTCCTTCTTCTTAGTAGGTGGCACCATTGTTTTTACAGCTTCTTGACTCTTCAGGCCGATCTCGATCCCTCGTTCATGAACCAGAAAACCCAGGAACTGACCGGCCGATACACCAAAAGCATATTTTTTAGGATTCATTCTAAGCCCGAACATCCTAGTTCGTTCCAGAACTCGTCGTGGATCTCCTACATGTCCCTTAGCCGATGCAGATTTCACCACCACATCATCAATATAGATTTCCACCAGCTTACCGATTAAATCATGAAACATGTAGTTCATGGCTCGCTGATATGTGGCACTGGCATTTTTGAGCCCAAAAGTCATGACCACATACTCGAATAACCCGACTGCACCTGGTACTCTGAATGCGGTCTTGTGAATATCTTCTGGAGCCATAAAAATTTGATTATAACCAGCATTACCATCCATGAAACTCAACATCTTATGACCAGCAGCCGCATTAATCAATGTTTCCACAACCGGCATCGGGTATTCATCCTTTGGTGTCGCTCTATTGAGATCCCTAAAGTCCACACAGACTCTCCACCGGCCATCCTTCTTTTGTACAGGTACAACACTAGAAATCCATTCGGCATACCTGCAAGTCCTGATGAAGCCTACTTCTATCATCTTTTCGACTTCTTTTTTGACTTCTTCCAGGATTTCAGCCTTCATTTGCCGTGCTCGCTGCTGGAACGGCCGAAATCCTGGCTTGAGAGGGAGCCGATGCTCAACAATACTTCTGTCCAACCCAGGCATCTCTGTGTAGTCCCAAGCAAAGCAATCTGCATATTCTTTTAGCAATAATATCATTGACTCCCTTAACTCTGGATTTAACTTCTTACTAATAAATGTTGGACGTGGCTTATCCCCAGGACCAATGTTGACTTCTTCTAGCTCGTCAGCAGATGTAAATCTGTATCCTAGTTTTCCGTCATCCATCAAGTCAATACTGCAGATGAACAATGAATATGGTATAAAATGATTTGGCCGATCGCAGGGATCGGCCGATTTGTTCTTTTCATTAACTTGTGCACATAGCCGGCTGCTTGAGCGGGCTTCTTTGTGAACTAAATAAAAATGTAATATGGATGACAAAAACAACTCGAATTCTACTTTTTGGGGCCGATCGCGGGGATCGGCCTCTCCTGTCTCTTTGGCGCAAGCTGGCTTGGGCACCCTATCTACTTTGTAAGGCCGGTGGATAAGACCAGCCTCACCCCGTTTTTTGTAGCCTCCACACGGTCGTAGCCCTCCAAGCTGATCCCCGAGATTGGTTCTTGGTCTTCCGCGTCCCAGACACTCATGGTGGCGTGCGACACTTCGGCAGAATCATCCACGTGGACTACTTCGACTTAATCCATCCCATTGAATTAGACATTGGTGCATTGTAGAAGGGATACAACAATTGGCATGAATCCAATCTCTCCCAAGCAGAACGGTGTATGAACCCTTGCTGTTGACCACAAAAAATGATATAGGGATAGTTTTACCTCCTACCGTCAGTTCCACGCTGAGAACTCCTTGTGCTTCTGATGTTTGTCCATTGAAGTCACTTAGCGTGATATTGGTCTTAATTAAGTCCCCAGCAGAATGCCCCAACTTGCGCAGCACTGCGTATGGTATTATATTGACTGCTGCTCCTGTATCGACTAGCATCCTACTGACGGGTTGGCCGTTAATGTACCCTTTGAGATATAACGCTTTCAAGTGCCTGTAATTCTTTTCTCAGGGCTTCTCGAATATAACTGGCCGTGGACCCAGGTCAAGTTGAGCCACTGGTACCTCCTCACGGCCTGGTGCATGGAATTCTGCAGGGAGAACAAACACCATATGTGCGTCAGCCAATGTGAACACATCGGCTTTCGACTTCTTGGGCCGCCATACCTTCTTGGGAGTACTCTCTACTCGTTCAGGGTCGTAGACCTTTTCTGCCAAATCTGGCCGCGCTTTTCTTAATGTTTCCAAGTACTGGGCTTCGGCTTCTTCCAGGCTACGCAGCCGCTGTATCCTCCGCTTCTAGAACCGGTTGAGCCCATCAGGGCACCAGCGTGGCCAGTGATATCTGTCCTCTTCATCCTCAGAATTGCCCCCTGCGCGTGATGTCTCGACTTGTTCATGACGAGGCCGTTCTGGTCCCAAACACTGAAAGACTGAAGTGCTTCTTGTATCTTGCTTCTGAAAGTTGCATTCTGGACAATCTTCAAGCGTGGGTAATCTTTTCATACCAGAATCCCAACAGTATATGAAGAAAGGGCAATGCCAATGATCCCGTGTATCTTCTCGCCTTCTGAGGCATTTCCCAGTGCGTCGCTCATACTCTTCTTCTTCAGTTTCATGTTGTAGACGCTGCTGATACTGGTACTGGTATTTTCTTAGGAGATGAGAGGAAACTCGTCGTTGATTCCTAACATGCCTGACCTGTTCCTCGGTGATATAGTCCCTTTCTTCTTTTTGGGGCCGATCGCGGGAATCGGCCTCTTGCCTCCTTGAATGTGAACGTGATGTATGTCCTGCCATATTGATACCAAGCGTGAAATCCAGTTGCGACGCGTTGATCGGTCGTACCCTTCCACCATATTTACATTTGGAAACGGCTGAGTATCAACCTTCATGGCGTATTGCCCTAAGATTAATCGGCCTTGCTCAATGGCCGATTGTATTTGTCGCCAGAGTTCTTTGCAGTCGCCAGTACTATGGGTGAAGGAATTGTGCCACTTGCAGTATAACCTCCCCTGAAGCTCCTGAGCTGTCGGGACCTTGAAACTTTCAGGGAACTTTAATTGCTTCTCTTTCAGGAGCAAGTCAAATATCTGTTCAACTTTGTTCACATCGAAATCGAATCCTTTTAAAGGACCCTGCTGCTTCACCCACTTGCAGGACACGGGTTTTGCTCCCCGAGCCCACTCCACGACTGCGATTTCTTGGTTGTCTTCGGAGTCTTCAGAATCTTCAGCATCAACCATTACCACTTGGCGCTTGAACTTGTCTTGGTACAACTCTGGATGGGTTGTTCGTATACCGTCATCTTTTGTACCAGATGCGCCAAAGAGTTGAACTCCAGCTGGAAAACCAAATCCTTGACTGGTTTTACCAACCCCAAGATTGCTAATTCAACAGCTTCTTTCTCTGAAATTCGAATCGAGTAGCATCGATTCTTGACTTCCCTAAAACGCTGGATGTATTCTGCCACTGTTTCTCCTTGTTTCTGGTGGATCTGTGCCAAATCAGCAATCCCACTTCTGTAGCTTCTGAATGATATTGAATATGGAACTGTTCCTCCAGCTGCTTCCAAGTGCGGATAGAATCAGGACCCAATGATGTGTACCATTCAAAAGCTGGTCCTGTGAGAGACTGCGAGAAGAACCTTACTCGCAATGGATCTGAAACCGAAATCATCCCCAATTGCGCTAGATATCGGCTTATATGTTCTATGGAGCTGGATCCTTCTGCTCCGTTGAACTTAGTGAACTCAGGTAGCCGATACTTAGGTGGCAGAGGAATCAAGTCGAAGTCACTTGGATATGGCTTGGCGTAGCCGATCACTCGCCTTCTTGGGAGGATGCCAAATTGATCCCTCAAAATAACACTGATTTGATCTACAGAATGAATTCCTGGGGCCGAGTGCGTACCTTCCTGACTCGGCCTCATTGCGTAAGCATCCAGCCATGCTTGTTTGTCGGCATCGACTACGGGTGTTCCTCCAGCTGCTCTTTGCGGAAGTTGCACTGGGTGACCACCATCTGGTATATATGCACAAATATATCCATGCGGCACCTCTTTGGGGGGTTCGCTGAAAAATTGGTGATCAGCAGGATCACCTCCCACCTTGTATATGACATATGCTGGAGAATTCTGTTGCTCCGGGGCAGCAAATGCATAAGGCAATGGCGGCCTGGCTTGAGAAGGCAACTCCCCTCTGTGACTTCCTAAAGCAGGTCCTGTTGGGGAGTACTGGTGCTTCATAATCTTCTGCACCACGCGCAGCGCAACACGCTCAAGTGTATTCACCAGACTCTCAGAATGGCGATGCAACGAGTGAGCCACCATATAATTGACCTCCTGACGGAGAGCCCGAGTACGTTCTTCTATAGGGGTAGATAGATCCACTTCATTGGGAGCCCCTTCAGATGAAAACCCCTTCCATCTGATGCCATGGTGACGAGTCCTCTCAAACGAGCCGAGGAGATCGGCTTCAAAAGCAGCCTTTATTTCATCATACTTCTGCTTATGCTCTTCAGACAACTCCTCATAAGTGATCGGGATCTCACTCGGCATCTTGTCAATGGAAGTTGATGAAGCCGAAGAAAATGATGTAGTCGACTGCAGTTGATGTAGTCGAAGTAGTCGCTGAAGTAGTCGATGTAGTTGACGCAGTAGTTAATGTAGTCGATGTAGTCGATACGTCAACGCAGTTGTCGATGTTGGTCCCACCGGGCGTGCCAGAATCTGTTGTCGGTCAAAACCCACCGGCGAGCAGCGACAGGCAACACGAGGAGCCGGGAGGCTTCCGGGACTGCTGGTGGGCCCCGGTCCCTCGGTCAACGGCCCAAGAGTCCAGCACACGCCCTGGCTTGGTGAAGTGCTAGGCGTGCCACCTGACCTATACCTGATCAGAAAAGTGTAGAAGTCGTTCGTCAGCTATCTTCCTGCATGCACAGACATGTTTAAACATTAGTCCGAGCCATGATCGGCTCTTACAATGACTCCCGTGGTCAGCCAAAGAAGCCGACGGAGTCATTGTACTTGATCAGACCTGTCCTCGTGCCAGGCTGGACCTTTGGGTACTCTACCAGAATCGGCTAGAAGAAGCCGACTGCTATGCTCAACAGATCGGATCTACTAAACATATGATTGTTTGCACGAATCCGACAAGAAAAGGTGAAAACATGCTCTGCAATTACCAAATTAATCTAACCTGCAACGATAAAGCTTTCACTACATAACCGGAACATCCTACGAGCGATTAAGCCTAACAAACATGAAAGATTACCATACACTAACCTAAAACGAGGCCTAAAAACCAACTAACAAGTTGATCCCCGGAACGATCCCTCGTCAAATTATCATAAGGCACCAAACATGCAGCCGGAACATTCAACCCGTTTGAAGGGCCTAATCATGCAGATATTAAACCAATTCTTTATAAGACAAAGAACTACCATAACAGATTGGATCTACTAGTTAATAACAGAGCAAGACGCTACCCCCGCGCCCGAGATCGGACACAAGGACAGCTCAACGATTACAAGCAGCAAACAAAATATGATTTACTATCCGAACCACTGCAGCATCATAATCATTTAAGATAACTAGTGCTACTCGCCATCAAAAACGCTTCAGTACGAGCAACACAAGGATAAACAGATAAACGCAACACTGCCCCGACCATGCAGGGCATGATCGGAGCAGCATGTCGATTACCTGGAGAAGAGCCCTTGAAAGGGGTGGCGATGCGCCAAGAGTTTGTTTGTAGATGATTGATTGTCTTTATTGATTCTCACGATACATATTTATAGTCCGAAGACTTTGATCTTAACTAACCCTAGCTGATTATGATTCACTCTCTAACTCACTATATTTAAACTATTCTTAGATACACGGCCATCCTGGCCCTTGACATGTTTGTACAGAGGCCGGTTCGCAGACCATTACGATGATTCTCTTCAGCCCATGTTGCTCTCGGCCCATCCTTTGGCCCAGCCAAATTATGGTGATAACAGCCGGCGAGGGCGGGAAGGAGGGGGGCGCGGTGGAGGCCGGTGAGCTCCGAAGACGGCCAGTAATGGCGGTGGGGGCGGCGGTGGCACTGAGGCGACGTCATGCAGAGTGGTCGGTGGCGCGTAGCGGGGAGGGGCGGCCTGGGGATGTGCGGCGCAGGAGGGGTGGCCAATGGCGAGGCGCCGCGCGGCGGCCGGCTCTGCTCCGCTGTGGCTCTCAGGGGCAAGCGCGAGCGCCGAGGCGGGCAAGGGGGCACGACGCGCGCAGAGGAGGGGCCGAGGTGGGCAGCGCAAGTGGAGGCCGCAAGTGGGGGGGTGGTGGTGGCCGGGCGCTCGGCGTCGAGCTCTGCTCAGCGTCGTGCTGCGCGTGCAAGGAAATGAGAGAAGGAGAAGGAAAAATAAAAGAAAAAGAGAAAAGGAGAAAAAGGAAAAAGGGAAAAGAAAAACAGGGAAAAAGGAAAGGAGGGGGCGCGTCGGCGGAATTCGCGGCGACGGTCGCGAGCGCGGGGTCGAGCACGCGGCACGGCACGTGGGTTGAGGAAAAGAGAAAGGATGGTGGTTAATTTTGGATGTCGGACGGCGAAACGACAGGAAGTGTTTTGGGAGATTAGGAGATCGGACGGTAAAAGATTTAGGAACGATTTGAGCTCGACAACGAAAAAGTTTTGAAAATTATTTTTAGCGAGTGATTTGTACTGTAATTTAAATAAGATAAAAACGCGGGCGTCACAACTTGCGGGCGCGGTCGCTGCCGATGCGTGCCGCAGCGATGGCGTCCCAGGCCTCCTTGGCAGTCTCCTTCTGTGTGAGCGAGAACTGCATCTCGGGCGGGACTGCAGCAATGAGGGCATCCATCGCCCGTCGATCCTCGTCGAAGTCGACGTCGCCGTAGTAGACCGCCTCCCACAAGTGCCACACCTGGACCCTGATCCTCATGATCGCGGCCCACTCGACATAGTTGGTCTTGGTGAGGGTAGGCCACCCACCGTCCCTGACGATGGCCTAGACCCCGTAAAGGCCTTGGCGCCGGTCTGGGGAGAGGAGTCGCGCCGCCTGTGAGGGGCGCGCTCTCCGTCGAGCCTGCCGTGTCGTCGGTCACGGGCCATCTCAGCCTCCAGTTGAGCAACCCTCTCCCGCAACCGCTGAGCCTCCAACGCGCGGCCATCAGGTGCGCCTCCGCCCGGAGCGCCGCCGCCGTGCGCGCATCCGGGGGCACCGCCGCCATGCTGGCCTCCTCCGGGAGCGCCGCTATAGGTGTGCTCGGCTGCCCGCCGCGCCGCACGCTCTCGAGATGCATCCATGGCCAGCAGCTCGAGGTCTGCGTCGGCGTTGTCGTCAGCACAGACAGAGCTGCTGGCATTGCTGCGCAGAGCATCAGCCTCTGCTGCCGCCGCACGTGCTGCAGCCGCCGCTGTTTCCGCCTCCACCTCCGCTTTGGCTGCAGCCAGCTCTGCTGCTGCCAGCCTCGCGCTCCTCCACTGCAGCGAGTTCGGCCTCCTGCTGGCGCCGCACGTTCGAGGCGACCGAGTGCCAAGAGTGTCCTGCGGACATGGCGCGCTGCGGGGGGGGGGGCGGCTGCTGTGTGTGGAGTGGATCCTCCATCAGACAAGTTGCTGCTTGTCTGTACAGAGGAAGGGGGTTGAGCAAGAGCAGCCGGAACTGCTGCTGCTGCCGCTTCTGCTGCCGGCAGGGGCTGCTGCGAGGCTATGGAAGGGGATGAGCAGGAGATGCTTAGGCTACAGGATAGTATGGCCCTGATCCCACTTGTTAGTAGCAGAATTTTCACTCTCATTGAGAGTGAAGATGACACTAGGAGTTGGGAATTTTTTCTGAGTTTACTTCTCAAACTCTACCACAATGCCATACCCTCTAGGGGGTTGGGGATACATATTTATAGGCTGCTAGCCACCTAAGAATATACTAGTTGCTAGTCTAAGATGCCAAACTAGATGCTATCCTAGATGCTGTCCTAAAAACAGTCAAGATGCTGTTGTCCTAGCTGCTCTGAAACTACTGTCCTAGCTGCTCTAAAGCAGTCCAAGATGCTGAGAAATGCTGAGAGAAACACCCTGCCCACAAAGACGAGACTTATTCCCATCAACCAGAGTGGTCATGGTCCTTGTGCTTGCACGTGTGTATATCCATATTTCGCTTTTGGCATGTTCTACGCTTCTACATTGAAAAGGATTAATCAACTTGGTTTTTTTTAAGTAAATCATGAATCAGTGATCAGCATTTTAACTTGAAACTTAAAGAATTGCTTTATAACAGCCAAAATTTGAGGTTTAAGCAAATGGAAATTATCTTAAACATGGTTATGAGTATCTGTGACTTGACTTTTCAGTACCTTTCTCTAAATTTTCGAATGCAAATGGAATGCTCATGTTTTTCTTGTATACTAGCAAAATATCAAGTATTCTGATCACCAGGAATGCCAAAATCCAATATCTGATAATCCATCTCCGTTATATCAAAAGGTGTGGAGCTCTCATACTGTGCTTCCCACATGTAGACAACTCCAGAAGTGAGAAACTGTCGATGAAATATGCAAAAATAAACCAACACTTGCAGTTGCACAGCTCCACATACAATCTAATTGAGCGGGAAGTTATAACTCTGAATGCTACAACAGTTTAGACATCAAGCGAATTACTTGATCTACTCCACTAGGCATTGGATATTAACAAAAGTCGGTCTAGATTGGGCCAAATAGACTACGATCACCTTGTTCTTTACATGTGTGCTACAGTTGCAGGGAGGGGGGGGGGGGGGGGGGGGGAGGGGGGCGGGGGACAACTGTACCCCGCAGATATTAGAGAGAACTCCTCCGATTTTTCTAGAATGAATCAGGTCATGCAGCGCCTCGAGCTGGCAATGTATCTCAGCGTGACTTGCGCTTTAGTTCAGGTGCCTTCTGGGAGATGTCAATGGAAACATGCGGAAGGGCTTTGCCTCCTCCTGGGCTGTGCAGGCTAACCGAGCTGACAGAGAGCTGGTGGAAGACTGATGGGCTCAAGGGATCTGTAGAGCTAAACATGACCCCAGCAGAGGCGAGTTCCGGCAGGTCTTGGTTGGATATGCTGAAACCACTCAGTTGCTCGGATACTATCTTGAATGCCTTATCTAGTATCGTGTCAATGTACTTCTGGTTTGCCTCCATTCGGATCTGCATATGCTTCTGGACCTGGTAAATGCAAAACACAGTAACAAGACATTACTATATTTACTAGTTTCAAATTAAACTAGAAAACACCCAAGCATAAGAAAACTACTATGAATTCTGAATGTCACGGCAATCAGAACAACAAATATACAACTCAACTTATGAAGCAAAACAAGTATTTAGTGAATTACTATCTCATTATTATTAAATGTGCTAAGGCCACCATTCAATTCAAGAAAACACGAGAGAGTTGGAACTCATAGTTACCTCCACTTGTTCATGCAATCTTCGTTGCACTTCCATTTGTGCTCTCAGGGCTTCTTTAAGTTCTTGACTCCTATACAAAAGTAATAGTACCATCAAATTTCTCTTGAGCTCACAAGCAACATAAAACTCCTAAAGTCCACATCATGGGAAAATAAGTATAAACAATTTTACTAGCTATGTGCTGATGCAGCTTACTCTTTCACATCTGGAGTAGAACCTCTAGGAGACAAATTTGTTCCACTTTGAGCCTCCATAAGGTAAGAAGCTGCATTTGTGAGGGAAGGCCACATATGTAATTATGGATCTGACATAACTTTAAAATTCTGGCTGACAGTAATAAATAATTATGCACATGGCTCATGAGCTCATATGCAAACAATTTCAAACAACCTTTTAGTGCTAAGGTTGAAATTTGATAAAAAGATATGGAATTAATTGAACAATAAAGATGTGAAAATTGTGATTGAGGGGAGAGAGCGCAAGAAAAAGAATAGGGAACTAATAATTCTGTGGCTCAGACTCAAAACTTTGAGTTATGGAGGAACCATTTTCCAAACGAACCCGTAACATGAATAATACGATCATGATTCATGACAACAACAGAAACACAGTGCAGACAGGCAAAACTATGTTTGAGAGACCATACCACTCAAATCCGGGTAACATGAGTCATCAACAGGATGTGTTTGAAGTTCTAAAATATCACACAAAGGAAATGGTTTACAGTTTAATTACAGAAATGGGATGTACATTAATCCATTATTCTGTTCAATGAACATTGAAAACTTTAATCCCATGATCAAGATAAGCTAGAAACCAAATAATCCACTGAATCTCCACACTCTGGTTCAAAGACTATTTTTTATCTGTTGACAACCACCAGTTTGATTTCCATATTTGACATAAATATCCAATATAACTCAATCAGAGCAACATCAGATTAGGTGCTTGCTCTAAGAAGTAAATCTCTGAGAACCTGTTCTAAACACTTTCAAAAAATTTCACTAGTCATAAATTAGATGTAGATATATTTTAAAGAAATTAGCTTTTGGAAAAAATAAAGGAAAAAAGGTAGAGGATAATACTACTGCGTCCTTGAAATCTCAAAGTGAAATGGGTCAGATTTCGTCAGATTTTCCATTTTTGCTTTTGCTCCATCATGAATTCTCTTCCACATTTATCCCCTAGTTGTTAGTTGTCCACAAATAGTGAGAATGATCACCTCACCACCTCCTCCAGGACCGGTAGACACCAGAGAAGAAATGTCACAATGCACCACATTTACAGCTTCAAATTGTGCATTGAGTGGCATAAGCTTGATGGAGAACCAGACTGACATGGTACAGGGGCTGACAGTGCACCGCATTCCATAATGGAGCTCTACTGGGCGTAATGGCAAAGCAGATGACACAGTTTAGGCAAGGTAGGAGTGGAGTGTTGGCCCAAATGGATTTTTCATTAACTCATAGAGGCCCAAAGGGCAGTCTTGATACATATATAGACTCCAAACAGCATATTCCCTAGAATATGCTACAAGACTCTTAAGACACCTTACTGGACATTTAAGACACCTTAACACACCGATACCTAGAATATGCTATAGCATGACACAAAGACTTAATAGAAAAGTGGTGCTTTAACATGGGCACCAGCCTTCTATCAGTTCTCCCCCTAAGTCTTGTGCGTGACGCCCAAGTCTTGTGGAGTCTTCTAAGGGATCTTGATCATCCCAATCCTGGACCGCAGCTCCTGAAACTTGACTCTCCCAAGGGATTTGGCGTGGAAGTCAGCAAGCTGGTCCTGCGTGCTGATGTAGTTGGCCTTGACGCTCCCATCCTCCAAGCAGCCCCTTACGAAGTGATACTTCACCCTGATGTGCTTGCTGCGCTCATGGAAGACGGGTTTCTTCGCCAAGGCTAAAGCGGACGTGCTGTCCACCCGGAGCTCCACTGCTTCGGCATCTCTACCAAGGAGATCACCAAGCAGTCGAGCCAGCCAGATCGCCTGCTTCGAAGCGGAAGTAGCGGCGATGTACTCTGCCGCACAGCTGGATAGAGCCACCACTTGTTGCTTGACCAACTGCCAACTGACAAGACACTTGCCGAGGAAGAACATCGTCCCGTTCGTGCTCTTGCTCATGTCAATGTCGCCGGCGTGGTCGCTGTCACTATAGCCAATGAAGTGTGTTGCGCAGGGACACCTCGGGTAGTGCAGGCCGTAGTCGAGGGTGCCCGCGACGTAGCAGATGATCCTCTTAACAGCTTGCAGATGCTACGCCGTCAGTCGCTACATGAACCAACTAATATAGCCGACGGCGAACGCCAAGTCCGGCCGTGTGTGGGTGAGATAGCGAAGGCTCCCCACAAGGCGCCGGTACTTCGTGGCGTCGACCTCCTCCACGGTGCTGTCGCAGCTCCGCTTCAGCCTCTCCTCCATCGGAGTGAGAGAGGGGTTGCAATCGGTGAGCCAACCTAGCTCAACGATGCGCTTAGCGTAGCCAGTCTGTCGAAGACTGATGCCAGAGTCGTCCTGGTGCACCTTGATCCCCAAGTAGAAGGAGAGGGGCCCCAGGTCGCTCATCTGGAAAGCGGCCTTCATCTCCTCCTTGAATGCCACGAACTCGTCGTCCTTGGCGCTGATGATCACAAGTCGTCGATGTAGACGCCCACTAGCAGGGCATTGCCGCCCCTACCCCGCCGGTAGACGGCCGCTTCGTGCGGGCTTTGCACGAACCCCATGGTCTTCAAGGTGGCGTCCAACTTGGCGTTCCATGCCCGGGGTGCCTGCCGCAGGCCGTAGAGGGCCTTGCGCAAGCGAAGGACCTTGCCCTCCTTGCCAGGGATGACGAATCCCGGTGGCTGGTGGACGTAGATCTCCTTCAAGTCGCCGTTGAGGAAGGCAAACTTGACGTCCATGTGGTGGGCGCATCAGCCCACCTAGGCTGTCAGCGCAAGGAGGAGACGCACGGACTCCATCCGTGCGACGGGTGCAAAGGCGGCGTCGAAGTCGACTCCCTCCTGCTGCATGAACCTGCGTGCAACCAATCAGGCCTTGTGCTTGACGACTGCACCGGCTTCATCTTTCTTCAGCTTGAACACCAACTTGAGGGTGATCGCACGTTGGCTAGCAGGGAGATCCGCTAGCTCCCAAGTACGGTTCTTCTCAACGGTGTCCATCTCAAGCTGCATCGTGGTGCACCAGGCCGCGTCTCCCTCCACCTCAGCGAAGGAGTACGGCTCGCCGTCGTTGTGCGCTAGATGCAGCTCCACCTCCAAGGCGTGCGGTACAAGTCTAGGCACCGGCTACTCGCCGAGGATGTCATCCACGGAGCGGTACCGCAGAGGCTCGCCGTCGTGGTACGCGTTGACGCGGTCCTCGTCGTTGGAGTGGCATGACGAACTCCACCGAGCGACGCTCGTCGCAGACCGAAGCTGGTGGTGCCGAGCCTGGAGAAGCAGGTGCTGGCGTAGGTGTACGGGGCGCCGACGTAGACGTACGAGGCGTCGGTGTAGGAGAACGGGGCATGGCCGCCGGTGTCCGTGGAGGAGAGCTCATCGGAGCTCGTGCCGATCCCAAAGCTAGGGCAGGCACCCTTGGTGAGGGAGCGCTGCCTACTCCCCCAGCTCCCTCGAAGTGGTCGTACTCGATGATGAAGTCACTGATCGTCGAAGTCGAGCCGTCATCCACTACTTTGTCCCACACCCATCCTCGCCCCTTGTCGAAAACGACGTCCCGCGCGATGCGTACACGCTGTGTCACAGGACCGAGGATGCGGTAGGCCTTCAAGCCATCTGCGTAGCCGATGAAGACCCCTAGAGTCCTCATGCCGACGTGGCCAAGCTCCTTGACGAACGCAACGTAGCTGAAGACGCAGAGGTGGCTGACCGCTGGCGTGCGGTCGTGCCACACATCGTGTCTTGCTGTCGAGTGCCTTGGTAGGTGAGCGGTTGAGCAGGTGAACGGCGGTCATCACCGCCTCACCCTAGTAGATTGTCGGCATCCCCCTCTGCTTGAGGAGGGCACGCGCAGTGGCCACCACCGTCTGGTTGCAGCACCCGACAACTCCGTTCTGCTGCCGAGTGTACGGCGCGGAGTAGTGGCGTTGGATGCCCTCGTCGGCGCAATACGCCGCGAACTCAGCCGCCGTTGTCTATGCGCAGCACACGGAGCTTGCGGCCACACTCCTCCGCAGCGGCTTGATGACGCTTGATGGCGTCCGAAGCAGCTGCCTTGGTGTCGAGGAGGATTGCCCACATGTAGCGGGAGACATCGTCAACGAGAAGGAAGTAGCGCCGGCCTCCAGGAGTAGCCAAGGAGTAGCCAATGTGACGGGACCGCAAAGGTCGCCGTGTACCAGCTCCAGCTTCTCCTTGGCGGAAGCTCACCTGGTGCAGGAAGGGCAACTGGCGCTGCTTCGTCAGCACACATGTATCGTAGAACTACTCCACGTTGTCGATGTGCGGCATTCCCCGCGCCATCCCCTTAGCACTGAGCTGCCTTAGAGCCTCAAAGTTGAGGTGCCCAAAGCGCTCGTGCCACCGCCACCTGTCGTCGTCGCGCCGAGCTACAAGGCAAAGGGGCTACGCCACCTCAGCGTGGAGGACGTAGAGGCGGTTTGCTCCCCCTGCTCATCTTGGCGAGAAGACGGTGACGAGTGTCCTAGATGCGAAGCAATCCGTGCTCGATCTCCACACATGACCCGTTCTCATCCAGCTATCCCAAGCTGATGATCGAGTTCCGCAGCGCTGGGATGTAGTAGACACCGGTGAGCAACCGGTGCTCGCCGGTCTTCTCGACGAAGACGATGGATCTAGCACCCTCAATATCCACGGCAGAGGCGTCCCCGAACTTGACGGAGCCTTTCACGATGAAGTCCAGGTCGGAGAAGTACTCGCGCCGCCTGGTCATGTGGTGGGTGGCACCGGTGTCGAGGTACCATCCGTCGATCTTCTCGTCGCTCGAGCCCTTCCCGAGGAAGGCGTGAGCTCGTGGCTCGTCGAAGTGGAGGAGCGCGATGATGACCGGCACGGGACAGGAGTGTAGCTCGACGCTCCCGTGCATCAGGAAGAGGGCCGACTCGTCGTCAACACAAGCCTCTGCGACATCAGCCTGACTGCCACACTTCGGTCGCGTGCAGTCCTTGGCCTAATGGCCGAACTTGCCATAGTTGTGGCAGGTGTCGTCACCATTGGCCTTGCGCTCATCGTCGCGCTGCCACCGGTGCCATCACGCGGACAAGGAGCCTTGTCCTTCTTGCGTGGTCGACGTGAGCGGCCCCTCGACGAGCCTAAAGCCTCCCCCTTCTTCCGCTCACCCTGACGAGCACGCCACTGCTTCTCGATGAGTAGAAGCTTGCCGACCGCGGTGGTCAGCCCGACGGGTGATAGCTTGCGGTTGTCGACAGCCTTGAGACGGCCTGTCACCTCCTTGATCATGAGCTCGAAGAGGTCCAGCAGCATCTCCACCGCCAGGCGACCTGAGTGTACTTGCCAAGGCGACCTGAGTGTACTTGCCGGGGACGACGACGAGGAGCTTCTCGACCGCCCGCTCCTCGTTGACGTCGTCGTCGCCGAACCGCTTTAGCTGCTGCATCAAGCTGGAGAGGCGGAGGGCAAAGTTGTCGATGTCCTCGCCCGACCGGAAGGCCAAGCGATCCCACTCCTGCCGAAGCTTCTCGAGAGTGGACCGCCGCGCACGGTCGCAGCCGATACGCGCCTTGGTGATGGCCTCCCAAGATTCCTTGGTGGTGAGCTTATCGGCGAGGACGGGTGCCATCTCCGGCAGGACGGCCGCGAGAAGGTCCTCGAGCGCACGCCGGTCCTCGTGGTGGTCGACATTACCGTACTTCACCGCGTCCCACATCTGCCGCGCCTGTAGCTTGACCTTCATGATCTAGCCCCAGTCGGCGTAGATCGTCTTCGTGAGCACCAGCCACGGCGTGTCGCCGCTGCACCCTGGGCGACCCTATCGCCGCTCCGGGGAAAGAGGCACGCCGGCACCGCTCCGGAGACGCCTCTCCGCCCGTCAGAGCTCGGCCTCAACTTTGATGCCGTCCTCCGACCCTAGGTCACTGTCGTCATCATCGCCGACGCCCGAGCCGAGGTCGCCGTCACCAGCCTCCGCCTTAAGAGCCTCCCGCTCCGCCTGCGCCATGCACCGTCGCCGCTCCGCCCACGCGCGCTCTGCTTTTGCTGCAGCCGCCACAGCCTCTAGCATCGCCGCCTCCTCCACACGCCAGCGCCTCGCGCTCGACGAGATGGAGCCGCTGCCAGAGATACGGCTCAGGTGCAGCAGAAGCCATGAGCCGGAGGGGAGCTGCCTGGATCCACGAGCACCCTGCTCTGCTGCCGCGCCGCATCTAGCCCTCTCCTCCGCTCCTATCGAACGTGCCGCACCTCTGCACAGCCTCCGCGAGCTGCTCTGCTGCCGCGCGTCGCGCTGTAGCAAGCACAGCTCCCACGTGCCTTGCTGCACCGCCGCGCTGCTTCTCTCCCACGCGCGCAGCCCTGCTGCGCCGCTAGTCCTCGCGGGCCCGCGTCGCCGCGTACCGGGCTGCCAGTCTTCCGCCCCACGCGCGTGCCACAGCAGCGCCCAGGCCGAGCCACTCCCGCACTCCTCCGCTAGCAGCTCTGCTCCTCTCCCCGCGCCGTGCGCTGCACCGCCATTGCAAGCAGTTCTGCTCCGCTTGCGCACCGCCGTGAGCTACTCTGCCCGCACCTGCGCGTGCCCGAGCAGCAGCTCCGCGCTCCTGCGCGCGCCGCGAGCTGCTGCCGCGCGTCCTGTGCGCGCCACCGGGTGTAGAGGGAGGCGCTGCAGGGAGGGAGAGGAGGGGGCGTCTGGTGAGGGGCGCCGCCGGGAATTGGGAGAGGAACGTGCGCAGGGATCGGTGGGGAAGCAGGGTGCGCTGTCGGGTGAGGTGGAGAGAGAGAGGGAGGTGGCTGGGTAGGGGACAAAAAAACCCTAGCTCTTGATACAAATTGTTGGCCCAAATGGATTTTTTTCATTAACTCAAAGAGGCCCAAAGGGCAGTCTTGATGCATATATAGACTCCAAACAGCATATTCTAAGAATATGCTACAAAAATTTTAAAACACCTTACTAGGCTCTTAAGATACCTTATTAGACTCTTAAGACACCTTAAGACACCGATACAAGCATATTCTAGTGATTCTAGTGAATATGCTATTGCATGACACAAAGACTTAAATAGAAAAGTGGTGCTTTAACATGGGCACCAACCTTCTTCTATCATGGAGGTGAACATTAAAGCTAGGGAGGAGAGCCACACAACATCACATGGAAATGCTTTGTCAATTCCAACATGCTTAGTAATGCATTTTCACCATAAAATTTCATGGGCATTTAACAAATATGGCATATAGAGTGAAGAAAACAAACCCAAGTATTAAGAAAAGTAAAAGGGAAACTAGTTACCTCACAACCAATATTTAATAATCAATATGCTTTTGTCGTTACGCCTCATAGGCTCATAGCACACGCTGTAGGAAATGACAACTACGCATTTCACATGGGGATGAGTAATTAAGAGTCTTAACAATGGATGACTTGTATGGAGAGTTGGAGACTGCTCTCTCCATTCAATGCCCTAAGAATGTTAATATACGAATAACATGCAGCAAGGAATAAGTAAAGCATACCAATTCAAAGTATCATCAATACAACGTAACTTACCATCTTTGGATTGCTCGGTCATCTCTTTGCCAGACTGTCTCCCCAATCTGTATTTCTGGTTAGTAGAAATAAGAAGTAAATTTAAGAATGATGTTGCACTTTTGAAACTGTTGGAGAAAGATGCATGAACAACTGCATGTACCTGAAGATGGCTTTTCAAATGAAAAAGGGTGAGGCCCTTCACACCCATTGTCCTCATGATAGCCTTTGGTGTTGCTTCTGCACGATTGATCTTGCAATCAGTATAACAATAATATATCATCATCGAAATGTCAAACTAAGATGACCAATACATGCAACCTAACAACAGCACCTGGGTGATTAGCACCCTACAAATTCATATTAGCAAGGAATAACGTCTGCATGCAAGCCTGCAGTTGGTGATACCATGGTTGCCCCATCTGTGATATTTAAACAGCTTTATCACCTAATGGAGTCAGTTCTGAATTTGTGCCTCCTGATAAAGTAGATATTTACTGATAACTCCACGAAACATTTTGGGAACGGTAAAATAACAAAAAAAAAAGATAACAGAACCAAACAACAACAGAAATTTCAAACAAAATTGCAAGTTTATAAAAGTCACCCATATTTAACAAATAGCAATAAATGTAAGTAACACCCCAATCACACATTCAAACTTGTAGCCCAAATTGCTAGAAACAAGAGTGTACAGAAAACTTGATGCCACAGAGAAGCTAACATAATTAACTAAAACAATGATCAAGAAAGAGTTAGCATATTGTAATAGCTCAAAACATTATTGGTCACTGATGACAGAAAACAATCACATATTGTAATAGCTCAAAACATTGTTGGTGACTGATGACAGAAAACAATCACATATTGTAATAGCTCAAAACATTGTTGGTGATTGATGACAGAAAACAATCGCATGTTTCTGACAGTGGAAGTCTATATTCTAGAAAAGATACTGTTATGGACTGGATTAGAAGAGCACAGGTTTGTGATATCCTATAGATCAACTGAAGAATAATAACAATAATCACAGGATATCATGATCAAGTTTAAACCATCTTACTAAACTCCAGCATGCACTAACATCAAAGTATACCTAGCTAAAGATGAAATGCTGTCCATAAAGGCATGAACCACACGTTTAATTTGTTTATTGTTAAATTTTCTGGAACCCTATCAAAGATCTTTCAACTGCTGAAAAACTTAAAATGGCAAACCAACCACCCTTGGGGAAAAGACACCGGAACAGCAACTCAAATCCTAACTCTAACCTGACTACAACGATGACACAGATTTTTGTTAAAGTGCAACAAGATGATAGCAAGCCACCATATGGGCAAAAAAACACTGTCTGAAATGATAACCAGTTTCTTACATATGCAGACTGAATGGAAAGCTGTACAATGCATACATGCTTAAATATTGAAGAGATCATAAGCATATATAAATTTCACAATTCATTGAATATAAATTAACAAGGTGCCCAAATTCAGTGCTTTCATCATATCCTACTTTTCTGATGGGGGTTCAGACTTGGCTGACAAGAAGACCCCTAAAGCTGCTTGGCATATGGTTTGTCTCCCTAAAAAGGAAGGGGCTAGGAGTTATTGACCTATATGTGCAGAATGGTGCTCTTTTGCTGAAGAATCTCCATAAATTCTTTAACAAGGCCAATCTCCCTTGGGTCCATTTGATTTGGAATAACTATTATTCTGATATTAAGCTTCAAGGATATACAAAGAGGGGCTCTTCTTGTTGGAGGGACAACATCCAGCCCCTGACACAATTCAAAGGCTTTGCTTCTCCATTACCTAAGAGTGGGTCAACAATTCATTTCTGGGAGGACCTTTGGGGAGGATGTGTACCCAAATGGGCTTACCCGGAGCTCCTTTCATTTGTTAAAACTAAAAACCTTTCCTTGCAGAAGGCAGCTGATACTTATAACCTGGGTGATCTGTTTCACCTTCCTTTAACGGCTGAAGCTTTTACACAATTGGAATCTCTCTTGGATGGGATTGACAGTTGTAATCTTGGTACTGAAGATGATATCTGGGTCTATATCTGGGGGGCAAATGATTACAGTTTGAGACAAGCTTATCGGTTCATGAAAGGTCATAGGGAGATACATCCTTCTTTCAAATGGCTCTGGAAGTCATGTTGTCAACTCAAGCACAAGTTTTTCTTCTGGCTTCTCCTGAAAGATAGATTAAATGTAAGAGGAATGTTAAGATGGAGAACAATGGATCTGGATGATTATAGTTGTGCTTTGTGTCTTTGCCCTGATGATGAAACTGTGGAACACCTGTTCCTTACATGTCCCTTCGCACAAGTTTACTGGAACACTGTTGGGTTGCACATTGATACCAATCTGAACCCGTTTGCAGCTCTGGAATCACTAAGGCAGCAGATTTTCCAGACTTTCTTTATGGAAATAATTGTCTTAATGTCCTGGAGCATCTGGACTACATGAAACAATCTTATCTTCAACAATAAAGCATGTTCAGTTGGAGGGACCAAGGGCTTTTTTAGAAAGGAGTTTGCCATGGTTATCCATAGAGCAAAATCGAAGTACTTCCCCAAGGAATCACACAATGGCTAGAAGCTCTCATGTAATCTGTTTTTTATTTTTTCGTTACACTTTTTGGCTGTTCTTTTAAACTCTCTATTTTTTTCCTTTAATATATAACCAGTAGGCGCTTACACCCCTCCTGTTCCATCAAAAAAAAACAAGGTGCCCAAATTTCCTCGACTAGGCGCCCAAATCGAGCGCACAGGATGCCCGCAATGCAATCCCGTGACCTGAAACGCGAACAGATGCTCATTATCAATCAAGTGTCCTAGGCTAAGCGAAATGCACATCTGGGTGTGACCTGAGCGCCACAGGATGCCCACAAGTCAACTGAAGCTCCGCCCCCCACCCCCCCCCCCCCCTCCCGAAGTCCAAGAAATGCACATTCTGCCTGCCGTTGCGCTCAAATCCCACATGGCACTACCCGCAATAAATTGAACGCCGCAGCCAAATGAGGAAGAATTAATCGCAGCGGGCGGCCACTTCAACAAGGCAAATCAAGAAACGCGCGCGAGGGACCGCAGCGCAAGAACGAGGCGTGAAAGAAGACCGGATGCGGGAAAGGAGTTTGGGGGAGGGAGGAAGGGAGGGAGGGCGGCCGAAATGCTCACTGTCGGGCCCGCCGAGCTGGGCGACGGCGTCGACGAAGCGGTCGTGGAGGTCGGCCGTCCATCGGAGCCTGGGCTTGGGGTCGGCCGTCAGCACCACGCTGGGCCCTCCGCCGTGCCCTTGCAACCCCAGCCCGCCGCCGCCGCGCGGCGCGTCCTCGACGGCGCCGGCGTCGGGGCGACCACCGCGGCCGGCGTGGTGGATCAGGCCGGGGAACATCTCCCCTGCCGGGACCTCACCTGCGCTTTTGGGGGTCTTGCCGCGGCCGCCCCGCCACGTCCGAAAGCGAGAGACGGAGAGAGGGAAGAAAGGTCGAAGCTTTTTTCTGTTGGCTGCCGCTGCTCTTCCTCGCTTTTCTCCTCCCACTTTTCTTGCTTGTCCTGCAGCTTGCTTGCTGACCGGCTGACGCTTTCGGAGTGAGTTTCCAGTTGTAGTTCGAATTTTTTTTCCCCAAGGCGAGAGCGCGAGATTCCATCGGCGGCGCTCACGGACGGGCGCGTCGCGACGCCCCGGGCTTTCACCGTCGCGGTAGAAGCTACGCAGTTCAGGGTCCAGGTGGGCTGGGAACCCGTTTTTGGAGGAGTTTGGTTGAGAATACGATGGTACCCAGGGGGAATATTCTTCTCAAGGTGGTCCGAGCGGACCACCCCAAACCACTTCAATGCCGTCCGGCTCCATCACGCTCGGGCAGGGGCGGGCGGTGCGAGGCAGGCGGGCCTTCGCTTTGGCGAGCACGGGCCAGGAGGTGCCGGGCGAGGAGCAGCTCGTCCTCGACCGCAGCGCCACGGGCCAGGAGAAAGCAAACGCGGAAGTCGGCGCGGTGTGGGCGGAGGAAGCCAGCGCCAGCGCGAGGCGGGACAAGCGGTGAGAGCTCGGGTGTAGGGGCGGTGCGCGGGCGAGCGGAGCTGAGCGGCAGCGCGGAAGCCAGCGGCGCAATATAGGGCCGAGCGCTAGCGGGGGCGGGCAGAGGAAGCTAGTGGCGTGATGGCTGTGCGGCGAAGGGAGCGTGGGCGGTTGGAGGAGGCCGGCGCCGGTTGTGCAGGGCCGAGCACCGAGCGCTGAGCTCGGTGAAGTTCGACGAGGAAGAAAAGGATGGAAGAGAGAGAGAAAATAGAGAGGATGACAAGTGGGCCCCATATATGACTATTTTAAGGGTGTCAAAATGATATCCAACCTATTCTTATACAACCCTCGAACCAAATAAAAAATTGGGTCGGACCCAACCCTCTCAATCAAATAATAGATGGGTCAATCAAACAATAGATGGGTCGGACCCAACACAAAAAATAGGGATGGACTCAACCCATACCAAACCAAACACATGCTATTGGAAGTACTGAGCCAACCCATAGTTGTAAAGCTTCCAAGCCCCAGCCTGAACCCAGAGATCCCCCTCAGTGATAATCTCCCCGTAGCAGCCGGCTCACAATAAGCTCGCGATTGTTGAAAACTCGGTGTTGACAGCCAAAATTGGCAAGGACAGAGGCTGACCGGTCAAATTGGTCTACCCGACCGGTCAAACCGGTTGGGCCTGCTAAAATCCGAGTAGGTTTAGATTTTGTAAATCGTGATCTTTGTAAACCGACTCATGAAGGGGTATGACTTCCCTGGCGCACACACACACATATATATATATATATATATATATATATATATATATATGAAGGCTAAGGCTGATTTATTGAGGAAGGGATCGTCTGACAGCACATTTAATGCACCCGCCTTACTACAACCCGGCGAGGCCCGTGGGCGGCACGCCTTCTCCCTAAAACCACATGATTACAGGGGAGGCGTGCTCTCAGACGGCGCGGCGACCGGGACAGAGGGAACCTCCCCGCCCGGGTCACGTTGCATCATCTAGCGATAGGTGGTGGGGTGGCCCCCGCCACTTACACCTCCCATCACGTCGGATATACGTGGGGAGGAGCGCCTGCGGTCCCGGGCAACGCACAGCAAAGACCCCAAGCGATGCACAGAGTTCGGGAGGGACCCCGGAGCATCCCAGGGTCCCTCGAGGAGGATCCTGGGTGATGACAGTTTGTTATCGCCATAATTTGGCTGGGCCGGAAGATGGGCCGCGAGCAAGATGGGCTCAGAGGATAATTGTAATGGGCTTGTGAATCGGCACCTGCGCGGACGGTTTAAGACCAGATTGGCCATGTATCTAGTTTAAGTTAGTTTAGATACAGTTAGTTAAGATTCGTGTCAGGATTGGTTAGGAGAGGCAAAGTCTCCAGACTATAAATATTTACCCTAGACCACGAATGAAAAGTACGAACAACAATCATTCGCAAACAACTCTCGGCGCATCGCCATCCCTGTTTTAGGGTTCCATCGCGTGATCGGGGTAGCATCGTTCTTGCCTATCTATCTTTGTGTTCCTCGTATTGAAGCGTTGTTGATGGCGAGTAACACTAGTTATCCTAACGTTTATAGGGATGCATCGGCTTTTCATACTGTATCTGTGCATCGTTCATCACCTGTAAATGTTTAGCTGTCCTCATGCCTGATCCCGAGTGTGAGGGCAGCGCCTTGCTCTGTCTCGATTAGTAAATCCAATCTGTTATGGTTAGTCTTTGTTCATCAAAGATTTGGTTTAATATCTACATGATTAGGCCCTTCAAACGAGTTGAATGATCCGGCAACACGTTTGATGCGTTATATTAATCTAAAAAGGGATTGTTCCGGGAATTGGCTTTCTATTGGTTTTTAGGCCCTTGTTTAGGTTGCTATTCTGTCATCTTTCGTATTTGAACATGTTCCGGATATATGCGCTTCGTTTAGATATATTGATCCGATTTGATACTGGGAGACAATTGGCTCTTTACAACCGATATTGGGGACCACCCGAAGAGCCAATCACGGCTCGGACTAATATTTGAACATGTCTGTCAGGAAACTAACCGAAACCACATCTACACCTTCCTGATCAGGTATAGGTCAGGTGGCACGCCTAGCAAACCCAGACGCCAGGTCGTGTGTCAGATTCTAGGCCATTGACCGAGGGACCAGGGACCACCAGCAGTCCCGAGAGCCTCCCGGCTCCTCGTGTTGCCTGTCGCTGCTAGCTGGTAGGTTTTGACCGACAACACATTCTGGCACACCCGGTGGGACCATCTTCATCGACTACATCAACTTCCACTGTCAGGATGTCGAGGGAGGATCCGATCACGTACGAGGAGCTGTCTGCTGAGCACAAGCAGAAGTACGATGAGATCAAGGCCCTCTTCGAAGCCGATCTCATCGGCTCTTTTGAGAGGACCCGCCACCACGGCGTTCGATGGAAGGGGTTCTCACCTGAAGGCGCTCTTGATGACGTGGACCTATCTACCCCTTCAGAGGATCATACCAGAGCTCTACGCCAGGAGGTGAACTACATGGTGGCTCATTCGTTGCATCGGCACTCCGAGAGCCTGGTGAACGCTTTTGAACGTGTTGCGCTGCGCGTGGTCCAGAAAATCATGAAGCATCAATACTCTCCAATGGGACCTTACCTGGGAAGTCACAAAGGAGAATTGCCGTTCCAGGCCAAGCCACCGCTGCCTTATGCGTTCGCGGTGCTAGAATCACACGGTTCACCGGCTTATGTCGTCTACAAGGTGGGAGGTGACCCTGTGGATCACCAGTTCTTCAGCGAGCCGCCCAAGGAGATCCCACATGGGGTACATGTGTGCTTATATACCGGACAGCAATAATCCGGTACATTCGGTGCAGAGGGCGGCTAGAGGAGTTTCCGGAGTAGATGCCGATAAACAAGCGTGGCTAGCTACTTAGGCCACCGGGCCGAGTCATGACAGCACGCACTGGGACCTAGGAGCGCAGACGGTAGACCAAATTAGCGCCATCTTAAGGGATCAATTTGGTATTTTACCAAAGAGGCGGGCGATCGGCTATACTAAGCCGTATCCAAGTGAATATGACTTGATCCCTCTGCCACCTAAGTATTGGGCCCTGAGTTCACTAAGTTTAGTGGAGCGGAAGGATCTAGCTCCATCGAGCATGTGAGCCGATACTTGGCACAATTAGGGATGATCTCAGTATCGGATCCTTGCGAGTAAGGTTCTTCTCGCAGTCTCTTAAAGGGCCAGCCTTTGGATGGTACACATCATTGGGCCCTGACTCGATCCGCACCTGGAAGCAGCTGGAGGAGTAGTTCTGTCGGCACATACGAACAGGGGTACCTCCTGCTAGGGTGTCCAGCCCGAAGGGTGCGAGGGTATCCGTAACCTCGCCCTCTACCTTTGGACGACAGGGCGTACGGCCCGGGCCTGACAGCTGGGGTCGCGGTCTCCGGACCTCGCCCCGTGCTCTAACAGGTCCGGCGCCTCCATGTGCCCACAAGGACAAGGTGCTCAGGAACGGCCACCACGGGCCCGAACCCCCGCGGGGTGGTCGGTGCCACCACGTGTGGAAGCTGGACCCCCGAGGGGCCTGTGCACGTGGGTCGGCCTCAGGGGCCGGACCTCCCTTCCCTCCGGGGAGGAGGTCCGGTGTCGCCACGTGCCCCTGAGGAACTGGTTGCTAAGTGAAGCGTCCCCCCCATCAGGGAAGACTTAAAAGTGTTGCTTTATCAGTCCCAGGAGGCTGATAGCACTTTTATTACATCAGATAGTACATCACCGTACTACTCTACGCGGTAATAGGCAGTGAAGCGCCACTATCGCGAGGATTACAACCAGAACCCACACAACTACACTAGCTACGAACAAAGGATCATCAGAGTCTTGCGCCATGCGGAATCCAACGGTGGCCTCAACCACAGGCAAGACTGGGTGCAGGACGAAACCCTACTCGTTGTCTTCGGGGACGTAGTCTGGGTCTTCCACTGTAAAAGTAAGAAAGGGGTGAGTACAAACGTACTCAGCAAGTCCAATCACACCCACGGAAGGGGGTATAATAGAATTTAATGCACAGGATAGTCCAAGGATAAGGTTACGGTTCATTTGCGAAAAACACAGTTATATGCAGGGGTTCGTTTTGAAAGCACTTTTCAAATCATGTTTTCTTATACCAAGGAGCACACAGTGTTGATCCACACAGGATCCAGATTTTAAACTGCTACCGGACTCCCCATCCGCCGTAGCACACGGCACAACTGCCGGACACTTTCCAAACAACTCACACCAGCCCATCCATTCCCAGAGAGAAACACTAGTTATGTGACCACACCGTAACCTACCCAATACCGTGGGCACGGCTATTCGAATAGATTTTAACTCTGCAGAGGTGTGCAACTTTACCCACAGGTGGGGTACCACAGCACGAACACCTTAGTGCCGGTGCAGATCCCAACAAAGCCATTACCCACCTTAGCTAGACCTGACTAGCCATCACGGGATTTATCAAGGGGTCATTCGACCTACCACCGAGGTTTAACCGGGGCATAAGTCACACAGAGCTTATCCCTTCTCCTTGATCACCCGTTGCTCTCAGCTCTCCTAATGGCTATCAGACTAACTAGTGGGATTTATGCTAAGCCGTTGCCCATACAACGGTCAAGTGGTTCGCACGACAAGAAGCTAGGTGAGATGTCACATCAACTCGGTCCTTAGGGGTGACAGGATGGATATCTCCCCTCCACGCTCTACCACACAGGTACGAGCACACCAACGGCAATTCACACAGAAATGCCATCCATCCCGTCCGACTCGTTTCTCAAATCCACATTTTACCCTTTCCCACACACACGCATTTTCTTTATAAAATCAGGTGGTCAAGGTATGGTTGTCACAACAAGGGTGGCTATCCTACCATGGTTACGGCACGCAAAACCATACAATTTTATAAAACAGGCCATCGGGTTGTGTTTATAAAAACTAGGACAAAAACATGCATCAAAGGGCGGAATTGAACTTGCCATCGTCAAACCCTTGCGGGAGGTCCTGGTCGAAGCACTGTCCCTCGGGTTCGGGGTCGCAGTACTGATCCTCGTTCGCTTGGTCACAGTCGGGACCTTCCTCGTTCACTCCGTGTCCTACGACGCAAACAAACAGACACGCAATCAAACGAAAGAATTAAAGGCTTTCATCGTTGAGCTTGAATCGGAGATAATTTAATTACGGAGTTAGGGGTAATATCTTTGGGTGGTTTCTTAATGGCATGGCCGGAACTCTACTAGAAATGGCGTGGTAAAGTTTCGGGTCGATCGGAGATCGTTTCGCACATAAAATGACGAGGCGAAGGGGGTTGCAGGGCTAAACAAGGGTCTAGGGGCTTATTCGTGATTATCCGAAAAGGGTAGGGACCTATTTGTGAATCCTAGCAACATTCTAAAAGGTTGTCAAGTACATCTAGATGTATGCATTGGAGGGTTCAAATTGAAATAACAAAACGGGCGAGGTTTCTTTTGTAAAAAGGGAATGGATAAGGGTACTCCTAGAGAGGGGGGTTTTCTTGGAGAAAACAGAAAAGGGCAGGGGGCTATGGGCAAAATGCCCTTCTCCTTCCTCTCCCCCGTGCAAAACAGAGGAGGGGGAGGCAGGACGCCGGCGGCGGCGGCCAATACGGCCGGCCGAGGCCTAGGGGCGGCTCAGGGCAGGGGAAAAAGGGGAAGGGGAAGGGGGGGAACCAATCCCCCCACTCACCACGGGCTGCGGTGGGGTGAGGGGGCGCGCCCACGGGAGCAGGCGGGCAGCGGCGGTGTCTCGGGCGGCGGCGGCGCTGTGGGCTCGGGGAGAGGGCAGAGGCAGGCGGTGGTGGTGGTGAGGTGCTGGGGGTTGCGCGGGGGCCAATTTATAGCGGGAGAAGGCGGTGGAGCGGAGGGGAATAGGGTAGCGGCGGCCGGCGGGCGGTGCGGGGCGTCTTCAATGGCGCTCGGCCGCTTGTGGTTGTCGCGGAGCGAGGCACGAGAGGCGAGGTGGACGGGACATCTCGGCAAGCGGCGAGCGGCGCGGTGACTTGGTGTGGCCGGACGGCGGAGAGGGCGGCCGGCAGTGCCGCGCGTGGGCGCGCACAGGGGCGGCCGGCGGTGGGAAACGGGGCGTGCACGCGGCTGGTGTGCTGGCGGACGCGGGCCCGGCGCTTGTGCACACAGGGCGGCGGCGCGCGCGGCGAGGCGGGGTGCCGCAGCAACGAGCAGCGCGGCACGCGCGAGAACAGGGCGCGCGCGTGCGCGCGGAACGCGGTGTGGCGCGGGCCAGAGGCGGGGGCGTGGCGACGGGCGGTGCGGCGTGATGCTTGGCCACGCGCGGCGCGTGCGCGCGCGTCGTGGCGTGGCCGGGCAGAGGCTAGCGCGGGGGGGGGGGTGTGCTTCGGGCGCGACGTCCGCGCGTGAGGGAGGAGGGCCGAGGCTCAGTGACAAACAGGAGGGGCGGCGCTTGGGAGCAGGGGAGAGGAGGAAAAAGAAAAGGAGGGAAAGAAGAGAAAGAAAGAAAGGGAAGAGAGATTGGGAAAAAAAGAAAAGGAAGGAAAAGAAAGAAAATGGGAGAGAGAGAAAGAAAAGGAGAAAGAGAGAGGGGGGGGCGTGTCGGCGCCGGTCGCGGCGGTGACCGCGGCCGGTCGGCCACGCGCGCGTGGGGTTCGCGCTTTGCACGAGAAAAGGATTGCGCCGGCGCTAATCGCGGCGGATGGACGCGCGCAGGCGGCAAGCCTCCGAGCGGCGCGGGATAGGACGGCGATAGGGTTTTAGTGTCGGTTAGAAGGGGTCAGGGCTAGGATTTCGAGTGGTTTTTAATTGAAACACTCTAGCGCGTGGTTTACTTGGGTAAATTTTCAGGGCGTTACAAACCTACCCCACTTAAATGAATCTCGTCCTCGAGATTCGGCTGACTTCTAAACAAATGGGGAAATTCCTTCTTTAGAGCCTCCTTGCGTTCCCAGGTTGCTTCCTCTACTCCATGTCTGCTCCATTGAACCCTGCATATCCGTACTTCGGAGCTTCTTGTCCTTCTAGTGACAGTGTCTAGAATCTTGACCGGCACTTCTTGGTATCGCAAATCCGGCTGTAGGTCTATTGTTTCCACCGGCACGTGTTCTCCCTCGGGTACTCTCAAACACCTTCGTAATTGCGAAACATGGAATACTGGGTGTATATCTGACATTTCTTCTGGTAACTCCAGTTGGTATGCCACGGCTCCGACTCTCTTCAGAACTCGATACGGTCCAATGTACCGAGGGGCCAATTTTCCCTGTACCTGAAATCTCCGCGTTCCTCGGATAGGCGAGACCTTGAGATAAACAAAATCTCCTGGGTTGAAACTTATTTCCCGCCTCTTCTTGTCTGCGTAGCTCTTTTGTCGCGACTGGGCTGCTTTCAATTTCTCGCGGATCTCCGCTACCTTCTCTTCTGCTTCCTTTATAAGTGCGGGTCCTACTAGTGCACGTTCTCCAACTTCCGACCACATCAAGGGAGTTTTGCACTTTCTTCCATAGAGGGCTTCGAACGGCGACATGCCCAAGCTGGCTTGGTAACTATTATTGTACGAGAATTCTGCATAAGGCAGACTCTGCTCCCAGTCCTTTCCGTAAGTCAGGACACATGCTCTCAGCATATCCTCCATAATCTGATTTACCCTTTCGGTTTGACCATTCGTCTGTGGGTGATACGCGGAGCTGAAGTCTAACTTGGTGCCCATGGCCTGATGCAAGCTTTTCCAAAACCTAGAGGTGAACTGGGTGCCTCTATCCGAGACAACTCTGCTAGGCACTCCATGTAACTTCACTATATTTTCCACATAGAGTTTTGCCAGCTTTTCCCCACCATAGGTGGTCCGTACGGGTATGAAATGAGCCGATTTAGTGAGCCGATCCACTATTACCCATATGGAATCGTGTCCCCTCTGTGATCGGGGTAGACCCACTACAAAGTCCATTCCTACCTCATCCCATTTCCAAACCGGAATAGGCAAGGGTTGCAATAATCCTGCCGGCTTTTGATGTTCGGCCTTGATCCTTTGGCAGGTATCACAATGTGCCACAAATCGTGCAATATCCGCTTTCATTCCATTCCACCAGTATTTTTGCCTTATGTCCATATACATTTTGGTGGATCCTGGGTGGATGGAGTAAGCCGAGTTATGGGCTTCGTCCATGATTAATTGCCGGAAATCTCCATCCTGGGGTACACAAATCCTATCCTCGTACCACAATGTCCCCTTATCGTCCACTCTGAAGCCCGGTGCTTTGTTTTCTCCAGTTTGTTTGCGGATCTTTATTAACTCCTGATCCGAGCTTTGGGCTTCTCTAATTCTATCCTCTAGCATCGATTGAACGCTTAGCACTTGGCTGGAACCTCGAGGAACAATGTGCATGTTTAATCGTGCCATTTCCTCGCGCAGATTGTCATCCTTGGGTCCATAGGATTTCCGACTTAAGGCGTCGGCTACCACATTTGCTTTTCCAGGGTGATAATGAATTTCCAAATTATAGTCCTTGACCAACTCCAACCATCTTCTTTGTCTTAGGTTCAAATCCGGCTGGGTAAAGATATACTTCAGACTCTTATGATCGGTGTAAATCTCACACTTATTTCCAATCAGGTAGTGCCTCCAAATCTTAAGGGCATGCACTACGGCTGCCAATTCCAAATCATGGGTCGGGTAATTCTGCTCATGAGTCCTGAGTTGGCGGGAAGCGTATGCAATGACTTTCCCGTCTTGCATCAGTACACACCCTAATCCTTGTCGGGATGCGTCACAGTAAATGACAAAGTCCCGATGAATGTCCGGTAGGGTCAGCACTGGGGCGGTTGTCAACCTTTGCTTCAATTCTTGGAAACTTCTTTCACAAGATTCCGTCCAGGCGAACTTCTTCTCCTTCTTAAGAAGTTCCGTCATGGGTCGGGCTATCTTGGAGAATCTCTCAATAAATCTCCGATAGTACCCAGCTAATCCAAGAAAGCTTCTGATTTCACTAACGTTAGTCGGTCGCTGCCAGTTGAAGACTGCTTCGACCTTTTCTGGGTCCACTGCCACACCTTCCGCGGTTAAAATGTGACCAAGGAAAGCTACTCTCTCCAGCCAAAATTCACACTTGCTGAACTTGGCATATAACCTATGTGCCCTCAGCTTTTCCAATACTACCCGCAGATGTTGCTCATGTTCCTGAATACTCTTGGAGTAGATAAGTATGTCGTCGATAAAGACTACGACAAACTTATCCAGCTCGTCCATAAATACTTTGTTCATGAGGTTCATAAAATAGGCAGGGGCATTGGTTAGTCCAAAGGACATTACGGTGAACTCAAACTGCCCATAGCGGGTGACAAAAGCTGTCTTAGGGATGTCACTTTCCCTAATCTTGAGTTGAAAATACCCTGACCTTAGATCGATCTTGGAAAAGTACTTGGCTCCCTTAAGCTGATCGAACAGGTCATCAATCCTGGGGAGGGGGTACTTATTCTTAATGGTAACTTCATTCAGTGCCCGGTAATCTACACACAACCTCATACTCCCATCTTTCTTCTTGACAAACAGCACTGGGGCTCCCCATGGCGACGAGCTTGGTCTGATAAAACCAATTCGTTGCAATTCTTCTAGTTGCTTCTTTAACTCCTTCAATTCCGAGGCTGCCATCCTATAGGGTCTCTTGGCTATAGGGAGGTTCCAGGGGTAAGGTCAATGACGAACTCTATATCCCTATCCGGTGGCATACCGGGAAGCTCTTCGGGGAATACATCCGGGTATTCGTTTACTACCGGGACTCCTTCTAAGGGCTTGGCTTCCATGCTAAACATCATTGGGTCGAACTCACTATCCCGGGTATGGCAGATCACTTGTATCCCTTCGGGGTTTGTTAGGTGTACCACTTTGTCAGTGCAGCCTATGAGACCATTGTGTCGGCTTAACCAATCCATCCCAAGGATCACGTCTATTCCCCCAGGCTTAAGTACTACCAAATCTGCTAGAAAATCTACCCCACTTAAATTGATCCTTACCCGTGGACAACCTAATTGACAATTGATGTCACCTCCAGGCGTCCGGGTTAATAGGGGTGTAGCTAGTAGTACTGTAGGTATTTTGTGTTTTTCCACGAAACTTGAGGATATAAACGAGTGCGATGCTCCAGAATCGAATAGTACTGTTGCCAGAGCTGAGTTGACTAGATACTCACCGAGCACTACGCCCTGAGCTTCTTGAGCCTCCTGCGCATCGATGTGATTGACGCGGGCTCGTCCAAACGACTGCTGGGGCTGCTTCGTCTGCTGACTGTTGTCATTGTTGCGGACGGGCACACGGTTGGCACCAGTCAGGGCTGGTCTGGGTCCATTCACTGTGTTGGAGAAGGCTGACGTGGCCGGCTTATTCTTGGCATAAGGGCAGTTGGCAATGTAATGCCCTAGTTCATGGCAGTTGAAACAGGCCCTAACATTGTTGCTGTCAGGGGCGGCCTGGCTTGCATTGCTCAGCGGGGCCCTCGTGGTATTCTGGCTTCTAGGCGGGGCCTGTGATCCTGTCACTTGAGACTGAGTTCTATACTGCATCGGGGCCTGGGATCTTGGTTCAGTATAGTTGGAGTTCCTTGGCTTTTGGAAGCGGTCCTGTTGGCGGGCCTTACTTTCCAGGAACTTGCGTTTATTATCCTTTCTCTCTTTAGCTTTGGCCCTTTCTGTGAGGATAGCCTTGTTCATCAGGGTGTTGAAGTCCGGATAGATCTGGGGAGTAAGCAAGGTCCGAAGTTCTGGGCTTAACCCCTTCTTGAACATGTCTTGCTTCTTATCGTCGTCGTTTACTTCTTCCGGCGCGTACCGGGCCAATTCTATGAACCGGTGGGTGTATTCTTCCACCGTCATGCTTCCCTATTGTAGTGCGCGGAATTCATCCGCCTTGCGCTTCATAGTGGCTGAAGGGATGTGGTAGCGGCGGAACTCCCTTACGAATTCTCCCCAGGTGATGGTAGAGGCATCTTCGGCTGCGGCACAATAGTTTTCCCACCAGGATAATGCTGTTTCGGTGAGCTGGTGGGCTGCCAGAAGGACTTTATCCTGGTCCTGGCATTCGAATGGTTCGAGCTTCCTCTGAATTACTCGCAACCAGTCGTCAGCATCCAACGGGTTGCAGGATCCGGCGAAGGTAGGTGGCTTGGTCCTTAGAAAGGCCGTCAGCTTGTCGTTCATATTCTGCCCTCGCGGCTGCCGGTTAATGAGGGCATTCGCCAGAGTTTCCAGTATGAGGGTTTGGTTACGGATGATCTGCGCCAGGTCTCCGAGGGGTGGGGGTGGTGGTAGTTGTTCTCCTTCTTGACTTCCCCCTCGGTTCTGGCTTACTTCTTGCTCTTCTTGGGGAAGATCTTGTTCAACGGGCTGTGCTCCGATACTAGCGGCTACGGGGTTCCGGCCACGGGAGGCCCTCGCGATGTTCCAGGGGGTCACCTGTTGATTGGGTAAATCGGGGTTACGATTTTGTGATGTTTAGGTTGTTTAATTCGTATATATAAGGCAGAATCTACCTTCTGCCGGTACCCATATAAACAAGCAGCACACAACAAACCAGCACACAATCACCACAAACAGCAAGCACAAACCCTTTTTATTATTGCAAAGGGGGTACAACTTGGGGGTACGACTAGGTCTCGAGCTATTCGGCCAGGGTCTTGCAAAAGGGTACGGCGTAATCAGATAGGCTGGGGAGGGGCATCACTGGGGTGGCGTCGGTCACTCTACTTGCGTGGTGTGTCTTCTTCCGGGGCGGACAGGGTGAGAGGTTCTCGCTCGCCTTCTTCTGGGTTCCCATCGGTCAGGGGCTGCATTGCAGCATCCCCTTCGTCGGCGGCAGCAGAGCATTCAGGATTCTCAGGTGGGGCTCATGTGCTCCCAAAGAGTGATCCCCACCCTATGACGGGTGTCCCGAGCAAAACATGGTCTTCCCCTATCGCCGGGACTGGTGTTCCACTTTGGGTCCAATCTTGCATACGCCGGTCTCGGGCCTGCCTGAGGCTCTCTTGGGCGACTGCTTCGCTACTGACCGCGGCTGCGGCTCTCGCCTCGGCGTGGGCGGCTCGGATCTGCTGTATCCTCACCGCGAGCTCTGCTTGCTCGGCTCGATGGGTCTGCTCCCTTAGAAGGTTGGCTTGCTCATCAAAGAGTTGGTCCAGGGCGGCTAGGTAAGTAGCCACTTGGTACAGGGGGCCTTCTTCGTGGCGACGTCGCTCCAGGTTTCTCATGCGTGCTTCCCAGACTGGGGTTCTGATGGCCGGCGGGAAGAACTTCGCTGGCGTGGGGGCGAGGTGTTCTTCAAAAATCCGGCACAAATAACGGAGTGCTTTTCTGATGGCCAAGGGGTAGGCGTCTTGGTGTCTAAACCCTGTGGCGGTCGCTTGCCAGGGCTGGATGTCGGGGTAGCGGTTGCTCCTGGCGATGACCAGGATCACCCTGCAGCGGAGGGTACCATGGTGCTCGTACTCTCGGCTGTAGTACCTTGGGCGCTCTGTAACGCCAAGGCCTTCCAGGGTGTCGATCAAGAGGCTGGGGAATCCAGGTGCAGCTTGGCAATCGCCCTGGGTCCATCCTTCCTCAGCCATCTGAAACAGAAACAGGGTAAACAATCTGGTACAGGTGCAACGGGAGTAGTTGATATTTATTATTACAACAAGGGTGGTACAGTTTTCATGGATACGTGGTCATTCGGGTAGGGTTTTTGCTAGGGGTGCTAATCCTATCATGGGGATTCTTCCTCGGTCCTGATAGAGTGCTTCTTTATTGGAAGGAACCGATCCATCTCGTTTTCGGTCTGAGTACCCTTGTCCCAATGGGTCTCCATGGGTTCTTCTTCTTCTTCCTCTATCCATCCACCTATTCCGTTGCGGTTCTCGTATTCTTGCATCTGGGCTTGGAGGGCAGCTAAGGAATACTCGGCGTTTGCAGCTCTTGTCCGTTGTTCCTCCATCTCCTGGGTTATCCTTTCAATCCCATGGATTAGCTGCTTCAGTTGCGCCGACTGTTCGCGGCAGAGTGCATCCAAGCCAGTATGGTAGATGGATAGGTGGGAGACCGTATCTTCTAGGTCTTCTTCTCCTCGTCCAAGTCCTCTCATCCGGGCAATCCAAGTACGTCCTCTTCCTTCAGTGGGTGGGAAAAATCCCATAGGGGTCCGCTGAAGGTGGTGCCTGTAGAGCACACGCAGTCGTCGCAGGGCTTTACGGGCGGCTTTTCGGTAGGTGTCGGGGAAGCGGAAACCAGTGGTGGAGATGAACCAAGGGTCCACATCCGGGTAGCGGGTGCTCCTCTCCACAAAAATCATCATGTCGCACCGAAGGGTGCCCCCGGCGATGTACTCACGGTAGGCATACTCCGGTGGCTCCATGATCCCAACACGTTCCAGGCTGAGCAATAGTAACTTGGGGAGGCCGGGCTCTGCGTGGCAGATTCCGCTAACCCATCCATTGCCAGCCATCTGGAACAAGGCAAAGACCAGTGGTGAGTATGTGTGCAGAAAATTTCTAAATCGGGACAAGTTCTAGGGTTTGAAAAGGGGTCTCGCTCCTAGGGTCACGTCCTACGGCCAGCCTACGGCTCTGATACCACCTGAAGCGTCCCCCCATCAGGGAAGACTTAAAAGTGTTGCTTTATCAGTCCCAGGAGGCTGATAGCACTTTTATTACATCAGATGGTACATCACCGTACTACTCTACGCGGTAATGGGCAGTGAAGCGCCACTATCGCGAGGATTACAACCAGAACCCACACAACTACACTAGCTACGAACAAAGGATCATCAGAGTCTTGCGCCATGCGGAATCCAACGGTGGCCTCAACCACAGGCAAGACTGGGTGCAGGACGAAACCCTACTCGTTGTCTTCGGGGACGTAGTCTGGGTCTTCCACTGTAAAAGTAAGAAAGGGGTGAGTACAAACGTACTCAGCAAGTCCAATCACACCCACGGAAGGGGGTATAATAGAATTTAATGCACAGGATAGTCCAAGGATAAGGTTACGGTTCATTTGCGGAAAACACAGTTATATGCAGGGGTTCGTTTTGAAAGCACTTTTCAAATCATGTTTTCTTATACCAAGGAGCACACAGTGTTGATCCACACAGGATCCAGATTTTAAACTGCTACCGGACTCCCCGTCCGCCGTAGCACACGGCACAACTGCCGGACACTTTCCAAACAACTCACACCAGCCCATCCATTCCCAGAGAGAAACACTAGTTATGTGACCACACCGTAACCTACCCAATACCGTGGGCACGGCTATTCGAATAGATTTTAACTCTGCAGAGGTGTGCAACTTTACCCACAGGTGGGGTACCACAGCACGAACACCTTAGTGCCGGTGCAGATCCCAACAAAGCCATTACCCACCTTAGCTAGACCTGACTAGCCATCACGGGATTTATCAAGGGGTCATTCGACCTACCACCGAGGTTTAACCGGGGCATAAGTCACACAGAGCTTATCCCTTCTCCTTGATCACCCGTTGCTCTCAGCTCTCCTAATGGCTATCAGACTAACTAGTGGGATTTATGCTAAGCCGTTGCCCATACAACGGTCAAGTGGTTCGCACGACAAGAAGCTAGGTGAGATGTCACATCAACTCGGTCCTTAGGGGTGACAGGATGGATATCTCCCCTCCACGCTCAACCACACAGGTACGAGCACACCAACGGCAATTCACACAGAAATGCCATCCATCCCGTCCGACTCGTTTCTCAAATCCACATTTTACCCTTTCCCACACACACGCATTTTCTTTATAAAATCAGGTGGTCAAGGTATGGTTGTCACAACAAGGGTGGCTATCCTACCATGGTTACGGCACGCAAAACCATGCAATTTTATAAAACAGGCCATCGGGTTGTGTTTATAAAAACTAGGACAAAAACATGCATCAAAGGGCGGAATTGAACTTGCCATCGTCAAACCCTTGCGGGAGGTCCTGGTCGAAGCACTGTCCCTCGGGTTCGGGGTCGCAGTACTGATCCTCGTTCGCTTGGTCACAGTCGGGACCTTCCTCGTTCACTCCGTGTCCTACGACGCAAACAAACAGACACGCAATCAAACGAAAGAATTAAAGGCTTTCATCGTTGAGCTTGAATCGGAGATAATTTAATTACGGAGTTAGGGGTAATATCTTTGGGTGGTTTCTTAATGGCATGGCCGGAACTCTACTAGAAATGGCGTGGTAAAGTTTCGGGTTGATCGGAGATCGTTTCGCACATAAAATGACGAGGCGAAGGGGGTTGCAGGGCTAAACAAGGGTCTAGGGGCTTATTCGTGATTATCCGAAAAGGGTAGGGACCTATTTGTGAATCCTAGCAACATTCTAAAAGGTTGTCAAGTACATCTAGATGTATGCATTGGAGGGTTCAAATTGAAATAACAAAACGGGCGAGGTTTCTTTTGTAAAAAGGGAATGGATAAGGGTACTCCTAGAGAGGGGGGTTTTCTTGGAGAAAACAGAAAAGGGCAGGGGGCTATGGGCAAAATGCCCTTCTCCTTCCTCTCCCCCGTGCAAAACAGAGGAGGGGGAGGCAGGACGCCGGCGGCGGCGGCCAATACGGCCGGCCGAGGCCTAGGGGCGGCTCAGGGCAGGGGAAAAAGGGGAAGGGGAAGGGGGGGAACCAATCCCCCCACTCACCACGGGCTGCGGTGGGGTGAGGGGGCGCGCCCACGGGAGCAGGCGGGCAGCGGCGGTGTCTCGGGCGGCGGCGGCGCTGTGGGCTCGGGGAGAGGGCAGAGGCAGGCGGTGGCGGTGGTGAGGTGCTGGGGGTTGCGCGGGGGCCAATTTATAGCGGGAGAAGGCGGTGGAGCAGAGGGGAATGGGGTAGCGGCGGCCGGCGGGCGGTGCGGGGTGTCTTCAATGGCGCTCGGCCGCTTGTGGTTGTCGCGGAGCGAGGCACGAGAGGCGAGGTGGACGGGACATCTCGGCAAGCGGCGAGCGGCGCGGTGACTTGGTGTGGCCGGACGGCGGAGAGGGCGGCCGGCAGTGCCGCGCGTGGGCGCGCACAGGGGCGGCCGGCGGTGGGAAACGGGGCGTGCACGCGGCTGGTGTGCTGGCGGACGCGGGCCCGGCGCTTGTGCACACAGGGCGGCAGCGCGCGCGCGGCGAGGCGGGGTGCCGCAGCAACGAGCAGCGCGGCACGCGCGAGAACAGGGCGCGCGCGTGCGCGCGGAACGCGGTGTGGCGCGGGCCAGAGGCGGGGGCGTGGCGACGGGCGGCGCGGCGCGATGCTTGGCCACGCGCGGCGCGTGCGCGTGCGTCGTGGCGTGGCCGGGCAGAGGCTAGCGCGCGGGGGGGGGGGGTGCTTCGGGCGCGACGTCCGCGCGTGAGGGAGGAGGGCCGAGGCTCAGTGACAAGCAGGAGGGGCGGCGCTCGGGAGCAGGGGAGAGGAGGAAAAAGAAAAGGAGGGAAAGAAGAGAAAGAAAGAAAGGGAAGAGAGATTGGGAAAAAAAGAAAAGGAAGGAAAAGAAAGAAAATGGGAGAGAGAGAAAGAAAAGGAGAAAGAGAGAGGGGGGGCATGTCGGCGCCGGTCGCGGCGGTGACCGCAGCCGGTCGGCCACGCGCGTGTGGGGTTCGCGCTCTGCACGAGAAAAGGATTGCGCCGGCGCTAATCGCGGCGGATGGACGCGCGCAGGCGGCAAGCCTCCGAGCGGCGCGGGATAGGACGGCGATAGGGTTTTAGTGTCGGTTAGAAGGGGTCAGGGCTAGGATTTCGAGTGGTTTTTAATTGAAACACTCTAGCGCGTGGTTTACTTGGGTAAATTTTCAGGGCGTTACACTAAGCTAGCTCTGCTACGTGTCCGGTGGCAGCCAGCCTTCTGCGGGACGCCAGCTCAACTACCGCATTAAATGCCGGTAGGTGGGGTACGCGTGCCCAGGTTAGGGCGTGGGCTATCCACTAACACGTTAGGTAGGTATGCTGACACCACAGTAAGCTCGCCAGTTACCGAGGCAGCGCGTCGCATCACCACACCACGTACGAAGGCGGGCGGCGTGTAGTCACATCACAGCGCCGCGGGCGCGAGCAAAGGGTAATTATGATCTGCTGCAGGAGGGCTGTGGCGTGCGCTGCTACAGTGTGCGCGGAAGCTATAGCACAGCAGGTCAACATGGCCCCTTCGCCTGTCAGCGGGAATTGACCCAACACCCAACAGTGACAGCACGACTTCCACTGTGCATCTCACTGACAGTAGGCACTGTGCTGGTGAAAGGTACATGACCATACTCTGGTAGAAGATATGCACATCAACTTTCCAATCGAGGACTACAGGGAGGAGCCGAAGAGGAAGATTTCCGAATCTGTGGCATAAAGGCTCCAATGTGTACATTATCTAATATGTCGCCAGGTCCACCTGTCGGGGCCCGCCCAGTGTACGCGCTCCGCTTGAGCCTATAAAAGGGAAAGCACGCTCGTTAGAACACAAGTTCGGGAGGATCTAGAGACTCCCAAGCTCACGAGCTCTTGGAAGCTTTAAAGTTCTCACAAACAATACAACACACAGTGGGCGTAGGGTTTTACGCTCCGGCGGCCTGAACCACTCTAAACCCTTGTGTGCTTTCCGTATTCATTCACCCCTTGATCTAGTGTTCCTTGACTTCCTCCAAACTCATCCTAGACTAGGATTTGGCGGGTGCATTCCGCCACCGGGCTGGAGATTTCCTCTGACATTTGGCGCGCCACGTAGGGGAGGTGATTAAGCACCATCTGAAGATTCACCCCGACGCCAAGCCGGTGCGGCAAAAGCCATGGAAGCAGTCCATCGAGTGGCAAAACTTCATCCGTGAAGAGGTCCCCAAGCTGCTGCAGGCTGATTTCATCAAAGAGGTCTACCACCCCGTGTGGTTGGCCAATTCGGTCGTCGTCCCGAAGGCTAACGGGAAGCTTCGGATGTGCATCGACTACACCAACCTCAATAAGGCATGTCCAAAAGACCTCTATCCACTTCCTCGAATAGATTAGATTGTAGATTCCACCTCCGGATGTGACTTGCTGTCCTTCATAGATGCCTATTCTGGTTTTCATCAAATCAAAATGGCTAAGGCTGATAGGAAGTATACAGCTTTTGTAACAGTGGATGGTCTTTATTGCTATGTTGTAATGCCATATGGACTGCTTAATGCCTTACCCACCTTTGCTCGTGCAATGAATATTACGTTCGGTGATTTGGTTAGAGACATAGTTGAGGTGTATGTTGATGACATCGTTGTCAAGACTAGAGAATCGAATTCCCTTCTAGAAAATTTAGCTCAAGTCTTTGACAAACTACGCGCGACCTCCACGAAGCTTAACCCCTAGAAATGTGTCTTTAGCATCTTGGCGGGGAAGCTTCTCGGTTTCCTGGTGTCACACCGGGGGATCGAGGCGAACCCGGATAAGATTCGGGCAATCGAGGTAATGAGACCCCCTGCGCGTCTCAAGGATGTGCAGAGGTTGACGGGTTCCCTCACAGCCCTTAGCCTCTTCATCTCAAGGCTGGCAGAGAGGGCCCTCCCTTTCATCAAACTGATGAGGGGGTCCGGTCCATTCATATGGACTGAGGAGGCAGAATAAGCCTTCCAGGAGATGAAGCAGTACCTCACCTCCCTGCCGGTCCTGGTGGCTCCGGACCTAGGTGAGACACTATTTCTGTACCTTGCAGCCATGACTGAAGTGATCAGCATGGTGCTGGTCGCTGAGAGGTCCGAGCAACTCCTGCAGGGGGCCCCCGTGGTCCCCCCTGTAGGAGGTGGAGGTCCGGCCTCTGCCTATGTGACAACCGACCCTGCTTCGAGGAGTCCGACTGGGTCCCCACCCAGGAAAGAACCAGAAGGCATGGGGTCCGGTGAGTCCCCAGCTCAGGAAGAAGGACCCAGTTCCGCTGGTAAAGTTAAGATTGTCGAGAAGCCGGTCTAGTACGTCAGCGAGGTCATTCATGAAGCAAAGGCCAGGTACCCCGAGACGCATAAGCTCTTTTATGCTATACTCATTGCATCCCGAAAGCTCCGCCATTATTTCTAAGCCCACAAGATTGTGGTGGTAACCTCTTACCCTTTGAGGGCCATCCTCCACAATTCCAACGCCACGGGCAACATTGCCAAGTGGGCTGCAGAGCTTGCTGGATTTCAACTCGACTTCCAGCCCCGCCAGGCTATCAAGAGCCAAGTCCTTGCCAACTTTGTTGCAGAGTGGATTCCAATGCCAGGCATCCCAGGGTTCTGGACCATGGTTCGGACCCCCCACCTCCAGAAGTCAGGGCTCCGGTGTTCACCGGACCCCACTGGACGCTTTTCTTCGACGAGTCCGCGCACAGCAAGAAGGCTGGAGCTGGGGTGATTCTCATCGACCCAAGTGGCGAGCAAGTAAAGTATATGGTGCTCCTCGACTTTGAGGCCACTAACAATATGGCGGAGTACGAGGCCCTGATCTTTGGATTGATGGTGGCCCTATCCCTGGGGGTCCGGGAGCTCCTGGTCAAGGGAGACTCCTAGCTCATCAACAGGTAGGTCCGGGGGGAGTGTTGTTGCAACAATCCCCAGCTCACAGCATACCTCATCCACGTGAGGAAGCTAGAGAAGGACTTTGACGCACTGGAGCTGCAACACGTTCCATGTGAGGGCAACTCAGCGGCAGATGCACTCTCCATGAAGGCATGAACTCAGGCATCCGTGCCAGAGGGCGTCTTCCACAGACGGCTGCTGAAGCCATCCGCTCAGCCTGCCGAACTGGGTGAAGGGGGTCAAACTAGCACCTCGAAGCTAGCGGTCCCGGCGGTGCTCCATCCGTGGGGGCTGCCAAGGATGGTGTGCACCCTCGAGGGGCCCGAAGACCTCGTGGAGCCACATCCAAACTCTCAGGGGGGTCCCGATGCATGGATCTCTGAGATCTGGGACTACCTAAAGGACAACTTCCTTCCTGAAGACCAAGCATCCGCTGAGCGCATAGTGTGGTTGGCTAAGCGATACGCGATGGTAGAAGGGGATCTCTACCGCTGTGGCTCCAATGGCATCCTCATGCGGTGCATTACCCTGGAAGAGGGCTGTGACTTGCTCGCAGAGATCCATGGAGGCGAGTGCGGCAGTCATTCTTCATCCCGCACGCAGGTCGGTAAAGCCTTCCGGCATGGCTTTTACTGGCCGACAACGCTCCAGGATGCAGCTGAGTTGGTAAAATCCTGCGAGGCATGCCAGTTCCATGCAAAGCAGATACACACTCCAGCTCAAGCTCTGCAAATGATTCCACCCTCTTGGACTTTCGCTGTATGGGGGTTGGATATCTTGGGACCGTTTCCTAGGGCCGTCGGCGGGTATCGGTACCTCTACGTTGCCATCGACTAGTTCACCAAGTGGCCGGAAGCAACCCCTGTGGTCAACATTACCAAAGCGTCAGTAACTGCCTTCCTCAAGTCAATTGTGTGTCGGTTTGGGGTCCCAAATCGGATTATCACTGACAATGGGACCCAGTTCAAGAGCCAGCACTTCCAAGAGTACTGCTAAGACATCGGCATCCAGCTCTATTTCGCTTCTGTGGCACATCCCAGAAGCAATGGCCAAGTGGAGCGGGCTAATGCTGAGATCCTCAGGGGGCTCAAGATCCGCACCTACAAAGATCTTGAGAAATATGGCGCGAAGTGGGTTGACCAGCTTCCAAGGTTGTTATGGGGGAACCGGACCACACCCCTTTCTTCCTGGTCTACGGGGCCAAAGCATGCCTTCCCCCGGAGATCACCATGGGCTCACTACAAGTCCAAGCCTTTGATGAGGAGTTGCAGGAGCGACAACTCCGCCAAGATGTAGACCTCGTCGAGGAGCGAAGATGGCGAGCAGCGGTCCGAAATGCACGGTACAACCAAGCATTCCGGCGTTACCATCAGCGGTTCGTGCATAGTAGGGAGCTCCGGGTCGGGGACCTAGTCCTACGGCGAATCCTTAACCGAGAGGGCCTCCACAAGCTCTCCCCCAGCTGGGAGGGTCCCTTCAAGGTGACGAAAATATGCCGACCCGGATCTGTTCGCTTAGCTACGGAGGAGGGTGTGACATTCAGGTATTTAGGATTATAAACACTCTAGATTCTAGTATAAAGTGTGCGTGTTTGATCTTGTGTATGTGTGTTTAAATTTGAATGCAAAAGGGAAAAGGATATTTATGTAATTCTGAAAAATGTACGTCCTTTAATGTTAAATGGGTGAGAATGGGAGGTAAAAATTAAAATATATGAAGGTTTTTTTGCAAAAGTCAAAAACTTGCTTTTAAACCGCAAATGTAGATGAAACTACCCAAAGGATGCAAATGTAGTGTAGATTTTAAATAGGATTTCTTTAAAGTTTAAAACTTTGCTAAGTTTTATGTTAGTTTCAAATCTTTAGCTCTTTTGCAACTTAACCTTAAAGCAAAATTGTAGATCTTGCTAAACCCTAAACTTTTGCTTTTGGGCACATTTTCGTTTGAGCTATGGTTTGAAAGTTATCTAGGCTTTATAGTGGAGTTGCTGCACTTTCGGGAAATTGCAAATAGATCCCCCTTCATCTACCTCGAGTCCCCTCCTCCTCTGTTTCTCTGTGCCCGACCCCCGCCGCCCTTGCTGGCCATGTGCCACGCACCTGCCGCCCCCGCGCTGCCTTTCCTCGCGCCACGTGCCGCCCCAGCACCTGCACCGCCGCTTCCCACCTCGCGTTGGTTCTCTCCTCGCCTCTCCACGTCGCGCCGCCGCCGCCCGAGCCGCCACGACTCCCGCCGTCTTGCCAGTTCCTGCTCCCGTGTGACCACGCCTTCTTCTGGATCCCGAGCGCATCCTGGAGCTTCCCACGCACTCCCTCTTGCGTTCACGCATCTGCATTTCCACTGCCATTTCCTCTCCCGGGCACCACACCTCGCCGGACCTCCGCCGCAGCCTCTGGCCGCCGTCGACAGCCGCCGCTGCCACTTCCCATCCCCGATCCAGTGCTCCAGTAGCACCGCCGTGACTCCCTGCAACTCACTGACCCATCCAATTCCAATTTCCCGCACCCGAGCGTCGTTCCCCACAGCGCCGGCGAGCTCAAGCACCGCCGCCGCTCGGCCTCGCTGTCAACTCTCCGCTACAGAGCCCCTCAGCCCCAGCCAAGGGCACCAGTAGCACCATATCATCCCGTAGAAGCTTCCCAGCGCTTCTTCACCGCCCTCCGGCACCCCAGCCACCAGAACACCATGCCGCCATTGCCGCCGCTGAAACCCTAGCCACCTCCACGTCGACGACCCCCTTCCGTCCCACCTCCAACCGAACCAGGTACCGAAATAGCACCCCCACGACTCCACGATGCTCGTGCGCGCTCCATCCCTCCATGTTCGCCGGCCCCTCACCGGGAACACGGATGCGCCACCACAGCCGCCGCCGTTCCTCGCCATCGACCTTGCTCCGCCGCCTTTCTTTGTGCCCACCACCCACCAACATGTGCACCTCATCCTATAGATCGTGTAGGACCAGTTTCCCCTCGGCCAAACCCTCGCCGCTAGCGAGAACACGCCGGCCAGACACCACGGCCGCCGTCTTGACCCGGCAAGGACCATATTGTAATCTAGGTTTTCATGTTAGGGTCCCATGTGCAAAAACCCGAGGGCCTCTCTGCAAGTTTCTCTTTTAGTGTTGTTTGCAAAAGCTGTCAGCTTGTAAAATTGTTAGAAATTTTTAGAAACATCCAAAAATAACCAAACCAATTTTGTTATACTCCTGAAATCAAACTTTACAACTTTTATTAAGGAAGTTCAGTTTGAAACCAAATACTTTTAGAGTTATTTTAAAGTTTAACAAAAGGGTATCTTATGTATAGCTTCTGCATTTTAGCTTATTTTGATGTGATTTTTGGTATTCAGCATGTTTAAGGTATATGTAAGATTTTGTAAAAATGTCACCTTAATTTATGCACTCTAGCTTGAACTAATTTGAATTTATACAAATCAATCTTGAATTGGTTAAAGTTTATTTAAACATGTTACTAAGGTTTTCATGCCTGGATCTTTTTACCATGTGATGATCTGTAATTGAGTAATGCACAATAAATGTTTCAAGAATTTATAGCACTTATTTACCTAAGATTTGAATTTAAACCTAACATTTGATCTAAATTCAAATACCCTAGTGTCTATTTTCAGAAAATTATGAAAAATTCACAGTAAGCTCATCCACTAGAAGAAAGCTTACCCACAAAAATTCAAGACTAGAGCCTTTATGGATTTCAAAATAATAATCAAATTTGTGGAGTTAATCAAGTAATTTGATATTGAATCAAGGTATAATTAGTGAAATTGAATTCAAATCTCCTGTTTTATGAAGTTGTATTTATCAAATGGTTGGATTGCAACTTTAAAGTGAAGTAGAACTCTTAACTCGAGAACCATCTAAGTCGAATCATTGCATATCATGTAGAATCAACGACACTCGACGACAGAGACTATGAGCTAGTCTCGGAACAAGAACAGGGATTTCCTGAAGACCTAGTGAGCGTTGTCGAGACTCTAACTGAAGCTCCGAACCAAAGTTTGGAAATCTTTGACACTCCTTGTCACACCCGATTTATGAAGAATATAAATCGAGCAATCATATATGCGCCAGGATCAAGTCACGCATATATACAACAGAATCATCAAGATATCACAACACGTATCTTGAAACAAAAGCGTATAAATTATAAATGAATATCTTTATTACAACTGAATCAAGAATCAGTTCAAGAAATGCGGAAGCGTAAAAGAAATACATGAGAGGTAGGGCGCCACAGGGACGTCAACTGGGAGACAACGCCTAGAAATCGTCGAGCCCACTGATGTAGTTCTCCACGTCGCCGGGTACTAAGCAGCAGTCGAAGATACCCCAGAGAGAATAGAAGAATAGAGAAGGCAAGTGTGAGTACACAACTTGTACTCAACAAGTATAACACAAACTATGAGGCTCTAAGGTTAGCTGACTCAACTACATTAGCTTTTAGACTTGACAAAATTTTATTAAAGCTAATTACTACAAGTGGATGAATTACCATAAACCCGAATTGCATAAGAAATTAATCAATATTACTTAAGAACTACTGAGAACCATCCAAACCACCAAGGTAACCCCACTAATAAGACGGAAGATCTGGGCCGCTCATGATTGTGAGCACAGCTGATATATCAGTTTTACACTCTCGAGAGGTTGCACAACTTTACCCACAAGTCGTGAGCTACGCTAGTTGTTCATCACACTTCCTTAGGTGAGATGGCTAGCAAGCACACTACGAGACCGTTACAAAGGATCATGTTGGTAAGGTGTAACCGCTAAGGATTCTGAATCAGCGACGATGGGGCCCACCTTCGGGGGTACAAGCACACAGCACAGACCAAGCCGGAGGAGCAGGGACCATTGAAGCCTACCACCCCTCTTGCCCACGCAGGTAAGTTACTCTCGAACCAACACGACCTAATTAGTAAGTCAAGACCGTCCCATTCCAGTCTTATGGTTGCGCGGTTGTCCCAGGTTGTCGCTCTATGAACCGGTCCTTATGGAGAGTGGCCAACCAAGCACTAAGCACCGTGCTGGCCCCCTAAACCAAGTTTCTATCAAAACATCTTTTAAGGAGACGTGAGCCACTCAAGCACACAGCACAGAGGGCCACTCTCAGGATTAAGTTGCATAGATCCATTAATCAAATTTAATTAAAAAGGACCAACATAGGTGAGAGCGCAGCACCTAGCAAAACTAACCACAATGCAACCTAAGGATATATATATAAGGATAAAGGTGGCTAGGAAATCTTTATAGGCATACAGAATTAAAATGCAATATGAAATTTGTATTTAAAAGTGATAGGAGATTCATGTTATACTTGCCTTCCTCGAAGTTCTCCTGCTGCTGCTCAAACTGCTTAGAAGATGGGGGCTCCTGGTACTCGTCCAAAGGCTCAGCGTCTACTCACGATCGCAACGCCAAAACATGGTCCAGCACATACACAAACATGCAAGCAAGGACAAAAGATAAGAAACCGTACAACATTACATAAAAACCGCACATAAAACTATGCTAGAACTATTCTACGCATTACAACGATCGCGTGAGCGCAAGAATCACCTAAAACAGAGCTAAGACGCGAATTCTAGGGCTAAAACAAGGTCCAGGGGCCTTTCTGTAAGAAAATAGGAAAACCAGGGGGTTCTGCACAAAAACTAAGGGCCTAAACCTAATTAAAGTATAGACACAGGGGCTAACTTGCTAAAACTCAAGGCTAGGATGGCGGGCACTAATTCCAGGAAGCTCAGGGGCTTAAAAGAATAAAACAGGACTTATCCGCAAATAGTTTTGAACTAAGGATGTACTGCGGGTTGATTTCCCAAAAGGGCAGGGGCTCTTTAGCAAGAATACCATGCTGAAGCGGTATCTTCTAATCAGAACCGCTGGATCTCGATCGGGTGGCTCTGATCAAAGGGGATGGGGGTAGGGGCCTGGGCGGCGGCGGTGGCTCGCCGGCGACCGCTTCCGTGGCGGCGCTCGGCCGGAGCTGGGCAATCTCAGGCTCCAGGGGTCAAAACAACCCGGGCTTGGGTCGGGTGTGATCCGCGTGACACGCGCAATCTATCTAGGGCCAAAGCGAGGCACGGGAGGGGTTCTAGCGACGAGCACGACGGCGAGGGGCGGCTCGAGGCGGCTGATTCGCCGGCGTGCATGCGGTCTAGGCACTGCGGCCAGCTAAGGACCACGACGCCTAGAGCAAAAGAACCAGGGAGCAAAGAGGAAGCTCACCGAGGGCTCGCGGTGCCCGGAGCGTGGCGGAGGACGGCCGGCGGCGAGGTCGTGCGGAGGCGACGCTCGGGGTGACCGCGGACGAGCTGAGGTGGGACTGCTTCAGATCTGCTGGTCCCCCAAATCGAAGCACACGGGCCCTGAAAGAGGTGCCCAGGGGGTTAGCCCGGCCAGATACACACCGACGATGAGAAATTGTTGCGGCGGGGCAACTCACCGGCGAAAGTTCCCTCGGGAAATTCTATCGTTACCGAGGCGTAGAGCTCCAATGCTGAGCCCGAGGAGCTTTAGGATGGCGAGGTGGAGCTTTTGCGGGGGATGCGGTGGTCCGGGGCGCGGCGGAACGGTGGTTCGACGGTGAGGCCGAGGGTGTTTGTGTGGCGGAGGAAAAGGGCGGCGGCGCTGGGGGTTTGGTTGGCGGCGAGGGTTAGGGTTCTAGGGCACTAGGGCGTAGGGGTTCGCCTTATGTAGGGCGGCGGCCACATTGGTGTGCGGGCCCGAGCTGGATCACGGCGGCCAGGGACTTCGGAAGCCGTTGCGCGCCGGGGAAAAGGAAATAGAGGAGGACGGAGGAGCTGACGTGCGGGACTGGCCTGGCAGAGAGAGAAAGGGAGGGAGAGTGCGGCGCTCGGTCAGAAAGAGGGAGAGGGAGAGGTGCTCGGGTTGAGCTGCGCTGAGGGCTGAGGGAGCTAGGCCTCGGTGCGGCCCATGCGGGGAAAGGGAGAAGAAGGGATTGGGCTGCTAGGGAGAGAAAGGGCCAGCCCCAAGGGAAAAGGAAAAGAGAGCAGGCCGGGCTGCTGGGCTGGGCCGCTGCTCTCTTCTCTTTCCTTTTCTTCTTTTCTTTTTCTTTCCTACACTCAAACCATTCAAACAATTCTATTTGATTTCAAATAAATTTGAATTCAAACCCTATAAACTCAACACAAGGAAAATAATGCTCCAGCATGAATGCATAAACAAGTTGATCCTATAATAAATTTTATTTTCCTACGTTATAAAATTACTCTAAATGCAAGATAAATTAGAGAAAGCCCTGGAAATTTTATTTGAGCCAAGATAAATTCATTAAAAAATTTGGAAAAATTACATTAGGGTGTTACAAACCTACCCCCCTTACAGGAATCTCGTCCCGAGATTCGGATAGGCTAGCTAGCAAAGAGATCGGGATATGTCTTCCGTAGCTCATCTTCTCGCTCCCAAGTAGCCTCATCCTCCGTGTGGTGACTCCACTGAACACGGCACATCTTGATCCTCTTGTTTCTGGTAGCTCTCTCGGATGTCTCCAGAATCTTCACCGGATGCTCGGTGTAGGTCAGATCCTCCTGCACATCTAACCCTTCTATCGGTGCTTGCTCTTCTGGCACCCTCAAGCACTTCTTCAGCTAAGACACGTGGAACACATCGTGCACTCCCGAGAGGCTGGGAGGTAACTCCAAACGATATGCCACCTCACCCTTTCGTTCCAGCACCTTGAACGGACCAATGTACCAAGGGGCTAGTTTCCCCCTCACATTAAACCTGCAGATTCCTCTCATCGGCGAGACCTTCAGGTACACGTGATCACCCACTGCAAAGGTCAGATCTCGACGACGAACATCCGCGTAACTCTTCTGACGAGTCTGAGCAACCCTCAGGTTCTCTCGCACCTGCTGCACCAGCTGTTCCGCCTCTTCAACAATATCCGGGCCAAACACCTGCCTCTCGCCAATCTGATCCCAATACAGCGGAGTCCTGCACTTCCGACCATATAGGGCCTCGAAAGGAGATTTCTTCAGACTGGCCTGATAGCTGTTGTTGTATGAAAACTCTGCATACGGCAGGCATTTATCCCAGCTGGTACCATACTGAATAGCGCAAGCTCGAAGCATATCCTCCAACACTTGGTTGGTTCTCTCTGTCTGCCCATCTGTCTGAGGATGATAAGCAGTGCTGAAACGCAGCTTCGTATCCAACGAATCATGCAACTGCTCCCAGAACCGTGAAGTGAACTGAGATCCTCGGTCAGATATGATCTTCTTTGGAACACCATGCAGACAGACGATCCTGGAGATGTACAACTCTGCGAGTCTAGCGCCGAAGTAAGTAGTGTTTACCGAAATGAAGTGGGCAACCTTCGTCAACCGGTCCACTACTACCCATATGGAGTTGTACCCTTTCTGAGTATGAGGCAATCCCACAATGAAGTCCATAGTGATCTCCTCCCATTTCCACTCTGGAATCTTCAATGGCTGCAATAGACCTGCTGGCCTTTGATGCTCTGCCTTGACACGCTGACAAGTGTCACAGATAGCCACGTACTCCGCAATGGAACGCTTCATTCCATACCACCAGAATCATTCCTTGAGATCATAATACATCTTCGTGCTGCCCGGATGAATGGAATATATCGTATCATGAGCCTCGCTCAAGATCAGCTTCCTGAGATCCGCTACATCCGGCACGCATATCCGACCCTTGTACCACAAGGTACCCTGATCATCCTCTCTGAAATGAGGTGCCTTGCCAATCTTGAGCAGTTCACGGATCTCCTACAGCTTCTTATCATCCTTCTGATGCTACCTAATCTCTGCCTCTAGAGTGGGTTCTGCCTCGAATGATGTACCCGGGGTGTGATGCAAGAAACCCAGACTCAACTGCTCAAATTACTCGCATAACTCCTGAGGCATCTGAAAAGCCACGGCCATGTTAACATAGCTCTTCCTGCTCAGAGCATCTGCTACAACATTGGGCTTGCCCGGATGATAGTGAATCTCCAGGTCGTAATCCTTGACCAACTCTAGCCATCTTCTCTAGCGCATGTTCAGCTCATTCTGAGTGAAAATGTACTTGAGACTCTTGTGATCGGTGTAAATGTCACACCTTTGCCCAAACAAGTAATGCCTCCAAATCTTCAGGGCATGCACAACTGCGGCTAACTCCAGATCATGAGTGGGATAGTTCAGCCCGTGCCGGCGCAACTGCCGCGAAGCATAAGCTATCACTCTGCCTTCTGCATCAGAACGCAACCAAGACCATCTCTCGAAGCATCACAATATACTGTGAACCTCTTGCTCTGGTCGGGCAGAGTAAGGATTGGCATCGAAGTTAACCTGTTCTTCAGCTCCTCGAAGGCACTCTGACGCTCATCAGTCCAAGAGAAATCCACACCCTTCTCTAGCAAGGAAGTCAAAGGCTTTGCAATCTTGGAGAAATTCTCAATGAACCTCCGATAATATCCTACTAAGCCCAGAAAAGAGCGGACTTCCTTCACCGTCTGTGGCGTAACCCAGTCAAGTACATCCTTCACCTTTCCGGGATCCACAGTAATACCTCTCTCGGAGATGACATGACCGAGGAATGGAACCTCGTCAATCCAGAATTCGCACTTGCTGAGCTTGGCATACAGCTCGTGCTCTCTGAGTCTCTGCAACATAAGCCTCAGATGCTTCTCATGCTCTGCTTCTGACTTGGAATATATCAGGATATCATCAATGAATATCACCACAAAGGTGTCCAGATAATCCATGAAAACCTTGTTCATCAGATGCATGAAGAAAGCCGGAGCATTGGTCAAGCCAAAGGACATGACCGTATACTCGTATAGCCCATACTTGCAGGTGAATGCCGTCTTCGGAATATCCTCGGGACGAATCTTCAGCTGGTGATAACCCGAACGCAAATCAATCTTCCAGAATACACAAGCACCCTGAAGCTGATCAAAAAGATCCTCAATACGAGGCAATGGATGCTTGTTCTTAATGGTGACGGCATTCAGATCCCGATAATCGACGCACATTCTCTTCGCTCCATCCTTCTTCTCTACAAGCAATACAGAAAAAGCCCAAGGAGAGAAACTACGACGGATATAGCCCTTGGCTAGCAACTCATCGACAGTCTTCTTAACTTCCTCATGCTCAACGGGTGCCATACGGTAGGGCCGCTTAGCAATCGGAGCTGTGCCAGGCAAGAGATCAATAGAAAACTCAATGTCGCGATCAGGCGGCATACCTGACAAATCATCCGGAAAGACATCCGGGAATTCAGACACCACGCGAATACCATCGGTGGGTCTAGCCTCCATCTGACAAAGAATTCCAGAAGGCTCCGAAGCACTGACTGTGACCTCCTATCCATCCGGCGCTGACAAGTGGACAGTCCTCTGAGCACAGTCAATCCTGACACCCCATCTAACAAGGGTCTCCATTCCCAAGATCACATCGATACCCTTGGTGTCTAGCACCATTAGATTAGCACTGAACTCTACCCCCCTTATGACAACACTGACTCTGGGACAGAAGATATGAGACCTCAACTGCCCTCCGGGTGAAGATACTAACATGCCCCTCTTCAATGTGCTAGTATGAATGTCATGATACTCAACAAAAGATCGAGTAATGAAGGAATGCGTAGCACCAGTATCGAAAAGCACTGTAGCAGGGTGAGTATTGACCATGAACATACCAATAACCACGTTGGGAGCCTCGGCCGCTAACTCGGCCGTCACGTGGTTCACCCTGCCCTGGGATGGCGTCTTGGGCTGAGCTGGGCGCCCCTGCTGTCCCGACTGCACCTTCTGGGGACAGACGTTGGCGTAGTGTCCCGGCTCGCCACAGTGGAAGCACACTCATGGGAGTGCTGGAGCCTGCTGCCTGGCAGAGAGAGCAAGCACTCCCTGCCGTGGAGCTGGTGGAGCAGAGGGTGCCGGAGGTGCTGGAAGCCTCTGGCCCTGTCCCGCCTGCTGCTGCTGCTGAGGACGAGGCGGGTACTGCTGCTGGCACTGCTGGTACTGCTGGATCTGTCTCTGGTGGTGCTGCTGCTGCTACGGGTACTGGTACCGAGGCTGGGTGTTGCTACCAGACGCAGCAGGAGCCATCTTCCTCGTCTTGTCCTCAATCTCCCGGCGCTTGCGCTCGGTGTTGAGGGCAGCATCAACCAGCTGGTTGAAGTTGTCGAAGTGGTGGTTCATGAGCGCGTACTCCAGGTGGTCATCGAGTCCCTCCCTGAAGCGTTCCTGCTTATCGCCATCATGGGCGACCTCAGCGGGGGCGTAGCGAGCAAGCTGGAGGAAACGATCACGGTACTCTGTCACTGTCATAGATCCCTGAAATGATAATCACCGGGAAAAGAGGATGGAATTTTGTTCAGCATTTCCAATTTCACGAAGATAAGCAAGGGTGGGCTTGAGCTCAAAAAGAAATTGCGGAAAGATTTTACTCAGATTTACCTGCTTAAGCGCAAGGAACTCAGCAGGGATGTGGTGGTTCCTGAAACGCTCCCGGAGCTGGACCCAGGTGAAAGCGTCACGGTCCCGAGCTGGATAGGACTCCCACCAGTCAAGAGTCGAGCCTCGCAGCTGCCCTGCCGCGAATATGACTCGCTCCCTGTCGTCGCACTGAGCGACATCCAACTGACGCTCCACTGAACGAAGCCAGTCGTCAGCCTGGAGTGGATCAGCTGCATGGGAGAACGTCGGCGGGTGTCCTCTCAGGAAATCCGCACGCCTGTCGCGAGGCTGTGGCGGTGGAGGAGGTGGTGGCTGAGCATGGATCTGCTGCAGAGCCTGAACAGTGTTGTTCAGAGTGGCCATCATCTGCATCTGGAGCTGGAAGAATTGCTCCGGAGTCAGAGGTGGAGGCATCGGCAGCAGCTGGTCGGTACTCTGGTTGTTCTGCCCCTGCTGGCCAGAACCAGTGCCAGTGCTCTTGTTGTTCACCATCTGTTTGCAGCAGAACGAAATTTTAAGAGAAGAAGATATTGTGCAGCTGCGGAAATGAAACTTCGGAAGGATATGATAGAGAGAAAGGAATATAGGTTTTACCCCCAACGTTCTAACTAAATTTTATTATTTAGTTCAAGTTGTGTTAGGGTCGATTTGCAAGAGTAATTTTAACTACTAGACTATGCAATCAACCAAAAATCCAAATCAAACATTTGCACAATAACAAACATTCAATATTCACAACTTAGTCGAATTCATCACACTACTCGACTAACACACTCGTTCTAGCGCACTTTCATCGGAATAGCCTAAACTTATGGGTAAACGAATTCAGGCCAACATCTACGGAATGTATCCGACTAATCCTTGGAAAATGTAGAGAAGGTTAGCAAAGTGAGGGTTAGAGCTCAAGGAATGGAAGCAGAAATGAAGGTTTGGGTTTTGCGGAAGCCAGGCAAGCGGAAGGAAATCCCTAAACTCGACCATTTCTACCTAGGCTTCGTCCTACAGTTGACACGGCTCTGATACCAATTCTGTCACACCCGATTTATGAAGAACATAAATCGAGCAATCATATATGTGCCAGGATCAAATCACGCATATATACAACAGAATCATCAAGATATCACAACACGTATCTCGAAACAAAAGCGTATAAATTATTAATGAATATCTTTATTACAACTGAATCAAGAATCAGTTCAAAAAATGCGGAAGCGTAAAAGAAATACATGAAAGGTAGGGCGCCACAGGGACGTCAACTGGGAGACAACGCCTAGAAATCGTTGAGCCCACTGATGTAGTTCTCCACATCGCCGGGTACTGAGCAGCAGTCGAAGATACCCCAGAGAGAATAGAAGAATAGAGAAGGCAAGTGTGAGTACACAACTTGTACTCAACAAGTATAACACAAACTATGAGGCTCTCAGGTTAGCTGACTCAACTGCATTAGCTTTTAGACTTGACAAAATTTTATTAAAGCTAATTACTACAAGTGGATGAATTACCATAAACCCGAATTGCATAAGAAATTAATCAATATTACTTAAGAACTACTGAGAACCATCCAAACCACCAAGGTAACCCCACTAATAAGACGGAGGATCTGGGCCGCTCATAACTGTGAGCACAGCTGATATATCAGTTTTACACTCTCGAGAGGTTGCACAACTTTACCCACAAGTCGTGAGCTACGCTAGTTGTTCATCACACTTCCTTAGGTGAGATGGCTAGCAAGCACACAATGAGACCGTTACAAAGGATCACGTTGGTAAGGTGTAACCGCTATGGATTCTGGATCAGTGACGATGGGGCCCACCTCCGGGGGTACAAGCACATAGCACAGACCAAGCCGGAGGAGCATGGACCATTGAAGCCTACCACCCCTCTTGCCCACGCAGGTAAGTTACTCCCGAACCAACACGACCTAATTAGTAAGTCAAGACCGTCCCATTCCAGTCTTCTGGTTGCGCGGTTGTCCCAGGTTGTCGCTCTATGAACCGGTCCTTATGGAGAGTGGCCAACCAAGCACTAAGCACCGTGTTGGCCCCCTAAACCAAGTTTCTATCAAAACATCTTTTAAGGAGACGTGAGCCACTCAAGAACACAGCACAGAGGGCCACTCTCAGGATTAAGTTGCATAGATCCATTAATCAAATTTAATTAAAAAGGACCAACATAGGTGAGAGCGCAGCACCTAGCAAAACTAACCACAATGCAACCCAAGGATATATATATAAGGATAAAGGTGGCTAGGAAATCCTTATAGGCATACAGAATTAAAATGCAATATGAAATTTGTATTTAAAAGTGATAGGAGATTCATGTTATACTTGCCTTCCTCGAAGTTCTCCTGCTGCTGCTCAAACTGCTTAGAAGATGGGGGCTCCTGGTACTCGTCCAAAGGCTCAGCGTCTACTCACGATCACAACGCCAAAACATGGTCCAGCACATACACAAACATGCAAGCAAGGACAAAAGATAAGAAACCGTACAACATTACATAAAAACCGCACATAAAACTATGCTAGAACTATTCTACGCGTTACAACGATCGCGTGAGCGCAAGAATCACCTAAAACAGAGCTAAGACGCGAATTCTAGGGCTAAAACAAGGTCCAGGGGCCTTTCTGTAAGAAAATAGGAAAACCAGGGGGGTTCTGCACAAAAACTAAGGGCCTAAACCTAATTAAAGTATAGACACAGGGGCTAACTTGCTAAAACTCAAGGCTAGGATGGCGGGCACTAATTCCAGGAAGCTCAGGGGCTTAAAAGAATAAAACAGGACTTATCCGCAAATAGTTTTGAACTAAGGATGTACTGCGGGTTGATTTCCCAAAAGGGCAGGGGCTCTTTAGCAAGAATACCATGCTGAAGCAGTATCTTCTAATCAGAACCGCTGGATCTCGATCGGGTGGCTCTGATCAAAGGGGATGGGGGTTGGGGCCTGGGCGGCGGCGGTGGCTCGCCGGTGACCGTTTCCGTGGCGGCGCTCGGCCGGAGCTGGGCAATCTCAGGCTCCAGGGGTCAAAACAACCCGGGCTTGGGTCGGGTGTGATCCGCATGACACGCGCAATCTATCTAGGGCCAAAGCAAGGCACGGGAAGGGCTCTAGCGACGAGCACGACGGCGAGGGGCGGCTCGAGGCTGCGGATTCGCCGGCGTGCATGTGGTCTAGGCACTGCGGCCAGCTAAGGACCACGACGCCTAGAGCAAAAGAACCAGGGAGCGAAGAGGAAGCTCACCGAGGGTTCGCGGTGCCCGGAGCATGGCGGAGGACGGCTGGCGGCGAGGTCGTGCGGAGGCGACGCTCGGGGTGACCGCGGACAGGTCGAGGTGGGACTGCTTCAAATCTGCTGGTCCCCCAAATCGAAGCACACGGGCCCTGTAATGGTGCCCAGGGGGTCAGCCCGGCCAGATACCCACCGATGATGAGAAATTGTTGCGGCGGGGCAACTCACCGGCGAAAGTTCCCTCGAGAAATTCTGTCGTTACCGAGGCGTAGAGCTCCAATGCTGAGCCCGAGGAGCTTTAGGATGGCGAGGTGGAGCTTTTGCGGGGGATGCGGTGGTCCGGGGCGAGGTGGAACGGTGGTTCGACGATGAGGCCGAGGGTGTTTGTGCGGCGGAGGAAAAGGGCGGCGGCGCTGGGGGTTTGGTTGGCGGCGAGGGTTAGGGTTCTAGGGCACTAGGGCGTAGGGGTTCCCCTTATGTAGGACGGCGGCCACATTGGCGTGCGGGCCCGAGCTGGATCACGGCGGCCGGGGACTTTGGAAGCCGTTGCGCGCCGGGGAAAAGGAAACAGAGGAGGACGGAGGAGCTGACGTGCGGGACCGGCCTGGCAGAGAGAGAAAGGGAGGGAGAGTGCAGCGCTCGGTCAGAAAGAGGGAAAAGGAGGGGCGCTCGGGCTGAGCTGCGTTGAGGGCTGAGGGAGCTGGGCCTCGGTGCGGCCCATGCGGGGAAAGGGAGAAGAAGGGATTGGGCTGCCAGGGAGAGAAAGGGCCGGCCCCAAGGGAAAAGGAAAAGAGAGCAGGCCGGGCTGCTGGGCTGGGCCGCTGCTCTCTTGTCTTTCCTTTTCTTCTTTTCTTTTTCTTTTCTACACTCAAACCATTCAAACTATTCAAACCCTATAAACTCAACACAAGGAAAATAATGCTCCAGCATGAATGCACAAACAAGTTGATCCTATAATAAATTTTATTTTCCTGCGTTATAAAATTACTCTAAATGCAAGATAAATTAGAGAAAGCCCTGGAAATTTTATTTGAGCAAAGATAAATTCATTAAAAAATTTGGAAAAATTACATTAGGGTGTTACACTCCTGCCTCCAGCCCTGCTCAAGAAGGCAAGCCCCGGTGCATAACCCAGTATTTCAAATTACTACATTTATGCAATCCTATATATATTTATTGTATCTTGCATTAAGTCTAGGAGTTGAAATGGAACCCTAGATGCATTGATACTAGGAACCTATGTATTGTGCCTGAGTCCTTATCGGATAGATGCTTTGCTAATAGGACCGGTAGAAGTCGGGTGATTTCTTGTCACTCGCGCGATATAGGAGTTGAATGTTTATTATTCTGCATTCACTATAAGGATGATGGACGGGGTCATGTGCAGTATCATGACTCGGAAGGTTACCCCGTCTGTGTTGATAAAAGTTGATAAGGTCGCAGTGTGTGGTAGTGGTGGCTAAGCGTTTGAAAGTACTAGCCACATGCCGCGAAATATGGTAAGCGGTAAGTCTAGTAACCAATCGGCCCGAGAAGTGGACATACCTCCCACCACTTGTAATTTGGTTTTTCTCACACACCAACGTGCGGGAGTACGTTCCGCGCAGCAGACATGAGTACGGTCATGTAGTCGCGCTACAGACGTATGTCCTGCACAATTGGTGTGCGTATGGTCCTACAGTCGCTTGTGGTGGCCTTGTTCCACAAGTCGGAATGAAAGGCAAACGGTTGCTTTGGAACTATCACTGGATGTTCCAAGCGTGTGAGTTAGGTTTGCCCTTGCAAGGTTTTGGAAATTCGATTCAAAATCGTCCGTTTCTCGTGGAGATTTAGACTGCTTATTCCTTCTGCCACATAGACTAAGAACAATAACTATTGTTGGAATAATCTTGATGGATGCTAATCCCTACCTTGTTTGTCTAGTATAGGTGCTTACCTAGAATGGTAATGAAACTAGAATCTGAAAGCTAAAATATGAAAGTTAGCTCATACTCTTTGTTGCTTTTCAGCTGAAATTAAACCCAGAACCATTTCAAGCCTTCATGAGTCTATTTACATGGCTAAGTATACCATGAAGCGGTTAAGTCTTGCCCATGAAGCGGTTAAGTCTTGCTGAGTATTAGTATACTCAGTCTTGCTAGTCAATTATTTAGGTATGACCTTTGAGAACCCCACGGATAGTCCAGCATGGCCAACCTCTATTCCGTTTGGCTAGTCCGTGGAGTGGGATCCGTCCCCAGCTGGCAGTGACCCTCCGGAATGACACCATGTTTGGACTGAATTTGGTGTCAACTTTCGCAACGTGTGTAGTCGCATGACACTTTTTCTTCCGCTGTGACTCTACCCAAGCTTGCATAGCTTGTGGTTTTTAAACAATGTTTGTATAAGTATACTTAAGTTGAAATGGTTTGTAATAATGTTTAATATTCTGTGAATTAAAAGTTGTTGAGCTTTTGTTTAATTGTAAGCTTGCCTTCGTGCGAGGTAAATTTGCTTCGATCCTGTTGAACCGTGGTTGTATCGGGTGGAGACCTGACAGACCAATGGGTTGTTCCGTTTGAAGTGCGTTGAGTTAGTATCATTTGTTTAGCGATGACTAGCGCACTTGAGTCGGAATAATTCCGGCGGTTCTGCCACAGCTGGTATCAGAGCTGTAGGTTTACTCTTACAATCATTATTACACCACAGCAGCTCTTAAAAATGTTTTTAGAATAGAATTTGCTTAACAAAAGAAATTACAAGGTGTGTTGGACTCATTAAGGTGGGTGTTTAGATCGTAAAGCCCTAGGGGTTTATATGGGAGTGGTCAGGTGGCTACTAGTATATATATATGTATAGTCAGTTCTAACTTGCAGCACTACTTTCTGTTAAAACTTACTTTCGAGTACAACCAACCCTAGATATCTATTGGTATTATCCATTCCTCAACATCGAGACAAGAAGGTAAGAAGGTAAGGATCCTCAGCCAACTGAGGGAGATTTGTCCTTCCCGTCGGTGATGCGAACCGAACGCTGTTTCTCAAGCAGCGGCCTACTTGAGATGCTGCCAATATATCATCTTAGGTTGAATATATTGGGAGTATATGGTTCGGCGCAGGGTATGGCGATCGCTGTTTATACCCCCATTTTAAACGGTACCCTTGTGAATACGTTGCAGATGTAACGTATGCTAACGTCGTCCGTACGGCGGAAATTGTACGGATACTGTTTCTATAGTGAACAGTACTGTTTGGGAATGCTTTCATGTCGTGCTGCCATGAAAGGTTCATGTTATATGCCTAAGGTTTTCTTCAGGTACACTAACCACGATTAAGAGGTTGAGACGGATAGAACTTATCGATTAGTTATTAGGGAGAGACGTAAACATTGTGCCACTGAAACTAACCACGTAACTCCGAAGATATTCGGCAATTATTTTGGTTGTGAGGTTGAATAGTACGTGCATGCATAATCCATCCATAATTAAAATGAGTGCATTAAATATATTGTTCTTTTAAGGACAAATAGAGTGTTGTCTATGTTAGTGTGGTTTCAATAGGATTCTTGTGGTAGTCTTAGTCGGGTTTTCAGTATCCTTCAAAATCTCACCATTTGAATTCTTGTTTCAGATGGCGGCTCCTTCAAACATCTTTTGGGATCATGCAGGGCATCTCCATACCAATGCCTTGCACTGGGAGGGTTTTCCTCGTCTCTTATGGGAATCACTTAGTCTATTCTTCTACACCGAGCCTCCCTAGTATGATGGAGTGGAGTATAGAGAGGAGGGTGTTCCCCGGTGCAGAGTCAAGATGACTATTCCTCAGCACCCTTTTCGTTTTCAGTGGCAGCCCATCGAGGTCGATGTGGTTGGTTATCGTGTCGTCGACACCATTGAGACTGCAGCTCTTGAGGCCATCCACATCTTCTGCAACCAGCATCCCATGGAAGTTGCAGGGCATCCTATCGGCCTATTCCCTGCAATAGATTCCAGTGATCTTGAGTGGAATTTCAGGATAGCCCATTATGGTCATATGCTAGGAGATTCAGCCGAAGAAACGCTTCGTGGTACCATCAGGTTCATGAATGTCCAGCACCACTATCAGATTCTGCTACGTCGTGTTATGGGTCAGTTGACTGGTATAGCTCAAGGTCACTATCGAAATGCTGATCGACAGGTCACTCAGATAGAAGAGCTTCAAGCCTTGGTCACAGAGAAGGAGGAAATTATCGCAGCATGTGAGGAGACCATTCTTCACCGGGAGGATCAGATCAATGACAGTGATGCCATAATCACTCAACATGGCACAATTATCGAGTTCCTCCAGGAGCAAGTCCACGACCTTATCCTTGAGGTTGATGACGCCCATGCTCACATCGATGAACTTCAGCAACAGCTAGTACCTCCTGCTGTACCTGTAGCACCTGAAGGCGAAGAAGAAGACCCAGAGGAAATCGAGGGAGTTTCTGATCTCGACTCTGAGCATGGAAACCCAGAGCCCAACCCTCAGCCAGATCACTCCTCTTCCGATAGCCAGTCCTCCGTAGGCGACCTCGACGATTTTTAGTCTATCAAAAAATCATCGATCTTTCAGATGTACCTAGTGTAGAATGTTGTGACATAGGTAGTGAGTAGTCTATCTGGACCCAAGGCCATTTGCTGTAAAATATTTATGGCATGTGTACATATGGCTTGACCCGTAGCAGTCAAACCACCCTGATGTAAGATGTTAAGGACCACCAGTATCTGCGTTGTAATCTAAGCCTCGTGTTCTGTTATCTTGTTTCAATATCTTTGCACTTGGAATGAGTTGATTGAATGGAGCATGTGAATTACATATCTGTTTAGCGGCAGTATATCTTCTGAAAATGGGAGTAAGGACATGATGTTAATTATGGACATCTCCTTTATTTCAGATGGTTGGAGCCACACGTGGAACCCCGGAAGGTTTCCGGGCAGACCAAGCTAGCGGATCCCAACAACCGCCACCAGCCCCACTAAATCTAGTGGAAGTCATGGCACGACAAACTGAACTTCTGAACCCGCTAGTGCAGGCTCAGATGGGCCAATTTCATCACCAGTCCCAAGGTCGTGAAGAACCCCCATCGGCTAGTTATCAAGATTTTCTTAGCACCCAGCCCCCACTGTTCCATAAAGCGGACTAGCCCCTAGATGCTGATGCATGGCTTCGTACTATGGAGTCTAAGTTCGCATTATTGTCTGCGCCATGCTCAGACGAGAACAAGGTCCTCTTCGCAGCCCAACAACTTCGCGGCACCGCCCGTATATGGTGGGACCATTATCATCCCATGTAGCCGGCTGGTCATGTTGTCACATGGGATGAATTCCGAGCCGCATTCGGAGTGCACCACATTCCAGAAGGACTCATTGAGCGAAAGCTCAATGAATTTCTGAATTTGACTCAGGGAAACCGCGCTGTCATGCAATATGCACAGGTTTTTAATCACCTGTGCTAATACGCGGGTTATCATGCGTACACTGATGCCCGTAAGCGAGATCGCTTCTGTCGAGGCCTAAACACAAAGCTTAAGGAACGGCTTAACCTAGTAAGGGCCGACAACTTCAATGAACTGGTCAATATAGCCATTACTCAAGAGGATTGCATATCAGCCCATAGGGCAGAAAAGAAACGGAAGACACCCACGGGACCCTCAACTGCGGAACCGCCAAGGTATCGGTTGGTCCAGAACACCGCTACCCCAGCACCGCCTCGAAACAATATACCAGGCAGATGGGTAGCCAGGCCACCCCAGCAGGCCCGATTCAATCGACCACCGACACCACAACCCCAGCAGCAACAGCAGCAAGGCCCACGGCCGAGCTTTCCGCCATCCAATCAAGGAAACAACAACTATCGTTATTTCAACTGCGGCAGCCCGTCCCATTTCATTAAGGATTGCCTCCAACCTAGAAGATCTTTCCAAGGACAAACATCCAACCTGAACAACAAGGGCAACGGCAAGAAGCAGATGGTACAAGTCCGCTAGGAGAGGGTGAATTTCACAACTCTCTCCGAACTCCCTGAGGGTGCGCCAATAATGACGGGTACTTTCTCTATAAACCATCAACCCGTGATTGTACTTTTTGATTCTGGTGCCACCCATAGTTTTATCAGTCCCAAGTGTGGAACAAAAGTAGGCCTGGATCTCTATCCTACTCCAGGAACCTACATGATAGCAACTCTTGGTGGTAAAATGTGACATTCAGGTGCTTAGAATTAAAACACACTAAGTGCTAGTAGAAAGTATGTATGTTTGATCTTGTAGGGGTGTGCCAACATTTGAATGCAAGGGAAAAGGGTATTTGTGTAATTTTGTAAATTATAGGTCCTTTAGTGTTAAATGGGTAAGAATAGGAAGTAAAAATCAAAACATATAAATGTTGTTGTGTGAAAAGTCAAGAACATACTTTTAACCCCAAATAGAGGTAAAACTACCCCTAGGATGCAAGTGTAGTGTAGAATTTTCAATGGGATTTACTTAAAGTCTAAAGCTTTGCCAAGTTTTATATTATTTTCAAATCCTTAGCTCTTTTGCGATTGAATATTAAAGCAAAGTTGTAGATCTTGTTGAACTCTACACTTTTGCTTTTGGGCACATTTTCATTTGAGCTATGGTTTGAAAGTTAGCTGGACTTTACAGTGAAGTCCCTGCATTTTTGGAAAATTACGAGTCAGTCCCTTCGTCTACCTCCAGCCCCCCTGCTTTGCTCTGTTTTCGCTCTGCCCGATGCCCCGTCGCCCTCGCCGGCCATGTGCCAAGCTTTAACTGCCCCACGCCGCCCCTCGGTGCACCACGTGCTACTCCTGCACCTCCCCGCCTTGCCGCGCCGCGCTGCCATCCGCCCGAACTGCTTTCCGCCGCTGCTCGCCGTCGTTGCACCCCTGCCAGTGCCACCTCCTGCTTCTGGCAGTCCCCACGCATTGCTCCCCTGTCAACCGCCGCTCTAGTTCTCCCCACTGTCTTCTCCCGCACGCGCCACGCTGCCCCCGCCACTGTCCGAGCTCCGCCTGCGACCGCCACGCTCGCCGCCGGCCACCAGCACCAGCTATCCCTCCCTGTGCCCTCTCTTCAACTCGAAGCACATCCTGGAGCTCCCAATGCACTTCTTCTTATGCTCCCGCACCCACATTTCCACGGCCATTTCTTTTCCCGATCACCGCGTCTCACCGGACCTCCTTCGTAGCTTCTGGCCGCCGTCGACAGCCACCCACACTGCTTCCGATCCCCGATCCAGTGCTCCTAGAGCACCGTCGCGACCCACTGGTGCTCCCCAGCCCGCCCAATCTCACTCTCGTGCACCGGAACAACCGGACCACTACGTCGGTGAGCTCGAGTTTCTGCCGCCGCTCGGCCTCGCTGTCGTCCCGTCGATCCACCGCCTCTTAGCCCCAGCCAAGCATATCGTCAGCACCACATCATCGCGTGGAAGCTCCCTGACCACTTCCCCGCCACCCTCCGGCACTCCGGCCATCGGAATGTCGACGACATCCCTCGGACCTCCACTACCCGCTCCTGTTCGCCGTTGTTATGCCGCCTCAGCCCCTCTCTGCCCCAACCCCAGCCACCCCCGAGACCACCGTGAGTCCCTGAGCATTTCCCCTCACTTGCCCCTCGCCACCGGTGAGCTCTCTCACCGGAATTTGATCGGCATCAATCGGACCTCCTGTGTAGTCCGGCCAGGGACTCAATTGCGAAGATTCAAATGTTTCCAGGGGCCTATCTGTGAGAAAGCAGCACCCCTTTCTAAACACAAATCAGCCAACTTGTAAAATCCATAGGAATTCATAGAAAAATCCAAAAATTGTCAAACCAATTTTGTTGTACTCTACAAGTTGAACTCTACTACTTTTGTTACTAAAGTTTGGTTTAAAACTAAATGCTTTTTGAGTTATTTTAAAGTTTAACAAAAGGGTAGTTTGAGCATAACCTTTGTATGCTAGCTCTATTGATGGTGATTTTTGGTGTGTAACCTGGCTATGTTATGAATGAGCTTGTTTGAAATTTTCAGTTACAGTGCTGAACTCTAGCTTAAGTTTATTTAAACTTATGCAAATTAAGCTTGAAAGCGGTTTAAAATTTAATTAAGCATGCTACTAAGGATTTTATACCTAGATCTTTTTACCATGTGATGATCTACAATAGAATAGTCCATAGTAAATATTTTAGGAATTTACAACACTGTTTTACTTAAGGTTTGCATTTAAACTTGAAGTTTGAACTAAGTTCAAATACCCTAATGTCTATTTTCAGAAAATTATGAACAATTCATAGGAAGCTTATCCACTAGGAATAAGCTTATCCACAAAAATTCAAGGCCATAGCCTTTATAAATTTCAAATTAAAAATCAAACTTTTTAACCTAATTCAATTAAATGAGATAATTGGATTAGAATACCAATAACGAGTTTATATTTAACCCTCTTGTTTTATGAGTTTGAGTATATTAACCTGTTGGATTGCAACTTTATTATGAAATAAAACTCTTAACTCGAGAACCATCTAATCAAATCATTGCATATCATGTAGAGTCAACGACACTTGACGATGGAGACTACGAGCTAGTCCCGGAAACTGAGTCAGGATTTTCTGAAGACCCAGTGAATGTCGTCGAGACTCTAACTGAAGCTCTGAACCAAAGTTCGGAAATCCTTGTCACTCCTGCCCCCATTCCCGCTCAAGAAGGCAGGCTCCGGTGCATAACCCAGTATTTCAAATTACTACATTATGCAATCTTACACTTATATATTATATCTTGCATTAAGTCTAGGAGTTGAAATAAAACCTTAAATGCATGAATCCTAGGAACCTATGTATTGTGCCTGAGTCCTTATCGCATAGATGCTCTGCTAATAGGATCGGTAGAAGTCGGGTGATTTCCTGTCACTCGCGCGATATAGGATTTGAATGCTTACTATTCTGCAATCACTATAAGGATGATGGACGGGGTCATGTGCAATATCATGACTCGGAAGGTTACCCCGTCTGTGTTGATAAAAGTTGTTAAGGTCGCAGTGTGTGGTATTGGTGGCTAAGCATTGGATTCGTTAAGGTTGGTGCTTAGAACGCAGAGCCCTAGGGATTTATATATGGGAATAATCAGGTGGCTACTAATATGTAAAGAATATAGCTCTAACTTGCAGCACTACTTTCGGTCAAAACTTAAATTCATGCATAACCCAACATTACTATTTGTAACAACACCATCGATGGTGAGGTAAGAAGGTAAGGAACCTCAGCCAACTGAGGGAGCTTGGCCTTCCCGTCGGTGATGCGAACCGAACGCTATTTCTCAAGCAGTAGCCTACTTGAGATGCTACCAATATAGCAACTTAGGTTGAATATATTGGGAGTATATGGTTCGGCGCAGGGTATGGCGATCATTGTTCATACCCCCGCATGTTGCGGTACCCCGTGAATACGTTGTTTCGATAACGTATGTTAACGTTGTCTGTACGGCGGTAATGGTACAGATGCTGTTTCTTTAGTGAATAGTACTGTTTGGGAACGCTTTCATGTCGTGCTGCCATGAAAGTTTCATATGATATAAATGTGGTTTTCTGTAGGTACAGTAACCACGATTAAGAGGTTAAGACGGACATGACTTATCGAGTAGATATTAGTGAGAGACGTATGTGTCATGCCACCGAAATTAACCCCGTAAGTCTGAAGATATTCGGCAGTTGTTTTGGTTGTGAGGTCGCATAGTACGTGCATGCATAATTCATTAATAAACAAAACGAATGCTTGAATATGTGGTTCTTTTAAGGACAAGTAGAGTGTTGTTTACCTCTAGTATGGTTTTAATAGGATTCTTGTGACAGCCTTAATTAGATTTTCAGTATTCTTCCAAATCTCACCATCTGAATTCTTATTTCAGATGGCGGCTCCATCAAACCTCTTTTGGGATCATGCAGGGCACCTTCATACCGATGCCTTGCACTGGATGGGTTTTCCCCGACTTTTATGGGAATCACTTAGTCTATTCTTCTACACCGAGCCTCCCCAGTATGATGGAGTGGAGTATAGAGAAGAGGGTGTTCGTCAGTGCAGAGTCAAGATGACTATTCCTCAGCATCCTTTTTGCTCTCAGTGGCAGCCCATCGAGGTCGATGTGGTTGGTTATCGTCTCGTCGACACCATCGAGACTGCAGCTTTGGAGGCTATCCATATCTTCTGCAACCAGCACCCCATGGAAGTTGCAGGGTATCCTATCTATGACATTCAGGTATTTAGAATTATAAACCCTAGATTTTAGTGTAAAGTGTGTATGTTTGATCTTACGTATGTGTGTTCAAATTGAAGTGCAAAGGGAGAAAGGGTATTTATGTAATTTTAAAAAAATGTGGGCCCTTTAGTGTTAATTGGGTAAGAATGGGAGGTAGAATCCAAAAACATAGGAAGAATACTCTAGGTGTCAATTTGGTATCATAATAAGAAAGAAATTGTAATAGATATGTTAAATTCTATGAAATTTGGGGGTTTATGTTAAAATAAGGACCTAGATGTGATTAATGCAAAAGTATGGGTCCTTTTATGCAAAATTAGTGAAGTATAAAAGTAACTTTTAAAGTTTACTTAGGATCAAAATGTAATAATGCAAGTCATCATGACATTACATGAAAACTTGCAATCATATCCAAAACTACATGAAATCTACCTCAGTAAGGACAAAATTTACTTAAATACAATATTTGTTCAAAATTTAATATTAAAGCTATGTACTTTGGGTTTCTGAACTTGAACCCTAAAGCAAAGTTGTAGGGTTTGAAAAACTCTCCAACTTCTATTTTGGTCATTTCCTCATTTGGGTTTTGGATTGGCAGGAAATTTTACTTTACAGTAGGGTCCCTGAGATTTTTGATATTTCCACAAAGACCCTTCGGACCCCCCTCCTTTCTTCTTCCTCTGGCACGTGCTGCTCTGCTCTGCCTCCTCTGCCGCCGGTGCAGTACCTCTCCTCTGGCCGCCGCTGTGCTGCCGCCACCGCTCCACCTCCTGCTTCCACCCTCCCCACACGTCACTTGGACGGCGGCCGCCGTCCTAGCTCGCCCCTACTGGCCCTCTCCTACGCGCGCCACGCAACTCCGAAAGCCGCCTGGCCGCCACCTCGCTGCCGCTGTTGCACGGGCCGAGCACCCCCTTCGGGCCCCTAATCTCCTACTCTTGAGCTTCCCCAGCTCGTAGCCATTCTATTCTTCGCTTTAATTCTGCCGCAAAACACCCCGAGACCCAAGCTCCACTGCCGCCCTCTTCCTCTGCTCCGGTGACTCCTGCTCGTTGTGGGCAGCCCACTCCAAGCCTTCCCACACCACGACGACCCCTCAGCTAGCTTCCTTTCGACCCCGTAAAGCTCTACGACCCCTCAATCGGTCCCCTAGTGCACCACACCGGTTTCCCGACGCTCGCCGGCGTTTAACTCCGCCGCCATCGTCACTGCCTCCGCCGATCGCCCGAATTCCGAAGCTTGTATCCCCAATTGACTGCATCAGTACCTTCCCCATAACTCATTGGAGCTTACGCGTAGGTCCTTCGCCGACATTGGCCGCCGGAGCATCGCCGTCGTTGTTGACCCCTCCGGCGCCGCTTCGGGCTCCCATTGAGATCCTCCTTTCCGGCCATCCCCACCCTCGACAAGTAGTCCATTCGAACCGCCGTGAGCCCCTGGAACTTCTCCTCCCCTCGGACCTCGCCGCCGATGGCCCTCTCCACCGGAACATGGCCGTCTTTTCTCTATTCCTCTTCCTCCTCCAGCCAAGGGCCTTTTTGGAACGATTTGAAAAGTTTGAAGGGTCTCTACGCAAGATTACAGAGCCCCCCCCCCCCAATTCAAAAGCTATGAACCTTAAAAATGTGTAGAAAATGTAGAAAATTCAGAAAAATGTCAAATTTGTTGGGTTTGAATCCTTGTGTTATATACTACAGCTTTTGTATTATAATCATGAGAGGAATATATGTATTTTGTGCTGTGTTTAAATTAATAGATAATAGGTGCTTTAATTAGATCTCTTGATCCACAGCAGTGCTAAGGCTCAAATTTGGAATATGGGATAAGGGTGCTATAAGTGGAGCTGTGTAAATTTTGGAGGCCCAGCCCAACCTTCTAACTATGGTATTTAGATATCTTTGCTTTATGTTGATAGAAGTTTCATGATTTTGTTCTAGATGCATCCCTTCATGTTTATAGCTGAAACTTTCACCTTAGCTTTGTTTTAGCGTATCAAATCCAAGATAAAAGTTTGAAACTCAGAAACTTAATGTAACTTCAGCAAATAAATTTAGGCTTAGATCCAGAGAAAATTCATGAACAATAGCTATAGTTCATGAAAATTATGAAAATATTTTGAGGTATTGTTCTTGAATAGTATAATATGTCCACAAATTCTCAACCTATGATCAGGTGTAAAACAACCAGAACAAATAAAACATGATATGATAATGTTATATTCTTATTTAATTAAAGTAAGCCCATAATTAAGTAATAACCTAGGGTCATTATAATTAATTAGCTAAGCAAATAAATAAAGTTATTAAATGTAAATGTTTAAAGCTTACCCAACATGCTACCTCGTGCTGTTAGTTAAATGTTTAGGGTAACCAACCCTGTTACTTAATGTAACTAGGTAAAATGGTTAATACCCGATAAATGACTGCCCGGTAGAAAAATAAATGATATGTTCAATGAATAAACTATGTTTTCATTGGATTGCATCTTTATTGTGAAATAAAATAAAAATATATGCATCCATTAAACTACATCTTTGCATATCATATAGACTCAACCACCCTCGCTGACGGAGACTACGAACTGATCCCGGAATCAGAAGTGGAAATTTCTAAAGACTCCGGGAACATCGTTGGAAGTCTAACTGAAGCTCCAGACCAAAGTTCGGAAAACTTTGACACTCCTGCCCCCAACCCCACTCAAGAAGGTAAGCCCCGAACATAACCCACTACTTTATTTACATTGCAATCTATATTATTTATATCTATCTATGCATTAAGTTCTTAGGAGTTGTTCCCACGAAGTAGAAGTAGTCATGGGTGATTGTTGATGAAGCCAACTAGTCGGAGTTGAATCCAACTTGCCCAGCAGCACGGTCGAGATCAGGTCCCCTGCAAGGTAAACATTAAAGTATGTTGTAACTGATATACATGATATCGTGTTGGGAGCAAATCCTAGCATTGTAAAATGCATGTAAAATTTTTCATAGAACTAAAAGGATAGGTCCGACCTAGTACAAGGACAGGTCCGACCCAATGCGGAGGCACCATTGGCTCTTCTAGCCAAATCTTGGGAGTCATTTTAAGAGCCGATCGCGGCTCGGACTAACGGTTGACATGGCTGTGCATGCAGGGAAATAACTGATAACGACTTCTACACCTCCCTGATCAGGTATAGGTCAGGTGGCACGCCTAGCATTTCACCAAGCCAGGGTGTGTGCCAGACTTCTGGGCCGTTGACCGAGGGACCGGGACCCACCAGCCGTCTCGGAAGCCTCCCGGCTCCTCGTGTTGCCTGTCGCTGCTTGCCGGTGGGTTTTGACCGACAACACATTCTGGCACGCCTAGTGGGACATTTTCGACTACTTCGTCGACTACATCGACTACTTCCTTTGACTACAATCGACTGCATTATCTTCTTCGGCTACATCGACTTCTGCTGTCAAGATGCCGAACGAGAACCCGATTACCTATGAAGAGCTGTCTAATGAGCACAAGCAGAAGTATAATGATATAAAGGCTTTCTTTGAAGCCAATCTCATCGGCTCATTCGAAAGGACCCATCACCACGGCATTAGATGGAAGGGATTTTCATCTGAAGGTGCACTCGATGAGGTGGATCTGTCTACTCCTATAGAAGAACGCACGTGAGCTCTCCGCCAGGAAGTCAACTACATGGTGGCTCATTCGTTACATCGACATTCTGAGAGTTTGGTAAACACCCTTGAGCACGTCGCGGTACGTGTAGTGCAAGAGATTATGAAATACCAGTACTCTCCGATAGGACCTGCTTTAGGGAGTCACAAAGGGGAGTTGCCTTCTCAAGCCAGGCCACCAGTGCCTTACACATTTGCAGCTCCAGAGTAACATAGTTCTCCAGCATACGTCATATACAAGGTAGGAGGTGACCCTGTTGATCACCAATTCTTCAGTGAACCCCCCAAGGAGGTACCGCATGGGTATGTTTGTGCGTACATACCGGATGGCGGTAACCCGGTGCAACCCATGCAGGGAACAACCGGGGGAACATCTATAGTCGATGCCAACAAACAGGCATGGCTGGCTACTTACACGACAGGGCCAAGTCACGAAGGTACGCACTCGGCCCCAGGAGTTCATACAGTGGATCAAATTAGTGCTATTTTGAGAGATCAATTTGGCATTCTCCCGAGAAGGCGAGCAATCGACTACACTAAGCTGTATCCAAGCGAGTACGACTTGATTCCCCTGCCGCCCAAGTATTGGCTGCCTGAGTTCACCAAGTTCAGCGGAGCGGAAGGATCCAGCTCCATAGAGCACGTGAGCCGATATCTTGCGCAGCTAGGGATGATCTCGGTGTCGGATCCATTGCGACTGAGGTTTTTCTCGCAGTCTCTCTCAGGGCCAGCTTTTGGATGGTACACATCATTGGGTCCTGATTCCATCCGCACCTGGAAGTAGCTAGAGGAACAGTTCCATCTACAATATCATTCAGAAGCTGCAGAGGCTGGGATTGCCGATGTGGCACAGGTCCGCCAGAAGAGGGGAGAAATGGTGGCGGAATATATCCAGCGTTTCAGAGAAGTTAAGAACCGGTGCTACTCGACTCGGATTTCAGAAAAAGAGGCAGTTGAATTGGCATCTTTGGGATTGGTAAAACCAATCAGAGATCTGGTTTTCCAGCTAGAGTTCAACTCTTTGGCACATCTAGTGCAGAAAATGATGGTATACGAGCAACGCAACCCAGAATTATACCAAGACAAGTTCAAACGTCAAGTAGTAATGGTTGACGCTGTAGACTTCGAAGATTCTGGGGACAACCAAGAGATAGCAGTTGCAGAGTGGGCACGGGGGGCAAAACCCGTGTGCTGCAAGTGGGTGAAACAACAAGAACCTTCAAAACTATTTGATTTTGATGTGAGCAAGGTCGAACAAATATTTGACTTGCACTTGAAAGAGAAGCAGTTGAAGTTCCCTGAAGGTTGCAAGATCCCAACAGCTCAGGAGCTGTGACGTCCCGAAAATTTGCTAAGAAAATCACACGCTAAAACGTTTTCGTCGAAACCCTAACCCCCGAGCCGACACCGAATCCGGCCGCGGCCCCGCTCCTCATCCTCCTCGTGCAGCGTGCGAGCGTCGCGCGCGCGTGGCCGACCGACCACGGTCACCGCCGCAAATCCCGCCGGCACGCATCATTTTTTCCATTTTCTTTCCCATTTCCTTTTCTTTCTCCTTCTCCTTTTCTCCCCCTTTTTTCTTTTTCCATTTCTTTCTCCCCTTTTCTTTTCCCTCCTCCCTTCTCCTCCCTTCTCCCTCTCTTTCCTTTCCCCTTGCCGCGCACCCGAGCACTGCCCTGGCCGTGCGCCGCCCCTGCCCCGGCCGTGCCGCGACGCACGCGCACGCGCGCCGTGCCGTGCCGGCCGCCGCTCGCGCCCCCGCCCTGGCCCGCGCCCCGCCGCGCCGTGCGCGCACGCGCGCGCCCGGCCCCGCGCGTGCCGCGCCGCCCGCCGCTGGCGCTTCGCCCCGCCGCGCGCGCTGCCGCTCCCCCTGCCCCTGTGCCGCAGAATGCCCGGCCCTCCCCCACGTGCAACGCCCGGCGCCCTCGCCGCCACGCCACATCGCGACGGCCGCGAGCGGCCAAATGCCATTAATGGCCGCCCGCGGAGCCGCCGACCGAACCCCCCACCCCACCGCCTCAGCCGCCCATAAATAGGGCCGAGGGGCACCCCCGGCACCCCACAACCGCCGCCGCACGCCCAGACCCCCCCCCCCGCCTCCATTGCCCTAACGCCGCCCCCGCCGGGCTCCCGAGGTTGCCGCCGCCTGCCCCGTCGTCCCACCTCCACACGCCACCCCGGCCTGAGGTGAGGCCGGGAACCGATTCCCCTCGCTCTCCCCTCCCTTTTCCCCCACCCCCGGGCCGCCATCGAGCCCCGGGCCGCCGGGGACGGCCGGCGCAGGAGCCCCCTTCCCCCTCCTCTATTTCCCGTGGGGAGAGGAGGAAGAAGGGGCATTTTGCCCAAAGCCCCCCCTTTCCCTGTATTTCCCCAAAAGAACCCCCCTCCCCTATTTACCCCTTTTTGCTAAAGAGACCCTACTCTTTCTAGCATTTCAAACTGAACCCCTCCATTACATAAACCTAAATATAACCGACACCCTTTAGTGTGCCCTGAGTATTTCTAGGATTCGCAAATAGATCCTTACTCCTTCCGAATAATTACGAACAAGCCCCTGGACCCCTGTTTAACCCCTGAAACCCTCTTTAACTCATCATTTTATGCGCCAAACGATCTCTGATCGACCCGAAACTCTACCACGCCCTTTCTAGTATAGTTCTAACCCTGCCATTAAGAAACCACCCAAAAATATTACCCCTATCTCCATAACTAAATTATTTCCGATTCAAGCTCAACGATAAAAGCTTTTAGTTCTTTCGATTGATTGTGTGCTTGTTTGTTTGCGTCGTAGGACACGGAGTGAACGAGGAAGGTCTCGACTGTGATCAAGCGAACGAGGACCAGTTCTGCGACCCTGAACCCGAGGGACAGTGCTTCGATCAAGACCTCCCGCAAGGGCTTGATGATGGCAAGTTCAATCCCGCCCTTTGATGCATGTTTCCGTCCTAGTTTTTATAAACACAACCTAGTGGCCTGTTTTATAAAATTGCATGGTTTGCTTGCTGAAAACATGGTAGGATAGCCACCCTTGTTTGTGATAACCATACCTCGACCACCTGGTTTTATAAAGAAAGTTTGTGTGTGGGAAGGGATCAAATGTGGTTTTGAAAGACGAGTTGGACGGGATGGATGGCATTTCTGCATGAATTGCTGTGGGTGTGCTCGTACCTGTGTGGTTGAGCGAGGAAGGGAGATATCCATCTTGTCACCCCTAAGGACCGAGTTGATGTGTCATCTCACCTAGCTTCCTGTCGTGCAAACCACTTGACCGTTGTATGGGCAATGGCTTAGCATAAATCCCAATAGTTAGACTGATAGCCATCAGGAGAGCTGAGAGCAACGGGTAATCAAGGAAAAGGGATAAGCTCTGTGTGACTTATGCCCCGGTTAAACCTCGGAGATAGGTCGAATGACCCCTTGATGGATCCCGTGGTGGCTAGTCAGGCCTAGCTAAGGTGGGTAATGTCTTTGTTGGGATCTGCACCGACACTAAGGTGATCGTGCTGTGGTACCCCACCTGTGGGTAAAGTTGCACCCCTCTGCAGAGTTAAAATCTATTCGAATAGCCGTGCCCACGGTATTGGGCAAGTTATGGTGTGGTCACTTAACTAGTGTTTCTCTCTGGGAATGGTTGGACTGGTGTGGGTTGTTTGGAAAGTGTCCGGCAGTTGTGCCGTGTGCTACGGCGGACGGGGAGTCCGGTAGCAGCTTAAAACTTGGATCCTGTGTGCTTCTTGGTATTTGAAATCTTGTTTTGAAAAATGTTTTTTAAACGAACCTTTGTATATAACCGAGTTTTTCGCAAATAAACCCTAACCCTATCCTTGGACTGTCCTGTGCATTGATTTCTATTATAACCCCCCCGTGGGTGTGATTGGACTTGCTGAGTATGTTTGTACTCACCCCACTCTTACTTTTTACAGCAGATGACCCAGACTACCTGCCCGAAGACGTCGAGTAGGGTTTCGTCCTGCACCCAGTCTTGCCTGTGGTTAGGGCCACCGCTGGAGTTCCGCATGGCACAAGACTCTGATGACCCTCTTTTCATAGCTAGTATAGTAGTGTGGGTTTTAGTTGTAATCCTCGCGATAGTGGCGCTTCACTGCCCATTACCGCGTAGAGTTGTACGGTGATGTACCATCTGATGTAATAAAAGTGTTATCAGCCTTCTGGGACTGATAAAGCATCACTTTTAAGTCTTCCCTGATGGGGGGGACGCTTCAGGTGGTATCAGAGCCATAGGCTGGCCGTAGGACGTGACCCTAGAGGCGAGACCCTTTTTCCAGACCCTAGGACTTGTTCTGACTTAGTTCTTTTCCTGCACTCACCGCTGGTTCTTGCCCTGTTCCAGATGGCTGACAATGGATGGGTTGACAGAATCTGCCACGCAGAGCCCGGCCTTCCTAAGTTATTAATACTCAGCCTGGAATGCATCGGAGTTATGGAACCACCAGAGTATGCCTACCGAGAATACACCTCCAAGGGCATCCTTCGGTGCGACATAATGGTCTTTGTGGGAAAAAGCAACCGCTACCCTGATGTGGATCCCTGGTTTATCTCCACCTCTGGCTTTCGCTTCCCTGACACCTACCGAAAGGCCGACCGTAAAGCCCTGCGACAACTGCGTGTGATCTACAAGCACCACCTTCAGCGGACTCCTATGGGATTTTTCCCACCTACTGAAGTAAGAGGACGCACTTGGATTGCCCGGATGAGAGGACTCGGAAGAGAAGAAGAAGACCTAGAAGATACGGTCTCCCACCTATCCATCTACGTTACTGGCTTGGATGCACTCTACCGCGAACAGGCGGCACAACTGAAGCAGCTAATCCATAGGGCAGAAAAAGCAACCCAGGAACTGGAGGAACAACAGATAAGAGCCGCACGCGCCGAGTATTCCTTAGCCGCCCTCCAAGCCCAGATGCAGGAATATGAAAACCGTAGAGGAATAGGTGGATGGATAGAGGAAGAAGAGGAACCCGAGGAAACCCATTAGGATAAAGGTACTCAGACCGAAGATGAGGTGATGGATCGGTGCCTCCCAATAAAGAAGCGCCCTATCAGAATCGGCGAAGAATCCCCATGATAGGAGTAGCACTCCAAGCTAGAACCCTACCCTAATAACCACATATCCATGAAAACTGTACCCCCATGTTGCAATAATAAAAGTTACCTACTCCTTTTTGTACCTATGCAAGATTGTTTACCCTATCCTTGTTTCAGATGGCTGAGGAAGGGTGGACCCAGGGCAATTGCCAAGATGCACCTGGCTTTCCCAGCCTTTTGATCAACGCCCTGGAAAGCCTTGGTGTTACGGAACGCCCAAGGTACTATAGCAGAGAGTACGAACACCATGGTACCCTCCGCTGCAGGGTGATCCTGGTCATCGCCAGGAGCAACCGCTACCCCGACATCCAGCCATGGCGAGTGACTGCCACAGGGTTTAGGCATCAAGACACCTACCCCTTGACCGTCAGAAAAGCACTCCGTTATTTGTGCCGGATTTTTGAAGGACACCTCGCCGCCACACCAGTGAGGTTCTTCCCGCCGGCCATCAGAACCCCAGTTTGGGAAGCACGCATGAGAAGTCTGGAATGACGCCGCCATGAAGAAGGCCCTCTGTACCAAGTGGCTACTTATCTAGCCGCCTTGGACCAACTCTTTGATGAGCAAGCCAACCTTCTGAGAGAACAGACCCATCGAGCCAAGCAAGCAGAGCTCGCAGTGAGACTGCAGCAGATCCGAGCCGCCCAAGCCGAGGCAAGGGCCGCAGCCGCGGTCAGCAGCGAAGCGGTCGCCCAAGAGAACCTCAGGCAGGCCCGAGACCGGCGTATGCAAGAATGGACCCAAAGCGGAACACCAGTCCCGGCAATTGGAGAAGACCATGTTTTACTCGGGACACCCGTCATAGGATGGGGACCTCTCTTTGGAAACACACAAGCCCCACCCGAGAACCCTGAAAGTTCTGCTGCCGCCGTTGCAAGGGATGTTGCAGCGCAACCCTTGACAGATGGGAATCCAGAGAATGGCGAGCAAGGATTACTCACACTCCTCACCCTAGAAGAAGGCACGCCCCGCGAGTAAAATAACCGACGCCACCCTAGCGATGTGTCCCCAGCCGCTTTTGTTTAAGTCTTGCCCTTAGGCCTGACCCCGGACGAGTAGTACGAGACCTAGTCTTACCCCCAAGCTGTACCCCCTTGCAGTAATGAAGTTGTTTGTGCTTGTTGTTTGTGATGTTGTGTGCTAGCTTGTTGTGTGCTGCTTGTTTATGTGACTACTGGTAGAAGGTAGATTCTGCCTTATATATGAATTAAACAACTTAAACATCACATAATCGTAACCCCACTCTACCCAATCAACAGATGGCTCCCCGGAGCGTCGCGAGGGCCTCCCGTAGCCGGAACCCCGCAGCCGCTGGTGCCGAAGCGTAGCCTGTTGGACAAAATCTTCCTCAGGGAGAACAGGAAGTAAGCCAGAACTGAGGAGAAAATCAAGGAGGAGAGCAACTACCACCACCCCCACCCACTCGGGGACCTGGCACAGATAATCCACAACCAGACCCTCATACAAGAAACACTGGCCAACGCCCTCGTTAACCGGCAACCACGAGGGCAGAACATGAATGACAAGCTGACAGCCTTTCTGAGGACCAAGCCGCCCACCTTTGCCGGATCTTGCAACCCTTTGGATGCAGACGACTGGTTGTGAGTAATTCAGAGGAAACTCGAACCGTTTGAATGCCAGGACCGAGACAAAGTCCTTCTGGCAGCCCACCAACTCACCGGAACAGCATTAGCCTGGTGGGAAAATTATTGTGCCACAGCTGAGGATGCCTCTACCATCACTTGGGAGGAATTCGTGAAGGAGTTTTGCCGTTATCACATCCCTTCAGCCACCATGAAGCGCAAAGCGGATGAATTCCGCGCACTGCAGCAAGGAAGCATGACGGTGGAAGAGTACACTCACCGGTTCATAGAGTTGGCCCGATATGCAGTATAGGACTCAGTCCTAAGTGACAGGACCACGGGCCCCTGACACGCAGCTAAGGAGCCAGAATGCCATGAGGGCCCCGCAGAGCAATGCAAGCCTGGTCGCCTCCGACAACAACAATGTTAGGGCCTGTTTCAACTGCCGTGAGACAGGGCATTTCATTGCCAATTGCCCTTATGCCAAGAATAAGCCGGCTACATCAGCCTTCTCCAACACGGTGAATGGACCCAGACCAGCCCTGACCGGTGCCAACCGAGTACCCATTCGCAACAATGACAACAGTCAGCAGACGAAGCAGCCCCAGCAATCATTTGGACGAGCTCGCGTCAATCACATCGACGCGCAGGAGGCTCAAGGAGCTCAGGGCGTAGTGCTCGGTGAGTACCTAGTCCACTCAGCTTTGGCAACAGTATTATTTGATTCTGGAGCATCGCACTCGTTCATATCCTCAAGTTTTGTGGAACAACACAAAATACCTACAGTACTACTAAAAACACCCCTATTTACCCGGACGCCTGGAGGCGACATCAAATGTCAACTAGGTTGTCCACGGGTAAGGATCAATTTAAGTGGGGTAGAATTTCTAGCAGACTTGGTAGTACTTAAGGCTAGAGGAATAGACGTGATCCTTGGAATGGATTGGTTAAGCCAACACAATGGCCTCATAGGCTGTGCTGACAAAGTGGTACACCTAACAAACCCCGAAGGAGTACGAGTAACCTGCCATACCCAGGAAAGTGGGTTTAACCCAATGGTGTTTAGCATGGAAGCCAAGTCCTTAGAAGAAGTCCCGGCAGTAAATGAATACCCAGATGTCTTCCCCGAAGAACTTCCCGGTATGCCCCTGGACAAAGATATAGAATTCGTCATAGACCTTATCCCTGGAACCTCCCCTATAGCCAAGAGACCCTACAGGATGGCAGCCTCAGAGTTGACGGAGTTAAAGAAGCAACTAGAAGAACTGCAACGAATTGGCTTCATCAGACCAAGCTCGTTACCCTGGGGAGCCCCAGTTCTGTTTGTCAAGAAGAAAGATGGGAGTATGAGGTTGTGTGTAGATTACCGGGCACTGAACGAGGTTACCATTAAGAATAAGTACCCCCTCCCCAGGATTGATGACCTTTTCGATCAGCTAAAAGGAGCCAAGTACTTTTCCAAGATCGATCTAAGGTCAGGATATTTTCAGCTCAAGATTAGAGAAAGTGACATCCCTGAGACAGCTTTTGTCACCCGTCGAGATAGAATCATCATGTCGCAACTACATGATGAGGGTATCAAAATTATCAAATCAAAGCTATCTCAGGGAGAAGCCAAATATAAGTGTTTTCACACTGACCATCAAGAAACATTATGGTTCAACAATCGAATTGTTGTGCCTAAAGATCATCAGCTTCGCAAGCAAATCCTTGATGAAGCACATTTATCCAAGTTCTCTATTCATCCTGGTAGCACCAAGATGTATCAAGATCTACGGCAACATTTTTGGTGGACCAGAATGAAAAGAGAAATTGCTAAATATGTATCCGAGTGCGATACGTGCCAGAGAGTCAAAGCCAGTCATCTTAAGGCATCTGGTACACTTCAGCCATTACCCATTCCGTCATGGAAATGGGAAGACATTAGCATGGATTTTATTGTCGGTCTTCCCAACACATCTCAAAAGCATGACTCCATATGGGTAATTATCGATAGACTTACTAAAACAGCTCATTTCCTTCCTGTGCATACCACTTACTCTGCTAAGAAGTATGCCGAAGTCTATCTGGACCAAATCGTTCGATTACATGGAATTCCAAAAACCATCATCTCTGATCGAGGGCCCCAATTTATTGCACGGTTTTGGGAACAATTGCAATCAGCTCTAGGAACCAAATTGATTCGAAGCTCTGCGTATCATCCCCAGACTGACGGACAGACTGAGCGAGTTAACCAAATCCTTGAAGACATGCTCCGAGCTTGTATTATTCATTATGGTACAAGTTGGGATAAGTGCTTAGCTCTGGCTGAATTTGTTTACAACAACAGTTATCAAGCTAGTCTTCAGATGGCTCCTTTTGAAGCGTTATACGGTCGCAGATGTCGAACTCCTTTGAGTTGGTCAGAGACTGGTGAACGCAAAATCTTTGGACCAGACCTAGTCGTTGAAGCCGAAGATAAGGTTAAGATTATTCAATCCAACCTTAAAACCGCTCAGTCCAGACAGAAGAGCTACGCAGATAAGAGGAGAAAACCTTTGCAGTTTCAAATAGGAGATTTTGTCTATCTCCGAGTATCTCCTACCAAAGGTGTCCAACATTTCGGCATAAAAGGGAAGTTAGCACCTCGATATGTTGGACCCTTCGAAATTCTCAATGTTTGTGGCCCAGTGGCTTACAAACTTCGCCTTCCATCTCAATTAGCTGCCATTCATAATGTCTTCCATGTTTCTCAACTTAAGAAGTGTGTCAAAATACCCACGAAAATCGTTGAGACATGTACCATCGAGATTGAACCCGATCTATCATACATCGAACAACCTCTTCAAATCCTGGATACCAAGGAAAGACTCACCAGAAGAAGGGCAGTTAAGATGTATAAAATCTTATGGGATCATCACACCGAGGAAGAAGCGACTTGGGAAACTGAGTCTTATGTTCAACGGAATTTCCCAGACTTCCTTCAAGCCAATCCCCAAATCTAATCATTCGATTCTGTTCAGCTTTGGAATCTCGGGACGAGATTCTTTTTAAGGGGGGAAGGCTGTAACATTCATGTAATTAGAAATAAAGACACTAGGTATTAGTGAGTTGTATGTATGTTATGGTTTGTACAGAGAACTAGGGGTATATTTGTAAATTATGAATGTTATAAGTCCCTATGTGCAATTGTGTAAAAATGCTCTTAAATGTCAAATTCAGATGACTATAGAGAAGAAAAGTACAAATATTAAGTTAAAACCTAAGAGAAATAGACTTTGTATGAAACTAAGGGCCTATGTGTAATTAACACAAATATAAGGGTTATATATGAAATGGTTGGAATATAAAAGTCAAATTCATCTTTATTTAAGGACTAATGTATAAAAAAACACAAGCAATCATGACATTCCAGGAAAATGTGTAAACATACCCAAAGATTGATCAAATTAATTGAATAAGGACAAAAGTAATTTAAATTCCACCCTTATTCATAAACTTAACTTAAAGAGTTGTAAACCTTGAGTTTCTGAACCCAAGCCCTAAAGCAATGTTGTAGAGTTTGAAAAACTCTACAACTTTCATGTTGAGCACTTTTTCATTTGACCTTTGTAGCAGTGAGAATTTTTAGTTTACTGAGAGGTCCATGAACTTTTTGGAAATCACGAACAAGTCCTTCTGACTCCTGTCTGCTTCTTCTACCTCTGCCACCGCCGCTTCCCCCTCTGCTCTGCTCTGCCTCCACCGCTGACTGCCGGCACAGGACCCCGAGTTCCACCTCCAGCTTCTACACGTGCCCATGTGTCGCTCCTTGCTTCCCCCGCCACTGTCCCCTCCCTTCCTGGCCACGCGCGCGCCACGACAACCCCGAGCCTCCGCCAGCCGCCACCTCCTCGTCGCCGTGGATAGCCCACCGCCGCGCCTTAACTCTCGGTCTCTCACGCGCAGCAGCACCACTTCAACGCCTACATCCTGTTCTGCTACTCCCAGTGCCCAATTCCGAGCATCCGAGCCACATTCCTCCGCCGCCGTCCTCTTCCGCTCCGGCCATGCACGGCACGCCCGTGGACAGCCAACACCAGACCTCCTCCGCCCCAATCCATCCTCGTGCAAGCTTCCCCGTTGCTTGCTCGTGCTCGACGACCCTCTGTTGCCTCCCAATTCCCACTGGAACTTCGCCTCCGACGAGCGCCGCCATCGCCGCCCTCGGCCTCACCGTGGGCAGCACGACTCGAGCCTTCCCCAACCCCCGTGACCTCTTAGCCAGCACTACATCACCACCCCGAAGCTCCCCGGCCCATCCATTGGCTCTCTAGTCCACCACCGCGCCTCCCCGACGCTCGCCGGCGTTCTTCTTCGCCGCCGCCGCTACTGTCTCCGTCGGTCACTTCAAATCCGACACGAATCCTTCCAATTGATTGTACCTACACGTTCCCCGTGACTCACTGCTTCTCGTGCGCAGGTCCTTTGCCGACGTTGATCGCCGGAACCTCGCCGTCGACGGAGACCTCGCCGCCACCATCCCGGGTCCTCGTCGGGATCCCTCTTTCCGGCCACCCCAACCTTCGACAAGTGGCGCAACAGGACCACCGTAAGCCCCTGAGTCTTCCCCTGCCCTTGGACCTCGCCGCCGGTGACCACCGTCGCCGGAACACGGCCACCCCCGCCTTGCTCTGCTTTGGTTCACAGCCAAGGACCTCGGGTTAGAAGAGTCAAAAGTTCAGGGGGTTATGTGCATAGCCTTAGACTCAGAGGAATAGTAACCGAAGGACCTCTTGTGTAATTTATGCTGCCAACTTAGAAATGCTATAATTATTAGAGGAAAATTCCTAAAAATGCAAACTAAATTTTGTTGGAATCCTTAGTTAAAGATCTATAACTTTGCTTAAAGGACAAACTTCAGTCTCTGAATGTTTGATGATCTAATTTAAATATGAAGTTTAGTTGCTTGTAGGCTTAGGAAAATGCATGTAAATTCATAGAAAAATGATAAAATTATGAAACCAGTTGTGTTAATTTTCTTTTAGCATGTAGAATTGAAGAAAAATAATTATTCCAATAATTAAGTATTATTTCCTTAATGTACAAGTTTAATTAGAAAAATGTATAATTCCTCTTATATAATTAATTCTTATAGATGATAAATAATCAAAAATCATGGAAATATTTTAGGGTACTGTTACTTAATAGTATAACATGTGATTAAATTTTCAACCAAGAGTTAGGTGTCAAACAATTGGACATAATTTAATTAGTCAATAATGATAATTAGTGTAGTCAATGTATAAAGCTTTTTAATATAATTGTTAGGAACCACCCCACCTGTTGCCCCATGCCACTAGTTGGATACTTAACGTAGTTAAGTTTGCTGTTTAATGTATCTAAGTAAAATAGTTAGTACTCGATAAATGACTGCCCAGTATAGGGTAGTTAGGATATTTATCGAAATGTAATGTTCTTTTATTTGGATTACAACTTTATTGTGAAATAACATAAAAGTATATGCATTCCATAACTTGTAAACTCTGCATCTCATATAGACTCGACCACTCTCGCTGACGGAGATTATCAGCTGATTCCGGAACAAGAAGGAGATTATCCAGAAGACCCCGGGAACTTTGTCACAGAATTCTCTGAAGTCCCGAACCAAAGTTCGGAAGATATTAATTTGACTAACCCCAGCCCCACCAGCGAAGGCAAGCCCCGGACATAACCTACTATTTTTATTACACTGCACTCTATATTTATTTATGTATTCTATGCATTAAGTTTATAGGAATTGTTTGAAACCCTAGATGCATGAATCCTAGGAACCAATGTATTGAATAATAGTACTTGAGTCCGAGTAGCTGCTATGCTAATAGGACCGGTAGAAGTCGAGTGATTTCCTGTCACTCGCGCGATGTAGGAATTGTGATGTTTACTTTCATGTTATCACTATAAGGATGACGGACGGGAGTTTTATTCGGTATCATGGTTGAGGTGATACCCCGTTTGTGTTGTTGAACTGGATAAGGCCGCAGTGTGTGGTAGCGGTGGTTAAGCGTTTGAAAGTACTAGCCACATGCCGTGAAATATGGTAAGCGGTAAGCCTAGTAACCAATCGGCCCGAGGAGTGGACATACCCCCCACCACATGTATTTGCTTCTTTTGGTTACTTTGTTCGACGTGTAGGAATACGTGTTGCTGGGCAACCAGGAGTACGGGTTTTGTAGTTGCGCTACAGACGTACGTCCTGCACTTTGGAAGTGCGTATGGTCCTGCAGTCGCTTGTGGTGGATCTGATCCACGAGTCGGAATGAAAGGCAAACGGTTGCTTCGGAACGACCCTTTGGTGTTCCAAGCGTGTGTGTTAGGTTTACCCTTGCAAGGTTTTGAATCTCGATTCAGGAATCGTCCGCCTCTCACGATGAATGAGACTGCTTACCCCTTTGCCACATAGAGTAACAAGAGCAACTTTGTGATTATCAAAGATGGTGTTTGATTAAAGTTTCTACCATGTTTGAATAGTTATAGATGCTTACCTAGAATGGTTAATCCACTAGAACCTGAAAGCTAAAAATTGAAAATAAGGACCTACTCTTTGTTGCTTTTCAGCTAAAAACTCTACATAAAGCTAAAATCCTTCATGAGTCTAGTTATGGGCTAAGGTATACCCAATTCCGAGTAAGTCTTGCTGAGTATTAGTATACTCAGCCTTACTTTTGTTGATCTACTTCAGGTAATCTCCCTGATGAGCCAGCTTTCATTACACCGTGGCCCTACCCCCTACCTGATGGTTGGTCCGTGGAGTGGGATCCGTCCCCGGCCAACACAGATTCCGCCGAGTGATATTATGCCAGGGCTAGCATGATATCTGTAACAACGACGTGTACAATGTTTACGCTTTTAAACTCCGCTGCTTTAACTTATAACTTAAACATGTTTTGTGATAATCTCCCCTCAGTGGGAGCTACTGATGCTTTGTAAAATTTTTGTATTATATCTGCTTGTGGTGTAAAATGTATTGGCATTTATATCTCTGGACTCACCTTCATGTGAGGTACCTTGTTGGATCCTGCGTTCGGTGGTTTATCGGGACGTTACCCGACAGGCCAATAGGATTATACCGTTTGAAGTACGAGGTAGCCCTCCAGAGAGGACTCGCGTACTTGAGCCGGTGTAATTCAGGTTGGTTCTGCCACAGCTGGTATCAGAGCTAACAAGTGTACACTGGAGATATAAAGTGCCTTAAAAATACTTTCGGTATAAAATTTGACCAACAAAGTATTTTGCAAAAGGTACGTTGGATTCGTTAAGGTTGTGCTTAGTACGTAAAGCCCTAGGGTGATATTTAAGGGAAAATTAGAGGTGGCTGTAACATATATATATATATATATATATATATATATATATATATATATAACTCTAACTTCCAGCATTACTTTTCTGTTGAAACTTAAATTTATGCACAACCCAACCTTACTTTCTGTAACGACATCTTCGATCGTGAGGTAAGAAGGTAAGGATCCTCAGCCAACTGAGGGAGCTTGGCCTTCCTGTCGGTGATGCGAACCGAATGCCGTTTCTCAAGCAGTGGCTTACTTGAGATGCTGCCAATGTACCAACTTTGGTTGACTACATTGGGAGTATATGGTTCGGCGCAGGGTATGGCGATCGCTGTTCATACCCCCGCATTTTGCGGTACCCCCGTGAATACGTTGTTTCGATAACGTATGTTAACGTTGTCTGTACGGCGGTAATTGTACAGATGCTGTTTCTATAGTAAGCAGTAATGAATGGGGACGCTTTCATGACATGCTGGCATGAAAGGTTCATTGGATATATATATGTATTGTGGTTTTCTGCAGGTACACTAACCACGATTACGAAACTAGGACGGATAGGACTTATCGACTAGTTAATAGTGAGAGCCGTATATATTATGCCACCGAGATTAACTACGTAAGACCGAAGATATTCGGCAGTTATTTTTGGTTGTGAGATCGAATAGTGCGTGCATGCATAATACATTAATCAACAAAAGGGATCTTTAATTTTGTTGCTTTAAGAAATAGGTAACCTGTTGGTATTTCTTAGTTTGGGTGAATAGCAATCTTTAACTGAGTTCCTTAAGTATCCATCTGATTTCCAGCCTTTGCTGTTATCAGAATCATCTATCTTAATCTAGTTACCTTGTGAGCTTTCCGCAGGGTAAATATATCTTACCATTTGCAATGTTGTCGCAGATGGCTGCTCCTTCCAATGCCTTTTGGGATCAGGAAGGGCACTTCCACACCAATGCTTTACATTGGGAAGGGTTTCCTCGTCTCTTGTGGGAATCCTTAAGTCTGTTTCATTATACAGAGCCTCCTCAATACGATGGGGTAGAATATCGTGAGGAAGGAGTTCCTCGGTGCAGGGTTAAGATGATAATTCCTCAACACCCTTTCCGCTCCTCATGGCATCCCATAGAAGTGGAAGTGGTTGGATATCGTCTGGTTGATACCCTTGAAACTGCTGCCTTGGAAGCTATCAAACTTTTCTGCAATCAACATCCGATGGAAGTTGCCGCATATCCTATTGGTTTATTTCCTACCATTGACCCTGATAATTCGGAATGGAATTTTCGGACAGAGCATCTTGGTCATATGCTAGGAGATCTGGCTGAAGAAACCGTCCGTATCATTACCAGGTTTATGGATGTGCAACATCATTACCAGATGCTACTGCGTCATGGTGTGAGTCAGTTAACTGGAGTGGCTCAAAGCCACTATCGGAATGCGGACCATCAAGTAACCCAAATAGAAGAATTACAAGCCTTGGTGACTCAAAAGGATGAAATCATTGCAGCAAGGGATGAGACAATCCTCCATCGTGAAGATCAGATCAATGAGAGTGATCATATTATCACTCAGCGCGACACTGTTATTGAGTTCCTACAGGCACAAATTCATGATCTGATACTTGTGGCTGATGATGCCCAGGCTCACATTGAGGAACTGCAGCAGCAACCGATACATCCCGCTATACCCATAATGCCTGAAGAAGAAGAAGAAGACCCAGAAGAGATTGAGGGTGTTTCAGAGATTGACTCTGAGCATGGGGATCCTGTTCTTAGTCCCTATCATTCTCCCTCTGGCAGTCAGTCGTCTATAGGCAACTTCGACGATTTCTAGTGTCGTAAATCGTCGACTAGCTAGATGTAATATATGGGAGTGTAATAACCTAGGTAGTGTGTAACTTAGCTAGATCTCATGCCATTTGTTGTAACATAGATGGCCTGCGTAGGGATCTTTCGGATGTGTGAGGTGGAGAACGATCAGGATCAGTGTTGTAATATAAGTTTCCTATTTTATCATCTTGTTCATTATCCTTATGATTCTGAAATGAGATGATTGAATGGAGTATGTGCATTGTTTATATCTTCTGAAATTGGGAGTAAGGCTATATGGTTAATGATGGACATCTCCTTTGTTTCAGATGGTTGGAGCCACGCGCGGAACCCCGGAAGGTTTCCGGGCAGATCAGGCTAGCGGTTCACAACAACCGCCACCACCACCTCCTAACCTTGCCGAAGTTATGGCTCGGCAAACTGAACTGCTTAACTTGCTGGTTCAAGCACAACAGAACCAGCAACATCAACAGTTCCGCGGAGGTCGTGATGACCGCAATCCTCCCGTGGCCAGTTATCAGGACTTCATCAGTACCCAGCCTCCCTTTTTCAGTAAGGCTGAAGAACCCTTGGATGCCGATGCTTGGCTCCATATTATTGAATCGAAGTTCGCTCTATTGACAATACCTTGTGCGGACTTAAGCAAAGCTTCCTTTGCCGCCCAGCAACTCCGTGGTGCTGGTGGGACAATTTCTATGCCATGCAACCTGCAGGGCATGTTATCACTTGGGATGAATTTCGGGAAGCCTTTAGAGCACATTATATTCCGGAGGGATTGCTGGAGCGAAAATTGAATGAATTCCTGGCTCTTACTCAAGGCGCCAGTACAGTCCTGCAGTACGGACAGAATTTCAATCATCTGTGTCAATATGCGGGATATCATGCGGATAACGATGCCAAGAAACAAGATCGTTTCCATCGAGGCCTTAATACCAAGCTCAAGGAACGCCTAAATCTTGTGAAGGCTAATACTTTCAGCGAGCTGGTTAATATGGCCTTAACACAAGAAGATTGCATCATAGCACACCATGCTGAGAAGAAGAGGAAGACTCCTACTGGACCCTCAAGTGCTCAATCACCGAGGTATCGGGTTGTTCCCAATACACCGTTCAGAGCACCGCAGTGGAATGCCCCAACTGGTAGATTGGTTTTCAGGCCGCCCCAACAGCAGGGAAGGTATAGACCTCCCGTTCCTCCGCAACAATCACAACCATCTGGCCCACGGCCAAATGTTCAACAAGTGCCACAGAGAAGCAGCAATTATCGCTGTTTCAATTGCCGAAGTGCGGATCATTTTATCCGAGATTGTCCGCGGGCCAAGAAACCCAATCCTAGGCAGAGTTCCACCCAGGGAAACCAGAACAAGGGCAAGAAGCCGGTGATGCAAGTCCGGCAAGGATGGATTAACTTCACCACTCTGACAGAACTTCGGATGGAGCTCCCGTCATGTCGGGTATATTTTCTGTTCACCACAAACCAGTTGTTACTTTATTTGATTTAGGAGCAACACATAGCTTTATTAGTAACAACTGTGGTACCCGAATTGGACTCGATCTTAGTTCTACCCAGGGGTCATATATGATCTCTACCCCTGGAGGAAAAATCACCTCCAACCAAATGGTTAAAAGTGTGCCAATTCAGCTAGGTAGCCTAGACATCAAAACTGATTTGGTTTTACTAAGTTTGGAGGGTATTGATATTATACTTGGGACAGACTGGATGACTAAACATCAAGTGCGGCTAGATATTTCTTCCCGAGTTGTTGAAATTGATTCACCATACTATGGGATCACCACCCTTATTTTGCCTCAGCCAGAATGTCTGCATCCTTGCACTTATGCCATTGCAAATATCAAAATCAAGGATATTCCTATAGTATGTGAATACCCCGATGTCTTTCCAGACGACTTGCCTGGAATGCCACCAGATAGAGATATCGAGTTCATCATTAAACTTCAACCGGGCACTGCTCCAATTTCAAAGAGGCCGTATCGCATGCCTCCAAATGAATTAGCAGAACTGAAAATTCAGCTCCAAGATCTTCTTGATAAGTGATATATACGTCCAAGTGCTTCACCTTGGGGTTGTTCTGCTCTCTTTGTCAAGAAGAAAGACGATAGCCTAAGGCTATGTGTCGATTACCGTCCACTCAATGCGGTTACTATCAAAAATAAGTACCCTCTTCCCCGCATTGACATTTTATTCGATCAGCTAGCCGGAGCTAAGATCTTCTCTAAGATTGACTTACGATCTGGTTATCATCAGATCAAAATTAGGCCTTGTGACGTTCCAAAAACGGCCTTCTCGACCAGATATGGACTTTATGAACATCTGGTTATGTCATTTGGACTCACTAATGCACCGGCATATTTCATGTATCTCATGAATTCAGTATTCATGCCGGAACTCGACAAATTCGTCGTGGTCTTCATTGATGACATTCTAATATACTCCAAAACTAAAGAAGACCATGCTAATCATTTACGTGTCGTTCTTCAACGACTACGTGATCATCGCCTTTATGCCAAATTCTCGAAATGTGAATTTTTGCTGGATAGTGTGAAATTTTTAGGACATACTATCTCTAGTGAAGGCATATCGGTTGATCCAACCAAAGTCTAGGAGGTTATGGATTGGAAACCTCCAATTTCAGTCCATCAAATCCGAAGCTTTCTTGGATTGGCGGGATATTATCGCCAATTCATTCCAGATTTCTCCAAGATAGCTAAACCCATGACTGAGCTACTTAAGAAAGAAGTTAAGTTCCGCTGGGATGATAGGTGTGAGGAAGCATTTCACACCTTGAGAAAACTTCTGACGACTGCTCCAGTACTAGCTCAGCCAGATAATACTCAGCCTTTTGATGTCTATTGCGATGCTTCCGGAGTTGGCCTTGGTTGTGTTCTTATGCAAAACAACCGGGTTATTGCTTATGCATCCCGAGCACTTCGGACTCATGAGCAAAATTATCCCACACATGATCTTGAATTGGCAGCAGTTATCCACGCCCTCAAGATCTGGAGACATCATCTTATGGGTGCTAAGTGTAACATTTACACTGACCATAAGAGCCTCAAGTATATTTTCACTCAAGCTGATCTAAATATGAGGCAAAGGCGTTGGTTAGAATTGATCAAAGACTATGATCTTGAGGTACATTACCATCCTGGCAAAGCCAATGTGGTTGCGGATGCACTTAGCCGCAAAGCACACTGTCATTGTTTATCCGTAGCAACTTTCAATGACACTCTTTGCCATCAGATGCGAAAGCTCAATTTAGAGATCATTCCTCAAGGTAGTCTAAATCTACTATCCATTGAGTCTACTCGTCGAGATAGAATCATCATGTCGCAACTACATGATGAGGGTATCAAAATTATCAAATCAAAGCTATCTCAGGGAGAAGCCAAATATAAGTGTTTTCACACTGACCATCAAGAAACATTATGGTTCAACAATCGAATTGTTGTGCCTAAAGATCATCAGCTTCGCAAGCAAATCCTTGATGAAGCACATTTATCCAAGTTCTCTATTCATCCTGGTAGCACCAAGATGTATCAAGATCTACGGCAACATTTTTGGTGGACCAGAATGAAAAGAGAAATTGCTAAATATGTATCCGAGTGCGATACGTGCCAGAGAGTCAAAGCCAGTCATCTTAAGGCATCTGGTACACTTCAGCCATTACCCATTCCGTCATGGAAATGGGAAGACATTAGCATGGATTTTATTGTCGGTCTTCCCAACACATCTCAAAAGCATGACTCCATATGGGTAATTATCGATAGACTTACTAAAACAGCTCATTTCCTTCCTGTGCATACCACTTACTCTGCTAAGAAGTATGCCGAAGTCTATCTGGACCAAATCGTTCGATTACATGGAATTCCAAAAACCATCATCTCTGATCGAGGGCCCCAATTTATTGCACGGTTTTGGGAACAATTGCAATCAGCTCTAGGAACCAAATTGATTCGAAGCTCTGCGTATCATCCCCAGACTGACGGACAGACTGAGCGAGTTAACCAAATCCTTGAAGACATGCTCCGAGCTTGTATTATTCATTATGGTACAAGTTGGGATAAGTGCTTAGCTCTGGCTGAATTTGTTTACAACAACAGTTATCAAGCTAGTCTTCAGATGGCTCCTTTTGAAGCGTTATACGGTCGCAGATGTCGAACTCCTTTGAGTTGGTCAGAGACTGGTGAACGCAAAATCTTTGGACCAGACCTAGTCGTTGAAGCCGAAGATAAGGTTAAGATTATTCAATCCAACCTTAAAACCGCTCAGTCCAGACAGAAGAGCTACGCAGATAAGAGGAGAAAACCTTTGCAGTTTCAAATAGGAGATTTTGTCTATCTCCGAGTATCTCCTACCAAAGGTGTCCAACATTTCGGCATAAAAGGGAAGTTAGCACCTCGATATGTCGGACCCTTCGAAATTCTCAATGTTTGTGGCCCAGTGGCTTACAAACTTCGCCTTCCATCTCAATTAGCTGCCATTCATAATGTCTTCCATGTTTCTCAACTTAAGAAGTGTGTCAAAATACCCACGAAAATCGTTGAGACATGTACCATCGAGATTGAACCCGATCTATCATACATCGAACAACCTCTTCAAATCCTGGATACCAAGGAAAGACTCACCAGAAGAAGGGCAGTTAAGATGTATAAAATCTTATGGGATCATCACACCGAGGAAGAAGCGACTTGGGAAACTGAGTCTTATGTTCAACGGAATTTCCCAGACTTCCTTCAAGCCAATCCCCAAATCTAATCATTCGATTCTGTTCAGCTTTGGAATCTCGGGACGAGATTCTTTTTAAGGGGGGAAGGCTGTAACATTCATGTAATTAGAAATAAAGACACTAGGTATTAGTGAGTTGTATGTATGTTATGGTTTGTACAGAGAACTAGGAGTATATTTGTAAATTATGAATGTTATAAGTCCCTATGTGCAATTGTGTAAAAATGCTCTTAAATGTCAAATTCAGATGACTATAGAGAAGAAAAGTACAAATATTAAGTTAAAACCTAAGAGAAATAGACTTTGTATGAAACTAAGGGCCTATGTGTAATTAACACAAATATAAGGGTTATATATGAAATGGTTGGAATATAAAAGTCAAATTCATCTTTATTTAAGGACTAATGTATAAAAAAACACAAGCAATCATGACATTCCAGGAAAATGTGTAAACATACCCAAAGATTGATCAAATTAATTGAATAAGGACAAAAGTAATTTAAATTCCACCCTTATTCATAAACTTAACTTAAAGAGTTGTAAACCTTGAGTTTCTGAACCCAAGCCCTAAAGCAATGTTGTAGAGTTTGAAAAACTCTACAACTTTCATGTTGAGCACTTTTTCATTTGACCTTTGTAGCAGTGAGAATTTTTAGTTTACTGAGAGGTCCCTGAACTTTTTGGAAATCACGAACAAGTCCTTCTGACTCCTGTCTGCTTCTTCTACCTCTGCCACCGCCGCTTCCCCCTCTGCTCCGCTCTGCCTCCGCCGCTGACCGCTGGCACAGGACCCCGAGCTCCACCTCCAGCTTCTACACGTGCCCATGTGTCGCTCCTTGCTTCCCCCGCCACTGTCCCCTCCCTTCCTGGCCTCGCGCGCGCGCGCCACGTCAACCCCGAGCCTCCGCCGGCCGCCACCTCCTCGTCGTCGTGGATAGCCCACCGCCGCGCCTTAACTCTCGGTCTCTCGCGCGCAGCAACACCACTTCAACGCCTACATCCTGTTCTGCTACTCCCAGTGCCCAATTCCGAGCATCCGAGCCACATTCCTCCGCCGCCGTCCTCTTTCGCTCCGGCCATGCACGGCACGCCCGTGGACAGCCAACACCAGACCTCCTCCGCCCCAATCCATCCTCGTGCAAGCTTCCCCGTTGCTTGCTCGTGCTCGACGACCCTCTGTTGCCTCCGAATTCCCACTGGAACTTCGCCTCCGACGAGCGCCGCCTTCGCCGCCCTCGGCCTCCCCGTGGGTAGCACGACTCCAGCCTTCCCACACCCCCGTGACCTCTTAGCCAGCACTACATCACCACCCCGAAGCTCCCCGGCCCATCCATTGGCTCTCTAGTCCACCACCGCGCCTCCCCGACGCTCGCCGGTGTTCTTCTTCGCCGCCGCCACTACTGTCTCCGTCGGTCACTTCAAATCCGACACGAATCCTTCCAATTGATTGTACCTACACGTTCCCCGTGACTCACTGCTTCTCGTGCGCAGGTCCTTTGCCGACGTTGATCGCCAGAACCTCGCCGTCGACGGAGACCTCGCCGCCACCATCCCGGGTCCTCGTCGGGATCCCTCTTTCCGGCCACCCCAACCTTCGACAAGTGGCGCAACAGGACCACCGTAAGCCCCTGAGTCTTCCCCTGCCCTTGGACCTCGCCGCTGGTGACCACCGTCGCCGGAACACGGCCGCCCCCGCCTTGCTCTGCTCTGGTTCACAGCCAAGGACCTCGGGTTAGAAGAGTCAAAAGTTCAGGGGGTTATGTGCATAGACTTAGACTCAGAGGAATAGTAACCGAAGGACCTCTTGTGTAATTTATGCTGCCAACTTAGAAATGCTATAATTATTAGAGGAAAATTCCTAAAAATGCAAACTAAATTTTGTTGGAATCCTTAGTTAAAGATCTATAACTTTGCTTAAAGGACAAACTTCAGTCTCTGAATGTTTGATGATCTAATTTAAATATGAAGTTTAGTTGCTTGTAGGCTTAGGAAAATGCATGTAAATTCATAGAAAAATGATAAAATTATGAAACCAGTTGTGTTAATTTTCTTTTAGCATGTAGAATTGAAGAAAAATAATTATTCCAATAATTAAGTATTATTTCCTTAATGTACAAGTTTAATTAGAAAAATGTATAATTCCTCTTATATAATTAATTCTTATAGATGATAAATAATCAAAAATCATGGAAATATTTTAGGGTACTGTTACTTAATAGTATAACATGTGATTAAATTTTCAACCAAGAGTTAGGTGTCAAACAATTGGACATAATTTAATTAGTCAATAATGTAATAGTAATATAAAGATCATGTAAATAATTAGTGTAGTCAATGTATAAAGCTTTTTAATATAATTGTTAGGAACCACCCCACCTGTTGCCCCATGCCACTAGTTGGATACTTAACGTAGTTAAGTTTGCTGTTTAATGTATCTAAGTAAAATAGTTAGTACTCGATAAATGACTGCCCAGTATAGGGTAGTTAGGATATTTATCGAAATGTAATGTTCTTTTATTTGGATTACAACTTTATTGTGAAATAACATAAAAGTATATGCATTCCATAACTTGTAAACTCTGCATCTCATATAGACTCGACCACTCTCGCTGACGGAGATTATCAGCTGATTCCGGAACAAGAAGGAGATTATCCAGAAGACCCCGGGAACTTTGTCACAGAATTCTCTGAAGTCCCGAACCAAAGTTCGGAAGATATTAATTTGACTAACCCCAGCCCCACCAGCGAAGGCAAGCCCCGGACATAACCTACTATTTTTATTACACTGCACTCTATATTTATTTATGTATTCTATGCATTAAGTTTATAGGAATTGTTTGAAACCCTAGATGCATGAATCCTAGGAACCAATGTATTGAATAATAGTACTTGAGTCCGAGTAGCTGCTATGCTAATAGGACCGGTAGAAGTCGAGTGATTTCCTATCACTCGCGCGATGTAGGAATTGTGATGTTTACTTTCATGTTATCACTATAAGGATGACGGACGGGAGTTTTATTCGGTATCATGGTTGAGGTGATACCCCGTCTGTGTTGTTGAACTGGATAAGGCCGCAGTGTGTGATAGCAGTGGTTAAGCGTTTGAAAGTACTAGCCACATGCAGTGAAATATGGTAAGCAGTAAGCCTAGTAACCAATCGGCCCGAGGAGTGGACATACCCCCCACCACATGTATTTGCTTCTTTTGGTTACTTTGTTCGACGTGTAGGAATACGTGTTGCTGGGCAACCAGGAGTACGGGTTTTGTAGTCGCGCTATAGACGTACGTCCTGCACTTTGGAAGTGCGTATGGTCCTGCAGTCGCTTGTGGTGGATCTGATCCACGAGTCGGAATGAAAGGCAAACGGTTGCTTCGGAACGACCCTTTGGTGTTCCAAGCGTGTGTGTTAGGTTTACCCTTGCAAGGTTTTGAATCTCGATTCAGGAATCGTCCGCCTCTCACGATGAATGAGACTGCTTACCCCCTTTGCCACATAGAGTAACAAGAGCAACTTTGTGATTATCAAAGATGGTGTTTGATTAAAGTTTCTACCATGTTTGAATAGTTATAGATGCTTACCTGGAATGGTTAATCCACTAGAACCTGAAAGCTAAAAGTTGAAAATAAGGACCTAGTCTTTGTTGCTTTTCAGCTAAAAACTCTACATAAAGCTAAAAGCCTTCATGAGTCTAGTTATGGGCTAAGGTATACCCAATTCCGGGTAAGTCTTGCTGAGTATTAGTATACTCAGCCTTGCTTTTGTTGATCTACTTCAGGTAATCTCCCTGATGAGCCAGCTTTCATTACACCGTGGCCCTACCCCCTACCTGATGGTTGGTCCGTGGAGTGGGATCCGTCCCCGGCCAACACAGATTCCGCCGAGTGATATTATGCCAGGGCTAGCATGATATCTGTAATAACGACGTGTACAATGTTTACGCTTTTAAACTCTGCTGCTTTGACTTATAACTTAAACCTGTTTTGTAATAATCTCCCCTCAGTGGGAGCTACTGATGCTTTGTAAAATTTTTGTATTATATCTGCCTATGGTGTAAAATGTATTGGCATTTATATCTCTGGACTCACCTTCGTGTGAGGTACCTTGTTGGATCCTGCGTTCGGTGGTTTATCGGGACGTTACCCGACAGGCCAATAGGATTATACCGTTTGAAGCACGAGGTAGCCCTCCAGAGAGGACTCGTGTACTTGAGCCGGTGTAATTTAGGTTGGTTCTGCCACAACTTGTTTGGGCAAAGGTGTGATATTTACACCGATCACAAGAGCCTCATGTATATTTTCACTCAGAATGAGCTGAACATGCGCCAGAGAAGATGGCTAGAGTTGGTCAAGGATTATGACCTGGAGATTCACTATCATCCGGGCAAGGCCAATGTTGTAGCAGATGCCCTGAGCAGGAAGAGCTATGTTAACATTGCCATGGCTTTTCAGATGCCTCAGGAGTTATGCAAGGAGTTTGAGCAGCTGAGTCTGGGTTTCTTGCATCACACCTCGAGTGCATCATTCGAGGCAGAACCCACTCTAGAGGCGGAGATCAGGCAGCATCAGAAAGATGATAAGAAGCTGCAGGAGATCCGTGAACTACAAAAGGTTGGCAAGGCACCTCATTTCAGAGAGGATGATTAGGGTACCTTGTGGTACAAGGGTCGGATATGTGTGCTGGATGTAGCGGATCTCAGGAAGCTGATCTTGAGCGAGGCTCATGATACAGCATATTCCATTCATCCGGGCAGCACGAAGATGTAATATGATCTCAAGGAACGATTCTGGTGGTATGGAATGAAGCATTCCGTTGCGGAGTACGTGGCTATCTGTGACACTTGTCAGCATGTCAAGGCAGAGCATCAGAGACCAGCAGGTCTGTTGCAACCGTTGAAGGTTCCAGAGTGGAAATGGGAAGAGATCACTATGGATTTCATTGTGGGATTGCCTCGTACTCAGAAAGGGTACAACTCCATATGCGTAGTAGTGGACTGGTTGACGAAGGTTGCCCACTTCATTCCGGTAAACACTACTTACTCCGGCGCTAGACTCACAGAGTTGTACATCTCCAGGATCGTCTGTCTGCATGGTGTTCCGAAGAAGATCATATCTGACCGAGGATCTCAGTTCACTTCACGGTTCTGGGAGCAGTTGCATGATTCGTTGGATACGAAGCTGCGTTTCAGCACTGCTTATCATCCTCAGATAGATGGGCAGACAGAGAGAACCAACCAAGTGTTGGAGGATATGCTTCGAGCTTGCGCTATTCAGTATGGTACCAGCTGGGATAAATGCCTGCCGTATGTAGAGTTTTCATACAACAACAGCTATCAGGCCAGTCTGAAGAAATCTCCTTTTGAGGCCCTGTATGGTCGGAAGTGCAGGACTCCGCTATATTGGGATTAGATTGGCGAGAGGCAGGTGTTTGGCCCGGATATTTTTGAAGAGGCGGAACAGCTGGTGCAGCAGGTGCGAGAGAACCTGAGGGTCGCTCAGACTCGTCAGAAGAGTTACGCGGATGTTCGTCGTCGAGATCTGACCTTTGCAGTGGGTGATCACGTGTACCTGAAAGTCTTGGCGATGAGAGGAATCCGCAGGTTTAATTGAGAGGGAAGCTAGCCCCTCGATACATCGGTCCGTTCAAGGTGTTGGAACGGAAGGGTGAGGTGGCATATCATTTGGAGTTGCCTCCCAACCTCTCAGGGGTGCACGATGTGTTTCACGTGTCTCAGCTGAAGAAGTGCTTGAGAGTGCTAGAAGAACAAGCACCGCTAGAAGGGTTGGAAGTACAAGAAGATCTGACCTACACCGAGCATCCAGTGAAGATTCTGGAGACGTCTAAGAGAGTTACTAGAAACAAGAAGATCAAGATGTGCCGTGTTCAGTGGAGTCATCACACAGAGGATGAGGCTACCTGGAAACGAGAAGAGGAGCTGAGGAAGACATATCCCGATCTCTTTACTAGCTAGCCTATCCGAATCTCGGGACGAGATTCCTGTAAAGGGGGTAGGTTTGTAACACCCTAATGTAATTTTCCCAAATTTTTAATGAATTTATCTTGGCTCAAATAAAATTTCCAGGGCTTTCTCTAATTTATCTTGCATTTAAAGTAATTTTATAACGCAGGAAAATAAAATTTATTATAGGATCAACTTGTTTGTGCATTCATGCTGGAGCATTGTTTTCCTTGTGTTGAGTTTATAGGGTTTGAATTCGAAATTATTTGAATTCAAATAGAATTGTTTGAATAGTTTGGGTGTAGGAAAGAATAAGGAAAGAAGAAAAGGAAAGAAAAGGGAAACGGCAGCCCAAAACACATCTCAGCCCGGCCCTCTTTCCCCTCCCCTCTCCTCTCCACGCGGCCCAGCTCTCCCCTTTCTCTCCCTTCCCACGTGGGCCGGCTCGGCCAGCAGTCAGCCCAGCCCCCCCCCCCCGAGCGCTGCACTCTCCCTCCTTTCTCTCTCTGACTCAGCGGCCCCACGCGTCAGCACCTTCCTCCCCCCTTTTCTGTTCTTCCTCCCCGAGCTTCAACCGGTCCCGAGATCCCCAGCGATCTACTCACTCCCGGGCCCGCACGCCAAGGTAGCCCGCCGACCTACAAAAGGAGACTCCGGAGCCCCAGGACCCTAACCTTAGCCCTGCGTCGCCCCGAAGACCTCCAGCACCGCCGCCCCCTTTCTTCCTCTGCTATGGTCACCTCGGCCTCACCGTGGTCAGGCCGCTCCGCCACGCCCCAGGCCACCACAGCCCCCGCAAGAGCTCCACCTCGCCCCAGAAACCTCCCGAGCCGTGCATTGGAGCTCTAGACCCCGGCATCACCGGAATCGAGCCACGACGCCACCGCCGGTGATCTGCTCCGCTGCCTCAATTCTTCACCGTCATTGCGTCCTAGGCCCTCTTAACCCCTTGGTCACCTGCGCAGGAGCTTCCCGAGGCGACCCAGGGTGATCAGAGCCCTGGAGTCTGCTTGTAGCCGTCGGACCGCGAGCACCCAATCTTATCCGCCGCCGGTCGTCGTCGACTTCCACCGTCCGTCAAAGCTCCGGCCTCCACAACCCCTTGGTGAGCCCCTCCTCCTTTCCCTGGTCCTGTTGCACCAGATGTCGTGGTAGAAGGCTGCCCGTAGCGCCTGGAACACCGCTCGCCGGCGAGTCCGCCGCCCCGAGCCGCCCCTCACCGTCGTATCATCGCTAGAGTAGTTTTGTATGCTTCTGTTTCCCCTAGATGTGTTTCCCAGGCCGTGATGATGCCTTCCAGCCTGGAGTCATGAAGAATGGCCCACTGGAGCGGCGAGAACGCCGAGCTCCGGCGAGCCGAGCCGCGCGCCGCCGCGGAGCTTAGTCTCCGGTGAGTCCCGCCGCCGCTGGCGCCTGCATGGATTCTGGGCCGTAGAGATTAGATCCAGTGGCCCAGAACAGTGCGTACCGGTTCGACCTACCAGTTTTGCTAAAGAGCCCCTGCGCTTTTCGAGAATCAACCCGCAGTACACCATTAGTTCAAAACTATTCGCAGATAGGTCCTGTTTTATTCTTTTACCCCCCCTGAGCTTTCAGGTTTTAGTGCCCGCCGTCCAAGCCCTGTGTTTTTGTGGGATAGACCCCAGATCTACCCTTTATTTATGTTTAGGTCCTTAGTTTTTGCACAGAACCCCCTGGTTTTCATTTTTTCTTACAGAAAAGCCCCTGGACCTTGTTTTAAACCTGGATTTCGCGTCTTAGCTCCGTTTTAGGTGGTTTTCGCGCTCACGCGATCGTTGTAATGCGTAGAACAGTTCTATCATAGTTTTATGTGCTGTTTTCATGTAATGTTGTACTATTTCTTATCTTTTGTCCTTGTTTGCATGTATGTGTATGTGCTGGACCATGTTTTGGCGTTGCGATCGTGAGTAGACGCTGAGCCTTTGGACGAGTACCAGGAGCCCCTTTCTACAGAGCAGTTTGAGCAGCAACAGGAGAATTTTGAGGAAGGCAAGTATAACATGAACATCCTATCACTTTTAAATACAATTTCATATTGCATTTTAATTCTGTATGCCTATAAGGATTTCCTAGCCACCTTTATCCCTGTATATATATCCTTGGGTTGCATTGTGGTTAGTTTTGCTAGGTGCTGCGCTCTCACCTATGTTGGTCCTTTTTAATTAAATTTGATTAATGGATCTACGCAACTTAATCCTGAGAGTGGCCCTCTGTGCTGTGTGCTTGAGTGGCTCACGTCTCCTTAAAAGATGTTTTTGATAGAAACTTGGTTTAGGGGGCCAGCACGGTGCTTAGTGCTTGGTTGGCCACTCTCCATAAGGACCGGTTCATAGAGCGATAACCTAGGACAACCGCGCAACCATAAGACTGGAATGGGATGGTCTTGACTTACTAATTAGGTCGTGTTGGTTTGGGAGTAACTTACCTGCGTGGGCAAGAGGGGTGGTAGGCTTCGATGGTCCCTACTCTGTCACACCCGATTTATAAGAACATAAATCGAGCAATCATATATGCGCCAGGATCAAGTCACGCATATGTACAACAGATTATCAAGATATCACAACCCATGTCACGAATAAAAGCGTATAAAGTATAAAAATGAATATCTTTATTACAACTGAATCAAGAATCAGTTCAAGGAATGCGGAAGCGTAAAATAAATACATGAAGAGCGGGGCGCCACAGGGACGTCGACTGGGAGACAAACGCCTAGAAGTCATTGAAGCCGCTGACGTAGTCCTCCACGTTGCCGGGCACTGAGCAGTAGTCGAAGATATCCACCAAGAGAACAGAAGGGAAGAAGAGGCAAGTGTGAGTACACAACTTGTACTCAACAAGTATAACATGAATATGAGGTTCTAAGGTTAGCTGACTCAACTGCATTTGCTTTTAATCTTGGCAAATTTTATTAAAGCTAATTACTATGGGTAGATGAATTACCACAAACCCAATTGCATAATAAATTAATTAGTATTAATTAAGAACTACTGAGAACCATCCAAACCAAAACCACCCGGGGAAATCTCCCTAATCAAAAGGTTGATAACCCCACTAATCAAAAGGAGGATCTGGGCCGCTCATGACTGTGAGCACAGCTGATATATCAGTTTTACACTCTCGAGAGGTTGCACAACTTTACCCACAAGTCGTGAGCTACGCTAGTTGTTCATCACACTTCCTTAGGTGAGATGGCTAGTAAGCACACTACGAGACCGTTACAAAGGATCACGTTGGTAAGGTGTAACCGCTAAGGTTTCTGGATCAGCGACGATGGGGCCCACCTCCGGGGGTACAAGACACACAGCACAGACCAAGCCGGAGGAGCAGGGACCATTGAAGCTTACCACCCCTCTTGCCCACGCAGGTAAGTTACTCCCGAACCAACACGACCTAATTAGTAAGTCAAGACCGTCCCATTCCAGTCTTGTGGTTGCGCGGTTGTCCCAGGTTATCGCTCTATGAACCGATCCTTATGGAGAGTGGCCAACCAAGCACTAAGCACCGTGCTGGCCCCCTAAACCATGTTTCTATTAAAAACGTCTTTTAAGGAGACGTGAGCCACTAAAGCACACAGCACAGAGGGCCACTCTCAGAATTAAGTTGCATAAGACCATTAGCAAAATTAATTAAAAAGGACCAAGTGTGTTATGGCACAGCAACCTAGCACAACTAACCATAATGCAACCCAAAGTATATATATAAGGATAAAGGTGGCTAGGAAAATCCTTATAGGCATACAGTATTAAAATGCAGTATGAAATTGTATTTAAAAGTGATAGGTCGTTCATGTTATACTTGCCTTCCTCGTACTCTCCCGGCTGCTGCTCGAACTGCTCGGAAGATGGCTGCTCCTGGTACTCGTCCAAAGGCTCCGCGTCTACTCACGATCATCAAGCATAGTCCACACATACACACATGCACAACCATAACAAACTATAAGAAAACAGTACACCAATACAATAGAACAGCACACAAAACTGGCCTAGAACTATTCTACACGTTACAACGATTGCGTGGACATAAAGAACACCTAAAACGGAGCTAAGACGCGAAAACTACGCTTGAAACAAGGTCCAGGGACCTATTTGAAAGAAAAACAGGACTTCCAGGGGGGTTCTGCGCAAAAACCAGGGGCTTAAACGTGATTAAAGGATAGACTCAGGGGCTAACACGCAAAAACATAAGGCATGGACTGCGGGCACTAATTCCAGGAAACTCAAGGGGTCCAAAGGTAAGAAAAGGACCTATCTGCAAATATCTTTGAACTACGGGTGGACTGCGGGTTGATTCCTCAAAAGGGCAGGGGCTCTTTAGCAAAAGGAACGGCTGAAGGGGTATCTCCAAATCTGGGCCTTTGGATCGCCATCTAATGGCTCAGATTAGATCTATTACGCGAACGGGTACGCGCGGTTCTCACCCGTTGGATCTCGATCCTACGCCCCGGACTCTCTCTACTCTTGATCCAATCACGACCGCTGGATTTCAAACCGACCGCTCAGATTTAAAACAGAGCTGAACCGGTACCTCCTAATCAGGATCGTTGGATCGCGATCCGGCGGCTCTAATCTATCTCGGCTCGATCTAATCCTGTCCGCTCGCCTCGCATCCTACGGCTCGGGCAGATGGGCGCGCGGGACAGCGGCGCCGGTGTCATACCCGATTTATAAGAACATAAATCGAGCAATCATATATGCGCCAGGATCAAGTCACGCATATATACAACAGATTATCAAGATATCACAACACATGTCACGAATAACGTTAATATAAATCGTAAATAAATCATGAATAAATTATTTTATTACAACCGAATCAAGAATCGGTTCAAGAGTTGCGGAAGCGTAAAAGAAATACATGAAGAGCTGGGCGCCATAGGGACGTCGACTGGGAGACAAACGCCTAGAAGTCGTCGAAGCCGCTGACGTAGTCCTCCACGTTGCCAGGCACTGAGCAGCAGTCGAAGATATCCGAAGTAGAACAGAAGAGTAGAGAGGCAAGTGTGAGTACAAACTAGTACTCAACAAGTATAACACGAGCATGAGGCTCTAAGGTTAGCTGACTCAACTGCATTAGCTTTTAGTCTTGGCATATTTTATTAAAGCTAATTACTACAAGTGGATGAATTACCATAAGCCCAATTGCATAATAAATTAATCAATATTAATTAAGAACTACTGAGAACCATCCAAACCAAAACCACCTGGGGAATCTCCCTCGTCAAAGGTTGATAACCCCACTAATCAGACGGAGGATCTGGGCCGCTCATGACTGTGAGCACAGCTGATATATCAGTTTTACACTCTCGAGAGGTTGCACAACTTTACCCACAAGTCGTGAGCTACACTAGTTGTTCATCACACTTCCTTAGGTGAGATGGCTAGCAAGCACACTACGAGACTGTTACAAAGGACCACGTTGGTAAGGTGTAACCGCTAAGGATTCTGGATCAGCGACGATGGGGCCCACCTCCGGGGGTACAAGACACACAGCACAGACCAAGCCGGAGGAGCAGGGACCATTGAAGCTTACCACCCCTCTTGCCCATGCAGGTAAGTTACTCCCGAACCAAAATGACCTAATTAATAAGTCAAGACCGTCCCATACCAGTCTTGTGGTTGCGCGGTTGTCCCAGGTTGTCGCTCTATGAACCGGTCCTTATGGAGAGTGGCCAGCCAAGCACTAAGCACCGTGCTGGCCCCCTAAACCATGTTTCTAACAAAAACATCTTTTAAGGGCGCACAAACCACTCAAGCACACAGCACAGAGGGTCGGCTCCAGAATTAAGTTGCATAAGACCATTAATCAAATTAATTACAAAGGACCAAGGTTTGTTATAGCGCAGCAACCTAGCACAACTAACCAAAGATGCAACCCATAGGATATATATAAGGATATAAAAGTGGCTAGGAAGTCCTTATAGGTATACAGAATTAAAATGCAGTATGAAATTGTATTTAAGAGTGATAGGAGATTCATGTTATACTTGCCTTCCTCGTACTCTCCCGGCTGCTGCTCGAAGTGCTCGGAAGACGGCTGCTCCTGGTACTGATCCAAAGGCTCCGCGTCTACTCACGATTATCAAGCATAGTCCACACATACACACATGCACAAACAATAGCAACTATAAGAAAACAGTACAACATTACATAGAAACAGCACACCAAACTAGTCTAAAGCTATCCTACGCGTTACAACGATCGCGTGGATATAAAGAACACCTAAAACGGAGCTAAAACGCGAAAACTACGCTTGAAACAAGATCCAGGGACCTATTTGTAAGAAAACTGGAGATTCTAAGGGGTTCTGCACAAAAACCGAGGACTTAAACGTAAATAAACCCTAAACTCGGGGGCTAGCGCGAGAAAACACTGGATATGGACTGCGGGTTCAAAAATACAGGAAGCTCAGGGGTCTAAACGAGAAGAAAAGGACCTAACCGTAATTATTTTCGAACTACGGGTGGACTGCGGGTTGATTCTAAGGAAACTCAGGGGCTCTTTAACAAAACTGCCACAGCTGAAGGGGTACGCGGCTTCTAATAAGGGCGGTTGGATCTAAATCGAACGGTTTGGACGCATTCCGGTTCGGACGGTCCGATCTGAACAGAGGGGTCCGGACGGTCCGATCTGGATCGGACTGGTCCGATCTGATTGCCGTTTATGGACGGTCCGATCTGTCCGAGGGGGTCCGGTCCACTAGATCTTGATCGGAGGGCTGGGATAGAAGAGGTACGCGGATCTAATCCCGACCGCTGACTTCGGATCGGACGGCTCGGTTTGGGTCGGGGAGCACAGGCGGCGGCAAGAGACGCCGGCGATCAAGCCCGCGGCGGCGCGGCTCGGGAGCTCGCCGGAGACACGCGATCACGCGTTCCCGGGGACATTTCACGACGAGATCAAGCCTAGGGGGTAGAGCACAACGCGGGGAACCCATCTAGGCGCTCCAGAAGGTGAGATAGGGCTCGGGTAGGGGATTCCCGCGGCAAGGGCGGCTCGGGGCGGCAGTCACGCCGGCGTGCGCGCGTTCCGGGCGCTACGGCGGCCTAAAGACTAAGGGATCCGGCGCACAAGCACCTGGGGAAGGAGGGGAGGCTCACCAGAGGGTTGAAGAGACCGGAACTGCAGTGGGCGGAGGAGAACGACGACGGCCGGCGGCGGAACGGCTCGGCTCTCGCGGAGAGAGGTGGTGCCGGGGCTCGGGGGTTGACGCAGGGCCCTGAACAGCTACCTGATGACGAGGTGGAGCTACCGCAGCTCTTGGCTTGGGCTGGGAACCACCGGAGCTGTGGATTCGCGGCGGAGCAAAGGTGGGGGAACGCGGCGACGCAGAGGCTCGGGACGAGCGGGGCGCTAGGGTTAGAGGCGGCGCTGGTGGGGTTAGGTTCAAGGGAGGTCGCGGGGGAATAAGAGGAGCAGGCCAGAGGTCCCGGGGTAGGGTTACGGCGGGGAGGGGCTGGGGATCTCGGCCGTGCCGTTGCGCGGCCGTTACGCCGGGGAAGGAAGAGGAGAGGGGGAACAGAGCGCTGACAGGCCGGGACCAGCGGTCAGTGGGAGAGAGAGGGGAGGGCGCGCGAGCGGGAGGGGGAAGCGGCGCCGACACGCGGGCCCGGGAAATCAGACAGAGGGAGGAGGGAAGGGGCCGGCGCTGAGGGGGAACTGGGCTGTGGCGCGGCCCATGCGGGAGAGAGGGGAAAGGGCCCGGGGAGGAGAGGGAGAGAGGGAGAGGGGAGTGGAGAGCTGGGCTGGGCCAAGGGAGTGGGCTGCTCTCTTCTATTCCCTTTCCTTTCCTTTTTCTTTACTCCAACCATTCAAACAAAGCCAAAGTTTGAATTCAAACCCAACACAATTAAAACAATGCACCAGCATGAATGCACAATCAAGTTGATCTTATGATTAATTTTATTTTCCTGTGTTATAAAATTACTTTAAATGCGACAAAAATTAAAGAAAAGCATGGAAAATTTATTTAAGCCCAAATAATTTCATTAAAATTAGGGAAAATTTACCTTAGGGTGTTACAAACCTACCCCCCTTATAGGAATCTCGTCCCGAGATTCGGATAGGCTAGCTAGCAAAGAGGTCGGGATATGTCTTCCTCAGCTCGTCTTCTCGCTCCCAAGTAGCCTCATCCTCCGTGTGATGACTCCACTGAACACGGCACATCTTGACCTTCTTGTTTCTAGTAACTCTCTCAGATGTTTCCAGAATCTTCACTGGATGCTCAACATAGGTTAGATCTTCCTGCACCTCCAACCCTTCTATCGGTGCTTGCTCTACTGGCACTCTCAAGCACTTTTTCAGCTGAGACACGTGGAACACATCGTGCACTCCTGAGAGGTTGAGTGGCAACTCCAAACGATACGCCACCTCACCTTTCCGTTCCAACACCTTGAACGGACCAATGTATCGAGGAGCTAGCTTCCCTCGTACATTAAACCTGCGAATTCCCCTCATCGGCGAGACCTTCAGATATACATGATCACCCACTGCAAAGGTCAAATCTCGACGACGAACATCCGCATAGCTCTTCTGACGAGTCTGAGCGACCCTCAGATTTTCTCGCACCTGCTGTACCAGCTGTTCGGCCTCCTCAACAATATCCGGACCAAACACCTGCCTCTCACCAATCTGATCCGAATACAGCGGAGTCCTGCACTTCCGACCATACAGGGCCTCGAAAGGAGACTTCTTCAGACTGGCCTGATAACTGTTGTTATACGAAAATTCTGCATACGGCAGGCATTTATCCCAGCTGGTACCATACTGAATAGCGCAGGCCCGAAGCATATCCTCCAACACTTGGTTGGTTCTCTCTGTCTGCCCATCTGTCTGAGGATGATAAGCAGTACTGAAGCGCAGCTTCGTATCCAACGAATCGTGCAATTGCTCCCAGAACCGTGAAGTGAACTGAGATCCTCGGTCAGATATAATCTTCTTTGGAACACCATGCAGACAGACAATCCTGGAGATGTACAACTCTGCGAGTCTAGCACCGGAGTAAGTAGTGTTCACCGGAATGAAATGAGCAACCTTCGTCAACCGGTCCACTACTACCCATATGGAGTTGTACCCTTTCTGAGTACGAGGCAAGCCAACAATGAAGTCCATAGTGATTTCCTCCCATTTCCACTCTGGAATCTTCAACGGCTGCAATAACCCTGCTGGCCTCTGATGCTCTACCTTGACACGCTGACAAGTGTCACAGATAGCCACGTACTCCGCAACGGAACGCTTCATTCCATACCACCAGAATCTTTCCTTCAGGTCGTAATACATCTTCGTGCTACCAGGATGGATAGAATATGCTGTATCATAAGCCTCACTCAGAATCAACTTCCTGAGATCTGCCACATCCGGCACACATATACGACCCTTGTACCACAAGGTACCCTGATCATCCTCTCTGAAATGAGGAGCCTTGCCAATCTTGAGCAACTCACGAATCTCCTGCAGCTTCTTATCTTCCTTCTGATGTTGCCTGATCTCGGCCTCCAGAGTGGGTTCTGCCTCGAACGAGGTACCCGAGGTATGATGCAAGAAACCCAGGCTCAACTGCTCAAACTCCTCGCATAACTCCTGAGGCATCTGAAAAGCCACGGCCATGTTAACATAGCTCTTCCTGCTCAGAGCATCTGCTACAACATTGGCCTTGCCCGGATGATAGTGAATCTCCAAGTCATAATCCTTGACCAATTCTAGCCATCTTCTCTGCCGCATATTCAGCTCGCTCTGAGTGAAAATGTACTTGAGGCTCTTGTGATCGGTGTAAATATCACACCTCTGCCCAAACAAGTAATGCCTCCATATCTTCAGAGCATGCACAACTGCGGCTAACTCCAAATCATGAGTGGGATAGTTCAGCTCGTGCCGGCGCAACTGTCGCGAAGCATAAGCTATCACTCTGCCTTCCTGCATCAGGACGCAACCAAGACCATCCCTCGAAGCATCACAATACACTGTGAACGTCTTGCTCTGGTCTGGCAGAGTAAGGACTGGCGCCGTAGTCAACCTCCTCTTCAGCTCCTCGAAGGCCTTCTGACGCTCATCAGTCCAACAGAAATCCACACCCTTCTCTAGCAAGGAAGTCAAAGGTTTCGCAATCTTGGAGAAATTCTCAATGAACCTCCGATAATAACCTGCTAAGCCCAGAAAAGAGCGGACTTCCTTCACCGTCTGCGGTACAACCCAGTCAAGCACATCCTTCACCTTTCCGGGGTCCACAGCAATACCTCCCTTGGAGATAACATGACCGAGGAATGGAACCTCGTCAATCCAGAACTCGCACTTGCTGAGCTTGGCATACAGCTTGTGCTCTCTGAGCCTCTGCAACACAAGCCTCAGATGCTTCTCATGCTCCACTTCTGTCTTGGAATATATCAGGATATCATCAATAAATATCACCACGAAGGTGTCCAGATAATCCATGAAAACCTTGTTCATCAGATGCATGAAGAAAGCCGGAGCATTAGTCAAGCCGAAGGACATGACCGTATACTCGTATAGCCCATACTTGCAGGTGAATGCCGTCTTCGGAATATCCTCAGAACGAATCCTCAGCTGATGATACCCAGAACGAAGATCGATCTTCGAGAATACACAAGCACCCTGAAGCTGATCAAAGAGATCCTCAATACGGGGCAATGGATGCTTGTTCTTGATGGTGACTGCATTCAGATCCCGATAATCGACGCACATCCTCTTCGCACCATCCTTCTTCTCTACAAGCAATACAGGAAAAGCCCAAGGAGAGAAACTGCGACAGATATAACCCTTAGCTAGCAACTCGTCGACAGTCTTCTTAACCTCCTTATGCTCGACAGGAGCCATACGATAGGGCCTCTTAGCAATAGGAGCTGTGCCAGGCAAGAGATCAATAGAAAACTCAATGTCGCGATCAGGCGGCATACCTGGCAGATCATCCGGAAAGACATCCGGGAATTCAGACACCACGCGAATACCATCCGTGGGTCTAACCTCCATCTGATGAAGAAATCCAGAAGGCTCTGTGGCACCAACAGTGACCTCCTGACCATCCGGTGCTGACATAAGAACTGTCCTCTGAGCACAATCTATCCGGACTCCCCACTTAGCAAGAGTCTCCATCCCGAGGATCACATCAATACCCTTGGTGTCTAGCACCATTAGATTCGCACTGAAATCTACCCCCCTTATGGCCACACTGACTCTGGGACAGAAGACATGAGACCTCAACTGTCCTCCCGGTGAAGATACTAACATGCACCTCTTTAATGTGCTAGTAGGAATACCATGATGCTCAACAAAAGACTGGGTGATGAAAGAATGCGTAGCACCAGTATCAAAAAGCACTGTAGCAGGATGGGTGTTGACCATGAACGTACCAATAACCACGTTAGGAGCTTCGGCCGCTGACTCGGCCGTCACGTGGTTCACCCTGCCCTGAGCTGGGGCCTTGGACTGAGCTGCACGGCCCTGCTGTCCTGCCTGTGCCTTCCGAGGGCAGACGTTGGCGTAGTGCCCTGGCTCGCCGCAGTGGAAGCACACTCGCGGAAATGCAGCGGCCTGCTGCCCAGGAGGAGGAGTGGGCGCTCCCTGCCTCTGAGCTGGTGGAGCCGGAGGCGCTGGAAGCCTCTGGCCCTGTCCCGCCTGCTGCTGCTACTGAGGACGAGGCGGAAGCTGCTGCCGCTGCTGGTACTGCTGGGGCGGCCTCTGCTGCTGCTGAGGTGGATGCTGATAGCGGGGACGAGTGTTGCTGCCCGAAGAGGATGGAGCCATCTTCCTCTTCTTATCCTCAATCTCCCGGCGCTTGCGCTCGGTGTTGAGGGCCGCATCAACCAGCTGGTTGAAGTTGTCGAAGCGGTGGTTCAGCAGCGCATACTGGATGTGATCATCCAGTCCCTCCTTGAAGTACTCCTGCTTATCGCTATCACGAGCGACGTCAACAGGGGCGTAGCGGGCAAGCTGAAGGAAACGGTCACGGTACTCCGTCACCGTCATCGATCCCTGAAATAACGGACACAGATAACAAGGATAGAAATCACTCATTTGGTCAGGTTTTACGAAAGAAATCAAGGATAGATCAAGCTCAAAAGGAATGGTTGTGAATTTCCGTTAAATTTTACCTGCTTAAGGGCACGGAACTCCTTCTGCTTCAACTTCATGATGCCCTCAGGAATGTGATGGTTCCTGAAACGCTCACGGAACTGGTCCCACGTGAGAGCCTCACGATCCCGAGCTGGGTAGGACTCCCACCAGTCAAGAGCGGAGCCTCGCAGCTGCCCGGCTGCGTAAAGGACTCGCTCACGGTCGTCGCACTGCGCAACAACCAACTGGCGCTCCACGGAACGAAGCCAGTCGTCCGCCTGGAGTGGGTCCGTGGCGTGAGAGAAGGTCGGAGGGTGACCTCTCAGAAAGTCCGCACGCCTATCACGGGGCTGAGGTGGCGGAGGAGGCGGTGGCTGAGCGTGGATCTGCTGCAGAGCCTGAACAGTATTGTTCAGGGTCGCCATCATCTGCATCTGAAGTTGGAAGAACTGCTCCGGGGTCAGTGGTGGAGGCATCGGTAACGGCTGACCAGTACTCTGGTTGTTCTGCTCCTGCGGGTCAGAACCGGAACCGGTGCGCCTGGTGTTCACCATCTGATTGCAACAAACGAAATTTATGAGAAAAGAATATCGTGCAGCTGCGGATATGAAACTTCGGAAGGATATGACAGAAAGAAAGGAATATAGGTTTTACCCCCAACGTTCTAACTCAATTTTATTATTTAGTTCAAGTGGGGTTAGGTCGATTTGCATGAACAAGTTTAACTACTAGCCTATGCAATCAACCAAAAATCCAAATCAGACATTTGCACAATAACAAACATTCAATATTCACAACTTAGTCGAGTTTTCCACACTACTCGACTAACACACTCGTTCTAGCGTATTTCATAGGGACAACCTAAACTTATAAATCACAGGATTAGGCGTCTCGGGCCAACGTCTACGGAAAACTCAAGCTTTTTCTCAGAAAGGACAGGAGAGAGATAGCAAATCAAAGACTTAAGACTCAAGGAATAGAAGCAGAAACATGATGGTTGAGGATTTGCGGAGGCAAGCAAGAGAAAAGAAGTCCTGAACTCGACCAATTCTACCTAGGCTTCGTCCTACAGTCAACACGGCTCTGATACCAATCTGTCATACCCGATTTATAAGAACATAAATCGAGCAATCATATATGCGCCAGGATCAAGTCACGCATATATACAACAGATTATCAAGATATCACAACACATGTCACGAATAACGTTAATATAAATCGTAAATAAATCATGAATAAATTATTTTATTACAACCGAATCAAGAATCGGTTCAAGAGTTGCGGAAGCGTAAAAGAAATACATGAAGAGCTGGGCGCCACAGGGACGTCGACTGGGAGACAAACGCCTAGAAGTCGTCGAAGCTGCTGACGTAGTCCTCCACGTTGCCGGGCACTGAGCAGCAGTCGAAGATATCCGAAGTAGAACAGAAGAGTAGAGAGGCAAGTGTGAGTACAAACTAGTACTCAACAAGTGTAACACGAGCATGAGGCTCTAAGGTTAGCTGACTCAACTGCATTAGCTTTTAGTCTTGGCATATTTTATTAAAGCTAATTACTACAAGTGGATGAATTACCATAAGCCCAATTGCATAATAAATTAATCAATATTAATTAAGAACTACTGAGAACCATCCAAACCAAAACCACCCGGGGAATCTCCCTCGTCAAAGGTTGATAACCCACTAATCAGACGGAGGATCTGGGCCGCTCATGACTGTGAGCACAGCTGATATATCAGTTTTACACTCTCGAGAGGTTGCACAACTTTACCCACAAGTCGTGAGCTACACTAGTTGTTCATCACACTTCCTTAGGTGAGATGGCTAGCAAGCACACTACGAGACTGTTACAAAGGACCACGTTGGTAAGGTGTAACCGCTAAGGATTCTGGATCAGCGACGATGGGGCCCACCTCCGGGGTACAAGACACACAGCACAGACCAAGCCGGAGGAGCAGGGACCATTGAAGCTTACCACCCCTCTTGCCCACGCAGGTAAGTTACTCCCGAACCAAAATGACCTAATTAATAAGTCAAGACCGTCCCATACCAGTCTTGTGGTTGCGCGGTTGTCCCAGGTTGTCGCTCTATGAACCGGTCCTTATGGAGAGTGGCCAGCCAAGCACTAAGCACCGTGCTGGCCCCCTAAACCATGTTTCTAACAAAAACATCTTTTAAGGGCGCACAAACCACTCAAGCACACAGCACAGAGGGTCGGCTCCAGAATTAAGTTGCATAAGACCATTAATCAAATTAATTACAAAGGACCAAGGTTTGTTATAGCGCAGCAACCTAGCACAACTAACCAAAGATGCAACCCATAGGATATATATAAGGATATAAAAGTGGCTAGGAAGTCCTTATAGGTATACAGAATTAAAATGCAGTATGAAATTGTATTTAAGAGTGATAGGAGGTTCATGTTATACTTGCCTTCCTCGTACTCTCCCGGCTGCTGCTCGAAGTGCTCGGAAGACGGCTGCTCCTGGTACTGATCCAAAGGCTCCGCGTCTACTCACGATTATCAAGCATAGTCCACACATACACACATGCACAAACAATAGCAACTATAAGAAAACAGTACAACATTACATAGAAACAGCACACCAAACTAGTCTAAAGCTATCCTACGCATTACAACGATCGCGTGGATATAAAGAACACCTAAAACGGAGCTAAAACGCGAAAACTACGCTTGAAACAAGATCCAGGGACCTATTTGTAAGAAAACTGGAGATTCTAAGAGGTTCTGCGCAAAAACCGAGGACTTAAACGTAAATAAACCCTAAACTCGGGGGCTAGCGCGAGAAAACACTGGATATGGACTGCGGGTTCAAAAATACAGGAAGCTCAGGGGTCTAAACGAGAAGAAAAGGACCTAACCGTAATTATTTTCGAACTACGGGTGGACTGCGGGTTGATTCTAAGGAAACTCAGGGGCTCTTTAACAAAACTGCCACGGCTGAAGGGGTACGCGGCTTCTAATAAGGGCGGTTGGATCTAAATCGAACGGTTCGGACGCATTCCGGTTCGGACGGTCCGATCTGAACAGAGGGGTCCGGACGGTCCGATCTGGATCGGACTGGTCCGATCTGATTGCCGTTTATGGACGGTCCTATCTGTCCGAGGGGGTCCGGTCCACTAGATCTTGATCGGAGGCTGGGATAGAAGAGGTACGCGGGATCTAATCCCGACCGCTGACTTCGGATCGGACGGCTCGGTTTGGGTCGGGGAGCACAGGCGGCGGCAAGAGACGCCGGCGATCAAGCCCGCCGCAGCGCGGCTCGGGAGCTCGCCGGAGACACGCGATCACGCGTTCCCGGGGACATTTCACGACGAGATCAAGCCTAGGGGGTAGAGCACAACGCGGGGAACCCATCTAGGCGCTCCAGAAGGTGAGATAGGGCTCGGGTAGGGGATTCCCGCGGCAAGGGCGGCTCGGGGCGGCGGTCACGCCGGCGTGCGCGCGTTCCGGGCGCTACGGCGGCCTAAAGACTAAGGGATCCGGCGCACAAGCACCTGGGGAAGGAGGGAGGCTCACCAGAGGGTTGAAGAGACCGGAACTGCAGTGGGCGGAGGAGAACGACGACGGCCGGCGGCGGAACGGCTCGGCTCTCGCGGAGAGAGGTGGTGCCGGGGCTCGGGGGTTGACGCAGGGCCCTGAACAGCTACCTGATGACGAGGTGGAGCTACCGCAGCTCTTGGCTTGGGCTGGGAACCACCGGAGCTGTGGATTCGCGGCGGAGCAGAGGTGGGGGAACGCGGCGACGCAGAGGCTCGGGACGAGCGGGGCGCTAGGGTTAGAGGCGGCGCTGGTGGGGTTAGGTTCAAGGGAGGTCGCGGGGGAATAAGAGGAGCAGGCCAGAGGTCCCGGGTAGGGTTACGGCGGGGAGGGGCCGGGGATCTCGGCCGTGCCGTTGCGCGGCCGTTACGCCGGGGAAGGAAGAGGAGAGGGGGAACAGAGTGCTGACAGGCCGGGACCAGCGGTCAGTGGGAGAGAGAGGGGAGGGCGCGCGAGCGGGAGGGGAAGCGGTGCCGACACGCGGGCCCGGGAAATCAGACAGAGGGAGGAGGGAAGGGGCCGGCGCTGAGGGGGAACTGGGCTGTGGCGCGGCCCATGCGGGAGAGAGGGGAAAGGGCCCGGGGAGGAGAGGGAGAGAGGGAGAGGGGAGTGGAGAGCTGGGCTGGGCCAAGGGAGTGGGCTGCTCTCTTCTATTCCCTTTCCTTTCCTTTTTCTTTACTCCAACCATTCAAACAAAGCCATTTGAATTCAAATAAGTTTGAATTCAAACCCAACACAATTAAAACAATGCACCAGCATGAATGCACAATCAAGTTGATCTTATGATTAATTTTATTTTCCTGTGTTATAAAATTACTTTAAATGCGACAAAAATTAAAGAAAAGCATGGAAAATTTATTTAAGCCTAAATAATTTCATTAAAATTAGGGAAAATTTACCTTAGGGTGTTACAGCCGGCCACCGGAGCTCGGCTCCCGCGGCGGAGGCTCGCCGGAGACACGCGATCTCGCGTTCCCGGGGATGGTTCACGACGAGATCAAGCCCGGGAGGTTCAGCACAACACGGGAACCTGGCTGGGCACTTATGGAGATGGTTTTGGGCTCGGTTAGGGCAGAACGACGGCGAGAGCGGCTCGGGGCGGCGGACATTGCCGGCGAGCAGCGTTCCGGGCGCTACGGTTAGCTAAAGGCGACGACATCTGGTGCAAAAGTACCAGGGGAAGGAGGCGAAGCTCACCGAGGGGCTGTGGAGGCCAGAGATGCGACGGAGGGAGGAAGACGACGACGACCGGCGGCGGAAGGGCTCGGGCTCTCGCGGAGGGAGATGATGCCGGGGTGCTCCAGGCTCCTGGACCCCACGGATCGACGCGTGGTGCTCCTGCGAAGCCGGCGGAGGGGTCAGCGGGACCGGAGCGGCACCGGCGGTGAGCAATTGCCACGGCGGCGAGCTTACCCGAGACGGCGTTCGAGCTAAATTCCGACGTGCCCGTGGGTGGAGGTCGAGGTCAGAGAGCTTGGAGTCGATCCTGGGCCTGAGGCGGGGCTTCCGCGGCAGCTCTGGTGACCCGAAGCGCAGCAGGACGGCCGGTCCACGACGGAGCAGAGGTGCTGCACGGCGGGGCAAGCGAGCGGCGGCGCTAGGGCTTCGGTGGCGGCTATAGCGGCGAGGGTAGGAGACAGAGGAGGTTGGGGATCCTACTTGTAGGGGGAAGAAGCACCCTTGGTGTGCGGACCCAGGGAAAGGAGCTCGCCGGGGATATCGGGGGGAAGTTGAGCGCCGGAGAGGAAAGGGAAGGGAAGAGGAAGGCGCTGACGCGCGGGGCCGGCCTGGCAGAGAGAGAAAGGGAGAGAGGAGAGAGCGGGCGCGCGAGCGGAAGCTGGCGCCGACAAGCGGGCCTGGGGTGGCAGCGAGAGAGAGAGGAGGGAGTGCATGGGGTGGCCGGGCTGGGGAAGAAGTGGGCCGGGCGGCCCAAGCGGGGAGGGGAGAGAAGAGAGGGGCCCGAGGGGGAGGAGGGGGAGCTGGGCCGCGGGGAGGGAGCCGGCCCAAGAGGGTTTGGGCTGACTGGGCTGGGCTCTTTTCTTTCTCTCCTTTCCTTTTTCTTTTCCTTCTTCTTTCCTATACTCAACTAATTCAAACAAATCTAATTGAATTCAAAATACAATTTGAATTCAAACCTATAACTCAACACAAATAAAACAATGCTGCAGCATGAATGCACAAACAATTTAATCCTATGATACATTTTATTTTCTTGTGTTATAAATTGCTTTAAATGCAAGATAAATTAGAGAAAAACCCTAGAAATTTTATTTAAGCCCAAATAAATTCCTTAAAAAATTAGGGAATTACATTAGGGTGTTACAAACCTACCCCCTTACCGGAATCTCGTCCCGAGATTCGGATAGGCTAGCTAGCAAAGAGATCGGGATATGTCTTTCTCAACTCATCTTCTCGCTCCCAAGTAGCCTCATCCTCCGTGTGATGACTCCACTGAACGCGGCACATCTTAATTTTCTTGTTTCTGGTAACTCTCTCGGACGTCTCCAGAATCTTCACCGGATGCTCGATGTAGGTCAGATCCTCCTGCACATCTAACCCTTCTAGCGGTGCTTGCTCTTCTGGCACCCTCAAGCACTTCTTCAGCTGAGACACGTGGAACACATCGTGCACTCCTGAGAGGTTGGGAGGCAACTCCAATCGATATGGCACCTCACCCTTCCGTTCCAACACCTTGAACGGACCGATGTATCGAGGGGCTAGCTTCCCTCTCACATTAAACCTGCAGATTCCACTCATCGGCGAGACCTTTAGGTACACATGGTCACCCACTGCAAAGGTCAGATCTCGACGACGAACATCCGCGTAGCTCTTCTAACGAGTCTGAGCGACCCTCAGGTTCTCGCGCACCTGCGGTACCAACTATTCTGCCTCTTCGACAATATCTGGACCGAATACCTGCCTCTCACCAATCTGATCCCAATACAGCGGAGTCCTGCACTTACGACCATACAGGGCCTCGAAAGGGGATTTCTTCAGACTAGCTTGGTAACTGTTGTTATACGAAAACTCCGCATAAGGCAGGCACTTATCCCAGCTGGTACCATACTGAATAGCACAAGCTCGAAGCATATCCTCCAACACTTGGTTGGTTCTCTCTATCTGCCAATATGTCTGAGGATGATAAGCAGTACTGAAGCGTAGCTTTGTATCCAACGAATCATGCAACTGCTCCCAGAACCGTGAAGTGAACTGAGATCCTCGGTCAGATATGATCTTCTTAGGAACACCACGCAGACAGACAATCCTGGAAATGTACAACTCTGCGAGTCTAGCGCCGGAGTAAGTAGTGTTCACCGGAATGAAGTGGGCAACCTTCGTCAACCGATCCACCACTACCCATATGGAGTTGTACCCTTTCTGAGTTCGAGGCAAGCCAACGATGAAGTCCATAGTGATCTCCTCCCATTTCCACTCTGGAATCTTCAGCGGCTGCAATAGACCTGCTGGCCTCTGATGCTCTGCCTTGACACGCTGACAAGTGTCACAGATAGCCACGTACTCCGCAACTGAACGCTTCATTCCATACCACCAGAATCGTTCCTTGAGATCATAATACATCTTCGTGCTGCCTGGATGAATGGAATATGCCGTATCATGAGCCTCACTCAGGATCAGCTTCCTGAGATCTCCTACATCCGGCACACATATCCGACCCTTGTACCACAAGGTACCCTGATCATCCTCCCTGAAATGAGGTGCTTTGCCAATCTTGAGCAGTTCACGGATCTCCTGCAGCTTCTTATCATCTTTCTGATGCTGCCTGATCTCGGTCTCTAGAGTGGGTTCTGCCTCGAATGATGTACCCGAGGTGTGATGCAAGAAACCCAGACTCAACTGCTCAAACTCCTCGTATAACTCCTGAGCCATCTGAAAAGCCACGGCCATGTTAACATAGCTCTTCCTGCTCAGAGCATCTGCTACAACATTAGCCTTGCCCGGATGATAGTGAATCTCCAGGTCATAATCCTTGACTAACTCTAGCCATCTTCTCTGCCGCATGTTCAGCTCACTCTGAGTGAAAATGTACTTGAGGCTCTTGTGATCAGTGTAAATGTCACACCTCTACCCAAACAAGTAATGCCTCCATATCTTCAGAGCATGCACAACTGCGGCTAACTCCAGATCATGAGTGAGATAATTCAGCTCGTGCCGGCGCAACTGCCGCGAGGCATAAGCTATCACTCTGCCTTCCTGCATCAGGATGCAACCAAGACCATCCCTCGAAGCATCACAATACACTGTGAACGTCTTGCTCTGGTCTGGCAGAGTAAGGACTGGCACCGTAGTCAACCTCTTCTTCAGCTCCTCGAAGGCCTTCTGATGCTCATCAGTCCAAGAGAAATCCACACCCTTCTCTAGCAAGGAAGTCAAAGGCTTCACAATCTTAGAGAAATTCTCAATAAACCTCCAATAATAACCTGCTAAGCCCAGAAAAGAGCGGACTTCCTTCACCGTCTGCGGTAAAACCCAGTCAAGCACATCCTTCACCTTCCCGGGGTCCACAGCAATACCTCCCTTGGAGATGACATGACCGAGGAAAGGGACCTCGTCAATCCAGAACTCGCACTTGCTGAGCTTGGCATACAGCTTGTGCTCTCTGAGCCTCTGCAACACATGCCTCAGATGTTTCTCATGCTCTGCTTCTGACTTGGAATATATCAGGATATCATCAATGAATATCACCACAAAGGTGTCCAGATAATCCATAAAAACCTTGTTCATCAGATGCATGAAGAAAGCCGGAGCATTTGTCAAGCCAAAGGACATGACCGTATACTCGTATAGCCCATACTTGCAGGTGAATGCCGTCTTCGGAATATCCTCGGAACGAATCCTCAGCTGATGATACCCGGAACGCAGATCAATCTTCGAGAATACACAAGCACCCTGAAGCTGATCAAAGAGATCCTCAATACGGGGCAATGGATGCTTGTTCTTGATGGTGACTGCATTCAGATCTCGATAATCGACGCACATTCTCTTCGCGCCATCCTTCTTCTCTACAAGCAATACAGGAAAAGCCCAAGGAGAGAAACTGCGACGCATATAACCCTTAGCTAGCAACTCGTCGACAGTCTTCTTAACTTCCTCATGCTCAACAGGAGCCATACGATAGGGCCGCTTAGCAATAGGAGCTGTGCCAGGCAAGAGATCAATAGAAAACTCAATGTCGCGATCAGGCGGCATACCTGGCAAATCATCCGGAAAAACATCCGGAAATTCAGACACCATGCGAATACCATCCGTGGGTCTAGCCTCCATCTGATGAAGAAATCCAGAAGGCTCTGTGGCACCAACAGTGACCTCCTGACCATCCGGTGCTGACAGAAGGACCGTCCTCTGAGCACAATCTATCCGGACTCCCCACTTAGCAAGAGTCTCCATCCCGAGGATCACATCAATACCCTTGGTGTCTAGCACCATCAGATTAGCACTGAACTCTACCCCCTTATGACAACACTGACTCTGGGACAGATGACATGAGACCTCAACTGCCCTCCCGGTGAAGTCACTAACATGCCCCTCTTTAATGTGCTAGTATAAATACCATGATGCTCAACAAAAGACTGGGTGATGAAAGAATGCGTAGCACCAGTATCAAAAAGCACTGTAGCAAGATGGGTATTGACCATGAACGTACCAATCACCACGTTAGGAGCCTCGGCCGCTGTAACACCCTAAGGTAAAATTTCGAGATCTATAATGAATTTAATTGGGCTCCAGTAATTTTCTAAGGATTTATTTTGCCTAGCTTGTATTTATTTGTAATTTAATTCATAAAGAATTAAAATTTATTTAGGTTCAACATGTTTGTGCATTCATGCTGGCAAAAGTTTTATTTGGTTGAGTGCATAGGGGTTGAATTCAAATTTGGGTTGAATTCAAATAGAATCGAGTTGGTTTGAAAAAGAAAAGGGAGGAAACAGGAAAGTAGGTCAGTCATTCCTTCTTTTCTCTCAGTCATTCCTTCTATTCTCAGTCATTCCTTTTATTCTCAGTCATTCCTTCTATCCTCAGTCATTCCTTATATTCTCAGTCATTCCTTATATTCTCAGTCATTCCTTCTATTCTCAGTCATTTCCCCAGCTCGACCCCACCTGTCAGTCCCTTCTTCCTTCTTCCTGTACCGGCCGCGCAATGGCCCCCGAAACTTCCGGCGAGCTCTCTCGCTTCGGGCCCACACGCCAATGTGGGCCGCTGCCCTACAAGAAGGTTCCGCGCCCTAGAACCCTAAACCTAGCCGCAGCAGCACCTCTGGAGACCCGCAGCGCCGCCGCCTCCTTCTTCCCTCCGCCGCGCAGACGCCTCGGCCTCACCGCCGACCGGCCGTTCCACTGCACCCCGGACCACCACAACCCCCGGGTCCGCTCCCTCTCACCATCTCGAAGCTCCGCGAGCCCAGCATCGAAGCCCTACGCCTCGGCATCGACCGAATTTCCCGAAGGAACCTTCGACGGTGAGCCGCTCCGCCGTCGGAATTCTTCATCGTCGTTGCATCCTGATCCGTCTTAACCCCCTGGTTACCTCCGCAGGGAGTTCCCCGACCGATCCGCGCGTCCAAGGGACTTCGAGCCCCTCTGCAGCAGCCTTCCCCACGTGCGCCGCCGTCTCCGCCGCTCGGAGCTCGTCGCCGACCATCTTCCGCTGCCTCTCCGGCCTGTTCAGGCCCTCGGTGAGCATCAGCACATTCCCCTCTCCCTCTTACGCTAGCAATCATGAACCGTAGGCCGCAACTGAAGTCGCGACGCCATCACCGGCGTGCGCCGCCGTGCAGACCCGCCGTCCCCACGAGCCCAACCAGATCGGACCAGTCCGATCCAGATCGGACCGTCCGAACCCCGCTGTTCAGATCGGACCGTCCGACCGGAATGCGTCCGAACCGTTCGATTTAGATCCAACTGCCCGGATTAGAAGCCGCGTACCCTCCCTTCAGCCATGGCAGTTTTGTTAAAGAGCCTTGCCCTTTTGAGGAATTAACCCGCCGTCCATCTCTAGTTCAAAAGTTTTCGCAGACAGGTCCTTTCCTTCCATTTTAACCCCTGAGCTTCCTGGAATTAGTGCCCGCAGTCCATGCCTTGTATTTTCATGTGTTAGCCCCTGCGTCTAGCCTTTAATCACGTTTAAGCCCCTGGTTTTTCGCAGAAACCCCTGGAAGTTCTGTTTTTCTCGCAGATAGGTCCCTGAACCTTATTTTAGCCCTAGATTTCGCGTCTTAGCTCCGTTTTAGGTGATTCTTGCGCTCTCGCGATTGTTGTAATGCATAGAATAGTTCTAGGCCAGTCTTGTGTGCTGTTCTACTGTATCGGTGTACTGTTTTCTTATAGTTGCTATGGTTTGTGCATGTGTGTATGTGTGGACTATGCTTGATGATCGTGAGTAGACGCGGAGCCTTTGGACGAGTACCAGGAGCAGCCATCTTCCGAGCAGTTCGAGAGCAGCCAGGAGAGTACGAGGAAGGCAAGTATAATATGAACCTCCTATCACATTTAAATACAATTTTATACTGCATTTTAATACTGTATGCCTATAAGGACTTTCCTAGCCACTTAATTACCCTTTTATATATATCCTTTGGGTTGCATTTTGGTTAGTTGTGCTAGGTTGCTGCGCTACAACATATCTGGGTCCTTCTTAATTAATTTGATTAATGGTCTTATGCAACTTAATTCTGGAGCCGACCCTCTGTGCTGTGTGCTTGAGTGGTTCGTGCGTCCTTAAAAGATGTTTTTGTTAGAAACATGGTTTAGGGGGCCAGCACGGTGCTTAGTGCTTGGTTGGCCACTCTCCATAAGGACCGGTTCATAGAGCGACAACCTGGGACAACCGCGCAACCACAAGACTGGAATGGGACGGTCTTGACTTACTAATTAGGTCGTGTTGGTTCGGAAGTAACTTACCTGCGTGGGCAAGAGGGGTGGTAAGCTTCAATGGTCCCTGCTCCTCCGGCTTGGTCTGTGCTGTGTGTCTTGTACCCCCGGAGGTGGGCCCCATCGTTGCTGATCCAGAATCCTTAGCGGTTACACCTTACCAACGTGATCCTTTGTAACGGTCTCGTAGTGTGCTTGCTAGCCATCTCACCTAAGGAAGTGTGATGAACAACTAGCGTAGCTCACGACTTGTGGGTAAAGTTGTGCAACCTCTCGAGAGTGTAAAACTGATATATCAGCTGTGCTCACAGTCATGAGCGGCCCAGATCCTCCGTCTGATTAGTGGGGTTATCAACCTTTGATTAGGGAGATTCCCCGGGTGGTTTTGGTTTGGATGGTTCTCAGTAGTTCTTAATTAATATTGACTAATTTCTATGTAATGTGGGTTATGGTAATTCATCCACTTGTAGTAATTAGCTTAAATAAAACTTTGCCAAGACTAAAAGCTAATGCAGTTGAGTCAGCCAACCTTAGAGCCTCATAGTTTGTGTTATACTTGTTGAGTACGAGTTTGTACTCACTCTTGCCTTTCTACTCTTCTGTTCTCTTGGACATTTTCGACTGCTGATCAGTGCCCGGCAATGTAGAGGACTACGTCAGCGGCTTCGACGACTTCTAGGCGTTTGTCTCTCAGTCGACGTCGCTGTGGTGCCCAGCTCTTCATGTATCTCTTTTACACTTCCGCAACTCTTGAACCGATTCTTGATTCGGTTGTAATAAAATAATTCATTTACGGTTTATATTAATGTTATTCGTGATGTGTGTTGTGATATCTTGATGATTCTGTTGTATATATGCGTGACTTGATCCTGGCGCATATATGATTGCTCGATTTATGTTCTTTATAAATCGGGTGTGACAGGATTGGTATCAGAGCCATATCAACTGTAGGACGAAGCCTAGATAGATCTGGACGAGTATAGGACTTCTTTTCTCTGACCTTGCTTCCGCAAATCTTCAAACATCATTTCCTGTCTCTATTCCTTGAGTCTTAAGTCCTTGATTTGCTATCTTCCCTGCTTTTGCTGAGAGATAGCTTGCGCTTTCCGTAGATGTTGGCCTGAGTCGCCTAATCTTATAAGCTAAAAGTTTAGGTTGTCCCGATGGAAATACGCTAGAACGAGTGTGTTAGTCGAGTGGTGTGATAACTCGAATAAGTTGTGAATATTGAATGGTTGTTATTGTGCAAATGTATGATTTGGATCTTTGGTTGATTGCATAGTTTAGTAGTTAAACTTGTTCATGCAAATCGACCCTAACACAACTTGAACCAAAAATAATAAAATTGAGTTAGAACGTTGGGGGTAAAGCCTATATTCCTTTCTCTCTGACATATCCTTCCGAAGTTTATTTCCGCAGCTGCACAATATCTTCTTCTCATAAATTTCGTTTGTTGCAATCAGATGGTGAACACCAGGCGCACCGGTACCAGTCCTGACCAGCAGGAGCAGAACAACCAGAGCACTGGTCAGCCGCTGCCGATGCCACCACCACTGACCCCGGAGCAGTTCTTCCAGCTCCAGATGCAGATGATGGCGACCCTGAATGTCACACCCTAAAATATTTAATTTTAGGATGTGACTATCTTTTACAATATGTTCATCTATCAATAGAATTTTCTGAGAATTTTAAAGATTTTTCTGGCAATTATTCTATTTATCTGAGAGCTAGATCCATTTATTTTATTATTTGGAAAGCTCTAAAATTCTTTTTCATGAGTCCCAAATATTTTATTGCGAATCCTCGTGACCCAAATTAACTCCCGAGTTTTCCTCGGAAATTTTTGGGATTCTTCCGGATATATTTTTCGTGGTTTGAAATATTTATCTGGACTTTTCTAGATTTATTTTGAACTTAAAAATATGTTCTGGAAAATATTTATATTTTTGATTTTCATCGCAGTCGGACCGAGCCGTATCTTTGTTGTATATCCTTTTAACCTTGTCCTCTCTGAATCTTTAAGATGTCCCATCGAGTTCCTGATCCTCTAACCATTCTTCTCGATTAGATCATGCTTAAAAACGACGTCTCGTGGCTCGTCTTCGGTATTTTTCCGACGATGTTCGATCACCATCAGCTCCAACGACTCGGCCTGATCCTTTTCTTCTCTTTTCGCGCTCCCGAATAAATGGTTCACGTTCAACCAGCCCTGTCAGCTTGTTTTCGCGTTCGGCCCTTACCGGAACCTGTTTCGGCCCATAACCGAACTCGTTCAGCCATTCTTATTTCCTCTCTCCGTTACCTCTTCTTTCCTCTCTTTCGTTAAATCATGGGACCCGCTAGTCAGCCCAATCTCATTTCCCATGGCCAATCCGAACTCAAGAACGAGTCCCAGCCCGATGCGCCGTCGCGTCCTTATCCTCGTTCGAGTTGGAGCCCAGCACGATATCTCCAGCCCTATTTAAACGCGTCTTGCACCTCCTGTTCCCCGGTAGCCGGCCCTAATTTTCTCCCCTGCGTCGGCTCCTGCGTGCCCTATAAATTCGCGCGTAACCCTAGCCTCCTTTTTCCCTGTTGCCTCTCTCTCCCCCGGGTGCCCCTGTTGCTGCTGCCGGCCCTAGCCCCCATGCATCCTCTCCCTCCTCCTGCGCATCCACGAACAGATGCCGTCGCCGTTGCCCCTGCCTCCCTGCTGCTCGTGCCCCTGCGCAGCTAGCACCGCACGTCGCCATGCCCCTCCTTGCGCAGCCTGCAGGCCGGTCCTGCCGTGCGCTGCACCCCCTGCTGCCGTGCTGCTGTGGCCCATTGCGCACACCAGAACGCCGCCAGCTCCCGTGCGTCCTTTCCCTCTCCTGGCGCAGCACCGCCCCCTCCTGCAGCTGCAGCCCCCCCTGCCCAGGTGCGTAGCAGACAGCCACCAGTGCAGGAACGGAACAGAGACAGCAGCCAGAAACGAAACAGACAGCCGCCGCCCATCTTCTCGAGTCAAATTCGATCTCTACGATGCGTCCCCGCGGTAAGTAAGGTATGGAACGGAATCCCCTCGTCGTCCTCTTTCTTTTCCCCCACTTCCCGCGACCTCTCGTGCCCTAAATCGCCGGCAATTTGAGCTACAGTACCCGCTGGTCTCCATGGGAGGCTGATTCAAGCTTTTTGCAGATTGGTCCCTGGAAGATTATGTAATTACCGTGAAAATTTCCGTGTCTTGCAAAAATTGCAGAAAACCCCCTAGATCTTTTCCATCTTTTCAATCCAGCCCCACCATGGAATTTTTCAGGTCTAACCCTAATCTTTTCTGTATTTGTGAGCCCTATTTTCTGTGTCTTGTATTTCTTTTCAGCTAACCCTTGAAGTCTATAGTTAATTGCGTATAGGTCCTTGCAGCCTTGTTTTATGCGTAGTTTCCGCGTTTTAGATCCGTTTCGATCCGTTCTTTTGCGTTAGTCTTCTAAAACCCTAAGCTATCGTTTAGTAGCGTTGTTGTGCCGTGATTCCTGTTTTTAAAATTAGGTATCAATTTAATTTGAATAATATCCTCTCATCTAGTTTTCCGAAATAAAATCCAATTAAGTCTTTTCTCCGGTTTTCATAAGTAATGTTAACTCAATTAATATCAACTTAAATGTGTTTGTAATTTAATTTGTATAGTTCAACTCGAATCATAAAGTTATGCGTTTAGATGTTCTCACAAGTTTTCTTTTCTAATTAATTATTTAATTAGTGTAATTTATACATAGAGAATTGTATATAAAATTTGACTAAGTTCTATTTCGTCTTTATAAATGCAAATATAATATGAGTTAATTATAATTAGGGATATTCTCGTTTGAATATCTTTTACATTGGTTTTCTAAATTAAAATAAATGAAAGCCTATAGTTCTTTTATTTCTTTTTAATATAAATCTCCCGATAGCTGTATCTTTTCAACCCTAGCTCCGTTTTCCGTGTTTCTTTCTTTCTCGTGACCGTAGCAGCGAGCCTTATCCTTTAGTTCATTTTTTTAAAGCTTTTCTTTTGTTTGTTGTATTTGTTCTTAGTTGTTCTTGTTTGTTTGCTTGCTTGTATGCTTCGGTCGGATGCTTGTGTGACGTTAGAAGAAGCGCGATCCAAGAACTTTGAAGATTTAGAGTTTGAAGAACAAGAATTGAAGACTCTGAGCAGCTATTCTCTAAAAGAAAGGCAAGTGTTTCCTTGATCATGCTTTTGTCCTAATAATCACAATAAATACAATATTTTCTTTATATGCATGCATGTGTCCTAATTTTGATGGATCCTAATTAAGGATATGCCTAGTCTTTATGATCATTCCTTGTCAACCTGGGTTTTATCTCTATTGTTGGGTAGCTATTGCTTAGTTGCTTCAACTGGTTATGGTTTGGGAATAATATATAATCATGATGGCAACAATGATGATGTTATACTTGTTTTATCCATGTTCATGCTCTTGGTGATGTTAATCGCAAGATTATATATTTTAATTGGAACATGGAGAACCACCCAGGAAAACAGTGCAACCACAATACTATATGGCTCTGGTCTTGGCTGATTAATTAGAAACACTAGCTTATGACGATCTTACCGAAAGGGCAAGAGGGGTTGCATCGACGGGGTATAGCTCGGTCCTTTTGAGGCACATGGCTATGTGGTCCTTGGCTAAGGTATTTCCTCATTATGGAGGGTTATGACCGCTTTGGCTTGAAACCTTAGCGGATTATCATAAGTTAGGGAATCTTTGTAAAGGCCTCGTAGTGAATCCCTTGCCACTCACCTCGGAAGTGTTTAAGAGGCTAGCTACCTCGGGCAAATCGGGAGACACGAATTGTGGGTAAAGTGTACAACCTCTGCAGAGTGAAAACTGATATATCAGCCGTGCTCACGGTTAAGAGCGGCTTGGACCCTCACATGATTAATGAACTTGAAGATGAATTAAATCGTGGACCATGTTTATGGTTATGGTTTTTGTGGACCATGTTTATGGTTATGGTTATGCTTATGCTGTATCTCTTCTCTCTCTTTTAATGTGGATTTTGGTATGAACTTATACCTTAGTAATCAGGTGCTAATAAAATTTGACTAATTAAAATTGCTTATCGCAGTAAGCCAGTCAGCCTTTCCTTGCTTTTGGCCTTCATGTCATATAATTCCCAACACTTGCTGAGTACCAACCATAAGTGTACTCACGCTTGTTATAATTGCTGCTCAGAGGAGAAAGTGATCTGAAGTCTTTTGAAGATGATGCTGAGTTCTAGGCCAGCGCAACCCCCGGTCGATTGCCTGTGAAGTTTGGAGTCTACGTTTCCAGGATAAGCTGTATAACTCTGACAATCTTTATAGTCTTTTAGTTCTCTTTTCGTGATACTGTTGCTGATTATTCACTGATGAAGTCACTATATGTATGGAACTTGATCCTGGCATACATATAGTTATGCATTCGGTTTGTCTTTAAAAACCGGGTGTGACAGAGGTGGTATCAGAGCTGTGTCGACCGTAGAACGCCAGCCTAGATAGCAATGGTCGTTTTCTAAGATCTATTTTGACATAAAAGTCATATTTTACCATATCCTTGACCCTCTTGTTGTTTATTCCTCATCCTTCTTCATTTATCTCACCCTTGATGCTGCTTTTATCTAACTCTGTATTCTTTTCTTTTATTCCTTCATTTTGATTGCTTTTACAGCTCACAATTTCCTTGTCTGCTTGTACCCTCCATGGCATTGGTTATCTTGTATCCATTTTGTTCCAATTTACCTCCTCCTTGATTTCAAGTTTGGCCACTTTGGAAATCCCCTTGTCTTCTATTCCAAGTGGATTTATTTTTCTCCTCTCCTTTTGGTTACAAACGCTAGACTGTCCGACCTTGTACCCCGAAGAATGGAAGTAATCATCTACTACAAGAAGACAAGCTAGAGCAACTGAAGACTACACTGGACTCATAGGCGTTACACGCAAGAAGTCAATGTTCCGCCAGACAAGCTTAGAGAGATGCCTACATCAAGAATGCTGAAGATTTAGGATATGACCCATACTTAAGAGTTTCCCTTTTCAATTGTAAAACGCTAGTTTCGGTTGTTTGATAGTTTGTTTTGGTGTGCTTGTAATGCTTGTTGTTTTGCTCTTGGCTGCTTAGACTCCTTGTTTTTGCTTGTTGATGTGTTGTGGGACTTGTGCCTGCAATGACATCATTTCTCCCTTAGTTTTCTCAACCATGATATCTCACGTTCCAAAGCATAAGCCAGCAGAAAAGACCCAAACCCAAATTCCATCTTTTTGTCTCGATACCCATATTATCATATCGTTTTTCTCCTCGTCAGAAGCTCTTTGCCTTACCTCTCCTTTCTATCTCTAGACTTTATGAATCTCTTGTCAACACCATCTTCTTGCTCCTTAGCGAAAATTAGCACAGAAGATCCAAATCTATTTTCTCTATTTTTCTTGATACCCATCTTGTTACCTTTTCGCCTCCTTTCAACCGCAAGATTTTGTAAATCGTCAACCCCATCTGCTTCCAAGCATGTGAAGAAGACCTAATCATCTTCCCTCCTTTTCTTGTTACCCATCTTGCCATCCCGCCTTACTCCTTATAAAAAAAAACTCGGTGTTCTATCTCCCCCTTCCAAATCACCAGCCCTTAAGAATCTCTTGTCAACACCTTCTGCTCAATCCAACTGAAAGCGAGTGAAGATCCAAATCCAAATTCTCTCCTTTGTCGATACCCGCCTTGAAATCTTGTTGTCTTCTTGATGAAATCTTTTTGCCCTAGCTCTCGTCTTTGTCACCAACCCTTGCGAATCTCGGGACGAGATTCTGTTTAAGGGGGGTAGTTCTGTCACACCCTAAAATATTTAATTTTAGGATGTGACTATCTTTTACAATATGTTCATCTATCAATAGAATTTTCTGAGAATTTTAAAGATTTTTCTGGCAATTATTCTATTTATCTGAGAGCTAGATCCATTTATTTTATTATTTGGAAAGCTCTAAAATTCTTTTTCATGAGTCCCAAATATTTTATTGTGAATCCTCGTGACCCAAATTAACTCCCGAGTTTTCCTCGGAAATTTTTGGGATTCTTCCGGATATATTTTTCGTGGTTTGAAATATTTATCTGGACTTTTCTAGATTTATTTTGAACTTAAAAATATGTTCTAGAAAATATTTATATTTTTGATTTTCATCGCAGTCGGACCGAGCCGTATCTTTGTTGTATATCCTTTTAACCTTGTCCTCTCTGAATCTTTAAGATGTCCCATCGAGTTCCTGATCCTCTAACCATTCTTCTCGATCAGATCATGCTTAAAAACGACGTCTCGTGGCTCGTCTTCGGTATTTTTCCGACGATGTTCGATCACCATCAGCTCCAACGACTCGGCCTGATCCTTTTCTTCTCTTTTCACGCTCCCAAATAAATGGTTCACGTTCAACCAGCCCTGTCAGCTTGTTTTCGCGTTCGGCCCTTACCGGAAACTGTTTCGGCCCATAACCGAACTCGTTCAGCCATTCTTATTTCCTCTCTCCGTTACCTCTTCTTTCCTCTCTTTTGTTAAATCGTGGGACCCGCTAGTCAGCCCAATCTCATTTCCCATGGCCAATCCGAACTTAAGAACGAGTCCCAGCCCGATGCGCCGTCGCGTCCTTATCCTCGTTCGAGTTGGAGCCCAGCACGATATCTCCAGGCCTATTTAAACGCGTCTTGCACCTCCTGTTCCCCGGTAGCCGGCCCTAATTTTCTCCCCTGCGTCGGCTCCTGCGTGCCCTATAAATTCGCGCGTAACCCTAGCCTCCTTTTTCCCTGTTGCCTCTCTCTCCCCCGGGTGCCCCTGTTGCTGCTGCCGGCCCTAGCCCTCGTGCATCCTCTCCCTCCTCCTGCGCATCCACGAACAGATGCCGTCGCCGTTGCCCGTGCCTCCCTGCTGCTCGTGCCCCTGCGCAGCTAGCACCGCACGTCGCCATGCCCCTCCTTGCGCAGCCTGCAGGCCGGTCCTGCCGTGCGCTGCACCCCCTGCTGCCGTGCTGCTGTGGCCCATTGCGCACACCAGAACGCCGCCAGCTCCCGTGCGTCCTTTCCCTCTCCTGGCGCAGCACCGCCCCCTCCTGCAGCTGCAGCCCCCCCTGCCCAGGTGCGTAGCAGACAGCCACCAGTGCAGGAACGGAACAGAGACAGCAGCCAGAAACGAAACAGACAGCCGCCGCCCATCTTCTCGAGTCAAATTCGACCTCTACGATGCATCCCCGCGGTAAGTAAGGTATGGAACGGAATCCCCTCGTCGTCCTCTTTCTTTTCCCCCACTTCCCGCGACCTCTCGTGCCCTAAATCGCCGGCAATTTGAGCTACAGTACCCGCTGGTCTCCATGGGAGGCTGATTCAAGCTTTTTGCAGATTGGTCCCTGGAAGATTATGTAATTACCGTGAAAATTTCCGTGTCTTGCAAAAATTGCAGAAAACCCCCTAGATCTTTTCCATCTTTTCAATCCAGCCCCACCATGGAATTTTTCAGGTCTAACCCTAATCTTTTCTGTATTTGTGAGCCCTATTTTCTGTGTCTTGTATTTCTTTTCAGCTAACCCTTGAAGTCTATAGTTAATTGCGTATAGGTCCTTGCAGCCTTGTTTTATGCGTAGTTTCCGCGTTTTAGATCCGTTTCGATCCGTTCTTTTGCGTTAGTCTTCTAAAACCCTAAGCTATCGTTTAGTAGCGTTGTTGTGCCGTGATTCCTGTTTTTAAAATTAGGTATCAATTTAATTTGAATAATATCCTCTCATCTAGTTTTCCGAAATAAAATCCAATTAAGTCTTTTCTCCGGTTTTCATAAGTAATGTTAACTCAATTAATATCAACTTAAATGTGTTTGTAATTTAATTTGTATAGTTCAACTCGAATCATAAAGTTATGCGTTTAGATGTTCTCACAAGTTTTCTTTTCTAATTAATTATTTAATTAGTGTAATTTATACATAGAGAATTGTATATAAAATTTGACTAAGTTCTATTTCGTCTTTATAAATGCAAATATAATATGAGTTAATTATAATTAGGGATATTCTCGTTTGAATATCTTTTACATTGGTTTTCTAAATTAAAATAAATGAAAGCCTATAGTTCTTTTATTTCTTTTTAATATAAATCTCCCGATAGCTGTATCTTTTCAACCCTAGCTCCGTTTTCCGTGTTTCTTTCTTTCTCGTGACCGTAGCAGCGAGCCTTATCCTTTAGTTCATTTTTTTAAAGCTTTTCTTTTGTTTGTTGTATTTGTTCTTAGTTGTTCTTGTTTGTTTGCTTGCTTGTATGCTTCGGTCGGATGCTTGTGTGACGTTAGAAGAAGCGCGATCCAAGAACTTTGAAGATTTAGAGTTTGAAGAACAAGAATTGAAGACTCTGAGCAGCTATTCTCTAAAAGAAAGGCAAGTGTTTCCTTGATCATGCTTTTGTCCTAATAATCACAATAAATACAATATTTTCTTTATATGCATGCATGTATCCTAATTTTGATGGATCCTAATTAAGGATATGCCTAGTCTTTATGATCATTCCTTGTCAACCTGGGTTTTATCTCTATTGTTGGGTAGCTATTGCTTAGTTGCTTCAACTGGTTATGGTTTGGGAATAATATATAATCATGATGGCAACAATGATGATGTTATACTTGTTTTATCCATGTTCATGCTCTTGGTGATGTTAATCGCAAGATTATATATTTTAATTGGAACATGGAGAACCACCCAGGAAAACAGTGCAACCACAATACTATATGGCTCTGGTCTTGGCTGATTAATTAGAAACACTAGCTTATGACGATCTTACCGAAAGGGCAAGAGGGGTTGCATCGACGGGGTATAGCTCGGTCCTTTTGAGGCACATGGCTATGTGGTCCTTGGCTAAGGTATTTCCTCATTATGGAGGGTTATGACCGCTTTGGCTTGAAACCTTAGCGGATTATCATAAGTTAGGGAATCTTTGTAAAGGCCTCGTAGTGAATCCCTTGCCACTCACCTCGGAAGTGTTTAAGAGGCTAGCTACCTCGGGCAAATCGGGAGACACGAATTGTGGGTAAAGTGTACAACCTCTGCAGAGTGAAAACTGATATATCAGCCGTGCTCACGGTTAAGAGCGGCTTGGACCCTCACATGATTAATGAACTTGAAGATGAATTAAATCGTGGACCATGTTTATGGTTATGGTTTTTGTGGACCATGTTTATGGTTATGGTTATGCTTATGCTGTATCTCTTCTCTCTCTTTTAATGTGGATTTTGGTATGAACTTATACCTTAGTAATCAGGTGCTAATAAAATTTGACTAATTAAAATTGCTTATCGCAGTAAGCCAGTCAGCCTTTCCTTGCTTTTGGCCTTCATGTCATATAATTCCCAACACTTGCTGAGTACCAACCATAAGTGTACTCACGCTTGTTATAATTGCTGCTCAGAGGAGAAAGTGATCTGAAGTCTTTTGAAGATGATGCTGAGTTCTAGGCCAGCGCAACCCCCGGTCGATTGCCTGTGAAGTTTGGAGTCTACGTTTCCAGGATAAGCTGTATAACTCTGACAATCTTTATAGTCTTTTAGTTCTCTTTTCGTGATACTGTTGCTGATTATTCACTGATGAAGTCACTATATGTATGGAACTTGATCCTGGCATACATATAGTTATGCATTCGGTTTGTCTTTAAAAACCGGGTGTGACAGAGGTGGTATCAGAGCTGTGTCGACCGTAGAACGCCAGCCTAGATAGCAATGGTCGTTTTCTAAGATCTATTTTGACATAAAAGTCATATTTTACCATATCCTTGACCCTCTTGTTGTTTATTCCTCATCCTTCTTCATTTATCTCACCCTTGATGCTGCTTTTATCTAACTCTGTATTCTTTTCTTTTATTCCTTCATTTTGATTGCTTTTACAGCTCACAATTTCCTTGTCTGCTTGTACCCTCCATGGCATTGGTTATCTTGTATCCATTTTGTTCCAATTTACCTCCTCCTTGATTTCAAGTTTGGCCACTTTGGAAATCCCCTTGTCTTCTATTCCAAGTGGATTTATTTTTCTCCTCTCCTTTTGGTTACAAACGCTAGACTGTCCGACCTTGTACCCCGAAGAATGGAAGTAATCATCTACTACAAGAAGACAAGCTAGAGCAACTGAAGACTACACTGGACTCATAGGCGTTACACGCAAGAAGTCAATGTTCCGCCAGACAAGCTTAGAGAGATGCCTACATCAAGAATGCTGAAGATTTAGGATATGACCCATACTTAAGAGTTTCCCTTTTCAATTGTAAAACGCTAGTTTCGGTTGTTTGATAGTTTGTTTTGGTGTGCTTGTAATGCTTGTTGTTTTGCTCTTGGCTGCTTAGACTCCTTGTTTTTGCTTGTTGATGTGTTGTGGGACTTGTGCCTGCAATGACATCATTTCTCCCTTAGTTTTCTCAACCATGATATCTCACGTTCCAAAGCATAAGCCAGCAGAAAAGACCCAAACCCAAATTCCATCTTTTTGTCTCGATACCCATATTATCATATCGTTTTTCTCCTCGTCAGAAGCTCTTTGCCTTACCTCTCCTTTCTATCTCTAGACTTTATGAATCTCTTGTCAACACCATCTTCTTGCTCCTTAGCGAAAATTAGCACAGAAGATCCAAATCTATTTTCTCTATTTTTCTTGATACCCATCTTGTTACCTTTTCGCCTCCTTTCAACCGCAAGATTTTGTAAATCGTCAACCCCATCTGCTTCCAAGCATGTGAAGAAGACCTAATCATCTTCCCTCCTTTTCTTGTTACCCATCTTGCCATCCCGCCTTACTCCTTATAAAAAAAAACTCGGTGTTCTATCTCCCCCTTCCAAATCACCAGCCCTTAAGAATCTCTTGTCAACACCTTCTGCTCAATCCAACTGAAAGCGAGTGAAGATCCAAATCCAAATTCTCTCCTTTGTCGATACCCGCCTTGAAATCTTGTTGTCTTCTTGATGAAATCTTTTTGCCCTAGCTCTCGTCTTTGTCACCAACCCTTGCGAATCTCGGGACGAGATTCTGTTTAAGGGGGGTAGTTCTGTCACACCCTAAAATATTTAATTTTAGGATGTGACTATCTTTTACAATATGTTCATCTATCAATAGAATTTTCTGAGAATTTTAAAGATTTTTCTGGCAATTATTCTATTTATCTGAGAGCTAGATCCATTTATTTTATTATTTGGAAAGCTCTAAAATTCTTTTTCATGAGTCCCAAATATTTTATTGTGAATCCTCGTGACCCAAATTAACTCCCGAGTTTTCCTCGGAAATTTTTGGGATTCTTCCGGATATATTTTTCGTGGTTTGAAATATTTATCTGGACTTTTCTAGATTTATTTTGAACTTAAAAATATGTTCTAGAAAATATTTATATTTTTGATTTTCATCGCAGTCGGACCGAGCCGTATCTTTGTTGTATATCCTTTTAACCTTGTCCTCTCTGAATCTTTAAGATGTCCCATCGAGTTCCTGATCCTCTAACCATTCTTCTCGATCAGATCATGCTTAAAAACGACGTCTCGTGGCTCGTCTTCGGTATTTTTCCGACGATGTTCGATCACCATCAGCTCCAACGACTCGGCCTGATCCTTTTCTTCTCTTTTCACGCTCCCGAATAAATGGTTCACGTTCAACCAGCCCTGTCAGCTTGTTTTCGCGTTCGGCCCTTACCGGAAACTGTTTCGGCCCATAACCGAACTCGTTCAGCCATTCTTATTTCCTCTCTCCGTTACCTCTTCTTTCCTCTCTTTTGTTAAATCGTGGGACCCGCTAGTCAGCCCAATCTCATTTCCCATGGCCAATCCGAACTTAAGAACGAGTCCCAGCCCGATGCGCCGTCGCGTCCTTATCCTCGTTCGAGTTGGAGCCCAGCACGATATCTCCAGGCCTATTTAAACGCGTCTTGCACCTCCTGTTCCCCGGTAGCCGGCCCTAATTTTCTCCCCTGCGTCGGCTCCTGCGTGCCCTATAAATTCGCGCGTAACCCTAGCCTCCTTTTTCCCTGTTGCCTCTCTCTCCCCCGGGTGCCCCTGTTGCTGCTGCCGGCCCTAGCCCTCGTGCATCCTCTCCCTCCTCCTGCGCATCCACGAACAGATGCCGTCGCCGTTGCCCCTGCCTCCCTGTTGCTCGTGCCCCTGCGCAGCTAGCACCGCACGTCGCCATGCCCCTCCTTGCGCAGCCTGCAGGCCGGTCCTGCCGTGCGCTGCACCCCCTGCTGCCGTGCTGCTGTGGCCCATTGCGCACACCAGAACGCTGCCAGCTCCCGTGCGTCCTTTCCCTCTCCTGGCGCAGCACCGCCCCCTCCTGCAGCTGCAGCCCCCCCTGCCCAGGTGCGTAGCAGACAGCCACCAGTGCAGGAACGGAACAGAGACAGCAGCCAGAAACGAAACAGACAGCCGCCGCCCATCTTCTCGAGTCAAATTCGATCTCTACGATGCGTCCCCGCGGTAAGTAAGGTATGGAACGGAATCCCCTCGTCGTCCTCTTTCTTTTCCCCCACTTCCCGCGACCTCTCGTGCCCTAAATCGCCGGCAATTTGAGCTACAGTACCCGCTGGTCTCCATGGGAGGCTGATTCAAGCTTTTTGCAGATTGGTCCCTGGAAGATTATGTAATTACCGTGAAAATTTCCGTGTCTTGCAAAAATTGCAGAAAACCCCCTAGATCTTTTCCATCTTTTCAATCCAGCCCCACCATGGAATTTTTCAGGTCTAACCCTAATCTTTTCTGTATTTGTGAGCCCTATTTTCTGTGTCTTGTATTTCTTTTCAGCTAACCCTTGAAGTCTATAGTTAATTGCGTATAGGTCCTTGCAGCCTTGTTTTATGCGTAGTTTCCGCGTTTTAGATCCGTTTCGATCCGTTCTTTTGCGTTAGTCTTCTAAAACCCTAAGCTATCGTTTAGTAGCGTTGTTGTGCCGTGATTCCTGTTTTTAAAATTAGGTATCAATTTAATTTGAATAATATCCTCTCATCTAGTTTTCCGAAATAAAATCCAATTAAGTCTTTTCTCCGGTTTTCATAAGTAATGTTAACTCAATTAATATCAACTTAAATGTGTTTGTAATTTAATTTGTATAGTTCAACTCGAATCATAAAGTTATGCGTTTAGATGTTCTCACAAGTTTTCTTTTCTAATTAATTATTTAATTAGTGTAATTTATACATAGAGAATTGTATATAAAATTTGACTAAGTTCTATTTCGTCTTTATAAATGCAAATATAATATGAGTTAATTATAATTAGGGATATTCTCGTTTGAATATCTTTTACATTGGTTTTCTAAATTAAAATAAATGAAAGCCTATAGTTCTTTTATTTCTTTTTAATATAAATCTCCCGATAGCTGTATCTTTTCAACCCTAGCTCCGTTTTCCGTGTTTCTTTCTTTCTCGTGACCGTAGCAGCGAGCCTTATCCTTTAGTTCATTTTTTTAAAGCTTTTCTTTTGTTTGTTGTATTTGTTCTTAGTTGTTCTTGTTTGTTTGCTTGCTTGTATGCTTCGGTCGGATGCTTGTGTGACGTTAGAAGAAGCGCGATCCAAGAACTTTGAAGATTTAGAGTTTGAAGAACAAGAATTGAAGACTCTGAGCAGCTATTCTCTAAAAGAAAGGCAAGTGTTTCCTTGATCATGCTTTTGTCCTAATAATCACAATAAATACAATATTTTCTTTATATGCATGCATGTGTCCTAATTTTGATGGATCCTAATTAAGGATATGCCTAGTCTTTATGATCATTCCTTGTCAACCTGGGTTTTATCTCTATTGTTGGGTAGCTATTGCTTAGTTGCTTCAACTGGTTATGGTTTGGGAATAATATATAATCATGATGGCAACAATGATGATGTTATACTTGTTTTATCCATGTTCATGCTCTTGGTGATGTTAATCGCAAGATTATATATTTTAATTGGAACATGGAGAACCACCCAGGAAAACAGTGCAACCACAATACTATATGGCTCTGGTCTTGGCTGATTAATTAGAAACACTAGCTTATGACGATCTTACCGAAAGGGCAAGAGGGGTTGCATCGACGGGGTATAGCTCGGTCCTTTTGAGGCACATGGCTATGTGGTCCTTGGCTAAGGTATTTCCTCATTATGGAGGGTTATGACCGCTTTGGCTTGAAACCTTAGCGGATTATCATAAGTTAGGGAATCTTTGTAAAGGCCTCGTAGTGAATCCCTTGCCACTCACCTCGGAAGTGTTTAAGAGGCTAGCTACCTCGGGCAAATCGGGAGACACGAATTGTGGGTAAAGTGTACAACCTCTGCAGAGTGAAAACTGATATATCAGCCGTGCTCACGGTTAAGAGCGGCTTGGACCCTCACATGATTAATGAACTTGAAGATGAATTAAATCGTGGACCATGTTTATGGTTATGGTTTTTGTGGACCATGTTTATGGTTATGGTTATGCTTATGCTGTATCTCTTCTCTCTCTTTTAATGTGGATTTTGATATGAACTTATACCTTAGTAATCAGGTGCTAATAAAATTTGACCAATTAAAATTGCTTATCGCAGTAAGCCAGTCAGCCTTTCCTTGCTTTTGGCCTTCATGTCATATAATTCCCAACACTTGCTGAGTACCAACCATAAGTGTACTCACGCTTGTTATAATTGCTGCTCAGAGGAGAAAGTGATCTGAAGTCTTTTGAAGATGATGCTGAGTTCTAGGCCAGCGCAACCCCCGGTCGATTGCCTGTGAAGTTTGGAGTCTACATTTCCAGGATAAGCTGTATAACTCTGATAATCTTTATAGTCTTTTAGTTCTCTTTTCGTGATACTGTTGCTGATTATTCACTGATGAAGTCACTATATGTATGGAACTTGATCCTGGCATACATATAGTTATGCATTCGGTTTGTCTTTAAAAACCGGGTGTGACACTGAACAACACCGTTCGGGCTCTGCAGCAGATCCATGCCCAGCCACCGCCTCCACCGCCACCTCAGCCCCGTGATCGGCGTGCGGATTTCCTGAGAGGCCACCCTCCGACCTTCTCTCACGGCACGGACCCACTCCAGGCGGACGACTGGCTTCGTTCGGTGGAGCGCCAGTTGGTTGTTGCACAGTGCGACGACCGGGAGAGGGTTCTGTACGCAGCAGGGCAGCTGCGTGGCTCCGCTCTTGACTGGTGGGAGTCCTACCCAGCTCGGGACCGTGACCTCACGTGGGACCAGTTCCGTCAGCGCTTCAGGAACCACCACATTCCTGAGGGAATAATGAAGATGAAGCAGAAGGAGTTCCGTGCCCTTAAGCAGGTAAAATTGAAGGAAATTCTCTGCAATTTCTTTGGAGCTTCGACCTATCCTTGATTTCTTCCGTGAGCCTGATATATTGAGCGACTTCTATCCTTGTTATCTGTGTTTGTCAATTCAGGGATCGATGACGGTGACGGAGTACCGTGACCGTTTCCTTCAGCTGGCCCGTTATGCCCCTGCTGATGTCGCTCGTGATAGCGATAAGCAGGAGTATTTCAAGGAGGAACTAGATGATCACATCCAGTATGCGCTGCTGAACCACCGCTTCGACAACTTCAACCAGCTGGTTGATGCTGCCCTCAACACCGAGCGTAAGCGCCGGGAGATTGAGGACAAGAAGAGGAAGATGGCTCCATCCCCTTCGGGCAGCAACACTCGCCCCCGCTATCAGCAGCAGCAGCAGCAGCAGAGGCCGCCTCAGCAGTACCAGCAGCGGCAGCAGTACCCGCCTCGTCCTCAGCAGCAGCAGGCGGGACAGGGACAGAGGCTTCCAGCGCCTCCGGCTCCACCAGCTCAGAGGCAGGGAGCGCCCACTCCTCCTGCCGGGCAGCAGGCCGCTGCACTTCCTCGAGTGTGCTTCCACTGCGGTGAGCCGAGACACTACGCCAACGTCTGTCCCCGAAAGGCACAGTCAGGACAGCAGGGGCGCCCAGCTCAGCCCAAGGCCCCAGCTCAGGGCAGGGTGAACCACGTGACGGCTGAGTCAGCGGCCGAGGCTCCTAACATGGTGATTGATACGTTCATGGTCAATACCCACCCTGCTACAGTGCTTTTTGATACTTGTGCTACGCATTCTTTCATCACCCAGTCCTTTGTTGAGCATCATGGCATTCCTACTAGCACGTTAAAGAGGTGCATGTTAGTATCTTCACCGGGAGGGCAGTTGAGGTCTCATGTCTTCTGTCCCAGAGTCAGTGTGGCCATAAGGGGGGTAGATTTCAGTGCTAATCTGATAGTGCTAGACACCAAGGGTATTGATGTGATCCTCGGGATGGAGACTCTTGCTAAGTGGGGAGTCCGGATAGATTGTGCTCAAAGGACGGTTCTTCTGTCAGCACCGGATGGTCAGGAGGTCACTGTGGGTGCCTCAGAGCCTTCTGGATTTCTTCATCAGATGGAGGCTAGACCCACGGATGGTATTCGCGTGGTGTCTGAATTCCCGGATGTTTTTCCGGATGATTTGCCAGGTATGCCGCCTGATCGCGACATTGAGTTTTCTATTGATCTCTTGCCTGGCACAGCTCCTATTGCTAAGCGGCCCTATCGTATGGCTCCTGTTGAGCATGAGGAAGTTAAGAAGACTGTCGATGAGTTGCTAGCCAAGGGTTATATTCGTCGCAGCTTCTCTCCTTGGGCTTTTCCTGTGTTGCTTGTAGAGAAGAAGGATGGTGCGAAGAGAATGTGCGTCGATTATCGGGATCTGAATGCAGCCACTATCAAAAACAAGCATCCCTTGCCTCGTATTGAGGATCTCTTTGATCAGCTTCAAGGTGCTTGTGTATTCTCGAAGATTGATCTGCGTTCGGGCTATCACCAGCTGAAGATTCATTCTGAGGATATTTCGAAGACTTCATTCACTTGCAAGTATGGGCTATACGAGTATACGGTCATGTCCTTTGGCTTGACCAATGCTCCGGCTTTCTTTATGCATCTGATGAACAAGGTTTTCATGGATTATCTGGACACCTTTGTGGTGATATTCATTGATGATATCCTGATATATTCCAAGTCAGAAGCAGAGCATGAGAAGCATATGAGGCTTGTGTTGCAGAGACTCAGAAAGCACAAGCTGTATGCCAAGCTCAGCAAGTGCGAATTCTGGATTGACGAGGTTCCATTCCTCGGTCATGTTATCTCCAAGGGAGGTATTGCTGTGGACCCCAGGAAGGTGAAGGATGTGCTTGACTGGGTTGTACCGCAGACGGTGAAGGAAGTCTGCTCTTTTCTGGGCTTAGCAGGGTATTATCGAAGGTTCATTGAGAATTTCTCCAAGATTGCGAAGCCTTTGACTTCCTTGCTAGAGAAGGGTGTGGATTTCTTTTGGACTGATGAGCGTCAGAAGGCCTTCGAGGAGCTGAAGAAAAGGTTGACTACTGCGCCAGTCCTTACTCTGCCAGACCAGAGCAAGAGGTTCACAGTGTATTGTGATGCTTCGAGGGATGGTCTTGGTTGCGTCCTGATGCAGGAAGGCAGAGTGATAGCTTATGCCTCGCGGCAGTTGCGTCGGCACGAGCTGAATTATCCCACTCATGATCTGGAGTTAGCCGCAGTTGTGCATGCTCTGAAAATATGGAGGCATTACTTGTTTGGGCAGAGGTGTGATATTTACACTGATCACAAGAGCCTCAAGTATATTTTCACCCAGAGTGAGCTGAATATGCGGCAGAGAAGATGGCTAGAGTTGGTCAAGGATTATGACCTGGAGATTCACTACCATCCGGGCAAGGCTAATGTTGTAGCAGATGCTCTTAGCAGGAAGAGCTATGTTAACATGGCCGTGGCTTTTTAGATGCCCCAGGAGTTATGCGAGGAGTTTGAGCAACTGAGCCTGGGTTTCTTGCATCACACCTCGAGTGTAGCATTCGAGGCAGCACCCACTCTAGAGGCAGAGATCAGGCAGCATCAGAAAGATGATAAGAAGCTGCAGGAGATCCGTGAACTGCTGAAGATTGGCAAAGCCCCTCATTTCAGAGAGGATGATCAGGGTACCTTGTGGTACAAGGGCCGGATATGTGTGCCGGATGTAGCAGACCTCAGGAAGCTGATCTTGAGTGAGGCTCATGATACAGCCTATTCTATTCATCCAGGCAGCACGAAGATGTATTACGATCTCAAGGAATGATTCTGGTGGTATGGAATGAAGCGTTCCGTTGCGGAGTACGTGGCTATCTGTGACACTTGTCAGCGTGTCAAGGCAGAGCATCAGAGACCTGCAGGTCTATTGCAGCCATTGAAGATTCCAGAGTGGAAATGGGAGGAGATCACTATGGACTTCATTGTGGGATTGCCTCGTACTCAGAAAGGGTACAACTCCATATGGGTAGTAGTGGATCGGTTGACGAAGGTTGCCCACTTTATTCCGGTGAACACTACTTACTCCGGCGCTAGACTCGCAGAGTTGTACATTTCCAGGATTGTCTGTCTGCATGGTGTTTCGAAGAAGATCATATCTGACCGAGGATCTCAGTTCACTTCGCGGTTCTGGGAGCAGTTGCATGATTCATTGGATACGAAGCTGCGCTTCAGTACCGCTTATCATCCTCAGACAGATGGGCAGACAGAAAGAACCAACCAAGTGTTGGAGGATATGCTTCGAGCCTGTGCTATTCAGTATGGTACCAGCTGGGATAAATGCCTGCCTTATGCGGAGTTTTCGTATAACAACAGTTATCAGGCCAGTCTGAAGAAATCTCCTTTCGAGGCCCTGTATGGCCGGAAGTGCAGGACTCCGCTGTATTGGGATCAGATTGGCAAGAGGCAAGTGTTTGGTCCGGATGTTGTTGAAGAGGCAGAGCAGTTGGTACAGCAGGTGCGAGAGAATCTGAGGGTCGCTTAGACTCGTCAGAAAAGTTATGCAGATGTGCGTCGCCGAGATTTGACCTTCGCAGTGGGTGACCATGTGTATCTGAAGGTCTCGACGATGAGAGGAATCCGCAGGTTTAATGTAAGAGGAAAGCTAGCCCCTCGATACATTGGTCCGTTCAGGGTGTTGGAACGGAAATGTGAAGTGGCATATCGTTTGGAGTTACCTCCCAGTCTCTCAGGAGTGCATGATGTGTTTCATGTGTCTCAGCTGAAGAAGTGCCTGAGGGTGCCAGAAGAGCAAGCACCGCTTGAAGGGTTGGATGTGCAGGAGGATCTGACCTACACCGAGCATCCAGTGAAGATTCTGGGGACGTCTAAGAGAGTTACTAGGAACAAGAAGATCAAGATGTGCCATGTTCAGTGGAGTCATCACACCGAGGGCGAGGCTACCTGGGAGCGAGAAGATGAGCTGAGGAAGACATACCCCGATCTCTTTGCTAGCTAGCCTATTCGAATCTCGGGACGAGATTCCTGTAAGGGGGGTAGGTTTGTAACACCCTAAGGTAAAATTTCGAGATCTATAATGAATTTAATTGGGCTCCAGTAATTTTCTAAGGATTTATTTTGCCTAGCTTGTATTTATTTGTAATTTAATTCACAAAGAATTAAAATTTATTTAGGTTCAACATGTTTGTGCATTCATGCTGGCATAAGTTTTATTTGGTTGAGTGCATAGGGGTTGAATTCAAATTTGGGTTGAATTCAAATAGAATCGAGTTGGTTTGAAAAAGAAAAGGGAGGAAACAGGAAAGTAGGTCAGTCATTCCTTCTTTTCTCTCAGTCATTCCTTCTATTCTCAGTCATTCCTTTTATTCTCAGTCATTCCTTCTATCCTCAGTCATTCCTTATATTCTCAGTCATTCTTCTATTCTCAGTCATTTCCCCAGCTCGACCCCACCTGTCGGTCCCTTCTTCCTTCTTCCTCTACCGGCCGCGCAACGGCCCCCGAAACTTCCGGCGAGCTCTCTCGCTTCGGGCCCGCACGCCAATGTGGGCCGCTGCCCTACAAGAAGGTTCCGCACCCTAGAACCCTAAACCTAGCCGCAGCAGCACCTCTGGAGACCCGCAGCGCCGCCGCCTCCTTCTTCCCTCCGCCGCGCAGACGCCTCGGCCTCACCGCTGACCGGCCGTTCCGCTGCACCCCGGACCACCACAACCCCCGGGTCCGCTCCCTCTCGCCATCCCGAAGCTCCACGAGCCCAGCATCGAAGCCCTACGCCTCGGCATCGACCGAATTTCCCGAAGGAACCTTCGACGGTGAGCCGCTCCGCCGTCGGAATTCTTCATCGTCGTTGCATCCTGATCCGTCTTAACCCCCTGGTTACCTCCGCAGGGAGTTCACCGACCGATCCGCACGTCCAAGGGACTTTGAGCCCCTCTGCAGCAGCCTTCCCCACGAGCGCCACCGTCTCCGCCGCTCGGACCTCGTCGCCGACCATCTTCCACTGCCTCTCCGGCCCGTTCAGGCCCTCGGTGAGCATCAGCACGTTCCCCTCTCCCTCTTACGCTAGCAATCATGAACCATAGGCCGCAACCAAAGTTGCGACGCCGTCACCGGCGTGCGCCGCCGTGTAGACCCGCCGTCCCCGCGAGCCCAACCAGATCGGACCAGTCCGATCCAGATCGGACCGTCCGAACCCCGCTGTTCAGATCGGACCGTCCGACCGGAATGCGTCCGAACCGTTCGATTTAGATCCAACCGCCCGGATTAGAAGCCGCGTACCCCCCCTTCAGCCGTGGCAGTTTTGTTAAAGAGCCCTGCCCTTTTGAGGAATTAACCCGCCGTCCATCTCTAGTTCAAAAGTTTTCGCAGACAGGTCCTTTCCTTCCATTTTAACCCCTGAGCTTCCTGGAATTAGTGCCCGCAGTCCATGCCTTGTGTTTTCATGTGTTAGCCCCTGCGTTTAGCCTTTAATCATGTTTAAGCCCCTGGTTTTTCGCAGAAACCCCTGGAAGTTCTATTTTTCTCGCAGATAGGTCCCTGAACCTTGTTTTAGCCCTAGATTTCGCGTCTTAGCTCCGTTTTAGGTGATTCTTGCGCTCTCACGATCGTTGTAACGCATAGAATAGTTCTAGGCCAGTCTTGTGTACTGTTCTACTGTATTGGTGTACTGTTTTCTTATAGTTGCTATGGTTTGTGCATGTGTGTATGTCTGGACTATGCTTGATGATCGTGAGTAGACGCGGAGCCTTTGGACGAGTACCAGGAGCAGCCATCTTCCGAGCAGTTCGAGAGCAGCCAGGAGAGTACGAGGAAGGCAAGTATAACATGAACCTCCTATCACTTTTAAATACAATTTTATACTGCATTTTAATACTGTATGCCTATAAGGACTTTTCTAGCCACTTAATTACCCTTTTATATATATCCTTTGGGTTGCATTTTGGTTAGTTGTGCTAGGTTGCTGCGCTACAACATATCTGGGTCCTTCTTAATTAATTTGATTAATGGTCTTATGCAACTTAATTCTGGAGCCGACCCTCTGTGCTGTGTGCTTGAGTGGTTCGTGCGTCCTTAAAAGATGTTTTTGTTAGAAAAATGGTTTAGGGGGCCAGCACGGTGCTTAGTGCTTGGTTGGCCACTCTCCATAAGGACCGGTTTATAGAGCGACAACCTGGGACAACCGCGCAACCACAAGACTGGAATGGGACGGTCTTGACTTACTAATTAGGTCGTGTTGGTTCGGGAGTAACTTACCTGCGTGGGCAAGAGGGGTGGTAAGCTTCAATGGTCCCTGCTCCTCCGGCTTGGTCTGTGCTGTGTGTCTTGTACCCCCGGAGGTGGGCCCCATCGTTGCTGATCCAGAATCCTTAGCGGTTACACCTTACCAACGTGATCCTTTGTAACGGTCTCGTAGTGTGCTTGCTAGCCATCTCACCTAAGGAAGTGTGATGAACAATTAGCGCAGCTCACGACTTGTGGGTAAAGTTGTGCAACCTCTCGAGAGTGTAAAACTAATATATCAGCTGTGCTCACAGTCATGAGCGGCCCAGATCCTCCGTCTGATTAGTGGGGTTATCAACCTTTGATTAGGGAGATTCCCCGGGTGGTTTTGGTTTGGATGGTTCTCAGTAGTTCTTAATTAATATTGACTAATTTCTATGTAATGTTGGGTTATGGTAATTCATCCACTTGTAGTAATTAGCTTAAATAAAACTTTACCAAGACTAAAAGCTAATGCAGTTGAGTCAGCCAACCTTAGAGCCTCATAGTTTGTGTTATACTTGTTGAGTACGAGTTTATACTCACTCTTGCCTTTCTACTCTTCTGTTTTCTTGGACATTTTCGACTGCTGCTCAGTGCCCGGCAACGTGGAGGACTACGTCAGCGGCTTCGATGACTTCTAGGCGTTTGTCTCCCAGTCGACGTCCCTGTGGCGCCCAGCTCTTCATGTATCTCTTTTACGCTTCCGCAACTCTTGAACCGATTCTTGATTCGGTTGTAATAAAATAATTCATTTACGGTTTATATTAATGTTATTCGTGATGTGTGTTGTGATATCTTGATGATTCTATTGTATATATGCATGACTTGATCCTGGCGCATATATGATTGCTCGATTTATGTTCTTTATAAATCGAGTGTGACAGCCGCTGACTCGGCCGTCACGTGGTTCACCCTGCCCTGAGCTAGGGCCTTGGGCTGAGCTGGGCGCCCCTGCTGCCCAGACTGCGCCTTCCGGGGACAGGCGTTGGCGTAGTGTCCCGGCTCGCCGCAGTGGAAGCACACTCGCGGAAATGCTGGAGCCTGTTGCCCAGCAGGAGGAGTAGGCACTCCCTGCCGCGGAGCTGGTGGAGCCGGTGGAGCAGAGCGTGCCGGAGGCGCTGGAAGCCTCTGGCCCGGTCCCGCCTGTTGCTGCTGCAGAGGACGAGGCGGGTACTGCTGCTGACGCTGCTGGTACTGCTGGACCTACCTCTGCTGCTGCTGCTGCTGCTGCTGCGGGTACTGGTATCGAGGCCGAGTGTTGCTACCCGACGCAGCAGGAGCCATCTTCCTCTTCTTGTCCTCAATCTCCCGGCGCTTGCGCTCGGTGTTGAGGGCAGCGTCAACCAGCTGGTTGAAGTTATCGAAGCGGTGGTTCATGAGCGCGTACTCCAGGTGGTCATCGAGTCCCTCCCTGAAGCGCTCCTGCTTATCGCCATCATGGGCGACTTCAGCGGGGGCGTAGCGAGCGAGCTGGAGGAAGCGGTCACGGTACTCAGTCACCGTCATAGCTTCCTGAAATGATAGTCACCGGAAAGAAGACAGAAATTTACTCAGCATTCCTTATAACAAGGGTGGGTTTGAGCTCAAAAAGAAATTGCGGGAACATTTTACTCGAATTGTTACCTGCTTAAGCGCAAGGAACTCCTTGTGCTTCATCTTCATCACTCCAGCAGGGATGTGGTGGTGCCTGAAACGCTCCCGGAACTGGACCCAAGTGAGAACGTCGCGGTCCTGAGCTGGGTAGGACTCCCACCAATCGAGAGCTGAGCCTCGCAGCTGTCCTGCTGCGTACAGGACTCGCTCCCTGTCGTCGCACTGAGCGACATCCAACTGGCGCTCCACCTGACGAATCCAGTCGTCAGCCTGAAGTGGATCAGCCGCATGAGCGAACGTCGGCGGGTGACCCCTCAGAAAGTCCGCGCGCCGGTCGCGGGGCTGCTGCGGTGGAGGAGGTGGCGGCTGAGCGTGAATCTGCTGCAGCGTCTGAACGGTGTTGTTCAGGGTGGCCATCATCTGCATCTGGAGCTGGAAGAACTGCTCCGGAGTCAGAGGTGGAGGCATCGGCAGCGGCTGGTTAGTGCTCTGGTTGTTCTACCCCTGCTGGCCAGAACCGGTGCCGGTGCTCCTGGTGTTCACCATCTGTTTGCAGCATAGCGAAATTTACAAGAGATAGATATGGTATAACTTCAGGAAGGAAAACTCTGACAGGATTAAAATAGGGAGAAAGGAATGTACGGTTTTACCCCCCACGATCTATCTCAATTTTATTACTCGATTCAAGTTTGCGTTAAGATCGATTTGCATAAAGAGATTTACTTCTAATCTATGCAATCAACCAGAAATCCAAATCAAACATTTGCACAATAACAAACATTCAATACTCACAACTTAGTCAAGTTTATCACTCTACTCGACTAACACACTCATTCTAGCGTATTTTTATTAGGATAGCCTAAACTTATAACTTATAGGGTTAGACTACTCAGGCCTACGTCTATGGAAAACTCAAGCTATTTCTCGAAAGAGACAGAAGAGAGATAGCAAATCAAGGACTTAAGACTCAAGGAATGGAAGTACAAAATGATGTTTGAAGATTTGCGGAAGTAAGGCGAGAGAAAAGAAGTCCTATACTCATCCAGATCTATCTAGGCTTCGTCCTACAGTCGACACGGCTTTGATACCAATCTGTCACACCCGATTTATAAGAACGTAAATCGAGCAATCATATATGCGCCAGGATCAAGTCACGCATATATACAACAGATTATCAAGATATCACAACCCATGTCATGAATAAAAGCGTATAAAGTATAAAAATGAATATCTTTATTACAACTGAATCAAGAATCAGTTCAAGGAATGCGGAAGCGTAAAATAAATACATGAAGAGCGGGGCACCACAGGGACGTCGACTGGGAGACAAACGCCTAGAAGTCGTCGAAGCCGCTGACGTAGTCCTCCACGTTGCCGGGCACTGAGCAGCAGTCGAAGATATCCACCAAGAGAACAGAAGGGAAGAAGAGGCAAGTGTGAGTACACAACTTGTACTCAACAAGTATAACACGAATATGAGGTTCTAAGGTTAGCTGACTCAACTGCATTTGCTTTTAATCTTGGCAAATTTTATTAAAGCTAATTACTATGGGTAGATGAATTACCACAAACCCAATTGCATAATAAATTAATTAGTATTAATTAAGAACTACTGAGAACCATCCAAACCAAAACCACCCGGGGAAATCTCCCTAATCAAAGGTTGATAACCCCACTAATCAAAAGGAGGATCTGGGCCGCTCATGACTGTGAGCACAGCTGATATATCAGTTTTACACTCTCGAGAGGTTGCACAACTTTACCCACAAGTCGTGAGCTACGCTAGTTGTTCATCACACTTCCTTAGGTGAGATGGCTAGCAAGCACACTACGAGACCGTTACAAAGGATCACGTTGGTAAGGTGTAACCGCTAAGGTTTCTGGATCAGCGACGATGGGGCCCACCTCCGGGGGTACAAGACACACAGCACAGACCAAGCCGGAGGAGCAGGGACCATTGAAGCTTACCACCCCTCTTGCCCACGCAGGTAAGTTACTCCCGAACCAACACAACCTAATTAGTAAGTCAAGACCATCCCATTCCAGTCTTGTGGTTGCGCGGTTGTCCCAGGTTATCGCTCTATGAACCGGTCCTTATGGAGAGTGGCCAACCAAGCACTAAGCACCGTGCTGGCCCCCTAAACCATGTTTCTATTAAAAACATCTTTTAAGGAGACGTGAGCCACTCAAGCACACAGCACAAAGGGCCACTCTCAGAATTAAGTTGCATAAGACCATTAGCAAAATTAATTAAAAAGGACCAAGTGTGTTATGGCGCAGCAACCTAGCACAACTAACCATAATGCAACCCAAAGTATATATATAAGGATAAAGGTGGCTAGGAAAATCCTTATAGGCATACAGTATTAAAATGCAGTATGAAATTGTATTTAAAAGTGATAGGTTGTTCATGTTATACTTGCCTTCCTCGTACTCTCCCGGCTGCTGCTCGAACTGCTCGGAAGATGGCTGCTCCTGGTACTCGTCCAAAGGCTCCGCGTCTACTCACGATCATCAAGCATAGTCCACACATACACACATGCACAACCATAACAAACTATAAGAAAACAGTACACCAATACAATAGAACAGCACAAAAAACTAGCCTAGAACTATTCTACACGTTACAATGATCGCGTGGACATAAAGAACACCTAAAACGGAGCTAAGACGCGAAAACTACGCTTGAAACAAGGTCCAGGGACCTATTTGAAAGAAAAACAGGACTTCCAGGGGGGTTCTGCGCAAAAACCAGGGGCTTAAACGTGATTAAAGGATAGACTCAGGGGCTAACACGCAAAAACATAAGGCATGGACTGCGGGCACTAATTCCAGGAAACTCAGGGGGTCCAAAGGTAAGAAAAGGACCTATCTGCAAATATCTTTGAACTACGGGTGGACTACGGGTTGATTCCTCAAAAGGGCAGGGGCTCTTTAGCAAAAGGAACGGCTGAAGGGGTATCTCCAAATCTGGATCGCTATCTAACGGCTCAGATTAGATCTATTACGCGAAAGGGTACGCGCGGTTCTCACCCATTGGATCTCGATCCTACGCCCCGGACTCTCTCTACTCTTGATCCAATCACGATCGCTGGATTTCAAACTGACCGCTCAGATTTAAAACAGAGCCGAACCGGTACCTCCTAATCAGGATTGTTGGATCGCGATCCGGCGGCTCTAATCTATCTCGGCTCGATCTAATCCTGTCCGCTCGCCTCGCATCCTACGGCTCAAGCAGATGGGCGTGCGGGACGGCGGCGCCGGCCACCGGAGCTCGGCTCCCGCGGCGGAGGCTCGCCGGAGACACGCGATCTCGCGTTCCCGGGGATGGTTCACGATGAGATCAAGCCCGGGAGGTTCAGCACAACACGGGGAACCTCGCTGGGCACTTATGGAGATGGTTTTGGGCTCGGTTAGGGCAGAACGACGGCGAGGGCGGCTCGGGGCGGCGGACATTGCCGGCGAGCGGCGTTCCGGGCGCTAAGGTTAGCTAAAGGCGACGACATCTGGTGCAAAAGGACCAGGGGAAGGAGGCGAAGCTCACCGAGGGGCTGTGGAGGCCGGAGATGCGATGGAGGGAGGAAGATGACGACGACCGGCGGCGGAAGGGCTCGGGCTCTCGAGGAGGGAGATGATGCCGGGGTGCTCCAGGCTCCTGGACCCCACGGATCGACGCGTGGTGCTCCTGCGAAGCTGGCGGAGGGGTCAGCGGGACCGGAGCGGCACCGGCGGCGAGCAATTGCCACGGCGGCGAGCTTACCCGAGACGGCGTTCGAGCTAAATTCCGGCGTGCCCGTGGGTGGAGGTCGAGGTCAGAGTGCTTGGAATCGATCCTGGGCCTGAGGCGGGGCTTCCGCGGCAGCTCTGGTGACCCGAAGCGCAGCAGGACGGCTGGTCCACGACGGAGCAGAGGCGCTGCACGGCGGGGCAAGCGAGCGGCGGCGCTAGGGCTTCGGTGGCGGCTATAGCGGCGAGGGTAGGAGACAGAGGAGGTTGGGGATCCTACTTGTAGGGGGAAGAAGCACCCTTGGTGTGCGGGCCCAGGGAAAGGAGCTCGCCGGGGATATCGGGGGGAAGTTGAGCGCCGGAGAAGAAAGGGAAGGGAAGAGGAAGGCGCTGACGCGCGGGGCCAGCCTGGCAGAGGGAGAAAGGGAGAGAGGAGAGAGCGGGCGCGCGAGCGGAAGCTGGCGCCGACAGGCGGGCCCGGGGTGGCAGCGAGAGAGAGAGGAGGGAGTGCGTGGGGTGGCCGGGCTGGGGAAGAAGTGGGCCGGGGCGGCCCAAGCGGGGAGGGGAGAGAAGAGAGGGGCCCGAGGGGGAGGAGGGGGAGCTGGGCCGCGGGGAGGGAGCCGGACCAAGAGGGTTTGGGCTGACTGGGCTGGGCTCTTTTCTTTCTCTCCTTTCCTTTTTCTTTTCCTTCTTCTTTCCTATACTCAACTAATTCAAACAAATCTAATTGAATTCAAAATACAATTTGAATTCAAACCTATAAACTCAACACAAATAAAACAATGCTGCAGCATGAATGCACAAACAATTTAATCCTATGATACATTTTATTTTCTTGTGTTATAAATTGCTTTAAATGCAAGATAAATTAGAGAAAAACCCTAGAAATTTTATTTAAGCTCAAATAAATTCCTTAAAAATTAGGGAAATTACATTAGGGTGTTACATGCTCCTCCGGCTTGGTCTGTGCTGTGTGCTTGTACCCCCGGAGGTGGGCCCCATCGTCGCTGATCCAGAATCCTTAGCGGTTACACCTTACCAACGTGATCCTTTGTAACGGTCTCGTAGTGTGCTTGCTAGCCATCTCACCTAAGGAAGTGTGATGAACAACTAGCGTAGCTCACGACTTGTGGGTAAAGTTGTGCAACCTCTCGAGAGTGTAAAACTGATATATCAGCTGTGCTCACAGACATGAGCGGCCCAGATCCTCCGTCTGATTAGTGGGTTATCTTGGTGGTTTGGATGGTTCTCAGTAGTTCTTAATTAATATTGATTAATTTCTTGTGCAATTCAGGTTTACGGTAATTCATCCACTTGTAGTAATTAGCTTTAATAAAATTTGCCAAGATTAAAAGCTAATGCAGTTGAGTCAGCTAACCCTAGAGCCTCATGATTCATGTCATACTTGTTGAGTACAAGTTGTGTACTCACACTTTCCTTCTCTATTCTTTTGTTCTCTCTGGGGTATCTTCGACTGCTGCTCAATACCCGGCGACATGGAGAACTACATCAGCGGACTCGACGATTTCTAGGCGTTGTCTCCTAGTTGACGTCCCTGTGGCGCCCTACCTTTCATGTATTTGTTTCGAGATACGTGTTGTGATATCTTGATGATTCTTTTGTATATATGCGTGACTTGATCCTGGCGCATATATGATTGCTCGATTTATGTTCTTTATAAATCGGGTGTGACAGCAGAGCAGCAACAGGCGTTTGAAGATATCAAAGAGTATTTATCCAAACCACCCGTGTTAGTCCCACCCCAGTAGGGTAAGCCATTCCATATTTATTTGTCAGTAGGTGACACTTCCATTGCTTTGGTCATCGTACAAATGCATGATGGCAAGGAGAGAGTTATTTTTTACCTCAGCAGAAGGATGTTAGATGCAGAGACCAGGTACCCCAAAATTGAGAAATTATGCCTTTGTCTATTCTTTACCTGTACGAAACTCCACCACATCTTGCTTTCCGCCGAAACGATTGTCATCTGCAAATCAGATGTTATCAAGCATATGTTGTCTGCCCTGGTGTTGAAAGGCCAACTCGGTAAGTGGATGTTCGCTTTGTCAGAGTTTGATATCCGGTACAAACCTACGAAGGCAGTCAAAGGGCAGGCGCTGGCTGACCTCATTGCAGAAAGGACAAGCTCAGACATAGCAGTGCTTTCCATCCGCGCATGGGCAATGTATTTTGATGGGTCGGTCTGTGGAGATGGTTCTGGCATAGGTATCCTGCTTGTTTCGCCTCAGGGGGCAACATAGTCCTTTTCAATCAGATTGCTAACACCTTGCACCAATAATCTAGCCGAGTATGAAGCGGTGCACAAAGGTATGGAATTACTTCTTGAGGCCGGAGCAGAAGCAGTAGAAGTTTTCGGGGATTCGAAACTGGTCATCTCTCAGCCCACGGAAGCGTACCGATGCGAGAGTTGTTGTTTCCCTTGTGGAGACAATGCCAGGAGCTAATGGCCCGGTTCAGATATATAAATTTCTATTGGATACCAAGAGTACAAAATTCGGAGGCCAATGATCTTGCCCAGATAGCTTCAGGTTACAAGGATATGGCGGATGGAGCTGATTTCCCAATAAACCTGCTGGATTAGGGGGATTGGAGAGCCGATATCTTTAATTACTTGAAGGATCCGGCTCGGGGGGCACCTAAGAAGACACGTTACAAAGCCATGAAGTACATCCTGATAGGGGATGACTTGTTCTACAGGACTCTGGAAGGGCTACTGCTTAAGTGCTTGGGGCCGATTGAATCCAATCGGCTCTTACATGAAGTCCAAGAAGGTACGTGTGGTACTCATCAATCAGCTCACAAGATGAAGTGGTTGATTAGACGCTCGGGATATTATTGGCCTGCTATGCTGGAAGATTGCTTCAAGTATTATAAAGGGTGTCAGGCCTGTCAAAGGTTTGGAAAAATAAAAATAGTACCAGCGTCAGCAATGAATCCTATCATCAAACCTTGGCCGTTCAGAGGCAGGGGCATGGACATGATCGGTAAGATTAATCCTCCATCGAGTACAGGCCATCAGTTTATTTTGGTCGTCACAGATTATTTCACCAAGTGGGTAGAGGCTGTTCCTATGAAGTTAGTAACATCGAGAGACATCATCAGTTTCGTCAAAGAACACGTTATTTATAGGTTCGGGATTCCTCAGACCATTACAACAGATGGAGGGTCGGTGTTTATATCTGATGAATTCAAAAAGTTTGCTGCCGACATGGGGATTAAATTGATCAGGTCGTCTCCGTACTACGCTCAAGCAAACGGACAAGCCGAAGCGTCCAATCAGAGCTTGATCAAGCTAATCAAAAGGAAGATCGATGAATACCCACGGTGTTGGCATGAAGTATTATCAGAGGCGTTATCGGCTTATCGTGTTTCATGCCACGGGGCAACAAGAACCTCACCATATCATTTGGTGTATGGGTAGGAGGCCGTATTACTATGGAAAATTACGGCCGGTTCAGGACGGATAGAGTTTCAGAATGATTTGACTGCCGAAGAATATGCCGCTCTGATGAGTGACAATGTGGAAGATATTATGGAACTCAGGCTTTGGCTGCTGGAAAAGATCAAGGAAAATAAGGCCAAGGTAGCCCGCGCATACAATAAGAAGGTTAAACCGAAAGAATTCCAAGTTGGAGATTTAGTATGGGAAGTGGTGCTACCATTGGGGACTAAGGATGCGACATATGGTAAATGGTCTCCAAATTGGCATGGGCCTTATAGAGTTGATCAAGTTCTACCAGGGAATGCGTACATGCTTGAAGAATTGGATAGAGTCAAATTTCCGGTAGCTATCAATGGCCAACACCTCAAGAAATATTTCCCGAGCATGTGGGAAGACGAGTGATGAAGCCGATGTAATGCATCAGGCTATGGACCAACACAATCAGGGTATTTGCAAGGAAAGCTGATGTGATATATTGGGCTGCAAGTTGACATAATCGAGTACTTTGCGGTACATCAGTCTACAAGTCGATACGATCGGGTACCTTATGGTATATCAGGCTGCAGATCAGTATCTATCGGGTACTTTAAAAGCCGGTGCAGTGCATCAGGCTGTAAGGTGGAACGAGATGAACAAGTCAGATCTGTAAAGAAAGAACAGTGCAGGTCCGCACCCGGAGCTAAGGATTGAATAGCCGATGTTAAGACATCGACTTTAGAAGCAATAATCGGAACCTGCAAGTCCCGGGCTTCGATAACAAGCAAAGAAGTCGATTGCAGGTGTCTTATCAAGGTCGGCATAATGGATTCTATAGCGCGACTCAAATCAGGCAAACTACAAGGGTATCTTGATTTGGAAAGAAAAGGGTCGACTTCTTTGCGGGTTTTCTTGGTAAGCATATTTTTCGACTTGATTTAGGCTCGGGGGGAAGCAGTAACAATAGGAGCACGTCTGAAATTCGGTTTCAAGGAAGAGTCAGGGTACTCGAGTTCTCGAAGATCTCTGAGATATCTGATCCGGAATAAAGGAAAAACTTGGGATTGGATCAGGCAATTCAACGAGAAAGACCGATGCGATGCCATCAGACTTTAGAAGATTGGATTTTCAGACATTGGATTACTGAAATAAAAGAGTTCATCTACAAGAAATCATTACAAAAGAAGAAGCTGATCTACCAGCTCTGTACATAATGGCTGATGACCCTACGAACTACCACCAGTAAGTCCCTAAGGACTTGCGACACTTGTATGGGGGAGACGCGCTGGTGTCACTGTCGCTGCTGTCATCGCCGCTGCCGCCGTTGCTGCTGCTATTGCCGCCATCATCGCTGCTATGACCGGCATTGTCGCTGGCATCCTCGTCGTCTTCTGAAGTCGACGATCCGCCGCGCGGGAATCCTCCTGCTGCCAAGTCGTCGTCGATTGAAGTGTTCTTGGTGTCTTCTTCTGAGGAAAAGAAGAAGTCGCCATCCTAGGAATCATCGTCGCCTTCATCCAGATCCCCATTAAGGAGAATTTGGAGGTCCTCATCGTCGGTCAGGGACTCATCGTCCTCTGACCAAATGTTGAAGTCCCACTCTTCTGCATCCCAATGCAGAGGAGCGAGAGCTTCGTATGAAGCTACCAAATCAAACTCCGGTGTCGCCTCTCGGGAGGTTTCGGAGTCAGGAGAGGTAATGGAGATTATGGAAGAAGTAGAAGAGGAAGAGAAATCGGAGGAGGCAGAGGAAAAGGAAGCCATCGCCGGACCATGCAGAATACGTTGGTGCGGTTAATGCATAGAGGAAGGAGATGAATAAAAGTAAATCCGCCGATGCCAGTTTATAAGGGCGGAGATGGAAGCGAAGCGGCGCTATGACGATTTCCAAGGGAGAAGGCGAAGAGTCGCATCCGGTGGTTTTGGAGGTAGTGCGCGCGTACAGGCCCTAGAAGCCGAGGGGTCGCGTCCGATGGCATTGGGAGCGGCATGTGCGTGTACAAGCCTTAGAAGCCAAAGAGGCGATGGTTTTGGAATTATCTTTGCCAAAACCAGGGGGGCATGTGTTATCGCCATAATTTGACTGGGCCAGAGGATGGGCCGAGAGCAACATGGGCTGAAGGAGATAATCGTGACGCTTTGCGAATCGGCTTCTGTGCGAGCGTATTAAGGGCCGGGATGGCCGTGTATCTAGTAAGGATAGTTTAAATATAGTAAGTTAGCGACTGTATCATAATCAGCTAGGATTAGTTAAAAAGATCATGTCTCCGGGCTATAAATATGTATCATGAGATTCAATAATCAAGAATTCAATATTCAGAATGAACTCTCGGCGCATCGCCACCCCTTCCCCAAGGGTTTCTCCAGGTAATAGACATGCTGCTCCGATCATGCTCCGCATGATCGGGACAGCGTTGTGTCTATCTGTTTATCTTTGTGTTTCTCGTGCTGAAGCGTTGTTGATGGCGAGTAACACTAGTTATCTTAAACGATTATGATACTGCATCAGTTCTTGATAGTATATCTATGCTCCGCTTGCTGTTCGTAATCGTTTAGCTGCCCTTGCACGCGATCCTAGGTGCAAGGGCAGCACCTTGTTCTGTTCTCGGCTAGTAGATCTAATCTATTATGGTAATTCTTTGTACTACAAGAATTCGGTTTAATATCCGTATGATTAGGCCCTTCAAACGGGTTGAATGTTCCGGCTACATGTTTGGTGCATTATGGTAACCTAAGGAGGGATTGTTCTGGGAATTGGCTTATTAGTTGGTTTTTAGGCCTCTTTTTAGGTTAGCGTCTTGTTATCTTTCATGCTTGTTAGGCTTAACCACGCGTAGGATGTTCCGGTTGCACAGTGAATACTTTTACTGTCGTAGATTGGATTAGTTTGGTGATTACAGAGCAGGCTTCTATCTTTTCTATTAGATTCGTACGGACATTCGAATATTAGTAGATCCGATCTATTAAACGGGTACAATCGGCTTCTTTCAGCCGATTTTGAGGGTTACCCGGAGGTCCGACCTAGTACAAGGACAGGTCCGACCCAGTGCGGAGGCACTATTGGCTCTTCTAGCTGATCTTGGGAGTTATTTTAAGAGCCGATCGTGGCTTGGACTAACGTTTGACGTGGCTGTGCATGCAGGGAAATAACTGATAATGACTTCTACACCTCCCTGATCAGGTATAAGTTAGGTGGCACGCCTAGCATTTCACCAAGCCAGGGCGTGTGCCAGACTTCTGGGGCGTTGATCGAGGGACCGGGACCCACCAGCTGTCTCGGAAGCCTCCCGGCTCCTCGTGTTGCCTGTCGCTGCTCGCCGGTGGGTTTTGACCGACAACAGGGGGTCCTGTGTGCTCTTATATAGTCTGGGGGGACAGGTTTACATGGAAGTTCTAGTCGGATACATGCCCTAGAGTCCTACCCGAGTACTTTCCTAGTAGTTCCCTACTATATCCGACTAGTTTGACTACTGTAGGAGTAGTTCTACTAGGCTATGAGTAGTTACAATAGATGTAGGGTGTGGGCAATGTCCCAACCCTTATCCTAGGAAAAAGTATGCCACGTGTACAGTCCCGTGTACCCGGGTCTGACAAGCCCCCGAGCTCTTCATAGCCAATTACTGTAGGCCTCCAAGTACTTCTGAAGGCATCTTCGGGTTCTTCCGAACTTCATCTTGAAGATGTTCTCCGAGTACTTCCTTGACTGCATCGAGGCTGTGAGGTGCTCATGCCCCGAGTAGTTGTCTTCTTTTATATGGGGTGCGGTTAAACTTGCACTCCATATGGAGTAGCCCCCGAGCCTTAGGTTGACTCATAGAATTAGGCTGAGGGTCAATTTAATCTTCAGTCTTCTATTCTTATCTTCCAGCAGATTTGAAAAATAAGTCGCTGATGACACATGTCCCGCAACCCCTGAGCCTTGAATTCAAATCCCCAAGTTTTGGAATAAAGGGTCCAAAGAATCATGGCATGCAATCTTCATTGCTGAGAGCCGTGTCTTATCCAGCCCCCGAGCCTGGGAGCTAGATGAGTCGCATAGGATATGCCTAGTAGTCGGTGGCGCCAGCCCCCGAGCCTAGGTATTGGCCAATTGCTACTGGATCTTGAACTATCGATGAAGCCAACTTAGTCGGAGTTGATTCCGACTAGTTTTGTAGACAAGGCTAGTAGTTGAAGTAGTCGCTAGAGTGTCGTCAAGCAGAGTCGATTCCGACTAGCTTGTGGGCGAAACAAGAGGTCGAAGTAGTCGCCAACGTGCTGCCACACAGTCATCTCCAACTAGTCTTGTAAGCGAAACGAGTAGTCAAAGTAGTCGCCAGCATGTCGTCGTGCATTCTTCACGAAGTCAAGTGGTCGTCGACAGCTGACGATGAGCCCAACTAGTCGGAGTCGAATCTGGCGAAGTGTAGTCACGCGTTCCCACGAAGTAGAAGTAGTCATGTGTGATTGTTGATGAAGCCAACTAGTCGGAGTTGAATCCAACTTGCCCAGCAGCACGGTCGAGATCAGGTCCCCTGCAAGGTAAACATTAAAGTATGTTGTAACTGATATACATGATATCGTGTTGGGAGCAAATCCCAGCATTGTAAAATGCATGTAAAATTTTTCACGTTGTACTCTTGCTGGGTCGCATAATGACACGGGGTAGGCAGCCTATTACGCTAAGCACCTGATCCCTGATTACTGTAAACCATTGCACAGGGAGCTTGGCCGTGTGCACGCGTAGTTGCATAGGCATACAGAAGAGTCGAGGTGTCACAATAAGCGTACACTACCCGGGTATTGTAGCAACCATTGAGAGGAAAATAAAGTAGTCGGCGCTGCACAAAAAAAGAGAACACTCATGGAGCACACAAATAGAGTGTAACCCGATCACCCGTGTTGCAGGGCGAACCGTGCCGGCAATCGGGAACAGGCATGACATGGCCTGTGAAGAGAATGCGCGTTGCACAAAAAGCATCCGAGCCTATGAAAAACAAGTCGGAAAAGGTATAAGTGACTTAGCATGATTCGTGGACGATTGTCGACGAGCTGCAGTGGCCATCAATGGATCCGTGATGGTTCGTTGATAAAGCCAACTAGTCGGAGTTGATTCCAACTAGTTGTTGACGGTGTGAAGCCCACTCCTGACTAGTTTTCTTGTCAAAACAAGTAGCCGTAGTAGTCAAACCACAGCAGTCGTCGAGGGAGCCGCGACAATTTGTTGATGGAGCCAACTAGTTGGAGTTGATCCTGACCGGTTGTTGACCATGCAGAGCAAGTCGCCAAGTAGTTTAAGGCTCGTTAACAACTAGTTTCTAGTTGAGATGAATAGTTGAAGTAGTCGTTGGCAACGTAGATTTGTCGAAGTAGTCGTAGCTGGTGGCAGCAACGCATCTGCGCTGCGGCGCTAGCTGAAGTCAAGCCGCATCATCAGGGTGGGCAGCGATGGTGTGTCGTCATTGTGGCATGAGCGGAATTCAACTCCATCATGAGTAGGAGCTGGGTTGGATCCAGACTCGCTCTTATGGTTTCCTATTAGATCTGAAAATCAAATTCTGCTAAGATCCTCGACGAGATCATCAATGTCGTGGCAGGGTGCTATACCAGATGCCGTCGGCTTCCAGGTTTCAGCGAGGTAGTAGTTGAAGCCACCACCTCATCAGCGATGCAGACCCAGAAGTCGTAGGTGAACGCCTATGAGGTGGCCGATTCTACGTTGGAATCCAAGTCGTAGTCGAGAATGGGGAGCCACCGCCCCTCATCTCGAATCTTGAAGAGGCGATCCGAGTCCTCTTCCAAGTCAGGGAAGGACTTGGATCATGAAGCCTTCTTAGATCGGTCTGAATCCAATCGAGTAGTCCTGGTGCAATACGACTTGAAGTCGCATCAAAAATGGAAGTCTTTTCGATCTGCCTGGGCAGATTTAGGAGCAGCAACTTGTCGAGATCATTGACGAAGGAGTCGAGGCTATTGCATTGAGTTGCTGCATAGGCCTCCGGGTTCCTAGAATCGACTAGGTGGCTGATGAAGCCACCCAAGCCGTTGGCGATGCAGATCCAGGAGCCGAAGATGAAGGTGTCAGAGCCGGGGCCACGGGGCTGTGCACATAACGTAGTTTAAACAAGATTAAGAGATAAAGCCTGTCTTATCTCTTATTTATATTGTTTTCTACTCGTTTGAGTAGGAGATAAAGCTAGTCAGCACAGGAGGAAACTACCCGAGTTATACCCGGGTACGATTCCTTGGCTGGTATTGATTAGATCCATGTAACCCTGACCTCCCGGACATATAAGGGGGGGGGGGCAGGGACCCCCTCAAATCATCAACATCATTCTACACCCAAGGGAATACAAACCACCATACAGGATGTAGGGTATTACGCACCTCGCGGCCCGAACCTGTCTAAATCTTGTGTTCCTTGCACCTTTGAGTTCCTGATCTCCGCGTCTCCTCACCTAAACTTACCACCTTGGGTATACCCTTCGGTGGGCAGCTGGTAAAACACCGAAAGCTGGCACGCCAGGTAGGGGAGCGCATCAAAGATCCACCAGCGAATTCGATGGCATCTTTCCAGTTCACCAGGTCAGTTCCCTCTCAGGGCACGACATTTGTTTTTGGCTCGTGGGTTTGCATCGCAGATGGTGCAGGCAGTTTCCGTCCATTCCTCATCGACATGAAGCCAAAAAGTTTTGCGGCAAGTCCCCGCAGTGACCTTGACAAGTTTGTTGATGATCTCGATGACCTGTCAAACCATGCATCCACCGCGAGAACTGAGGTGGAGTCTGCTTCCGGTGTCACTTCATCCGGCACTGCGGCAACCTTCCTTGAGTTGGACTCATTCCAATCTAAGGATTCACATAGCCGATCACGACTCGGTCCATGCAATTTGGCCACTGATCTCCAGGAGGCCGATATCTCTGGGTCCCTCTCCGCATTAGAGAAGGACTTGGACTCTCTGCTCCAACTTGAAGGGCCCGAAGCCACCGCGCGTCGGGGGCCTCGGGTTGTTTTGGTACCAGTGATCTGATGATCATCTCCAGCCCGGAGGGGCATTTGGTGCATTGGAAAGGCATGAAACCTTCTGATCTACTCGAGGCTGAGGATCGGCTTGTGGCCCACCTCGAGCCTTTGCCTTTTCAGGAGGGCAGGCCATTAGGCATCGTGGTGGAGGAGTCGACTAAACTAGTCGACGAGAGCTCTGAGGAGCTCATCTCCCGCCAGGTGCTGATGGCAGAAGAAGGCGAGGATGATGGTGACTTGCCCATCGACGAATTTGATGCGGTCTCCGAAGATGAAGCCACAGCCAACGCCGGCGACAAAGATGATGCCGATCGTGAGGCACGAAGGACCCGGAACAGGGCTCAAACAGCTCGCCGAAGGAGGGTCAATGAGCACATGTGATCCATGCATCGCGAGCTTGACGCCGAATTCGCTGCCGTAAGCGAGCAGGGCTTCTGGACTCCGGTGGCTAACATCGCCAGGGTTACGGCCATACTCGAGTGCAGCAACGATCCGAACGTGCGTCAAGCACTTCCTTATGCATAGAGGGCCTGGATTCAGCTTGATCAGCAAAACCCGGCGTCTACCCTCAGGGAGGAGCGCGTGGGCAAAATCCGAAGCCAGGCTCACAGCCGAACGGCAGGCGGCCATCCTCGAGCTCAGCGTAGCAACAACAACAACGCTCGCGGAAGTCAGGCTCCTGGCGGGAGGCAGCAGCCACCTCCAGGAGGTAACCCGCGACATGCCAATCATCGGCCTCCTCCAAAAGACCTGCGCCAGCATATCAATGAAGGCCGCGATGCATGGTCCGTGGTCGATTCCAGGAGCAAAGTGCGCGAAGAAGTCAAGACGGAAGGTACTGATTGCAGCGACCATTTCCCAGCTTTCTCCGCATGATTCAGCAGCTACAAGTACCCTGAGGGCTTCAAACCGATCGGCATCACCAAGTGTCACACCCAATTTATGAAGAACATAAATCGAGCAATCATATATGCGCCAGGATCAAGTCACGCATATATACAACAGAATCATCAAGATATCACAACACGTATCTCGAAACAAAAGCGTATAAATTATAAATAAATATCTTTATTACAACTGAATCAAGAATCAGTTCAAGAAATGCGGAAGCGTAAAAGAAATACATGAAAGGTAGGGCGCCACAGGGATGTCAACTAGGAGACAACACCTAGAATCGTCGAGCCCACTGATGTAGTTCTCCACGTCGCCAGGTACTGAGCAGCAGTCGAAGATACCCCAGAGAGAATAGAAGAATAGAGAAGGCAAGTGTGAGTACACAACTTGTACTCAACAAGTATAACACAAACTATGAGGCTCTAAGGTTAGCTGACTCAACTGCATTAGCTTTTAGACTTGACAAAATTTTATTAAAGCTAATTACTACAAGTGGATGAATTACCATAAACCTGAATTGCATAAGAAATTAATCAATATTACTTAAGAACTACTGAGAACCATCCAAACTACCAAGGTAACCCCACTAATCAGACGGAGGATCTGGGCCGCTCATGACTGTGAGCACAGCTGATATATCAGTTTTACACTCTCGAGAGGTTGCACAACTTTACCCACAAGTCGTGAGCTACGCTAGTTGTTCATCACACTTCCTTAGGTGAGATGGCTAGCAAGCACACTACGAGACCGTTACAAAGGATCACGTTGGTAAGGTGTAACCGCTAAGGATTCTGGATCAGTGATGATGGGGCCCACCTCCGGGGGTACAAGCACACAGCACAGACCAAGCCGGAGGAGCAGGGACCATTGAAGCCTACCACCCCTCTTGCCCACGCAGGTAAGTTACTCCCGAACCAACACGACCTAATTAGTAAGTCAAGACCATCCCATTCCAGTCTTGTGGTTGCGCGGTTGTCCCAGGTTGTCGCTCTATGAACCGGTCCTTATGGAGAGTGGCCAACCAAGCACTAAGCACCGTGCTGGCCCCCAAAACCAAGTTTCTATCAAAACATCTTTTAAGGAGACGTGAGCCACTCAAGCACACAGCACAGAGGGGCACTCTCAGGATTAAGTTGCATAGATCCATTAATCAAATTTAATTAAAAAGGACCAACATAGGTGAGAGCGCAGCACCTAGCAAAACTAACCACAATGCAACCCAAGGATATATATATAAGGATAAAGGTGGCTAGGAAATCCTTATAGGCATACAGAATTAAAATGCAATATGAAATTTGTATTTAAAAGTGATAGGAGGTTCATGTTATACTTGCCTTCCTTGAAGTTCTCCTGCTGCTGCTCAAACTGCTCAGAAGATGGGGGCTCCTGGTACTCGTCCAAAGGCTCAACGTCTACTCACGATCGCAACACCAAAACATGGTCCAGCACATACACAAACATGCAAGCAAGGACAAAAGATAAGAAATCATACAACATTACATAAAAACCGCACACAAAACTATGCTAGAACTATTCTACGCATTACAACGATCGCGTGAGCGCAAGAATCACCTAAAACAGAGCTAAGACGCGAATTCTAGGGCTAAAACAAGGTCCAGGGGCCTTTCTGTAAGAAAACAGGAAAACCAGGGGGGTTCTGCACAAAAACTAAGGGCCTAAACCTAATTAAACTATAGACACAGGGGCTAACTTGCTAAAACTCAAGGCTAGGACGGCGGGCACTAATTCCAGGAAGCTCAGGGGCTTAAAAGAATAAAATAGGACTTATCCGCAAATAGTTTTGAACGAAGGATGTACTGCGGGTTGATTTCCCAAAAGGGCAGGGGCTCTTTAGCAAGAATACCATGCTGAAGCGGTATCTTCTAATAAGAACCGCTGGATCTCGATCGGGTGGCTTTGATCAAAGGGGATGGGGGTAGGGGCCTGGGCGGCGGCGGTGGCTCGCTGGCGACCGCTTCCGTGGCGGCGCTCGGCCGGAGCTGGGCAATCTCAGGCTCCAGGGGTCTAAACAACCCGGGCTTGGGTCGGGTGTGATCCGCGTGACACGCGCAATCTATCTAGGGCCAAAGCGAGGCACGGGAGGGGCTCTAGCGACGAGCACGACGGCGAGGGGCGGCTCGGGGCGGCGGATTCGCCGGCGTGCATGCGGTCTAGGCACTGCGGCCAGCTAAGGACCATGACACCTAGAGCAAAAGAACCAGGGAGCGAAGAGGAAGCTCACCGAGGGCTCGCGGTGCCCGGAGCGTGGCGGAGGATGGCCGGCGGCGAGGTCCTGCGGAGGCGACGCTCGGGGTGACCGCGGACGGGCCGAGGTGGGACTGCTTCAGATCTGCTGGTCCCCCAAATCGAAGCACACGGGCCCTGCAGAGGTGCCCAGGGGGTCAGCCCGGCCAGATACCCACCAAGGACGAGAAATTGTTGCGGTGGGGCAACTCACCGGCGAAAGTTCCCTCGGGAAATTCCGTCGTTACCGAGGCGTAGAGCTCCAATGCTGAGCCCGAGGAGCTTTAGGATGGCGAGGTGGAGCTTTTGCGGGGGATGCGGTGGTCCGGGGCGCGGCGGAACGGTGGTTCGACGGTGAGGCCGAGGGTGTTTGTGCGGCGGAGGAAAAGGGCGGCGGCGCTGGGGGTTTGGTTGGCGGCGAGGGTTAGGGCTCTAGGGCACTAGGGCGTAGGGGTTCCCCTTATGTAGGGCGGCGGCCACATTGGCATGCGGGCCCGAGTTGGATCACGGCGGCCGGGGACTTCGGAAGCCGTTACGCGCCGGGGAAAAGGAAACAGAGGAGGACGGAGGAGCTGACGTGCGGGACCGGCCTGGCAGAGAGAGAAAGGGAGGGAGAGTGCGGCGCTCGGTCAGAAAGAGGGAGAGGGAGGGGCGCTCGGGCTGAGCTGCGCTGAGGGCTGAGGGAGCTGGGCCTCGGTGCGGCCCATGCGGGGAAAGGGAGAAGAAGGGATTGGGCTGCCAGGGAGAGAAAGGGCCGGCCCCAAGGGAAAAGGAAAAGAGAGCAGGCCGGGCTGCTGGGCTGGGCCGCTGCTCTCTTCTCTTTCCTTTTCTTCTTTTCTTTTTCTTTGCTACACTCAAACCATTCAAACAATTCTATTTGATTTCAAATAAATTTGAATTCAAACCCTATAAACTCAACACAAGGAAAATAATGCTCCAGCATGAATGCACAAACAAGTTGATCCTATAATAAATTTTATTTTCCTGCGTTATAAAATTACTCTAAATGCTAGATAAATTAGAGAAAGCCCTGGAAATTTTATTTGAGCCAAGATAAATTCATTAAAAAATTTGGAAAAATTACATTAGGGTGTTACACCAAGCATGATGGTAAGCAAGCTCCTCAGCAATGGCTACGTTGCTACTCCACCGCCATTGAAGTAGCAGGGGGCTCCAACATCACCAAGGTCGTCTACTTCCCGATGGCTTTGGACCCCGCGCCGCTCACATGGTTGGAGAGCCTCAGCAATAACTTGATCGACTCCTGGGAGCGGCTCAAGAAGGTCTTCATCGACAACTTCCGGGGGGTGATCGCTCGTGCAAGTACTTGTCATGATCTTGTTCAATGTAAACAGGAACGTAACGAGCTCCTACAATCCTACACACGCCGTTTCTTCGATGTCCGCGCCACCATCACGAATATCTCAGAGGAGGATATCATTGACTGCTTCTACAACAGCATCGCTGATCTAGGCATCTACAGAGACTTCGGGTGGAACAAGCCAAAGACTATTGCGGGGTTGCGTGACATGATGCACGACTGGTCCGAGCAGGAGGAGAAGATGCGGGAGCAGTTCTCGAGGCGCCAAGATGGCAATCTGAGGCGTTCTCATGACAACCGCAACGACAAGAGCCAGCGGGACTATCCGGATCCACCCCGAAAGCGCAAGCCAGATGATCTCATCGCGGCTGTGGATCATCCCTCGCGAGGCAAGAAGTCGATGATGCAGGAGGAGTTCGAGAAGCTCCTGTAGAAGAAATGCCCATGGCATCCAGGTGCCAATCATGCGGCAATTGATTGTTACCACCTCCGGAGGACTTTCAACAATTCCGGCGATGGCAAGAAGAACAAGAAGCCCATCAAAAAGGAACCTGAAGATGATGACCAAGGGGACCAAGGGCACATCCCGAAGTTCCAAGATGCTTCGAAGACCGTCAACGTCATCTTCGGGGGGGGGGGGATGGAGACTTGGGTTCCAAGCGGAAACAAAAATTGCTTCTCTGGGAGATCATGTCCGTTGAGCCAGCGGCACCACGACCACTTCGCCGGTCGGAGGTGCCCATCTCATTCTCCCGTGATGTTCAGTGGACAAGCTTTTCGGAGCCCGGTAAGTTCCCCTTGGTTCTGGACCCGGTGGTGGCAGAAGTCACGCTCACCAAGGTGCTCATCGACGGTGGGAGTTGTCTCAACCTCATCTTCGCCAGCACTTTGAGGAAAATGGGTCTGGACTTCACGGACATGCTGGTGCCAAGCAAGTCTCCATTTTACTGCATTGTCCCAGGTAATGCGGCGCACCCACTTGGCATGGTGGTTCTTCCAGTCACTTTCGGCATGAGGGAGAATTACCACACTGAGTTCATTAAATTCGAAATTGCTAACTTTGAATCTTCTTATCATGCTATACTGGGTCATTCGGCACTCGCCAAATTCATGGCAGTGCCGCATTATGTTTATCTGCTTCTTAAGATGCTCGGACAAAGTGGGGTACTCACTCTCCGAGGCAACATGAAGAAGTCATATGATTGCAACCAGGAGGCGATCCAATATGCTTCGACTACGCGTGTGCCAGATGCTTCAGGAGAAGTACTCACAGCCGCGCAGCAGCTCTCCCAAGCCATTCTGGAGATCCCTTCAAGAAAGGACAGCAAGTCTAGCATCCAGTCGATTGGTGACAAGGCCCTCAAGTCGATCCAGCTCCAGGAGGGTGACTCATCTAAGACCGCCGTCATCGGTGCGGGCTTAGATGAAAAATAGGAACTCGCGCTCATCAGGTTCCTTCGGGCTAACCGAGATATATGCTAGGGGTGCCCAGGGAGCTGATCGAGCATAGTCTGAATGTACACCCAAAGGCTGTGCCCAAAAAGCAACGCCTTTGGAGATTTGCTCACGACAAGCGTGAGGCCATTAAACAGGAAATAGCTAAACTCCTCGCGGCTGGCTTCATTAAAGAAGTCATTCATCCAGAGTGGGTAGCTAATCCCATCCTAGTAAGAAAAAAGAATAACGAATGGAGCATGTGTGTTGACTACACCAATCTCAACAAGCATTGCCCAAAAGATCACTTCGGGCTACCGCGCATTGATCACGTCGTCGACTCGACGGCGGATTGTGTACTCCTTTGTTTCCTTGATTGTTATTCAGGATATCACCAGATTGCACTCAAGGAGGAGGATCAAATCAAGACTGCGTTCATCACCCTGTTCGGGACTTGCGCCTACAAAACTATATCTTTTGGTTTGAAAAATGCAGGAGCAACCTATCAGCGCGCTATTCAGATATGCTTTGCCGATCCACTGCATCAAAACGTTGAAGCCTACGTGGATGACGTGGTCATCAAGACCAGGAATCCCGATGGCCTGATTGCAGACTTGGAAGAGACGTTCAGTAGCCTACGTAGGTTTTGGTGGAAGCTCAACCCAACTAAATGCATTTTCGGAGTACCATTAGGGAAATTGCTCGGGTTCATCATCAGCAACCGGGGAATTGAAGCCAACCCTGTGAAGATTTTGGCCATCACTGATATGGGGGCTCCGGCCACAATCAAAGATGTGCAGAAGTTAACAGGCTGTATGGCTGCCCTGAACAGGTTCATCTCCCGGCTCGGGGAGAGAGCACTACCCTTCTTCAAGCTCCTGAAGCGCCAAGACAAGTTCCAATGGACAGAAGAGGCCGAGGAGCTTTACAAGACCTGAAGCATCACCTTCAGTCCCCTCCGGTCCTTACAGCACATGGCCGGGAGAAGATCTACTACTCTACATTGCGGCAACAACTCATGTTCTCAGCAGTGCTATTGTAGTCGAGCGAGGCGAAGAAGGCCATGCATTTGGAGTGCCTGTATATTTCGTCAGCGAGGTACTCTCCGAATCCAAGGTATGATACCCGGCAGTCCAGAAACTTTTATATGCAATTTTGATTTCATCCAGAAAATTGCGCCACTACTTCGACGAGTACAAGATCACTGTAATTACGGATTTTCCGTTGGCAGATATTCTCCATAATCAAGATGCCACGGGGCGTATATCAAAGTGGGTAGTGGAACTGGGGGCTTTGTCTATCGACTTCAAGCCACGCACTGCAATCAAGTCTCAAGCTCTAGTCGATTTTATGGTTGAGTGGAGGGAGAATCAAATTCCAACTCCAATGGACAAGCCAGAGCATTGGACCATGTACTTTGATGGGTCTCTTAAGCTCGATGGCGGCGGTGCTGGAGTTCTATTTATTTCTCCAAGAGGTGAACAATTGAAGTATATCCTCCAGATCCTTTGGGAGGTATCCAATAATGAAGCCGAGTATGAAGCACTCCTTCACGGGCTATGTTTGGCGATATCACTAGGTATCAAGCGACTTCTTGTATATGGTGACTGCAACAAGGAGACGATGGAGACGATGGACGCTTATGTACAGGAAGTGCACAAGCTGGAAAACAAATTTTCCGGCCTGGAGGTGTGGCAGAACCGCCTGAATTATTCCGGCTCAAGTGCGCTAGTCATCGCTATACTAGCGATACTAACTCAACGCACTTCAAACGGAACAACCCATTGGTCTGTTGGGTCTCCGCCCGATACAACCACAGTTTAACAGGATCGAAGTAGGTTTACCTCGCACGAAGGCGAGTTTGCAATCACATCATAGCTCAACAACTTTTAATTTACATACATAATAAACATCATTACAAGCTGTTTCAAACTTAATGTACACTTATACAATCATTGTTTAAAAACCACAAGCTATGCAAGCTTGTGCCAGAGTAACAGCGGAAGAAAAATTAACACGCGACTACACACGTTGCGAAAGTTGACACAACCACGCTCAGCCCGAAACCTGGTGTCATTCCGGAGGGTCATTGCCAGCTGGGGATGGATCCCATTCCACGAACCAGCCAAACGAAACAGAAAAGGGCCAGGCTGGGCTATCCGTTTGGTTTTCACCGGCCATACCTGAAAGATAGACTAGCAAGACTGAGTATACTAATACTCAGTAAGACTTAACCGAGATCGGGAATACTTAACCCAAAGCTAGACCTTGGAGGATTTGAGAGGTTCTGGTTTTCTTTTGCTGAAAAGCAATAAAGAGTATGAACTAATTTTTATGTTTTAGCTTTCAGATTCTAGTTTTATTAACCATTCTAGGTAAGCACCTATACTAGACAAGCAAGGTAGAGATTAGCATCCATCAAGATTATCTCAACAATAGTTACTGTTCTTACTCTATGTGGCAGAAGGAGCAAGCAGTCTCAATCTCCACGAGAAACAGACGATTCTGAATCGAGTTTCATAACCTTGCAAGGGATCCTAACTCACATGTCCAGAAACTTAACTTTCCGAACAACCGTTCCCATCATATTCCAGGTTATGGATCAGGGCCACCACAAGCGACTGCAGGACTGTATACACATCCAATATGCAGGACGTACGTCTGTAGCGCGACTACATAATCGTACTCCTGTCCGCTGTGCGGAATGTACTCCCACACGTTGGTGCGTGTGTGCAACAAAAACCAATATATCAAGTGGTGGGGATAAGTCCATTTGCTGGGCAAATCAGGTAATAGGCTTACCGTGTACCATATTGTCACACCCGATTTATAAGAACATAAATCGAGCAATCATATATGCGCCAGGATCAAGTCACGCATATATACGACGGATTATCAAGATATCACAACACATGTCACGAATAACATTAATATAAATCGTAAATAAATCATGAATGAATTATTTTATTACAACCGAATCAAGAATCGGTTCAAGAGTGCGGAAGCGTAAAAGAGATACATGAAGAGCTGGGCGCCACAGGGACGTCGACTGGGAGACAAACGCCTAGAAGTCGTCGAAGCCGCTGACGTAGTCCTCCACGTTGCCGGGCACTGAGCAGCAGTCGAAGATATCCAAAATAGAACAGAAGAGTAGAGAGGCAAGTGTGAGTACAAACTCGTACTCAACAAGTATAACACGAGCATGAGGCTCTAAGGTTAGCTGACTCAACTGCATTAGCTTTTAGTCTTGGCAAATTTTATTTAAGTTAATTACTACAAGTGGATGAATTACCATAACCCAAATTGCATAAGAATTAATCAATATTAATTAAGAACTACTGAGAACCATCCAACCAAAACCACCCGGGGAATCGCCCTCGTCAAAGGTTGATAACCCCACTAATCAGACGGAGGATCTGGGCCGCTCATGACTGTGAGCACAGCTGATATATCAGTTTTACACTCTCGAGAGGTTGCACAACTTTACCCACAAGTCGTGAGCTACGCTAGTTGTTCATCACACTTCCTTAGGTGAGATGGCTAGCAAGCGCACTACGAGACCGTTACAAAGGATCACGTTGGTAAGGCGTAACCGCTAAGGATTCTGGATCAGCGACGATGGGGCCCACCTCCGGGGGTACAAGACACACAGCACAGACCAAGCCGGAGGAGCAGGGACCATTGAAGCTTACCACCCCTCTTGCCCACGCAGGTAAGTTACTCCCGAACCAAAATGACCTAATTAGTAAGTCAAGACCGTCCCATTCCAGTCTTGTGGTTGCGCGGTTGTCCCAGGTTGTCGCTCTATGAACCGATCCTTATGGAGAGTGGCCAACCAAGCACTAAGCACCGTGCTGGCCCCCTAAACCATGTTTCTAACAAAAACATCTTTTAAGGACGCACAAACCACTCAAGCACACAGCACAGAGGGTCGGCTCCAGAATTAAGTTGCATAAGACCATTATTCAAATTAATTAAAAAGGACCAAGGTTTGTTATAGCGCAGCAACCTAGCACAACTAACCAAAAATGCAACCCATAGGATATATATATAAGGATATAAAAGTGGCTAGGAAGTCCTTATAGGTATACAATATTAAATGCAGTATGAAACTGTATTTAAAAGTGATAGGAGGTTCATGTTATACTTGCCTTCCTCGTACTCTCCCGGCTGCTGCTCGAAGTGCTCGGAAGACGGCTGCTCCTGGTACTGCTCCAAAGGCTCCGCGTCTACTCACGATCGTAACAACAACACATGGGCCACACATGCACACACATGCAAACAATAACAAAATATAAGAAAACAGTACAACATTACATAGAAACAGCACTTAAAACTAGTCTAAAGCTATTCTACGCGTTACAACGATCGCGTGCATATAAAGAACACCTAAAACGGAGCTAAAACGTGAAAACTGCGCTTGAAACAGGACCCAGGGGCCTAATTGTAAGAAAAACAGGACTTCCAGGGGCTTCTGGACAAAACTCGGGGACTAAAACGTAAATAAAGCCTAGACTCAGGGGCTAGCGCGTGAAAAACTCAAGAGATGGACCGCGGGTTCAATTTCTAGGAAAGACAGGGGCTTAAACGAAAAGAAAAGGACCTGATCGTAAATACTTTTAACCTACAGGTGGACTGCGGGTTTATTCCAGGAAAACCCGGGGGTTCTTTAGCAAAAGAGGCGAGCTGAAGCGGTATGATTTAATCTGAGCCCTCGGATCAGATCTGTGCGGCCCGGATTAGAATCCTTACGCGAAGGGGTACGAGATGATCTCAGCCTTTGGATCGAGATCGGATGGTCGGGAACGGATCTAGGTTTACAACTCGCGCGATCCACCGGATTTGAATTGGACGGCTGAGATTTAAAATCCCTGCGAACCGGTACGCGCTGCTTGGGTCCCTTGGATCTGAATCGCACGGCTCGGATCTACCCCGGCACGATCTAATCCTGGGCGTGGGCTCCAGATCGGACGGTTGGAAATTCTCGGGCGCTCGGGCGGCGGCGCTGGTCGCCGGAGCTTGTCTCCGCGGCGGCGCCTCGCCGGCGACACGCAATCAAGCGTTCCCGGGGGCATTTCACGACGAGACCAGGCCTAGGGGTTAGAGCACGACGCGGGGAAACCATCTAGGCGCTCCAGGAGGCGAGATAGGGCTCGGGTAGGGGGTCTCCACGACGGGGGCGGCTCGGGGTAACGGCGGCAAGTGGGGCACGCACGTACAGAGGGGAATAGGGAGGGAAAAGGGGCACGGCGCGCTTCTTACCTCACCAGGGTACTGCGACGGCGGTTGGAGGGGCCGGGGATCGAGGCGTCGGGGTGGTGCCGCGGTGGCGCAGAGGCTCGGGCGGCGGCGGCTCCAATCCGGGGTCGGTGGAGTGGCTTAGGGTTGGAGGCGGCGGCGGGGTTAGGGCACGGGTAGGTGGGGGGTCGCAGGGCCACTTAAGGGCGGACGTCGGGCCTCGGCGTGCGGTCCAGCGGGGAAAAATCGCCGGCGGGTTCGGGGTTAGTTGGGCGCCGGGGCAAAACAGAGGAAGGGAAGGGAGAGAGGGAGGAGGGAGGTGGCGCTGACGCGCGGGTCCCGGCTGACAGAGGGAGAGGGCGAGCGGGGAAGGCGCCGGCTCGGGCTGAGAGAGAAGGGTGGGCCGGGGCGCGGCCCACGCGAGAGAAGGGGAGGGAGAGAGGGTGGAGCTCGGGCTTGGCCCATGCGGGAAGGAAGGGAAGGCCCGGGGTGGAAAAGGGGAGAGAGGAGGGAAGGAGAGACTGGGCCGGGAGAAAAGAGGGGAAAGAGAGGGCCCGCGGACAGAGAGAAGAGGGGAGTGTGTTGGGCTGGGCTGGCTTCTTCTACTCTTTCCTTTCTTTTGTTTTTCTTACTCACTAATTCAAACCATTCTATTTGAATTCAAATCCAATTTGAATTCAAAACTATACACTCAACACAAATAAAACAATGCACCAGCATGAATGCACCAACAATTTTTAATCCTATGATATATTTTAATTACTTACGTTATAAAATTACTTTAAATGCCATAAAAATTAAAGAAAAGCCTAGGAAATTTATTTTAGCCCAAATAAATTCATTAAAATTAGGGAAAATTTACCTTAGGGTGTTACACATATTTACGGCATGTGGCTAGTACTTTCAAACACTTGACCACAGGTACCACACACTGCGACCTTATCCACTTTTATCAACACAGATGGGGTATCCTTTCCAGCCATGATACTGCACATGACCCCGTCCACCATCCTTATAGTGATTGCAGAATAGTAAACATTCAACTCATATATCACGTGAGTGACAGGAAACCACTCGACTTCTGCCGGTCCTATTAGCAGAGCATCTATTCGATAAGGACTCAGGCTCAATACATAGGTTACTAGTATTCATGCATCTAGGGTTCCATTTCAACTCCTAGACTTAATGCATAATATAGATATATAAGTAATAAACTGTACAAGTGTAATAATTTGAAGTACTGAGTTATGCATCGGGGCTTGCCTTCTTGAGCGGGGCTGGGGTCACGGATGTGGCAGAACTGCCTAAATTATTTCGGCTCAAGTGTGCTAGTCATCGCTGTACAGGCGATACTAACTCAACGCACTTCAAACGGAACAACCCATTGGTCTGTCGGGTTACCGCCCGATATAACCACGGTTCAACACGATTGAAGTAGGTTTACCTCGCACGAAGGCGAGTTTTACAATCACACCACAGCTCATCAACTTTTAATTTATAGAGATAATAAACATCATTACAAACTGTTTCAAGCTTAAGGTAAACTTATACAAACATTGTTTAACACAACAAGCTAAACAGCTTGTTCAGAGTCACAGCGGAAGAAATTCACACGCGACTACACACGTCGCAAAAGTTGGCTCCACGTTCAGCCCGAAACATGGCGTCATTCGAGGGTTATTGCCAGCCGGGGACGGATCCCACTCCACGGACCAGCCAAATGGAACAGAGAACGGCCAAGCTAGATTATCTATTTGGTTTTCACCGGCCATACCTGAAAAGCAGACTAGCAAGACTGAGTATGCTAATACTCAGCAAGACTTACCCATTTCATGGTATACTTTGCCATGTAACAAGACTTATGAAGGCTTGTAATGGTTCTGGATTTAATTTCAGCTGAAAAGCAACAAAGAGTATAATCTAACTTTCATATTTTAGCTTTCAGTTTCTAGTTGCATTAACCATTCTATGTGAGCACCTATACTAGACAAGCAAGGTAGAGATTAACATCCATCAATGTTATTCCAACAATAGTTACTGTTCTTACTCTATGTGGCAAAAGGAATAAGCAGTCTCAATCTCCGCGAGAAACGGACGATTCTGAATCGAGTTTCATAACCTTGCAAGGGTAAACCTAACTCACACTCTTGGAACATCCAATGATCGTTCCAAAGCAACCATTTGCCTTTCATTCCAACTCGTGGATCAGGGCCACCACAAGCGATTGTAGGACCATACGCACACCAATGTGCAGGACATACGTCTGTAGTGCGACTACATGACCGTACTCCTGTCCGCTGAGCAGAACGTATTCCCGCACGTCGGTGCGTGTGAAAAACCAAATTACGAGTGGTAGAAGATATGTCCACTCCTCGGGCCGATTGGTTACTAGGCTTACCGCTTTCCATATTTCACGGCATGTGGCTAGTACTTTCAAACGCTTAACCACAGCTACCACACACTGTGACCTTAGCAACTTTTATCAACACAGACGGGTAACCTTCCAAGTCATGGTACTGCACATGACTCCATCCATCATCCTTATAGTGAACATTCAATTCCTATATCGCGCGAGTGAGAGGAAATCACTCGACTTCTGCCGGTCCTATTAGCAGAGCATCTATTCGATAAGGACTTAGGCACAAAACATAGGTTCCTACGATTCATGCATCTAGGGTTCCATTTCAACTCCTAGACTCAATGCATAATATAGATATATACGTAGAACTGTATATGTGTAATAATTTAAATTACTAGGTTATGCATCGGGGCTTGCCTTCTTGAGTGGGGTTGGGGTCAGGGATGTCAAAGACTTTCGAACTTTGGTTTGGGGCTTCAGTTATAACCTCGGCGACGTTCGCAGGATCTTCAGAAAATTCTTGCTCGTGTTCCAGGACTAGTTCGTAGTCTCCGTCGTTGAGTGTCGTTGACTCTACATGATATGCAATGATTTGAATTAGGTGGTTCTTGAGTTAAGAATTTTACTTCACAATAAAGTTGCAATCCAACAATTGATAAACGGAACTTCATAGCACAAGCAATTTGAATTTAACCCTAGTATGGGCATCTCAATTCAATTATTAGTTGAATTAATTGAATTCGGTTAGCAAGTTTGATTTTTATTTTGAAATCCACAAAGGCTATGGCTTTAAATTTTTGTGGGTAAGCTTATTTCTAGTGGATGAGCTTACTATGAATTTTTCATAATTTTCTGAAAACAAAAACTAAAGCATTTGAATTAAGTTCAAATTTTAAGTTTAAATTCAAACCTTAGGCAGAGCAGTGTCATAAATTCTTGAAAAATTTATTATGAACTACTTTATTATAGAACATCATATGGTAAAAGATCTAATCATGAAAACCTTAGTAACATGTTTGAATAAATTTAAACCATCCCAAGCTTGATTTGCATAAGTTTAAATTAATTCAATCTAGGGTTCAGTAATATAGGTGAACTTTTTACACAGGCTCACTCATACCCTAAACATACTACTCACTAAAATTCACAAGCAATAGAGCTAACATGCAAAAGTTATACTCAAGATACCCTTTTGCTAAACTTTTAAATAACTCTTAAAATATTTTGTTTCACACTGCACTTCAGTAACAAAAGTTGTAGAGCTAGACTTCTGGAATACAGCAAAACTAGTTTGGTATTTTTCGGATTTTTCTACAAATTCCTATGAATTTTCCAAGTTGGCTGATTTGAGTTAGAGGGGGGTACTGATTTTCTACAGAAAGGCCCCTGGAAAGATTTAAATCTTTGCAATCGGGTCCTTGGCCGGGCTACACAGGGATGCTGATTGGTGGTGACCAAATTCCAGCGAGGGGAAAGTGGGGGAACAATTTTAGGGGCTCACGGCGGCCGGAGGGCAGGAGAGTGGCGGGGAAGTAGTTAGGAAGCTTCCTCGTGATGATGTGGTGCTGATGGTACACTTGGCTGGTGTTGAGTGGCGATGGATCATCGGGACGACGGCGAGGCCGAGCGGCGGCGGAAGCTCGAGCTCACCGGTGTAGTGGTCCGGGCGATCTAGTGCGGGGGAGCGAAATTGGGCAAGCTTGTGAGCATCAGTAGGTGACAGGGGTGCTGCTGGAGCACTGGATCGAGGGTGGGAGGCGGCAGCGGCGGCTGTCGACGGTGAGCCGTGGTAGCGGCAGGGCTCCGGCGAGGTGTGGAGCTTGGGAAAGAGGAAGGCAGTGGAAATGCAAGTGCGTGAAGGCAAGAGTGAGTTCGTGGGGAGCTCCAGGACATGTTTCAAGTCGAGAAAGAGACACGGCGAGCGAGAGTAGGTGCTGGCAAGCTCGGCAGCACGCGTGGCGGCTCGGGTGACGGCGGCGCGACGTGGAGGGGCAGGAAGAGGGACAGCGCGGGGTGGGGAGCGGCGGGCAGGGTGCTGGGATGGCACGTGGCGCGAAGAGGGGTGGCGCGGGGCTGCTGGAGCTCGGGCACATGGCCAGCAAGGGCGGCGGGTCGGGTGTAGAGAAAACAGAGAGAGAGGAGGACTGGAGGTAGACGAAGGGGGACTAATCTATAATTCTCCAAAAGTGCAGGGACTCCACTGTAAAGCCAAGTTAACTTTCAAACCATAGCTCAAATGAAAATGTGCCCAAAGCAAAAGTGTAGAGCTTAGTAAGATCTACAACTTTGCTTTAAGGTTCAGTTTGAAAAGAGTTAAGGATTTGAATCTAATTTAAAACTTGGCAAAGTTTTAAACTTCGGAGAAATCATATTTAAAATCTACAATCCACTTGAATCCTTAGGGTAGTTTCACCTCTATTTGTGGTTTAAAAGTAAGTTCTTGCGTTTTTACAAAACAACCTTCATATGTTTTGATTTTACCTCCCATTCTCACCCATTTTACACCTAAGGACCTAAATTTTCCAAAATTACTAAAAGGTCCTTTTGCCTTTGCATTTAAGTTTTAACACACAAACACAAGATCAATCATACACACTTTATACTAGAATCTAGTGTGTTTTAATACTAAGTACCTGAATGTCATAGCCTTCCACCCTAAAAAGAATCTCGTCCCGAGATTCCGGAATAGAATGGAATTGGACGATTAGATTTGGGAGTTGGCTTGAAGAAAGTTTGGAAAGTTTCGCTGAAGATATGACTCAGTTTCCCAAGTCGCTTCTTCTTCAGTGTGATGATTCCGCTGAATTTTGAATATCCTGATGGTTTCTCTTCTAGTACTTCTCTCTTTGGTGTCTAGTACTTTGATCGGATGCTCGGTATAAGTTAGATCAGATTCGATTTCAATGGCTTGGGGATCGATGATCTCGATAGGAATTTTGACGCACTTCCTAAGTTGAGATACATGGAAGATATCATGAATGGCTGCTAGTTGAGGAGGAAGTTGAAGACGATATGCTACGGGTCCACAGATTTCTATAATCTCAAAGGGTCCGACATATCTAGGGGCAAGTTTTCCTTTTACGCTGAACCGTTGAATATCTCGAGTAGGAGATACTCGAAGATATACGAAGTCTCCAATTTGGAACTGTAATGGTCTCCTTCGTATGTTAGCGTAGCTTTTCTATCAAGATTGGGCTGCTTTTAGATTGTTCTGAATAGTCGTCACCTTTTCCTCTGCTTCAGTGACAAGGTCGGGTCCAAAGATTTTACGCTCACCGGTTTGTGACCAACTCAAAGGAGTTCGGCATCGGCGACCGTATAATGCTTCAAACGGAGCCATCTTGAGACTTGTCTGATAACTGTTGTTATAGGAAAATTCTGCCAGTGATAAGCATTTGTCCCAATCCTTTTTATACTGAAGTATGCAGGCTCTAAGCATATCTTCTAAAATCTGATTTATCCTTTTTGTTTGTCCGTCTGTCTGAGGATGATATGCAGAGCTTCAGATTAACTTAGTTCCAAGAGCATATTGAAGTTGTTCCCAGAACCGAGCGATGAATTGTGCTCCACGATCAGAAATGATCGTCTTAGGTACTCCATGGAGACGAACGATTTGATCTAGATAGATCACAGCATACTTTTTGGCGCTGTAAGTAGTATGCACGGGAAGAAAATGGGTAGTCCTGGTTAATTGATTAACGATTACCCAAATAGAGTCATGCCTCAGGGAGGTGTTGGGTAAGCCAACAATGAAATCCATGCTCATATCCTCCCACTTCCAGGAAGGAATGGGTAGAGGTTGAAGAATACCAGCAGTTTTGAGATGACTAGCCTTAACTCTTTGGCAAATATCACACTCCGAGACATACTTTGCAATTTCACGCTTCATACGAGTCAACCAAAAGTTCTGCTTCAAATCTTGGTACATTTTGGTACTGCCGGGGTGCATAGAGAATTTGGACAGATGGGCCTCGTCCAATATCTGCTTATGAAGTTTATGGTCCTTGGGTACAACGATACGCTCGTTGAACCATAGAATCCCTTCGTGATCTACTCGAAAGCACTTGTACTTTTCTTCTCTTTGTGCTAACTTCTGTTTGATGATTCTGACTCCTTTGTCATGCTGTTGTGCCAGGACAATATTATCCCTAAGCGTAGCTTCAACTGAGAGATGGTTTAAGCTACCCTGAGAAATGATCTCTAGATTGAGCTTCCTCATCTCCCAACAAAGAGTCTCATTGAAAGCTTCTACTAACAAAGAAGAGCAATGTGCCTTGCGGCTAAGTGCATCCGCAACGACGTTGGCCTTGCCTGGATGATAGTGTACTTCTAGATCATAATCCTTGATAAGCTCTAGCCAGCATCTTTCGCTCATATTTAAATCTGCTTGCATGAAGATGTACTTGAGGCTTTTATGGTCAGTATAGATGTGACACTTTGTACCCATCAGATGATGTCTTCAAATCTTAAGTGCATGGATGACAGCTGCGAGTTCAAGATCATGAGTAGGATAGTTCTCTTCATGAGTCCTGAGTGCTCGCGATGCATAAGTAATCACTTGATTGTCTTGCATAAGCACACAACCAAGTCCGATTCCCGAAGCATCACAATAGATGTCAAAAGGTTTTGAAACATCTGGTTGAGCCAGAACTGGGGCAATAGTAAGATGTGATCTGAGGGTGCGGAATGCATCTTCACATTTCTGATCCCAGGAGAATTTAACTCCTTTCTTTAGTAGTTCAGTCATAGGCTTGGCTATTCTTGAGAAGTCAGGAATGAAATGATTATAATAGCCAGCTAGACCAAGAAAACTGCGGATATGATGGACTGACGTAGGAGGTTTCCAATCTAACACTTCTTGAACTTTACTGGGATCAACGGATATACCGTCACTGGAGATGGTATGTCCCATCATTATTGGCGCACCCTCGGGGAGTTCGGAGAGAGTTGTGAAGTTCACCCTCCCCTGGCGGACTTGTACCATCTGCTTCTTGCCTTTGCCCTTATTGTTCGGGCTAGATGTTTGCCCTTGGAAAGATTTTCTGGGTTGAGGGCAATCCTTGATGAAATGGGACGGGCTGCCGCAATTGAAACAACGATTGTTGTTGTTTCCTTGATTAGATGGCGGAAAGCTCGGCCTCGGGCCTTGCTGTTGTTGCTGCTAGGGTTGTGGTGTCGGTGGTCGATTGAATCGAGCCTGCTGAGGAGGCCTGGCTACCCATCTGCCTGGTAGATTGTTTCGGAATGGGGCTCGGGTAGCGGTGTTCTAGACCAACCGATACCTTGGCGGTTGCGCATTTGAGGGTCCCGTGGGTGTCTTCCGTTTCTTTTCTGCCCGATGGGCTGATATGCAGTCTTCTTGCGTAATGGTCATATTGACCAGTTCATTGAAGTTGTCAGTGCTTACCAGGTTCAACCGTTCCTTAAGCTTTGTGTTTAGGCCTCGATGGAAGCGATCTCGTTTACGAGCGTCAGTGTCCGCATGATAACCCGCGTATTGGAACAGGTGATTGAAGACTTGTGCATATTGCATAACAGTGCGGGTTCCCTAGGTCATAGTCAAGAATTCATTGAGCTTTCGCTCAATGAGTCCTTCTGAAATGTGATGTGCTCTGAAAGCGGTCCAAAATTCGTCCCATGTGACGACATGACCAGCCGGCTGCATGGCACAGTAATGGTCCCACCATATGCGGGCGGTGCCGCGAAGTTGTTGAGCTGCAAAGAGTGCCTTGTTCGCGTCTGAGCAGGGTACAGACAGCAATGCGAACTTGGACTCTATAGTGCGGAGCCATGCGTCAGCATCGAGGGGCTCATCTGCTTTATGGAATGATGGGGGCTGGGTACTAAGAAAGTCTTGGTAACCAGCCAATGGATGTTCATCACGGCCTCGGGACGGGTGATGAAACTGGTTCATCTGGGCCTGTACCAGCTGGTTAAGAAGTTCCGTCTATCGTGCCATGACTTCCGCTAGATTTGGCGGTGCTGGTGGCGGTTGTTGGAAACCGCTAGCTTGGTCTGCCCGGAAACCTTCCGGGGGTTCCACATGTAGCTCCAACCATCCGAAACCAAGGAGGTGTCCATTGTTATCAACATATTCTTGCTCCCATTTTTAGAAGATATACTGCCGCTGAACAGATATGTAATTCACATATTCTGTTTAACCAACTCATTCAAGGTGCAAAGGTGTTGAAACCAGACAACGGAACACAAGGCTTAGATTATAAAGCAGACACTGGTGGTCCTTAATATATCACATCAGAGTGGTCCGATTGCTACGGGTCAAGTCATATGTACACATGCCATCTATATTACAACAAATGGCCCTGGGTCCAGGTAGGCTACTCACTACCTATATTACAAAATTCTACCCTAGTTACATCGGAAAGATTGACGATTTGGATGGACTAAAATTCGTCGAGGTTGCCTATAGAGGACTGGCTGCTGGAAGAGGAGTGATCTGGCTGAGGGTTAGGCTCTGGGTGTCCGTGCTCGGAGTCGAGATCAGAAACTCCTTCGATTTCCTCCGGTTCTTCTTCTTCGCCTTCAGGTGCTACAGGTACAGCAGGAGGTGCTGGCTGCTACTGAAGTTCGTCAATGTGAGTGATGGCATCGTCAACCTCAAGGATAAGATCGTGGACTTGCTCTTGGAGGAACTCGATAATTGTGTCACATTGAGTGATTATGGCATCACTCTCATTGGTCTGATCCTCCCAGTGGATAATAGTCTCATTCCGCTCTGCGATAACTTCCTCTTTTTCTGTGATCAATGCTTGAAGTGCTTCTATCTGAGTGACATGTCGATCAGCATTTCTGTAGTGACCTTGAGCGATACTGGTCAATAGACCAATACCGCGGTGCAACAGGATCTAATAGTGGTGCTGGACATTCATGAACCTGATGGTACCATGGAGTGTCTCTTCAGCTAAATCTCCCAACATGTGACCATAGTGAGCTATCCGGAAATTCCACTCGGGATCACTGGAATCTATTGCAGGAAATAGGCCGATAGGATGCCCGGCAACTTCTGCGGGATGTTGGTTGCAGAAAGTGTGGATGGCCTCAAAAGCTGCGGTCTCAATGGTGTTGACGAGACGATAGCCAACCACATCGACCTCGATGGGCTGCCAGTGAGAACGGAAAGGGTGCTGAGGAATGGTCATCTTAACTCTGCACCGAGAAACACCTTCCTCCCTATACTCCACTCCATCATACTGTGGGGGCTCGGTGTAGAAGAATAGCCTAAGTGATTCCCATAAGAGACGGGGAAAACCCTCCCAATGCAAGGCATTGGTATGGAGATGCCCTACATGATCCCAAAAGACGTTTGAAGGAGCCGCCATCTGAAGCAAGAATTCAAATGGTGAGATTTTGAAGGATATAGAGAACTCTACTAAGGCTACCACAAGAATCCTATTGAAACCACACTAGAGATAGACAACACTCTATACGTCCTTAAAAGAACAACACATTCAAAGCACTCACTTTGCTTGATAATGGATTATGCATGCACGTACTATTCGACCTCAACACCAAAACAATTGCCAAATATTTTTGGACTTACGTGGTTAATTTCGGTGGCATAATACATACGTCTCTCCCTAATAACTAGTCGATAAGTCCTATCCGTCTTAACCTCTTAATCGTGGTTAGTGTACTTGCAGAAGACCATAGGTATATAACATGAACCTTTCATGGCAGCACGACATGAAAGCATTCCCAAACAGTACTGTTCACTATAGAAACAGTATCCGTACAATTTCCACCGTACGAACAATGTTAGCATACGTTACATCTGCAACGTATTCACGGGGGGTACCGTTTAAAATAGGGGTACGAACAACGATCACCATACCCTATGCCGAACCATATATTCCCAATATGATCAACTAATCGTTGATATATTGGCAGCATCTCAAGTAAGCTACTGCTTGAGAAACAGCGTTCGGTTCGCATCACCGACGGGAAGGCCAATCTCCCTCAGTTGGCTGAGGATCCTTACCTTCTTACCTTCTTGTCTCAGCGTGGAGGAACAAAACAATACAACTAGATATCTAGTGTTGGTTGTGCTCAAAAGTAAGTTTTGACAGAAAGTAGTGCTGCAAGTTAGAGCTGAACTATATCTATATATATAGTAGCCACCTGATTACTCCCATATAAACCCTTAGTGCTTTACGATCTAAGCACCAACCTTAATGAATCCAACACGATTTGTAAACTCTTTTGTTAAGCAAATTTTATCCTGAAAATATTTTTAAGAGCTATTACAGTTTAAGTGTCGATTGTAAGAGTAAACTTACAGCTCTGATACCAGCTGTGGCAGAACCGCCTGAATTATTTCGGCTCAAGTGCGCTAGTCATCGCTATACAGGCGATACTAACTCAACGCACTTCAAACGGAACAACCCATTGGTCTGTCGGGTCACCGCCCGATACAACCACGGTTCAATAGGATCGAAGTAGGTTTACCTCGCACGAAGGCGAGTTTTATAATCACACCACAGCTCATCAACTTTTAATTTACAGAGATAATAAACATCATTACAAACTGTTTCAAGCTTAAGGTAAACTTATACAAATATTGTTTAACACAACAAGCTAAACAGCTTGTTCAGAGTCACAGCGGAAGAAATTCACACGCGACTACACACGTCGTGAAAGTTGACACCACGTTCAGCCCGTAACATGGTGTCATTCCGGAGGGTTATTGCCAGCCGGGAACAGATCCCACTCTACGGACCAACCAAACGGAACAGAGAACGGCCAGGCTAGATTATCTGTTTGGTTTTCACCGGCCATACCTGAAAAGCAGACTAGCAAGACTGAGTATGCTAATACTCAGCAAGACTTACCCGTCTCATGGTATACTTTGCCATGTAACTAGACTTATGAAGGCTTGTAATGGTTCTGGATTCAATTTCAGCTGAAAAGCAACAAAGAATATAATCTAACTTTGATATTTTAGCTTTCAGTTTGTAGTTGCATTAACCATTCTATGTGAGCACCTATACTAGACAAGCAAGGTAGAGATTAACATCCATCAATATTATTCCAACAATAGTTACTGTTCTTACTCTATGTGGCAGAAGGAATAAGCAGTCTCAATCTCCGCGAGAAATGGACGATTCTGAATTGAGTTTCATAACCTTGCAAGGATAAACCTAACTCACACGCTTGGAACATCCAATGATCGTTCCAAAGCAACCATTTGCCTTTCATTCTGACTCGTGGATCAGGGCCACCACAAAGCGACTGTAGGACCATACGCACACCAATGTGCAGGACATATGTCTGTAGCGCGACTACATGACCATACTCCTATCCGCTAAGCAGAACGTATTCCCGCACGTCGGTGCGTGTAAAAAACCAAATTATGAGTGGTGGGAGGTATGTCCACTCCTCGGGCCGATTGGTTACTAGGCTTACTGCTTTCCATATTTCACGGCATGTGGCTAGTACTTTCAAACGCTTAACCACAGCTACCACACGTTGTGACCTTAGCAACTTTTATCAACACAGATAGGGTAATCTTCCAAGTCTTGGTACTGCACATGACTCCGTCCATCATCCTTATAGTGATTGCAGAATAGTAAACATTCAATTCCTATATCGCGCGAGTAAGAGGAAATCACTCGACTTCTGCCGGTCCTATTAGCAGAGCATCTATTCGATAAGGACTTAGGCACAAAACATAGGTTCCTATGATTCATGCATCTAGGGTTCCATTTCAACTCCTAGACTCAATGCATAATATAGATATATACGTAGAACTGTATATGTGTAATAATTTAAATTACTAGGTTATGCATCGGGGCTTGCCTTCTTGAGTGGGGTTGGGGTCAGGGATGTCAAAGAGTTCCGAACTTTGGTTCAGGGCTTCAGTTATAACCTCGGCGACATTCGTAGGATCTTTAGAAAATTCTTGCTCGTGTTCCAGGACTAGTTCGTTGTCTCCGTCGTTGAGTGTCGTTGACTCTACATGATATGCAATGATTTGAATTAGGTGGTTCTTGAGTTAAGAATTTTACTTCACGATAAAGTTTCAATCCAACAATTGATAAACACAACTTCATAGCACAAGCAGTTTGAATTTAACCCTAGTATGGGCATCTCAATTCAATTATTAGTTGAATTAATTGAATTAGGTTAGCAAGTTTGATTTTTATTTTGAAATCCACAAAGTCTATGGCTTTGAATTTTTGTGGGTAAGCTTATTTCTAGTGGATGAGCTTACTATGAATTTTTCATAATTTTCTGAAAACAAAAACTAAAACATTTGAATTAAGTTCAAATTTCAAGTTTAAATTCAAACCTTAGGTAGAGCAGTGTCATAAATTCTTGAAACATTTATTATGAACTACTCTATTACAGAACATCATATGGTAAAAGATCTAAGCATGAAAACCTTAGTAACATGTTTGAATAAATTTAAACCATCCCAAGCTTGATTTGCATAAGTTTAAATTAATTAAATATAGGGTTCAGTACTGTAGGTGAAATTTTGACACAAGCTCACTCATACCCTAAACAGACTACTCACTAAAATTCACAAGCAATAGAGCTAACATGCAAAAGTTATACTCAAGATACCCTTTTGCTAAACTTTTAAATAACTCTTAAAATATTTTGTTTCACACTGCACTTCAGTAACAAAAGTTGTAGAGCTAGACTTCTGGCGTGCAACAAAACTGGTGGATGAGCTTCCTATGAATTTTCCAAGTTGGTTGATTTGCATTAGAGGGGGGTACTAATTTTCTACAGAAAGGCTCCTGGAAAGATTTAAATCTTTGCAATCGGGTCCTTGGCCGGGCTACACAGGGATGCCGATTGGTGGCGACCAAATTCCGGCGAGGGGGCTCACCGGCGGCAAGGGGAAAGTGGGGGAACAAGTTCAGGGGCTCACGGCGGTCACGGGGGTGGCCGGTGTTGGGGAAGAGAGGGGCCGAGGCGGCGGATCGACGGCGAACAGGGGCGGGCGGCGGTGCTCCGAGGGCAGGAGAGTGCCTGGGAAGTAGCTAGGAAGCTTCCTCGCAATGATGTGGTGCTGATGGTACACTTGGCTGGGGCTGAGAGGTGGTGGATCGTCGGGACGACGGCGAGGCCGAGCGGCGACGGAAGCTCGAGCTCCCCGGCGTGGTGGTCCGGGCGATCTAGTGCGGGAGAGCGAAATTGGGCAAGCTTGTGAGCATCAGTGGGTGACAGGGGTGCTGCTGGAGCACTGGATCGAGGGTGGGAGGCGGCAGCGACGGCTGTTGACGGTGAGCCGAGGCAGCGGCGGGGCTCCGGCGAGGTGTGGAGCTCGGAAAAGAGGAAGGCAGTGGAAATGCAAGTGCATGAAGCCAAGAGTGAGTTTGTGGGGAGCTCCAGGACATGTTTCAAGTTGAGAAAGAGACACAGCGGGCGAGAGCAGGTGCTGGCAATGTGGCAGAACCAACCTGAATTATATCGGCTCAAGTACGCGAGTCCATTCCTGAGGGCTCCAGCGTGCTTCAAACGGTATAATCCCTTGGCCTGTCGGGTAACGTCCCGATAAACCACCGATACACAGGATCGAATAAGGTTACCTCACACGAAGGTGAGTCCAGAGATACAATCACCATCATATTATACATCACAAGGAATTACATTATAAGAGTTTTCAAAAGCAGTACATTACAAACTGCTAAAGTCATGGTTTTTGGCAGCGGAAAAACATACATGATGATTTACAGCACGTCGTCAAGACGGATGTCATGCTAAGCCCAGGCACGACATCACTCGGTATCACCAATGTTGGTCGGGGATGGATCCCATTTCACGGACCAACCTTCTGGAAAAGCACAGCGCCAAGGCAGGGGAAGAGTAGGGTCTTCAAGGACTATACCTAAAAACATGTAACATAGCAAGACTGAGTATACTAATACTCAGCAAGGCTTACCCGGTTATGGTATACTTAGCCATGTAACTAGACTTATGAAGGCTTTTAGCTCTGGGTAGAGTTTTCAGCTGAAAAGCATCAAAGAGTAGATCCTTAATGTCAACTTTTAGTTTTCAGGTTCTAGTTGATTATCCATTCTAGGTGAGCACCTATAGCTATTCAAGCATGGTAAAATCTTTAGTCAAACATCATCTTCGATAATCATAACATTGCTCTTGTTACTCAATGTGGTAAAGGGGATAAGCAGTCTCATTCATCGTGAGAGGCGGACGATTCCTGAATCGAAATTCAACCTTGCAAGGTAAACCTAACTCACACGCTTGGAACACCAAAGGGTCGTTCCGAAGCAACCGTTTGCCTTTCATTCCGACTCATGGATCAGAGCCACCACAAGCGACTGCAGGACCATACGCACTTCCAAAGTGCAGGACGTACGTCTGTAGCGCGACTACAAAACCCGTACTCCAGGTTGCCCTTGCAACACGTATTCCCACACGTCGAACTTAAGTAACCAGAAGAAGCAAGACGAGTGGTGGGAGGTATGTCCACTCCTCGGGCCGATTGGCTACTAGACTTACCGCTTACCATATTTCGCGGCATGTGGCTAGTACTTTCAAACGCTTAGCCACCACTACCACACATATCGACCTTATCAACTTTTAACGAAACAGACAGGGTAAACTTCCAGGTCATGATACAGCACATGACCCTGTCCGTGATCCTTATAGTGGTTGCAGAATTGTAAACAAGCAACTCCTATATCGCGCGAGTGACAGGAAATCACCCGACTTCTACCGGCCTTATTAGCGGAGCATCTATCCGATAAGGACTCAAGAGCATTACATTGGATTCCTAGTATCCATGCATCTAGGGTTTCATTACAACTCCCAGACTTAATGCATAAGTATAGATAGATAGACATAGATTGCAGTGTAAATAAAGTAGTGGGTTATGTCTGGGGCTTGCCTTTACTGGTGGGACTGAAGTCAGAAATGTCAATATCTTCCGAACTTTGGTTCGGTGCTTCAGTTGATCCCTTGGTGACGTTCATTTGGTCTTCAGGAAAATCCTTTGTAGACTCCTAGGAGATATTGTAGGTACTGTTTGCAGAAGTAGTTGTATCTACATGCAATGCAACATTACATTCAAGGTGTGCACATAAAACTATCTTACTTCACAATATAGTTGCAATCCAATACTCATTTAACATACCACTCATATAACAACCAGAAAGATCTGAACTAAACCTAGGCAGAACTATAGGGGAACAACTAATTAGAATCGGCTACTTGTTGAGGGTTACAACAGAGCCGATTGGAAACAACGGGGGTTTAGCTGATTGACGTTCTTAGGTCGTACCCAATAGAGGCGTGTCTATTGTGTTAGCTCATTGATCTAGGGTGGTGTGCTTTGGCTTTTATAGCCGATTACAATGTGGTTGAGGGTGTGTGATTGATAGGCATATAGCCGATCTCTCAGTCGATAAATCGGCTGATAAAAGTGTGTGGATAAAGATGGGAAAACTAAAGATTGATCGGCTCTATTTGACCGATATGGAGAGCAACTAAAATCGGCTTGGATCGGCCGATAGTAAGAACCCTAAGATCATGTGCGTATCTCCGATACATCGCCTATGTGTAGCCGATGTAGGACAGAAGAAAAGAATTGTATCGGCAGTAGCCGATATTAGAAAGGTAATAACCGTATCAGCTAACCAGTCGATGGTAGAAGCATCGACTGACAGCTGTTACACAGAAACATTATAGACTCAAGGAAACGGATGCTTAGCAGCTGAACCAAAAGCTGATGTTGAAACGCAGCTGCAGAGATGTATAAGCTAAGCAACAAATACACCTGAACTGACAAGGATCTTTATACGACAAGGAACTTAAAGAAACAACAATCAAGATGAGAACAATGTCTGGATGGTAGGGATATGAGCGTTCGTGTGATGGATTAACTAATTATCACACTTCTCCACTTGAAGCATACATCCTATAATCTATACTCAGCTACAACACATGCATATCACAAAAGACACAAATAAAGCATTCATTTCCTAATATTTGACCTAGATTACAAATCAAAGACTTCAATTCAAGATCACAACATAAACTTGTAGATTTTGACCTAAGGATTCAAACAAAACTGGTTTTGTATTTTTATGAACTTCCTACGAAAATCTATGAAATGTAGAAGTTCACTGATTTGATATAAAGAAGACTCTGGAAAACTTACAGAAAACATCCTAGAACTTTCTAAAACGAAGCAATTAAGTTCCTGGCCTGGGAAAACAGAGAACGGAAAGATAACAACAATGTTCCGGCAAAGGAGTCGCCGGCATTAAGAAGATTCAGTAGGTCAGGGCAAACCTTGGTTGTGGAGAAAAACGGGTGGAAAGTGAAATCCCATGGTGAAGAGGTTTGGCGACGAGAAGTACTCGACGGTGACGAGGTTCCGTGGGTGACGAAGAAGCTTGCCGGGTAGGGTTGCTGTGGGTGGAAGATGGCCAAAGGAGTAGTCTCCGTGGTGATTCGTGGTGATAGCGGTTGAGCGATCCACGAGGGTAAGAACTGTTGGATGTCGTGGATCATGGGATAAGACGATGGAGCCGAATGGGTTCGCTATACCGACTTCTTCGCGAACCCTAGGGTTTTCCTGCTCACGGGTTGAACTTCCTCTGCCCACGCACATGCGATGCTAAAGCATGGCCGACCGAACATCTTTGCTTGCATAAGAAGAAACCCTCCTTGACCTGACTGCTCCGGTGCGTGCACTGCCAGCACACTTGCGCAACCATTCGCAAGGCCGCCGCTCCCATTCCGCTTCCACACCATCGGCCTCCAACTTGTTTGCGCGTGGTCTGTTGCTCTGCATACGCACGCGCCATACTCGCCCCCTGCCTCCACGAGGACCGAGGTCTGCTCGCACCTGGCCACTTTCAAAACCTCCACAAACCGTTCACAGTGCCATCTTATCTCGTCCGCTGCTTTCTCTTCAATGGATTCCGACGTCCTTCACGTGGGGTCTCGCTGCTCCCGTGCGAATCTGCCCGCAGCCGCTGCACCGCACGCCATCGCCCTGCGTGCCGCTGCCCTGCACGTCGTTGCAACATCCGCCTGATGGCATCTTGTACCCTTGACGCCTCGTCCAGCAGCAGGACCCTCGCGTTCTCCAGCACCACACGTATCGGTATTTCGTCGAACACCTGAGCTGCGTCCTCGATACGGCCATCGCGTTCATGCATCTCGCGCAACAGCTTTCCACCGCAACTCCTCCTGCGCGTGCCGTTGCTCGGCACGTCGTACTCCAGCATCGCCTGCTCATGCCCATGGGCCCGCTCTGCTCCGGCCGCCCAACACTTGCTCACACCGCCAGCTTCCGCGCGTCACCGCGCGCACGCTCGCGCGACCCGCTCGGCGCCGCCCACGTTCCTGCCTCTCCAGCACCTGCACCGGCTCTCCAGCACGCGAGCTCCTGCACCGCCTAAACCATGCCGCTCCAGCTCCCGTGCTCACTTGATGCCAGTTCGCCTGCGTCGCGCCGCATCAGCTTACGCCTGAGTCGTTCGCGCGCTCTGCTCTGCCTTTGCGTCAGCGCCGCCGTCTACCGCGCCTTCCCGCGTTGCTGTTCCACCGCGCACGCGCAACTTCCCTGCACATCATCGCCAGTTGCTGATGCTCGCCCTACATCTGCTTCTGTTCCAGCGCAAGAGCACCGCCACGCCGCAGTCGTCAGCCTCTGCCTCTGGCCCCTCGCTCCAGCGCGCCGCAGCCTGGAACTCGCTGTTGCTCGCTCGGCCGCAGTCCTCCGCACGCCAGTGCCACGCGCGCGCCTGGTTCCGCTTGGGGCCGTCCGCCTGCGCGCTGCCTGCCTCGGTCCACCTGCGCACCGCCTGCCTCGGGTTCACCCAGTCCCGAGCGCCCGCCGCCTGTGCCACGCGTGCGCGCGCCGCAGGCCTGCCTCCGCTTGCCCCAACACCCGCTCGCCTGGCCCTGCGCCAGCCGCGGCCCGCGCTTCCTCCTCCCGCTCGCGCTACCTCCTGGGCCGCGCTCGTGCCCCGCCTGCCGCGCTGTGCGCCGCTCGGCCCGAGCCGCGCACCGCTCGGGGCCGCTGCTGCCTGTGCGCACCGCCGCCTGCCGCTTGTACCAGTGGAGAGAAGAGAGAGGGAGGGAAAAAGAGGTTTTGCTAGAGCTGCTGCCGGTGGAAGAAGCAAAGAAGAACACGCTAGGGAAGAAGATAAGGGTGCCAGGGATAAGAGAACAGAGGAGAAGGGGGAATGGATTTCCCCAAGGACTGATGCGCAAAATCAGAGAACTGCAGGGACCTATTTGTAAAACAAAATTTCCCATCAATCTAAAACCCGAATGTAGAAATGCCCAAAACGAAAGTTGGAGAGTTTTTCAAACTCTACAACATTGCTTTAGGGCTCAAGTTCAAAAATTCAAAACTTATATTTTTGCGCGTGAAGTTTTGAGCAAAAGTTGGATTTGAATTACTTTTGTCCTAAAGAGCGTAACTTTATAAAATTCAGGACCTAAATGCAAGCATTTATGACACGTCATGATGACGGGATAGACTCGTCATAATGATTGGATAGACATGTCATGATGACTTGCACCTTTTACAATTTAGTCCTGAGTAAAATTTGAAAGTTACTTTTGTAAATCAAACATTTGCATAAAAGGACCTGTACTTTTATAAAATTATATAAATACCCTTATTTTTACCATTTTACCCAAAATTTTTACACACTTCAACACACACATTTCGCATACAACTTTCAAATAAACATATATTTTTACAAGGGATAACATAAGAAAAACATGTTTACAAAACCACCTTTCACTTATTTCAAAATTATCCTTCTCCAAATACATTTTACAAAAACAACCCTAGGTTTTTCTATAATTACAAAAATACCCTTTTTACTTGCACTTTAAATTTTCAAAAACTTCACACAAACACACACCAGCTTTACACTAACAAACACATACTTTACACTAACAAATTATATGCCTAGCATTACAAATACACGAACTGTCACAGGCAAGCTCGGTGGCGCACGTGGCGGCTCGGGCAACGGCGGCGCGACATGGAGGGGCTGGAAGAGGGCCAGCGCGGGGTGGGGAGCGGCGGGCAGGGTGCTGGGACGGCACGTGGCGCGAAGAGGGGCGGCGCGGGGCAGCTGGAGCTCGTGCAGATGGCCGGCGAGGGCGGCGGGTCGGGCGCAGAGAAAACAGAGAGAGAGAGAGAGGAGGACTGGAGGTAGATGAAGGGAGACTAATTTGTAATTCTCCAAAAGTGCACGGACTCCACTGTAAAGCTGAGTTAACTTTCAAACCATAGCTCAAATAAAAATATGCCCAAAAGCAAAAGTGTAGAGCTTAGCAAGATCTACAACTTTGCTTTAAGGTTCAGTTTCAAAAGAGTTAAGGATTTCAATCTAATTTAAAACTTGGCAAAATTTTAAATTTCGGATAAATCCTATTTAAAATCTACACTCCACTTGAATCTTTAGGGTAGTTTCACCTATATTTGTAGTTTAAAAGTAAGTTCTTGCCTTTTCACAAAACAACCTTCATATGTTTTGATTTTACCACCCATTCTCACCCATTTTACACCTAAGGACCTAAATTTTCCAAAATTACTAAAAGGTCCTTTTGCCTTTGCATTTAAGTTTTAACACACATACACAAGATCAATCATACACACTTTATACTAGAATCTAGTGTGTGTTTAATCCTAAGTACCTGAATGTCATAAGGGATGTCAAAGACTTCCGAACTTTGGTTCGGGGCTTCAGTTAAATTCTCGACGACGTTCACCGGGTCTTTAGAAAACCCTTGCTCGGGCTCCGGGACTAGTTCGTAGTCTCCGTCGTCGAGTGTCGTTGACTCTACATGATATGCAATGATTTGAATTAGGTGGTTCTTGAGTAAAGAATTTTACTTCACGATAAAGTTGCAATCCAACCAATTGATAAATACAACTTCATAAAACAGAAAATTTGAATTAAAACTCATTATGTGTACTTTAATTCAATATCAAATTACTTGATTTAATTGAATTAAGTTAACAAGTTTGATTTTTATTTTGAAATCCACAAAGGCTCTAGCCTTGAAGTTTTGTGGGTAAGCTCACTTCTAGTGGATGAGTTTACTATGAATTTTTCAAAATTTTCGGAAAACAGAAACTAAAGCGTTCGAATTAAGTTCAAATTTCAAGTTTAAATTCAAACCTTAGGCAAAACAGTATCAGAAATTCTTGAAAGATTTACTATGAACTACTTATCAAAAGATTAACACATGGTAAAAATATCTAAGCATGAAAACCTTAGTAGCATGCGTAAATAAATTTTAACAATTCAAGCTTGATTTGCATAATGTTCAAATTAGTTCAAGCTAAAGTGCAGAAATTAAGGTGAAATTTTTACACAAACTTGCATACACTTAAAACATGCTGTACACCAAAAATCACATGAAAAGAAGCTAAAATGCAAAACTTTAGAATAACTTAAATAGCATTTGGTTTCAAACCATACTCTATTAATCAAAGTTGTAGATCTAAACTTCCAGAGTATAACAAAACTGGTTTGACAAGTTTTGGATTTTTCTACAAATTTCTATCAATTTTACAAGTTGACAGCTTTTGCAAACAAGATTAAAAGAGAAACTTGCAGAGAGGCCCTCGGATTTTGCATATCGGACCCTAAAATGAAAACCTAAATTGCAATGTGGCCCTTGGCAGGCCGAGATGGCAGCCGTGGCGGCCTGACCGCCGTGTTCTCGCCGGCGGCGAGGTTTTGGCCGAGGGGAAACTGGTCCTATATGATCTATAGGACGAGGTGCACATGTTGGTGGGTGGTGGGCACAAAGAAAGGCGGCGGAGTATGGTCGACGGCGAGGAATGGCGGCGGCCGTGGTGGCGCGCCCGTGTTCCCGGCGAGGGGCCGGCGAACGCGGAAAGATGGAGCGCGCACGAGCATCGGGGAGTTGCGGGGATGCGGTTTCGGTACCTATTCGGCCGGAGGTGGGGTGGAAGGGGATCGTCGACGTTGAGGGGGTCTCGGGCTGCTCCGGTGGTGGCGGCAGCACGGGAATCCCTCGATTCCGGACGAGGAGAGGACAAAGCTCGGCTAGGGTGGGTCGAGGGGCAAGTGGGGGTGGGGAGGAAGCTTTGGGGTGCTAGAATTGGGAAGAGGTAGGGCGGTGCTGCGAGGAAGTCCGGCGGACGGCTCGGTGCTCGGCTTGTCGCTCGTGAGGAAGAAGAAGAGAAGGTGAGCGAGGGAAGCTTTGGGTCGGTATTTGTAGAGAGGTGACGCACGGCAGAGGGGAGGGAGTAAGCGTGCAGCTGGGCGCAAATCGACGGTGTCATCGCCGTGCCCCGTTGGGCACCCTCGGCCGCGTGGTGGCCTCGATACCGGCGGCTTGACGTGGCGGGGCAGGGGAGAGCCTGCAGGGGCCGCACGGGCGGCGCGCGGGCTAACTAGGAGCCACGTGGGGTGGAGGAGAGCGGCGTGGAGTCAGATTGGAAGCTCAGGCAATGGCCGGCGGGCGGCGGAGTCACGGGTGCGAGCAGAGCAGAGGAGGAGGACTGGAGGTAGAAGATAGGGACTACTTTGCAATTTCCAAAATTGCAGGGACTCCACTGTAAAGCCAAGTTAACTTTCAAACCATAGCTCAAATGAAAATGTGTCCAAAAGCAAAAGTGTAGAGTTTAGCAAGATCTACAACTTTACTTCAAGGTTTAGTTTCAAAAGAGTTTAGGATTTGAATCTAACTTAAAACTTGGCAAAAGTTTAAACTTCGGAGAAATCCTATTTAAAAACTCCACTCCACTTGAATCCATAGGGTAGTTTCACTTCTATTTGTGGTTTAAAAGCAAGTACTTGTTTCTTGCAAAACAACCCTTTACATAAATTAATTTTACCTACCATTCTCACCCATTTTGCACCAAAAGACCTATTTGTTTCCAAAATTACTAAAAGATCCTTTTGCCTTTGCATTAAAAATTTTAAGAACACAAACAAAAGATCAAACACACAACTTATACTAGAATTTGGGGTGTTTTTAAATCCTAAGTACCTGAATGTCATAGCCTTCCCTCCTAAAAAGAATCTCATCCCGAGATTCTGGAATAGGATGGAATCGGACGATCAGATTTGGGAGTTGGCTTCAAGGAAGTCTGGAAAGTTACGCTGAAGATATGACTCGGTTTCCCAAGTCGCTTCTTCTTCTGTGTGATGACCCCACTGAACTTTGAACATCCTGATAGTTTCTTTTCTAGTACTTCTCTCTTTGGTTTCTAGTACTTTGATCAGATGCTCGGTATAAGTTAGATCAGATTCGATTTTGATAGCTTAGGGATCGATGATCTCGGTAGGAATTTTGACGCACTTCCTAAGTTGGGATACATGGAAGATATCATGAATGGCCGCTAAATGAGGAGGAAGTTGAAGACAATATGCTACGGGTCCACATATTTCGATAATCTCAAAGGGTCCGACATATCGAGGGGCAAGTTTTCCTTTTACGCCGAACCGTTGAATACCCTAAGTAGGAGATACTCGAAGATATACGAATCTCCGATCTGGAACTGTAATGGTCTACTTCGTATGTCAGCATAGCTTTTCTGTCGAGATTGGGCTGCCTTTAGATTGTTCTGAATAGTCTTCACCTTTTCCTCTGCTGCAGTGACAAGGTCGGGTCCAAAGATTTTACGCTCACCGGTTTGTGACCAACTCAAAGGAGTTCGGCATCAGCGACCGTATAATGCTTCAAATGGAGCCATCTTGAGACTTGTCTCATAACTATTGTTGTAGGAAAATTCGGCCAGTGCTAAGCATTTATCCCAAGTTTTGTCGTACTGAAGTACGCAGGCTCTAAGCATATCTTCTAGAATCTGATTTATTCTTTCCGTTTGCCCGTCTGTCTGAGGATGATATGCGGAGCTTCGGATTACTTAGTTCCAAGAGCATATTGAAGTTGTTCCCAGAATCGAGCGGTGAATTGTGCTCCACGATCAGAAATGATCGTCTTAGGCACGCCATGGAGACGAACAATTTGATCTAAATAGATCTCAACATACCTTTTGGCTGTGGCAGAACCAACCTGAATTATACCGGCTCAAGTACACGAGTCCTCTCCGGAGGGCTACCTCGTACTTCAAACGGTATAAAACTATTGGTCTGTCGGGTAACGTCCCGATAAACCACCGAACGCAGGATCCAACAAGGTACCTCACACGAAGGTGAGTCCAGAGATACAATGCCAAAAATATTTTACACCACAGTCAGTTATATTACAAAAATACACAAAGTATCATTAGCTCCCACTGAGGAGAGATTATTACAAGACAGGTTTAAGTTTTCAGTCAAGCAGCGGAGTTTTGGAAAACGTAGACATTCTACACGTCGTTATTACAGATATCATGCTAGCCCTGGCATGATATCACTCGGCGGAATCTGTGTCGGCCGGGGACGGATCCCATTCCACGGACCAACCATCAGGCAAGGGGTAGGGCCACGGTGTAATGAACGCTGGCTCATCAGGAGGATTACCTGAAGTAATTCAACAAAAGCAAGGCTGAGTATACTAATACTCAGCAAGACTTACCCGGAATTGGGTATATCTTAGCCCATAACTAGACTCATGAGGGCTTTTAGCTTTGGGTAGGGTTTTCAGCTGAAAAGCAACAAAGAGTAGATCCTTAATTTCAACTTTTAACTTTCAGGTTCTAGTTGATTAACCATTCTAGGTAAGCACCTATAACTATTCAAACATTGTAGAATCTTTACTCAAACATCATCTTTGATAATCACATAATTGCTCTTGTTACTCTATGTGGTAAAGGGAATAAGCAGTCTCATTCATCGTGAGAGGCGGACGATTCTGAATCGAGATTCAAACCTTACAAGGGTAAACCTAACACACACGCTTGGAACACCAAAGGGTTGTTCCGAAGCAACCGTTTGCCTTTCATTCCGACTCGTGGATCAGATCCACCACAAGCGACTGCAGGTCATACGCACTTCCAAAGTGCAGGACGTACGCCTGTAGCGCGACTACAAAACCTGTACTCCTGGTTGCCCAGCAACACGTATGCCTACACGTCGAACTAAGTAACCAAAAGAAGCAAATACATGTGGTGGGGGGTATGTCCACTCCTCGGGCCGATCGGTTACTAGGCTTACCGCTTACCATATTTCACGGTATGTGGCTAGTACTTTCAAACGCTTAACCACCGCTACCACACACTGCGACCTTATCAAATTCATCAAAACAGACGGGGTATCATCTTGACCATGATACCTCATAAAACTCCCGTCCGTCATCCTTATAATGATAACAGGAATGTAAACATCACAATTCCTATATCGCGCGAGTGACAGGAAATCACTCGACTTCTACCGGTCCTATCAGCGTAGCAGCTAGTCGGACTCAAGTTCTAGTGTACAATACATTGGTTCCTGGAATTATGCAACTAAGGTTTTCAAACAACTCCTAAGAACCTAATGCATAAAGATATACATAAATAGTATAGGTTGCAGTGTAATAAAGTAGGGGTTATGTCCGGGGCTTGCCTTCGCTAGTGGGGTTGGGATTAGTCAAATTAATATCCTCCGAACCTTGGTTCGGGGCTTCATAGAAATCCGCGACGAGATTCTTGGGGTCTTCAGAATAAACTTCTTCTTGTTCCGGAATTAGCTGATAATCCCCGTCAGCGAGAGTGGTCGAGTCTACATGATATGCAAGATGAAGTTTAATGGGTGCATACACTTTTATTTTAATTCACGATAAAGTTGCAATCCAATATAAAGAACATTACATTATGACAATGATCTAACTACACTGCACTGGGCAGTCATTTATCGAGTATTAGTTATTTTATCTAAACCCATTAGACAACGGGGTTGATTACATTTAGTTTTCTAACTAATAGCATGGAGCAACAAAGTGGGGTGGTTCCTAATACTTATTTTAAATAACTAAAGTTATTTGTTATATTAATTATTTACATGGAACTTAGGTTACTCTTACATTATAGATCAATTATATTATATCCAATTTATTTAGCACCTAATCCTTGGTTGGAAACTTAATAACATGTTATAATATTACAAAACAGAACCCTAATATATTTTTCATGATTTTTGAACATTAGAGGTATAATTATTAATTATACAAAGGAAACTACACATTATTTCTAATAAAACTTGTACATTAAGGAAATAATACTAGAATACTAGGATAATTATTTTTCTTCAATTCTACATGTAAAAAGAAAATTAACCCAACTGGTTTCACTAATTTATCATTTTTTCTATGAATTACTATACATTTCTTAAGCATACAAGTAATTAAACTTAACATTTAAATTTGATTATCAAACATTCAGAAACTGAAGTTGACCTTTTAAGTAAAGTTGTAGATCTTTATCTAAGGATTCCAACAAAATTTAGTTTACAATTTTATGATTTTTCCTCGAATAGATATAGCATTTCCAAGTTGACAGCAATATTTACACATGGGGGTCCTTGGTTACTATTTCTCTGAGTCTTAGGCTATGCACATAACCCCCTGAAGTTTTGATTCTTCTAAACCAAGGTCCTTGGCTGGGGAACCGAAGCAGAGCAAGGCGGGGGCGGCGGTGTTCCGGCGACGGCGGTCACCGGCGGCGAGGTCCAAGGCCAGGGAAGGACTCAGGGGCTTACAGTGGTTCGGTTGCGTCACTTGTCGAAGGCTGGAGTGGTCGGAAAGAGGAATCCCGACGAGGACCTGAGGCGGCGGCGGAGAGGTCTCCGTTGATGACGGTGCTCCAGCGATCGATGTTGGCAGTAAACCTACGCATGAGAACCAGCATGTCATGGGGAAGGTGTACGTGCGATCAATTGGATGAAAACATGCTGGAGCAAGGGGGATCGACGGAGACCGAAGCGGCGGCGGTGAGGAAGAACGCCGGCGAGCATCGGGGAGGCGCGGTGGTGGACTAGAGAGCCAATGACTGGGTCGGGGAGCTTCACGGTGATGATGTGGTGCTGTTTATGGTGTTGTGGTGGCGCGAGAAGGCTCAAGGTGTGCTGCCCACGGTGAGGCCGAAGGCGGCGGCGGATTGTGATCGTCGGCGATGAAACTTTGGAGGGCAACGAGTGGTCGAGGAGCACCAGTGAACTACGGAAAAGCTTGTGCACAGGTTAATTGGAGCGAGGATGGTCTGCTGGGGGCTGCCCATGATCGTGCCGTGCGCGGCCGGAGCGGAAGAGGACGGCGGCGGTGGAATGTGGGTCGAGTGCTCGGAATTGGGCTCTGGAACGGGAGGAGTAGAACGTAGTGATGAGGGTAGTGCTATTGCGCGCGCGAGAGAGAGAGTTAAGGCGCCGGGGTGGTCTGTCCACGGCGGCAAAGAGGTGGCGGCCGGTGAAGGCTCGGGGTCGTCGTGGCGCGCGCGCGCAAAGCCAGGAGGGAAGAGGAAACGGAACGGGAGAGGAAGGAGGCGACGCGTGGAGAAGTTCTCAGCAGGAGGTGGAGCTCGGGGCGCGGCATCGGCGACGAGCGGCGGTGGCAGGAGCAACGCAGAGAGGGAAGCGGCGCGTGCCAGAGGAAGACGAAGCAGGGAGGTGTCAGGGGGACTTGTTCGTGATTTCCATAGAGTTCAGGGACCCGTCTGTAAACTAAAATTTCCCTCTGATACAAAATCCTAATGAACAAAATGTCAAAAGCAAAGTTGTAGAGAATTTCAAATCCTACAAGAATTCTTTAGGGTTCAAGTTCAGAATCTCAAAGGAGACAGTTTTATTTTGAACTTTTGAACACAACCCAATTTATAAATTCTTTGTTATAATTCAACCCAATTTCTTTAATGGTTAGGGTCTTCTTGCAAGATTGCCTGCAGTAATCATGACTAGTTCTTTTTACACTTTAGCCCTTAGGTAAATCTGAGTTTTACTTTTATCTTTTTACTATTTCACATGTAAATCCTTATACCTTTGTGTTAATTACACATAGGTCCTTAGTTTCCAATAAATTTTATTTTCCTTTAGATTTTAACTCAATATTTGTACTTTCCTTTGCTAGAGTCAATTGAATTTGACATTTAAGAGTATTTTCACACAATTGCACATAAGAACTTATAAAATTTCATAATTTACAATTACACCCCTAATTCTTGGTACAAACCCTAAATTCACATACAACACACTAATACCTAGTGTCTATATTCTAATTACAGGAATGTCACAGCCTTCCCCCCTTAAAAAGAATCTCGTCCCGAGATTCCGGAGCTGAGCAGAAACGGATGATTAGATGTGGGGATTGGCTTGAAGGAAGTTTGGGAAATTCTGTCGAAGATAAGACTCTGTTTCCCAAGTTGCTTCTTCTTCGGTGTGATGATCCCATAAGACTTTGTACATCTTAACGGCTCTTCTTCTGGTGAGTCTTTCCTTGGTATCCAGGATTCGAAGAGGTTGTTCAATGTACGATAGATCCGGTTCAATCTCAATGGCACATGTCTCAACGATTTCCGTGGGTACTTTGACACACTTCTTAAGTTGAGAAACATGGAAGACATCGTGAATAGCCGCCCATTGAGATGGAAGATGAAGTTTGTAAGCCACTGGGCCACAAACATTAAGAATTTCAAAGGGCCCAACATACCGAGGTGCTAACTTCCCTTTTATGCCAAAACGTTGGACGCCTTTGGTGGGAGACACTCGGAGATAGACAAAATCTCCTATTTGGAATTGTAGAGGTTTCCTCCTCTTATCTGCATAGCTCTTCTATCTGGACTGAGCGGTTTTAAGATTAGATTGAATAACCTTAACTTTATCTTCGGCTTCAATGACTAGGTCTGGTCCGAAAATTTTGCGTTCACCGGTCTCTGACCAACTCAAAGGAGTTCGGCATCTGCAACCATACAACGCTTCAAAAGGAGCCATTTGAAGACTACCTTGATAACTGTTGTTATAAGAGAATTCAGCTAAAGCAAGGCACTTGTCCCAGCTTGTACCATAGTGAATAATACAAGCTCGGAGCATGTCTTCAAGGATTTGGTTAACTCGCTTAGTCTGCCCATCCGTCTGGGGATGATACGCAGAACTTCGAATCAATTTGGTTCCTAGAGCTGATTGCAATTGCTCCCAAAACCGTGCAATAAATTGGGGTCCTCGATCAGAGATGATAGTCTTTGGAACCCCATGTAATCGAACAATTTGTTCCAGATAGACTTCGGCATACCTTTTAGCAGAGTAAGTGGTATGCACAGGAAGAAAATGAGCGGTTTTTGTGAGTCTATCAATGATTACCCATATGGAGTCATGCTTTTGAGATGTGTTGGGAAGACCAACAATGAAATCCATGCTAATGTCTTCCCATTTCCATGACGGAATGGGTAGTGGTTGAAGTGTACCAGAAGCTTTTAAGTGGCTAGCTTTGACTCTCTGGCAAGTATCGCACTCAGACACATATTTAGCAATTTCTCTTTTCATTCTGGTCCACCAAAAATGTTGCCATAGATCTTGATACATCTTGGTGCTACCAGGATGAATAGAGAACTTGGACAAATGTGCTTCGTCGAGGATTTGCTTACGAAGGTGATGATCCTTAGGTACAACAATCCGATCGTTGAACCATAGGACTCCTTGATGATCAGTGCGAAAACACCGATATTTAGCTTCTCCCTGGGATAGCTTGGATTTGATAATTTTGACACCCTCATCATTAAGTTGAGACATAATGATTTTATCTTGGAGAGTGGACTCAATAGATAGCAGATTCAGACTATCTTGAGGAATGATTTCTAAATTGAGTTTTCTCATCTGATGGCAAAGAGTGTTACTGAAAGTTGCTATGGATAAACAATGACAGTGTGCTTTGCGGCTAAGTGCATCCGCAACCACATTAGCTTTGCCTGGATGATAGTGTACCTCAAGGTCATAATCTTTGATCAATTCTAACCAACGCCTTTGCCTCATATTTAGATCAGCTTGAGTGAAAATATACTTGAGGCTCTTATGGTCAGTGTAAATTTTACACTTAGCACCCATAAGATGATGTCTCCAGATCTTGAGAGCGTGGATAACTGCTGCCAATTCAAGATCATGTGTTGGATAATTTTGCTCATGAGTCCGAAGTGCTCGGGATGCATAAGCAATAACCCGGTTGTTTTGCATAAGGACACAACCAAGGCCAATTCCAGAAGCATCGTAATAGACATCAAAAGGCTGCGTACTATCTGGCTGAGCTAGTACTGGAGTAGTCGTCAGAAGTTTTCTCAAGGTGTGAAATGCTTCCTCACACCTATCATCCCAACGGAACTTAACTTCTTTCTTAAGTAGCTCAGTCATGGGTTTAGCTATCTTGGAGAAGTCTGGAATGAATCGGCGATAATATCCTGCCAATCCAAGGAAACTTCGGATTTGGTAGACTGAAGTGGGAGGGTTCCAGTCCATAACTTCTTGAACTTTAGTTGGATCAACTGATATGCCTTGACTAGAGATAGTATGTCCCAAAAATTTCACACTATCTAGCCAAAATTCACATTTTGAGAATTTGGCATAAAGGCGATGATCACGTAGTCGTTGAAGAACGACACGTAAATGATTAGCATGGTCTTCTTTGGTTCTGGAGTATATCAGAATATCATCGATGAAGACCACGACGAATTTATCGAGTTCTGGCATAAATACGGAATTCATGAGATACATGAAATATGCCGGTGCATTAGTAAGTCCAAATGACATAACCAGATATTCATAAAGTCCATATCTGGTTGAGAAGGCCGTTTTTGGAATGTCACTAGGCCTGATCTTGAACTGATGATAACCAGAGCGTAAGTCAATCTTAGAAAAGACCTTTGCTCCAGCTAGTTGATCGAACAAAATGTCAATGCGGGGAAGAGGGTACTTATTCTTGATAGTAACCACATTGAGTGGACGGTAGTCGACACATAGCCTTAGGCTATCGTCTTTCTTCTTGACAAAGAGAGCAGAACAACCCCAAGGTGAAGCACTTGGGCGTATATAACCCTTATTAAGAAGATCTTGGAGCTGTTCTGCTAATTCATTTGGAGGCATGCGATACGGCCTTTTGAAATCGGAGCAGTACCCGGTTGAAGTTCAATGATAAACTCGATGTCTCTATCTGGTGGCATTCCAAGCAAATCGTCTGGAAAGACATCGGGATATTCACATACTATAGGAATATCCTTGACTTTGATATCTGTGATAGTATAAGTGCAAGGATGCAGACATTCTGGCTGCGGCAGATAAAGGGTGGTGATCCCATAGTATGGTGAATCAATTTCAACAACTCGGGAAGAAATATCTAGCCGGACTTGATGTTTAGTCATCCAGTCCGTCCCAAGTATAATATCAATACCCTCCAAACTTAGTAAAACCAAATCAGTTTTGATTTCTATACTACCAAACTGAATTGGCACACTTTTAACCATTTGGTTAGAGGTGATTTTTCCCCCAGGGGTAGAGATCATGTATGACCCCTGGATAGGACAAGAATCAAGTCCTAGTCGGGTACCACAGTTGTTACTAATAAAACTATGTGTTGCTCCAGAATCAAATAAAGTAACAACTGGTTTGTGGTGAATAGAAAATGTAACCGACATGACGGAAGCTCCATCTGGAAGTTCTGCCAGAGTGGTGAAGTTAATCCGTCCTTGCCGGACTTGCATCATCGGCTTCTTGCCCTTGTTCTGGTTACCCTGAGTAGAGCTTTGCCCTGGATTAGGTTTCTTGGGCCGCGGACAATCCCGGATGAAATGATCCGCACTTCCGCAATTGAAACAGCGATAGTTGCTGCCTCTCTATGGCACTTGTTGAACATTTGGCCGTGGGCCAGATGGTTGTGCTTGTTGCGGAGGAACGGGAGGTCTATACCTTCCTTGCTATTGGGGCGGCCTGAAAACCAATCTACCCATTGGGGCATTCCGCTGCGGTGCTCTGAATGGTGTATTGGGAACAACCCGATACCTCGGTGATTGAGCACTCGAGGGTCCAGTAGGAGTCTTCCTTTTCTTCTCAGCATGATGTGCTAAGATACAATCTTCTTGAGTTAAAGCCATATTAACCAGCTCACTGAAAGTATTAGCCCTCACAAGATTCAGGCGTTCCTTGAGCTTGGTATTAAGGCCTCGACAGAAACGATCTTGTTTCTTGGCATCGTTATCCACATGATATCCCGCATACTGACATAGATGATTGAAATTCTATGCGTATTGCAGGATTGTACTGGTGCCTTGAGTAAGAGCCAGGAATTCATTCAGCTTTCGTTCTAGTAATCCTGTTGGGATATAATGTGCTCTGAAAGCTGTCCGAAACTCATCCCAAGTGATAACATGCCCTGCAGGTTGCATGGCATAGAAATTGTCCCACCAGATCCGAGCAGCACCACGGAGTTGTTGGGCAGCAAAGGAAGCTTTGCTAGAGTCCGCGCATGGTATTGTCAGTAAAGCGAACTTCGATTCAATGATATGGAGCCAAGCATCGGCATCCAAAGGTTCTTCGGCCTTACTGAAAATGGGCGGCTGGGTACTGAGGAAATCTTGGTAACTAGCCACAGGAGGGTTGCGATCATCACGGCCTCCTCAGAATTGTTGATGCTGCTGGTTCTGCTGTGCTTGAACCAGCAAGTTAAGCAACTCCGTTTGCCGAGCCATAACTTCGGCAAGGTTGGGAGGAGGTGGTGGCGATTGTTGAGAACCGCTGGCTTGATCAGCCCGGAAACCTTCCGGGGTTCCGCATGTGGCTCCAACCATCTGAAACAAAGGAGATGTCTATCATTAACCATATAGCCTTACTCCCAATTTCAGAAGATATAAACAAAGCACATACTCCATTCAATCATCTCATTCCAGAATCATAAGGATAATGATCAAGATGATAAAACAGGAAACTTATATTACAATATTGGTTCTGTTTGTTCTCCGCATCGTACATCCGAAAGATCTCTATGCAGGCCATCTATGTTACAACAAATTGCATGAGATCTAGCTAAGTCACACCCTACCTAGGGTATTACACTCCCATATATTACATCTAGCTAGTCGACGATTTACGACACTAGAAATCGTCGAAGTTGCCTATAGACGACTGACTGCCAGAGGGAGAGTGAATGGGACTAAGAACTGGGTCCCCATGCTCAGAGTCAATCTCTGAAACACCCTCAATCTCTTCTGGGTCTTCTTCTTCTTCTTCAGGCATTATGGGTATAGCGTGAAGTATCGGTTGCTGCTGCAATTTCTCAATGTAGGCCTGAGCATCATCAGCTACAAGTATCAGATCATGAATTTGTGCCTGTAGGAACTCAATAACAGTGTCACGTTGAGTGATAATATGATCACTCTCATTGATCTGATCTTCACGATGGAGGATTGTCTCATCCCTTGCTGCAATGATCTCATCTTTCTGAGTCACCAAAGCTTGTAATTCCACTATTTGGGTCACTTGGCGGTCAGCATTCCGATAGTGGCTTTGAGCCACACCAGTTATCTGATTCACACCGTGATGCAGTAGAATCTGGTAGTGATGTTGCACATCCATGAACCTGGTAAGGATACGGACAGTTTCTTCAGCCAGATCTCCTAGCATATGACCAAGATGCTCTGTCCGAGAATTCCATTCCGAATTATCAGGGTCAATGGTAGGAAATAACCCAATAGGATATGCAGCAACTTCCATCGGATGCTGAGTGCAGAAAAGTTTGATGGCTTCTAAGGCAGCAGTTTCAAGGGTATCAACCAGACGATATCCAACCACTTCCACTTCTATGGGATGCCATGAGGAGCGGAAAGGGTGTTGAGGAATTGTCATCTTAACCATGCACCGAGGAACTCCTTCTTCACGATACTCTACCCCATCATACAGAGGAGGCTCTGTATAATGAAACATACTCAAGGATTCCCACAAAAGACGAGGAAACCCTTCCCAATGTAAACCATTGGTGTGAAAGTGCCCCTCCTGATCCCAAAAGGTATTAGCAGGAGCAGCCATCAGCGACAATAATGCAAATGGTAAGATATTTTTACCCTGTTGAGAAATTTATCAGGTAAATTGGATTAAGATAGCTGATTCTGATAACAGCAAAGGCTGAAAATCAGATGGATGCCTAAGATACTCAACTAAAGATTCTTACTTACCCAAACTAAAAAAATCATTATGTACCTATTTTTCAGGAAGCATCAAAATTAAGCATTCGTTTTGGTTGATTAATGGATTATGCATGCACGTACTAATCGATCTCACAACCAAAAATAACTGCCAAGTAATCTTGGTCTTACGTGGTTAATTACGGTGGCACAATATAAATACGTCTCTCTCTATTAACTAGTCGATAAATCCTATCCGTCCTAGTTTTGGAATCGTGGTTAGTGTACCTGCAGAAAACCACAATGCATATATATATATCCAATGAACCTTTCATGCCAGCATGTCATGAAAGCGTCCCCATTCATTACTGCTCACTATAGAAACAGCATCTGTATAATTACCGCCGTACAGACAACGTTAACATACGTCGCCGAAACAATGTATTCACGGGGGTACCGCAAAATGCGGGGGTATGAACAGCGATCGCCATACCCTGCGCCGAACCATATACCCCCAATGTAGTCAACCGAGGTTGGTACATTGGCAGCATCTCAAGTAGGCCACTGCTTGAGAAACAGCGTTCGGTTCGCATCACCGACAGGAAGACCAAGCTCCCTCAGTTGGCTGAGGATCCTTACCTTCTTAGCTCACGATCGAAGTTGTCGTTACAGAAAGTAAGGTTGGGTTGTGCATAAATTTAAGTTTTAACAGAAAAGTAATGCTGGGAGTTAGAGTTATTTATATATATAGTACAGCCACCTCTAATTCCCTTAATAACATTACCCTAGGGCTTTACGTACTATACATAAGGCTTAACGAACCCAACGTAGTTCGCAAATACTAGATTAATCAAATTTTATATTATAAAATATTTTTAAGGCTAAATATATCTCCAGAGTACACTTGTTAGCTCTGATACCAGCTGTGGCAGAACCAACCTGAATTATACCGGCTCAAGTACACGAGTCCTCTCCGGAGGGCTACCTCGTACTTCAAACGGTATAAAACTATTGGTCTGTCGGGTAACGTCCCGATAAACCACCGAACGCAGGATCCAACAAGGTACCTCACACGAAGGTGAGTCCAGAGATACAATGCCAAAAATATTTTACACCACAGGCAGTTATATTACAAAAATACACAAAGTATCATTAGCTCCCACTGAGGAGAGATTATTACAAGACAGGTTTAAGTTTTCAGTCAAGCAGCGGAGTTTTGGAAAACATAGACATGGTACACGTCGTTATTACAGATATCATGCTAGCCCTGGCATGATATCACTCGGCGGAATCTGTGTCGGCCGGGGACGGATCCCATTCCACGGACCAACCATCAGGCAAGGGGTAGGGCCACGGTGTAATGAACGCTGGCTCATCAGGAGGATTACCTGAAGTAATTCAACAAAAGCAAGGCTGAGTATACTAATACTCAGCAAGACTTACCCGGAATTGGGTATATCTTAGCCCATAACTAGACTCATGAGGGCTTTTAGCTTTGGGTAGGGTTTTCAGCTGAAAAGCAACAAAGAGTAGATCCTTAATTTCAACTTTTAACTTTCAGGTTCTAGTTGATTAACCATTCTAGGTAAGCACCTATAACTATTCAAACATTGTAGAATCTTTACTCAAACATCATCTTTGATAATCACATAATTGCTCTTGTTACTCTATGTGGTAAAGGGAATAAGCAGTCTCATTCATCGTGAGAGGCGGACGATTCTGAATCGAGATTCAAACCTTGCAAGGGTAAACCTAACACACACGCTTGGAACACCAAAGGGTTGTTCCGAAGCAACCGTTTGCCTTTCATTCCGACTCGTGGATCAGATCCACCACAAGTGACTGCAGGTCATACGCACTTCCAAAGTGCAGGACGTACGCCTGTAGCGCGACTACAAAACCCGTACTCCTAGTTGCCCAGCAACACGTATGCCTACACGTCGAACTAAGTAACCAAAAGAAGCAAATACATGTGGTGGGGGGTATGTCCACTCCTCGGGCCGATCGGTTACTAGGCTTACCGCTTACCATATTTCACGGTATGTGGCTAGTACTTTCAAACGCTTAACCACCGCTACCACACACTGCGACCTTATCAAATTCATCAAAACAGACGGGGTATCATCTTGACCATGATACCTCATAAAACTCCCGTCTGTCATCCTTATAATGATAACAGGAATGTAAACATCACAATTCCTATATCGCGCGAGTGACAGGAAATCACTCGACTTCTACCGGTCCTATCAGCGTAGCAGCTAGTCGGACTCAAGTTCTAGTGTACAATACATTGGTTCCTGGAATTATGCAACTAAGGTTTTCAAACAACTCCTAAGAACCTAATGCATAAAGATATACATAAATAGTATAGGTTGCAGTGTAATAAAGTAGGGGTTATGTCCGGGGCTTGCCTTCGCTAGTGGGGTTGGGATTAGTCAAATTAATATCCTCCGAACCTTGGTTCGGGGCTTCATAGAAATCCGCGACGAGATTCTTGGGGTCTTCAGAATAAACTTCTTCTTGTTCCGAAATTAGCTGATAATCCCCGTCAGCGAGAGTGGTCGAGTCTACATGATATGCAAGATGAAGTTTAATGGGTGCATACACTTTTATTTTAATTCACGATAAAGTTGCAATCCAATATAAAGAACATTACATTATGACAATGATCTAACTACACTGCACTGGGCAGTCATTTATCGAGTATTAGTTATTTTATCTAAACCCATTAGACAACGGGGTTGATTACATTTAGTTTTCTAACTAATAGCATGGAGCAACAAAGTGGGGTGGTTCCTAATACTTATTTTAAATAACTATAGTTATTTGTTATATTAATTATTTACATGGAACTTAGGTTACTCTTACATTATAGATCAATTATATTATATCCAATTTATTTAACACCTAATCCTTGGTTGGAAACTTAATAACATGTTATAATATTACAAAACAGAACCCTAATATATTTTTCATGATTTTTGAACATTTAACGGTATAATTATTAATTATACAAAGGAAACTACACATTATTTCTAATAAAACTTGTACATTAAGGAAATAATACTAGAATACTAGGATAATTATTTTTCTTCAATTCTACATGTAAAAAGAAAATTAACCCAACTGGTTTCACTAATTTATCATTTTTCTATAAATTACTATACATTTCTTAATCATACAAGTAATTAAACTTAACATTTAAATTTGATTATCAAACATTCAGAAACTGAAGTTGACCTTTTAAGTAAAGTTGTAGATCTTTATCTAAGGATTCCAACAAAATTTAGTTTACAATTTTATGATTTCTCCTCTAATAGATATAGCATTTCCAAGTTGACAGCAATATTTACACATGGGGGTCCCTGGTTACTATTTCTCTGAGTCTTAGGCTATGCACATAACCCCCTGAAGTTTTGATTCTTCTAAACCGAGGTCCTTGGCTGGGGAACCGAAGCAGAGCAAGGCGGGGGCGGCGGTGTTCCGGCGACGGCGGTCACCGGCGGCGAGGTCCAAGGCCAGGGAAGGACTCAGGGGCTTACAGTGGTTCGGTTGCGTCACTTGTCGAAGGCTGGAGTGGTCGGAAAGAGGAATCCCGACGAGGACCCGAGGCGGCGGCGGAGAGGTCTCCGTTGACGACGGTGCTCCGGCGATCGATGTTGGCAGTAAACCTACGCATGAGAACCAGCATGTCATGGGGAAGGTGTACGTGCAATCAATTGGATGAAAACATGCTGGAGCAAGGGGGATCGACGGAGACCGAAGCGGCGGCGGTGAGGAAGAACGCCGGCGAGCGTCGGGGAGGCGCGGTGGTGGACTAGAGAGCCAATGACTGGGTCGGGGAGCTTCACGGTGATGATGTGGTGCTGTTTATGGTGTTGTGGTGGCGCGAGAAGGCTCAAGGTGTGCTGCCCACGGTGAGGCCGAAGGCGGCGGCGGATGGTGATCGTCGGCGATGAAACTTTGGAGGGCAACGAGTGGTCGAGGAGCACCAGTGAACTACGGAAAAGCTTGTGCACAGGTTAATTGGAGCGAGGATGGTCTGCTGGGGGCTGCCCACGATTGTGCCGTGCGCGGCCGGAGCGGAAGAGACGGCGGCGGCGGAATGTGGGTCGAGTGCTCGGAATTGGGCTCTGGAACGGGAGGAGTAGAACGTAGTGATGAGGGTAGTGCTATTGCGCGCGCGAGAGAGAGAGTTAAGGCGCCGGGGTGGTCTGTCCACGGCGGCAAAGAGGTGGCGGCCGGTGAAGGCTCGGGGTCGTCGTGGCGCGCGCGCGCAAAGCCAGGAGGGAAGAGGAAACGGAACGGGAGAGGAAGGAGGCGACGCGTGGAGAAGTTCTCAGCAGGAGGTGGAGCTCGGGGCGCGGCATCAGCGACGAGCGGCAGTGGCAGGAGCAACGCAGAGAGGGAAGCGGCGCGTGCCAGAGGAAGACGAAGCAGGGAGGTGTCAGGGGGACTTGTTCATGATTTCCAAAGAGTTCAGGGACCCGTCTGTAAACTAAAATTTCCCTCTGATACAAAATCCTAATGAACAAAATGTCAAAAGCAAAGTTGTAGAGAATTTCAAATCCTACAAGAATTCTTTAGGGTTCAAGTTCAGAATCTCAATGGAGACAGTTTTATTTTGAACTTTTGAACACAACCCAATTTATAAATTCTTTGTTATAATTCAACCCAATTTCTTTAATGGTTAGGGTCTTCTTGCAAGATTGCCTGCAGTAATCATGACTAGTTCTTTTTACACTTTAGCCCTTAGGTAAATCTGAGTTTTACTTTTATCTTTTTACTATTTCACATGTAAATCCTTATACCTTTGTGTTAATTACACATAGGTCCTTAGTTTCCAATAAATTTTATTTTCCTTTAGATTTTAACTCAATATTTGTACTTTCCTTTGCTAGAGTCAATTGAATTTGACATTTAAGAGTATTTTCACACAATTGCACATAAGAACTTATAAAATTTCATAATTTACAATTACACCCCTAATTCTTGGTACAAACCCTAATTCACATACAACACACTAATACCTAGTGTCTATATTCTAATTACAGGAATGTCACATTGGCGTTGTAAGTAGTAGGCACGGGAAGGAAATGGGCGGTCTTGGTTAATCGATCAACGATTACCCAAATAGAGTCATGTCTTTGGGAGGTGTTGGGTAAACCAATGATGAAATCTATGCTGATATCCTCCCACTTCCAAGAGGGAATGAGTAAACCAATGATGAAATCTATGCTGATATCCCAAGGAGCGGACCGTCCGCAGTTCATCCTAGAAGAACAGGCAGAGACAGCAATGTTTCTGGATCAATTTATCAGAAGGCCAGCGGACCATCCGCGCCCCAGCGGCGGACCGTCCGCAGACCAGACCACTAGTCCGACCAGAGAACACACTTTCTGGAACGAAGTGAGTTAGAGCGGCGGACCGTCCGCCCAAGAGGGCCGGACCGTCCGCCAGCCACAAGAGATTCCCACTGAACCTTCGGTAACGGTAGCGGACTGTCCGCACCCAAGGGGCGGACCGTCCGCGCTTGAGCAGTCAGCTCTCAAACTTGTTCTTTTTCAATACCCGACAAGGCGTAGTTAGCCCTCATGCATGCACTTAGACATTTTGAGAAAAATGGCACTAGAGACCCGTCAAGCACGAGTACATGACCCCTCTTGATAGTACGGCTATCTATCCAACAAATCCGGTCACTTTTCATCCACTAAACACCTTGTGACCGGTAAAATTCAAAAGACCCTATTTTATACCTTTGCCTTGAGCCCAAGCTTTGCTCATCGTCTTCAAAAATCCACACGTTCACAAATAACTCTCATTCATCCGTGGATCAACCTATACTCATTTTCTCAAAAGGAATTGTTAATCCACAAACCGTTGTCATTAATTACCAAAACTTGAATTAGGGGCCTAGATGCTTTCAATCTCCCCCTTTTTGGTAATTGATGACAACACTAAGTTTAGGAGTGATAAAAGTGTTCAAGTCAACTTCATACACTAGGCATAAGGTGAACTTGAAATTGAACTTCGGAAGAACTTACTCATTTTTCTTGAAAATTTCAGAATATTGTATGAATAAATTCACCAAGTTCGATGAGTAGAGAGAACTCCCCCTTCATATGTGCATATAAATTTGAATGAATACCAAGAGCACACATATCTATATATGAACATTTTGACGGAGTTTTCCCTACAAGTGGAAATCGAGGCATACAAGATACACGATATATATGACATGAATTTTAGCTTGATTACCATAGCCTCACAACCACAAGACGAACATAAGTAAATAGAAGTAGCACAAATCAACATAGTTCATCACAAATGACAAGCCAAATCCACGCAAGATATAAGGCATAAGTCCATCCAATAGAGTTCAACACAAATTAAAATATTAGTGGCAAGCGGAAGCAAAAAGCGAATGAGTTCCATGAGAAATCCATGAGCTCCCCCTAGATCAAAGCACTCCAAAGCTCCTTCTCCCCCTTTGGCATCAATGTCCAGAAAGATCAATCCATCAGCGGTGGAGGAGGTGGTGGTGGGTAGAACGGCTGGTGCGGGTAGAACTCTGGAGGCGGCACTGGAGCCGGGAACACTGAGTAGAAGTGGTCAGAAAACCCGGTGAAGGCTATGCTAAAGGTGTCAAAGCGTTGCTCTAAATGCTGCTGCCTATGCTCGAGCTGCTCAAACTGCTCAGACGAAGGCAAATCCTCAAAGCGGGAGTCAAGAGCTGCAATATCTGAGTGTAAACTCTCCTGAACACCCTGCATCTGAGCCATCATGGGCTAGAACACCTGCTGCTGCATGTTCTGGAAGTTAAGGTCCATCTGACTCTGCATCTGACTAGTCAACCCGGCAATCTGAGAGGATAGACTCTCCTGCATGGATGCAAAGTAAGGGTCAAAGTAGCCAGCTGGAGGAGCCCACTGCTGCTGAACTAGAGGGTGTGGCGGTGGCATGGCATGCTGAGCTACAGCTGCTCCTATGTGAGCATCATCATCACTATCGTCAGCACCAACATGCCCCTGTGCTTCAGCATCTCCAGGGAAGGGAGTCAACGGCCTCATAAGAAAAGCGTGGTCATTCTTGAATGGCCGAAAGGGAGTATGCTTGCACTCACAAATGCCTCTAAAAGATGTTTTTGCCTTGATGATGGACATGATGTATGGAGCAAAGTATAAGTTCATCTCCATATTAAGCCTTAAATCTGCAAGCTGATCCATAATAAGAGCAATGACATCAACTCTATTCCCATTCATGACATGAGATATCACATTCCAATAGAGCCCTCTAACTTTGTCCTTGTTTCCACTCTTAGGCATGAATGTGACTCTTGCAATTTTATTGATCACAGCTGGATGATGCCTCAGACCCTGAGTTCCCCCAGAGCTTCTGGCAATACCAAGATGTGCAGGCTCATAGTACATGGGGTAGTCATTCTCATCCAAAGGGTTTTCTAAGACAACATTCATGCTTTGCTCACTAGTAATGAAATCATAGTCCAACTGGTTAGCTGCAGCAAACTGAGCAAATGTAGCAAAATATGTTCTCTTCCCAGTTGACCATTTAAATGTGGCCTCTACCATATCAATCTCTAGGGTGGCATAGAACTGGCGTATGACTGTTTCAATCCAATCACATCTATGTTGCAGAAAATTTGCTAACCCCATTTCCTCAAATCTATCCACTAGATCAGTCATGACAGGATGTGATCTCATATAGCCTAGGTCAATGGTTTGATGTTTGAACACAGTCTTCTTAACTAGATGACCGAAGTAAGCATCTTGTTGTACCTTGGTTTTAAAAAAGAGGATGTTGGTGTCACAAGGCATGTCGAACTAATTCACTGCTCTAGCGTTGGCATAGCTCTCAGCAGTCCATTGTCGGCTAGGAAGATCTAGCCCCATCAGAACAGTAACATCATCTTCAAAATCCTCAAATTCCTCCTCTGAAGATTCATCACCAACACCACCCACTGAGGATGCTGCAGCCATCTCACTAGGATTAGGATCATAGTCCGAGTCATCGGAATTATCACCGTCTCGTTGCCTCTTTGATGTCCCAGCTTTCTTGATTTTTGATGTGAATGCTTTGAGAATTTTCCGAGGTGGCCTGAGATCAAGAATTGACCATAAGAACAATTACAAAAGTAAGAGATCCAATCCATAATCATATAAGTCAATTCAGAATCTTGCTGAAAAAATTTGACACTCGCGGACCGTCTGCATGACACTGGCGGACCGTCCGCCTGCTGACGCGGACCGTCCGCCTATTGAACGCGGTCCGTCCGCGACTCATCTGTTCAGCGCAGGAACACAGCAATCGCCCCAACATTTGATCCATCCATAATTTGAGTTTAGATTCAAATCCACCAACCAAATTAAAACTACACCATCTCCTCATCACTAGGAACAAGATGCCCCAGGAATTTACAAGAATCCATGGCTCAAAAGTAGATCGGAGCAACTAACCCTAACTCTTTCCAATGAAGAAATCCAAGAACAAGAGTTAGGGATTCATCGAAATACCGAGAGGACATGATGAAGAATCTCGATAAGAGTCCGGGGATGTGCTCGGACTGTCCGCGAATCACGCCAAAAAGCCTTGACCTTGAAGTCTTCCCCACGTGCTTGAGAGAGAAAGAGAGAGTGCTTTTGGAGAGAAAGGCTCGGTTTGGTGGGAGGAGAGAAAGAGACAGCCTAATATAAGCCAAGTCTGGTCGGCCCCATCTTTCTGTTCAGTGGCGGACCGTCCGGGACATCCAGGTGGACCGTCCGCTTTGAAATTTTACTGCTGACATCAATTCTGCAAAGCCTCTGGTGATCAATCCTAATGAACGGCGGACCATCCGCCTCTTACCCGCGGACCGTCCGCTTCGTAACTCTGCGGCCCAAAATAACTTTGCAGTGCCTCTGGTGAACAAGTCTCATGAACTGCGGACCATCCGCCTCTTACCCGCGGACCGTCCGCTGTACCAAATGTCAATCTGTTCAGAATTTTGCCAATTTTCATAATTCCAACTTTAATATGGGATCATTGCTCATATAAAAATCTAAAAATCTCAAATCTTGCATGAAAACCTTCCAAACTCTCATATGAGCAAGTTATAACAAGAATTCAAAAATAAATCGAGTGAAATCATGAAAAGTCATAAACGGCTCAAAAATCCCTAAAAAATTCAGAAAAATGAAACAAAGAAAACATGAAAGAACCATATGCCACATGTGCTAGTTTTCAAGCCACATTTGAGAAGTCAATGATGTTTAACTCATTTCTCAACTTGCAAAACCGAGATTCATCCAAGGGCTTAGTAAATATATCGGCTAATTGATCATCCGTGCCAATACCATCAATCTTGATATCACCCTTGTTCACATGATCTCTAAGAAAATGATGGCGGATATCAATATGCTTGGTTCTTGAATGTTGAACCGGATTAGTAGCAATCTTCACGGCACTTTCATTATCACACAACAAGAGAATTTCATCAAATTTCACACCATAGTCAAGAAGAGTTTTCTTCATCCATAACAATTGTGCACAACAACTTCCGGCCGAAATATATTCCGCTTCGGCGGTTGAAAGAGCCATGGAATTTTGTTTCTTTGAAGACCAAGAAACAAGAGACCTACCAAGAAATTGACAACCACCGGAAGTGCTCTTCCTATCAACCTTGCACCCGCATAGTCCGAATCCGAGAATCCAACCAAATCAAAATGAGCACCCTTGGGATACCATAAACCAATATTAGGAGTATATCTCAAGTATCTCAAAATCCTTTTGACGGCGGTCAAATGACATTCTCTAGGTGCGGCTTGAAATCGTGCACACATGCAAACACTAAACATGATATCGGGCCTAGATGCGGTCAAATAAAGCAAACTACCAATCATAGAACGGTAAAGCTTTTGATCAACCGGATTACCTCCCTCATCTAGGTCGAGATGCCCATTGGTGGCCATAGGAGTCTTGATTGGTTTTGCATCTTCCATACCAAATTTCTTCAAGATATCCTTCACATATTTTGATTGACACACAAAGGTGCCTTCCTTGAGTTGCTTGATTTGAAGTCCAAGAAAGAAACTGAATTCACCGATCATGGACATCTCAAATTCCCTAGACATCATTTCACCAAATTCCTCACAAAAACTTGGGTTAGTTGAACCAAAGATAATATCATCAACATAAATTTGACAAACAAACAAATCCTTACCAATGGTTTTTGTGAACAAGGTAGTGTCAACCTTACCAATTTTGAATCCCTTGGAAATAAGAAAGTCCCTCAATCTTTCATACCAAGCTCGTGGAGCTTGCTTCAAACCATAAAGAGCTTTAGAGAGCTTGTATATATGATTTGGCTTCTTAGGATCTTCAAAACCGGGAGGTTGCTCAACGAAAACAAGTTCACTAATCTTGCCATTTAAGAAAGCACTTTTCACATCCATTTGAAAAAGTTTTATGTTGTGAGAGCACGCATAAGCTAATAAGATTCTAATAGCTTCTAGTCTAGCAACGGGGGCAAAAGTTTCACCGAAATCCAAACCTTCGACTTGAGTGAAGCCTTGAGCCACCAATCTTGCCTTATTTCTCACAAACATTCCATCTTCATTTTGCTTGTTTCAAAAAACCCATTTAGTGCCAATGACATTATAATTTCTAGGCCTCTCAACTAGATCCCAAACTTGATTCCGGGTGAAATTATTCAATTCTTCATGCATAGCATTCACCCAATCCGGATCTCTCAATGCATCATCTACACGGTTAGGTTCAAGAAAAGATACAAAAGAATAATGTTCACAAAATGAAGCAATGCGAGATCGAGTTTGGACACCCTTACTAATATCACCCATAATTTGATCCACGGGGTGATCCTTTGCAAGAATATGATGAGTTCTTTGAGGAGCGATGGGTTCTTGAGTTGATGGAGAAGGTGCACTTGATGGACCAACTCGATCTTGTACTTGAGAATCATCATTACTTGAATCTTGTACTATTTGTTGTGCTTGATCATTTGAGATAGAGGTTGAAGGATTAATTCTAATAGAGATAGAATGACCATCATCACCTTCATCTTCTTCTCTTGGTCTAACATCACCAATTGACATATTTTTCATTGCATTCCTTAAACCATCACTTCTCACATCATCAAGATTTTCTTGTTCATTATGAGACCCATTTGTTTCATCAAATTCAACATCATATGCTTCTTTAACAATACCATGTGTTTTGTTGTAGACCCGATAAGCCTTGCTACAAGATGAATACCCGAGAAGAAAACCCTCATCACATTTGCTTTGAAACTTTGATAACCGAGTTCCCTTCTTGAGGATATAGCATTTGCAACCAAACACTCTAAAATATGATATATTTGGTTTCCTTCCAATGAGCAACTCAAATGGGGTCTTGTTATGATATCTATGGCAATACAATCTATTAGACGCATGGCAAGCCGTGTTGATTGCTTCGGCCCAAAAGCTATCGGAAACATTGTACTCGGAGAGCATTGATCTTGCCATATCAATCAAGGTTCTATTTTTCCGCTCAACAAGACCATTTTGTTCCGGAGTGTACTTGGTTGAAAATTCATGTTTGATTCCTTTCTCATCACACCATTCTTCAACTCTTGTGTTTTTAAATTCACTTCCGTTGTCACTCCTCACTTTCTTCACCTTGAGTTCAAATTCATTTTCGGCCCTTGTCAAGAATTTCTTCAATATGTCATAAGTATCGGCTTTGTCATGAAGAAAGAAAACCCAAGTATACCTTGAGTAATCATCCACTACCACAAGACAATAGCAATTTCCACCAATACTTCTATATGTTGTAGGACCAAATAAATCAATATGCAATAATTCCAATGGTCTCTCAGTTGACATGACACTCTTAGTAGGATGAGCATTTGCAGCTTGCTTTCCGGCTTGACATGCACTACATAACTTATCTTTCTCAAACTTCACATTCTTCAAGCCAACTACTAAATCATGCTTAATGAGACGGTTGAGTTGTTTCATTTCAACATGACCAAGTCTTCTATGCCATAACCAACCCAAAGATGATTGAGTGAACAAACATGTAGACAAGTTTGCCTCTTTAGTAGCAAAATCCACAAGATATACATCCTCATATCTAAATCCCGTAAAGATGTGATTTTTTCCATCCAAGCTAGTCACTACAACATCATCTTTAGTGAAACTACACTTATAATCCAAAATCACAAAGTTGGGTGACCGCTAAGAGATTAAACTTGAGAGAATCAACCAACAATACTTTTGAAAGAGAATGATCACTTGAGATTGAAATTGTACCAACTCCTTTGACTTTGCCTCGGCTATTGTCACCAAAGATAATATCACTATAGTCATCCACATTCTCATCTAGAGAGGAAAACATCATTGGATCTCCGGTCATGTGTTGAGTGCATCCACTATCAAGCACCCAATGTCTTCCTCCGGACTTGTAGTTCACCTTTGCACCACCCTTTGCCATAAGACAATGTGGTGTGGAGAAGAGTGATGGAGCTTCCTTGATGGCGATCCCGGCAACTCCCTTGGATGGCTTGTCATCATCATCATCATCATCATCATTGGAGCTTGCATCGGAATCCCACACAACAAAATAAGCTTGACCATTCTTCTTCTTCTTGATGAACTTCTTCTTCTTCTTTTCATCATTTTTCTTGTCCTTCTTGTTCTTGTCATCTTTCTTGTTCGGACAATTGACACTAATATGACCCATTTCACCGCATTGGAAGCAAGTCTTGTCCATAAAAGGATTTTTTCTTGATGATTGACCTTTCTTGCCAAAGTTCTTATTGTTCATCATTCTATTGAATCTGTTGACAAAGAGAGCCATCTCTTCATCCGATTCTTCTTCTTGGCACTCACTTTCTTCTTCCTTTTTGCTATCTTGAGCTTTGAATGCCACACTTTTCTTTTTCATATCAATTTCTCCCCCATGAACTTCATCTTGAGATTTCTTGAACAAGTCATGGGTGAGAACTTCTCCCAATATTTGTGTGGGAGTTGCGGTCTTCACATTTGACCTTACAAGCAAGGTCACAATTGTGCCATATCTTTCCGGAAGACATCTAAGAAATTTGTGGTTGAAATCCGCATCGGGTACCTCAAATCCAAGTCCCTTGAGGTTATTCACAATATCATTTAGCCGGTTGAACATCTCGGCTATACTCTCATCCTTCTTCATGGTAAATTCACTAAAATTGCCCTTAAGCAAATATAACTTGGCCTCCTTCACACTTGATGTGCCCTCATGAATTTCCATGAGCTTTTCCCATATGTCATGTGCATTTGTGAGACTCTTGACTCTATTAAATTCGGTCACACCAAGGGCACTAAAGAGCACATTGACCCCTTGATCATTTAGTATCTCATTTTCCTATTCTAGGGGTGTCAAATTTTTTGAGTCCAAAATGACATATCCATCATTTACCACTCTCCATAGCTTTCTACTCATGGCTTTGATATGAGCCGACATCCTTGTGACACCCTAGGTGTCAAGTGGATCAAACCAATGAAATAATATGTGGTATGTGTGAAATTGTGTGAAAATCCAATAAAGTTATGAGAATAAGGATATTTGTGTAAATTTATGAAAATACAAACCCTTTTATGTAAATTAGTTGGAACATAAAGTAACTTTCCAAAAAATTACCAAGGGTCAAAGTGAAAAAGTGAATGTCATCATGATCAGCATTAAATGCTTGCAGATAAGCCCAAGAGTTCATAAAAATTACTTTACTAGGACAAGTTTTATGTAAAGTTTATTTTGAGTGCAAAATGGTGCAATAAAACTTTGTACTTTAGGTTTTTGAACTCGAGCCCTAAAGCAAAGTTATAGGTTTTGAAAAGTTCTACAACTTCCTTTTTGACCATTTTCTCATTTGAGCTTTGGATCAATGGGAAATTTCTATTTACAGTGCAGTCCCTGAAGTTTTTGCAATTTCCAACGAAGCCCCTCGGACCTCCTCCTCTCTTCTTCCTCCTCTGGCAACTCCTCTGCTCCGCCCGCTGCACCCCTGCCGCCGGTGTCAGCGCCGCTTCCCCGACCATGTGCTGAGCCTCGGCCGCTCCCCGGCGCCACCTCCAGCTCCTAGCTGCCCCACGCGTCAACCCTAACCCGAGCGCCGCTCTAGCTCTTCTTGCTGGCCCCCTCGCCGAGTGTCACGTTGCCTGTGGTACTGCCATTGCCGCCGGTCTCGCCGGCATTTCTGCTCGTCGCTCACCGCGTCAACGCAGCCACCCAGGGCCGTGGCATTGCGCCCTTTCCACTCTCCTCTATCTCTACAGCCTATAAAAGGCCGGTTCTAGCTCACGGTCGCACTACCAGAAACCACCGTTGCCCTCCATTGTTGCTGCTCAACCACCCCACGCCGAGCTCGCCCCTCCGGTCTCTCTCCTCTTGAGCTGACCCCCAAAATCGCTTGCCCCCAGCCCCTTGAAGCTCCTCCACCTGTTCCCCATCGACCCCGCTCACCGGAGCTCGCCGGAGCACCACTGCCACCATTGGCAAGTTACTGTCACCATCGTTGGCCTTCCTTCAGCCACCCCGGCGTCAACCGAGCCCATCCAAAGGTAGCCCTCGTGTCCCTCATGCTCCCCCACCTATCCCTCGCCTCCGGGAAGCACCCCATCACCGGAATCGAACTCCCTGAGCTCTCTCTGTTCCAAAAATCGCGACCAGGGATCCCATACAACAATAGGAATAGTTCCAAGGACCTATCTGCACAGACCCTGACTCAGTTGAACAGAATCGCGCTGGACCTTTTTGAAATCTTTGGCTGAAACTTTGAAAAATCGTAGTAAATCACAGAAAATTCAGAAAAATGCCAAACCAATTTTGTTGGAATCCTTAAGTAAAATTCGACTACTTTTATTTAGGAAGTTTGAGCTGTAGGTGTATATTTTCTGATGTAGATTAAATATTAGAAAATAAGTGTTTTAATTGTATCTCATGTTGTAGGCATGTGTTATAGCTGAAATTTGGAACTTAGATTGTATGTGCTATGTATAGCTCTGTGTAAAAAGCTCGAGTACTTTACCGTTCATTTGCTTAGATTTCGAGTTCTTTTTGTTATATGTTGAGGAAATACTTAAATTGTTAATTAAGGGTGTTTCTGTTGATGTTTGTATCCGAAATTTTTATCATAGCTTCCTTTTTGAATGTGTAATATCTGCTAAAAATATTAGGATTACTAAAAGGTCATAACCCAAGTTATGAATTTTTGGTTGTTTCTAAAGATAATTAATTATACCAGCTTTTATTTCATGAAAAATTATGAAAATAATTGGAAGCTTTGTTCTTGAATAGTATAGCATAACCACCAGTTATCAACTCAAGATCATGTGTAAAACCCCTAAGTTCAATAGAACTTTTAAGTGGGATTAGTGTGTCTATTTAAAATAATCAACCATACTAGTTCAGAGAGTTAGATAAAGGTTTGGGGTAATTAACCATGTTGCTTAATGTAGATAAATAATTTCATCAATACTCGATAAATGGCTGCCAGTGAGGGAATTGCGTTGTTTGCTGGTGTGTAATATTGAATGTATTGGATTGCAACTTAATTGTGAAGTAGAATCTAGATTTATGCGTTTCCTAAGCTGCATCCTTTTGGTCACATGTAGACTCGACGTTTCTCGCCGACGGTGACTATCAGATCCTCCCAGAGCCCGAAGTGGAAGTCTCTGAAGACGCCGGGAACATCACTGAAGAATTAACGGAAGCTCCGAACCCGAGTTCGGAAGAATTTATTAATACCTCTGACCCCAACCCTGCTAGTGAAGGCAAGCCTCGGACATATCCCATTATTTTCTTTACATTGCAACCTATGCTTATTTATCTATATTTATGCATTAAGTCTAGGAGTTGTAATGGAACCCTAGATGCATATTTCTAGGAACCAATGTACTGAACATTAGAACCTGAGTCCGACTAGTGCTATGCTAATAGGACCGGTAGAAGTCGAGTGATTTCCTGTCACTCGCGCGATATAGGAATTGATTACCTTCATTCCTGCAATCACTATAAGGATGACAGACGGGGATTATGTGCAGTTTCATGGAAAGAAGTGGTACCCCGTCTGTGTTGATGAATTTGGTTAAGGTCGCAGTGTGTGGTAGTGGCAGTTAAGCGTTTGAAAGTACTAGCCACATGCCGCGAAATATGGTAAGCGGTAAGCCTAGTAACCAATCGGCCCGGCAAGTGGACTCGTCCCCCACCACTCGACTTTTATTTTATGTTTACACACACCGACTGTGAGAGTACGTTCTGCAGAGCAGACAGGAATACGGTCATGTAGTCGCGCTACAGACGTATGTCCTGCACATTGGATGTGCGTATAGTCCAGCAGTCGCTTGTGGTGGCTTTGTTCCACGACCCGGAATGAAAAGCAAACGGTTGCTTCGGAACGACCTGTTGGTGTTCCAAGCGTGTGAGTTAGGTTTACCTTGCAAGGGTTAAAATTTGATTCAGAATCGTCCGCCTCTCACGAAGATTGAGACTGCTTATCTCTTTTACCACATAGAGTAATAAGAGCAACGTATGATTATCACAATTGATGTTTGGTTAAAGAACTATACCATGATTGAAATAGTTATAGGTGCTTACCTAGAATGGTTAAAAGAACTATAATCTGAAAGCTAAAATATAAATTAAGGACCTACTCTTTATTGCTTTTCAGCAAAAACTAAACCTAGAACTTTTGCAAAGCCTGCATGGTCTAGTTATGGGCTAAGTATACCCAACCCCGGGTAAGCCTTGCTGAGTATTAGTATACTCAGCCTTGCTATATACTTTTGTTTCAGGTAATGTCTCTGAAGGACCTGCTTACCTTATGCCTTGGCCTTCTGCTTTGCCTGATGGTTGGTCCGTGGAGTGGGAATCGTCCCCGGCCAGCACCGATCCTAACGAGTAATGTCATGCTCGGGCTTAGCATGATGTTGATACTAGCGACGTGTATAGTTATCATACTTTGAATTCCGCTGCTACAAACTTGAATGTTTTAAATGGTTTGTAATAACTTTTAGCACTCTAGTACTTATGTTACTCTGCAAACTTTTATAATGTAAGTGTCTGTAATATAAAATGTGTTGGTGATTGTATCTCTGGACTCACCTTCGTGTGAGGTAACCTTATTTGATCCTGTGTATCGGTGGTTTATCGGGACGTTACCCGACAGGCCAAGGGATTATACCGTTTGAAGCACGTTGGAGCCCTCGGAAGTGGACTCGCGTACTTGAGCCGGTATAATTCAGGTTGGTTCTGCCACAATCCTAGTCTTCCAATAATCATAATTGTTCCCATCAAAGAACGGTGGCTTCCCAACATGAATTCCATTATCACTAGTCATTATTCTACTCCAAGATGGTTAAATCCGCAATTAAAGGAGTACTTAGCTCTGATACCACTTGCAGGATCAAGAACACCGACTAGAGGGGGGGTGAATAGGTGGTTTAAAACTAAAACTCACAACACTAGAGAAATTTAATTAGTAACAAAAGAGAGTCCTATGTCATGCTACTACTATCTCTAGAGAGGTTTGCAACCTAGGGTGACAAGATACAATTCAAGCTCTAGTAAAGTAAATTGCTCAAAATAAAACAACGATTAAAGTGAGCAAGAGAGATAACCAAGCTTGACACACAAATTTATCCCGTGGTGTCGATGACTTGCCGGTCACCCCTAATCCACGTTGAGGTGGATTCCAAGAATCAACCGCTCCTCTATCAAGAACCTCTTGATCTTGAGCCGGCTAGAAACAAGGAACCGCTCCACACCTCGACTTCACTAGAGTTGCTCTTCACCACTCCGGCAAGGTGAGCACAAAACCTCTCACAACCAAAATCGGGGCTTCTCAACAATCTCCTTCAAGAAGCTCCACGAAATCACCTTCTCCAAGCCGTCTAGGGAGCGGCAACTCCCAAGAGTAACAAGCCAATGATCCTTGCTTGAAGATTCCCTAGTGCCACAAAGCTCAAACTCTTGATGCAATGCACTAGGAAGCACTCTCACTCTCAAAAATGCAAATCCTTAGCAAGTGTGTGAGAGAGAGGGATGTCTTAGCTCTAGAGGGTCAAGAATGCAGTCCAAATGGCCAAGAGAGTGACCCAAAGGTCGGGCATTGGGTATATATAGACATCCCATCAAAAACTAGCCATTACAGTCTTTTCTGTGAGATCGCGGACTGTCCGGTTTCAAAAACCGGACCGTCCGCCGTTATAAACCAGAGAGTCAGAGAGCATTAAATGCGTGTCAGAACTAGCCGTTACAGCCCTGGCGGACCGTCCGCGCACAATCGGCGGACCGTCCGCGGTTAAGAGTTCCACAACTCCAGAGACATGACAGTCTCTGGAACAAACCTGAAATTACCCAGCGGACCGTCCACCCCCAAGGAGCGGACCGTCCGCAGTTCATCCTAGAAGAATAGGCAGAGACAGCAATGTTTCTGGATCAATTTATCAGAAGGCCAGCGGACCGTCCGCGCCCCAGCGGCGGACCGTCCGCAGACCGGACCACTAGTCAGACCAGAGAACACCCTTTCTGGAACGAAGTGAGTTAGAGTGGCGGACCGTCCGCCCAAGAGGGCCGGACCGTCCGCCAGCCACAAGAGATTCCCACTGAACCTTCGGTAACGGTAGCGGACCGTCCGCACCCAAGGGGCGGACCGTCCGCGCTTGAGCAGACAGCTCTCAAACTTGTTCTTTTTCAAAACCCGACAAGGCGTAGTTAGCCCTCATGCATGCACTTAGACATTTTGAGCAAAATGGCACTAGAGACCCGTCAAGCACGAGTACATGACCCCTCTTGATAGTACGGCTATCTATCCAACAAATCTGGTCACTTTTCATCCACTAAACACCTTGTGACCGGTAAAATTCAAAAGACCCTATTTTATACCTTTGCCTTGAGCCCAAGCTTTGCTCATCGTCTCCAAAAATCCACACGTTCACAAATAACTCTCATTCATCCGTGGATCAACCTATACTCATTTTCTCAAATGGAATTGTTAATCCACAAACCGTTGTCATTAATTACCAAAACTCGAATTAGGGGCCCAGATGCTTTCAGCTTTACGATCTAAGCACCAACCTTAACGATTCAACACGATTTGTAAACTCTTTTGTTAAGCAAATTTTATCCTGAAAACATTTTTAACAGCTGTTGCAGTTTTAGTGTCGATTGTAAAAGTAAACCTACAGCTCTAATACCAGCTGTGGCAGAACCGCCTGAATTATTCCGGCTCAAGTGCGCTAGTCATCGCTATGCAGGCGATACTAACTCAACGCACTTCAAACGGAACAACCCATTGGTTTGTCGGGTCTCCGTCCGATACAACCACGGTTCAACAGGATCGAAGTAGGTTTACCTCGCACGAAGGCGAGTTTACAATCACCCCATAGCTCAACAACTTTTAATTTACTGTGGCAGAACCAACCTGAATTATACCGGCTCAAGTACGCTAGTCCTCACTAGAGGGCTACCTCGTACTTCAAACGGTATAATACTATTGGTCTATCGGGTAACGTCCCGATAAACCACCGAACTCAGGATCCAACAAGGTACCTCACACGAAGGTGAGTCCAGAGATATAATGCCAAATAATTTACACCACAGGCAGTTATATTACAAAAATATACAAAGTGACATTTGTTCTCACTGAGGAGAGTTTATTACAAAACAAGTTCAAGTTTCTAGTTAAAGCAGCGGAATTTGAAAAGCGTAGCCATTAGACATGTCGTCATTAAAGATATTACGCTAGCCCTGGCATAATATCATTCGGCGGAATCTGTGTTGGCCGGGGACGGATCCCATTCCACGGACCAACCATCAGGCAAAGGATAAGGCCACGGTGTAATGAACGCTGGCTCATCAGAAGTATTACCTGGAGTAAATCAACAACAGCAAGGCTGAGTATACTAATACTCAGCAAGACTTACCCGGAATTGGGTATACCTTAGCCCATAACTAGACTCATGATGGCTTTTAGCTTTGGGTAGGGTTTTCAGCTGAAAAGCAACAAAGAGTAGATCCTTATTTTAAACTTTTAGCTTTCAGGTTCTAGTTGATTAACCATTCTAGGTAAGCACCTACAACTATTCAAACATGGTAGAAGCTTTACTCAAACATCATCTTTGATAATCACATAATTGCTCTTGTTACTCTATGTGGTAAAGGGAATAAGCAGTCTCATACATCGTGAGAGGCGGACGATTCTGAATCGAGATTCAACCCTTGCAAGGTAAACCTAACACACACGCTTGGAACGCCACAGGGTCGTTCCGAAGCAACCGTTTGCCTTTCATTCCGACTCGTGGATCAGGGCCACCACAAGCGACTGCAGGTCATATGCACATCCAAAGTGCAGGAAGTACATCTGTAGCGCGACTACAAAACCCGTACTCCTGGTTGCCCAGCAACACATATGCCTACACGTCGAACAAAGTAACAAAAAGAAGCAAATACATGTGGTGGGAGGTATGTCCACTCCTCGGGCCGATCGGTTACTAGGCTTACCGCTTACCATATTTCACGGTATGTGGCTAGTACTTTCAAACGCTTAACCACCGCTACCACACTCTGCGACCTTATCAAAATTCAACAACACAGACGGGGTATCATCTTGACCATGATACCTCATAAAACTCCCGTCTGGCATCCTTATAGTAATAGCAGGAATGTAAACATTACAATTCCTATATCGCGCGAGTGACAGGAAATCACTCGACTTCTACCGGTCCTATCAGCATAGCAACTAGTCGGACTCCAGTTCTAGTGTTCATTACATTGGTTCCTGAAGCAATGCAACTAAGTTTTCCAAACAACTCCTAAGAACCTAATGCATAAAGTATATAGAAATAATATAGGTTGCAGTGTAATAAAGTAGAGGTCATGTCCGGGGCTTGCCTTCGCTGGTGGGGTTGGGGTTAGTCAAAATATTTTCTTCCGAATCTTGGTTCGGGGCTTCAGAGAAATCCGTAACAAGAGTCCCGGGGTCTTCAGAATAAGCTTCTTCTTATTCCGGAATCAGCTGATAATCCCCGTCAGCGAGCGTGGTCGAGTCTATATGAGATGCAAGGTTATCAGTTATGAAATTGTATAGACATTGTTATAATGATTCACAATAAAGTTGCAATCCAATCCTAAGAAAATTTACATTACGATGATAAGTTAACTACCCTGCACTGGGCAGTCATTTATCGAGTATGAATTATTTTATCTAAATCCATTAGACAACGGGGTTGATTACACTAATTAACTAACTAGTAGCATGGAGCAACAAGTGGGGTGGTTTTTAACATTTATATTAAAAAGCTTTACATATTGACCTCACAATTTGTATGAACTTTAAGTTACCATTGCATTAAAATCAATTATATTATATCCATTTTATTTAATACTTAACCTTTGATTGAAAATTTAATATCATGTTATAACATTACAAAACAGAACCTTTAATCTATTTTCATGATTTTAGAACATTTAAAACTATATTTATTAGTTATACTAAGGAAACTACTCCTTATTCCTAGCAAAATTTATACAACAAGAAAATAATACTAGAGTACAAGGATAAATATTTTTCTTCAATTCTACATGCCAAAAGAAAATTATCAGCACTGGTTTTACTAATTTATCATTTTTCTATGAATTACTATGTATTTCTTGAGCCTACAAGCAACTAACTTTGATATTTAAATTAGATCATTAAACATTCAAAAACCAAGTCGACCTTTAAAGCAAAGTTGCAGATCTTGGTCTAAAGATTCTAACAAAATTTAGTTTACTATTTTATGATTTTTCCTTGAAGAGATATAGTATTTCTAAGTTGGCAACCAAATTTACATAAGGAGGTCCCCCGGCACTATTCCTCTGAGTCTATTCTTTTGCACAAAACCCCCTGAAGTTCTATTTCTTCTAACCCGAAGCCCTTGGTCTGGGAACCGAGACAGAGCAAGGTGAGGCGGCCATGTTCCGGCGACGGCGGTCACCGGCGGCGAGGTCCAAGTGCAGGAATCGGGTCCGGAGCTTACTGTGGTCTCGTTGCGCTACGTGTCGTGGACGGGGATGGCCGGAACAGTGGGGTTCGACTTGAGCCCGAGGTGACGGCGGAGGAGTCACCGTCGACGGCGGAGCTCCGGTGGCGAACGTTGGCAACCGACCTGTGCAAAAGCTTCAGTGAGACACAGGGAAGGTGTAGGTACTATCAATTGGAAGAAGTCGTGCTGGATTAAAGGAGACCGACGGGGACCGAGGCGGCGGCGGTGAAGAAGAACGCCGGCGAGCGTCGGGGAGGCACTGTGATGCACCAGAGGGTTGATGGATGGGTCGAACAGCTTCAGGGTGATGATGTGGTGCTGTTTATGGTGATGTGGTGGCTCGGGACTGCTTGAGTGGTGCTGCCCACGGTGAGGCCGAGGGCGGCGACGGATGGTGATCGTCGGCGACGAGTTTTCAATGGAAATTGGAGGGCCACGAGTGGTCGAGGAGCACCAGTGGACTACGGGAAAGCTTGTGCCGGTGTTGGTTGATGCGGAGGAGGTCCGGTGTGGGCTGCCCACGGGCGTGCCGTGCGCGGCCGGAGTGGAAGGGGACGGCGGCGGCGGAATGCAGCTCGGGTACTGGAAATTGGACACTGGGAGTAGCAGAACAGCTTGTAGGGATTGATGTGGTGCTGCTGCGCGCGAGAGCGAGAGGGTTAAGGCACTGGGGTGGCCTGTCCACGGTGACCAGGAGGTGGCGGCCGGAGGAAGCTCGGGGATGGCGTGGCGCGCGCGCGTGCGGCCAGGAAAGGAGAGGGAAGCGGCCGGAATAGAGGGGAGATGACGCGTGGATGTGTGCTGCAGCTGGTGGTGGCGCTCGGGAAGCTGTGCCGGCGGTGAACGGCGGCGACAGGAGCAGAGCAGAAGGGGGAAGCGGCGCGGTCAGAGGAGGAAGAAGCAGACTGGAGTCAGAAGGACTAGTCTGTGATTTCCAAAAACTCCAGGGACCCCTCTGTGAACTAAGATTTCCCATTAATACAAAAGCCTAATGAGAAAAGTGTCTAAAGCAAAGTTGTAGAGAATTTCAAACCCTACAAGACTGCTTTAAGGTGAGTTCAAAATCTCAAAGAATATAGTTTTATTTTAAACTTTAAAGCACCATTCAAATTATAAACTTTGTTTTGTAATTCAAACATAATGCTTTAATGTTTAGGGTCTTTTTGCAAGATTTCCTGCAGTAATCATTACTAACTCTTTTTACACTTTAGTCCTTAGGTAAAACTAAGTTTTACTTTTATCTTTCTACCATTTCACATGTAAGTCCCTTATGTTTGTGTTAACTACACATGGGTCCTTAGTTTCTTTCAAAATCTATTTCTCTTAGGTTTTATTTGACTTTTGCATTGTTCTTTTCTATAGCCATCTGAAATTTGACACTTAAGAACATTTTCACACACTTGCACATGAGAATTTATAAAACTTATAATTTACAAATATACCCTTATTGCTTTGTACAACTTGTATACACTATATCCTGCTTACATATAATATACCCAAACTTAATATCTAGTCGTCTAACTACCTGGATATCACAGCCTTCCCCCCTTAGAAAGAATCTCGTCCCGAGATTCCGAAGCTGAACAGAAATGGATAATTAGATTTGGGGATTGGCTTGAAGGAAGTCTGGAAAGTTCCGTTGAAGATAAGACTCAGTTTCCCAAGTCGCTTCTTCTTCGGTGTGATGATCCCATAAGATCTTGTACATCTTAACTGCCCTTCTTCTAGTGAATCTCTCCTTAGTATCCAGGATTCGAAGAGGTTGTTCGATGTACGACAAATCAGGTTCGATCTCAATGGCACCTGTCTCAACGATTTCCGTGGGTACTTTGACACACTTCTTAAGTTGAGAGACATGGAAGACATCGTGAATAGCCGCCAATTGAGACGGAAGGCAAAGTTTGTATGCCACTGGGCCACAAACGTCGAGAATTTCAAAGGGTCCGACATATCGAGGTGCTAACTTCCCCTTTATGCCAAAGCGTTGGACGCCTTTGGTAGGTGATACTCGGAGATATACAAAATCTCCTATTTGAAATTGTAGAGGTTTTCTCCTCTTATCTGCATAACTCTTCTGTCTGGACTGAGCGGTTTTAAGATTAGATTGAATAACCTTAACCTTATCTTCGGCTTCAACAACTAGGTCTGGTCCGAAGATTTTGCGTTCACCGGTCTCTGACCAACTCAAAGGAGTTCGGCATCTGCGACCATATAACGCTTCGAAAGGAGCCATTTGAAGACTAGCTTGATAACTGTTGTTGTAAGCAAACTCAGCTAGAGCAAGACACTTGTTCCAACTTGCACCATACTGAATAATACAAGCTCGGAGTATGTCTTCAAGGATTTGGTTAACTCGCTCAGTCTGCCCATCAGTCTGGGGATGATACGCAGAGCTTCGAATCAATTTGGTCCCTAGAGCTGACTGCAATTGTTCCCAAAATCGTGCAATAAATTGGGACCCTCGATCAGAGATGATCGTTTTTGGAACCCCATGTAATCGAACGATCTGGTCCAGATAGACTTCGGCATACTTTTTAGCAGAGTAAGTGGTATGCACCGGAAGAAAATGAGCTGTTTTTGTGAGTCTATCGATGATTACCCATATGGAGTCATGTTTTTGAGATGTGTTGGGAAGACCAACAATGAAATCCATGCTAATGTCTTCCCATTTCCATGATGGTATGGGTAACGGCTGAAGCGTACCAGAGGCTTTTAAGTGGCTAGCTTTAACTCTCTGGCACGTATCACACTCGGATACATATTTGGCAATTTCTCTCTTCATTCTGGTCCACCAAAAATGTTGCCGAAGATCTTGATACATCTTGGTGCTACCAGGATGAATAGAGAATTTGGACAAATGTGCTTCGTCAAGGATTTGCTTACGAAGTTGATGATCCTTAGGCACAACAATCCGATCATTGAACCATAGGACTCCTTGATGATCAGTGTGAAAACACTGATATTTAGCTTCTCCCTGGGATAGCTTGGATTTAATAATTTTGACACCCTCATCATGTAGCTGCGACATGATGATTTTATCCCGCAGAGTAGACTCAATGGAGATTAAGTTTAAACTACCTTGAGGAATAATCTCAAGATTGAGTTTCCTCATTTGATGGCAAAGAGTGTCATTAAAGGTGGATATGCTTAAGCAATGACAATGTGACTTGCGGCTAAGTGCATCCGCAACCACATTAGCTTTGCCCGGATGATAGTGTACTTCAAGGTCATAATCTTTGATTAACTCCAACCAACGCCTTTGCCTCATATTTAGATCAGCTTGAGTAAAAATATACTTGAGGCTCTTATGGTCAGTGTAAATGTTACACTTAGCACCCATAAGATGATGTCGCCAGATCTTGAGAGCATGAATAACTGCTGCCAATTCAAGATCATGCGTTGGATAATTTTGCTCATGAGTCCGAAGTGCTCGGGATGCATAAGCAATAACCCGGTTGTTTTGCATAAGAACACAACCAAGGCCAATTCCAGAAGCGTCACAGTAGACATCAAAAGGCTAGGTACTATCTGGCTGAGCTAGTACTGGAGCAGTCGTCAGAAGTTTTCTCAAAGTGTGAAATGCTTCCTCACACTTATCATCCCAATAGAACTTAACTTCTTTCTTAAGTAGCTCAGTCATGGGTTTAGCTATTTTGGAGAAGTCTGGAATGAATCGGCGATAATATCCTGCCAATCCAAGGAAACTTCGTATTTGATGGACTGAAGTGGGAGGATTCCAGTCCATAACTTCTTGAACTTTGGTTGGATCAACCGATATGCCTTGATTAGAAATAGTATGTCCCAAAAATTTCACACTATCCAGCCAGAATTCACATTTCGAGAATTTGGCATAAAGGCGATGATCACGTAGTCGTTGAAGAATGACACGTAAATGGTTAGCATGGTCTTCTTTGGTTCTGGAGTATATCAGAATATCATCGATGAAGACCACAACAAATTTATCGAGCTCCGGCATAAATACGGAATTCATGAGATACATGAAATATGCCGGTGCATTAGTAAGTCCAAATGACATAACCAGATATTCATAAAGTCCATATCTGGTTGAGAAGGCCGTTTTTGGAATGTCACTAGGCCTGATCTTGATCTGATGATAACCGGAGCGTAAGTCAATCTTGGAAAAGACCTTTGCTCCAGCTAGTTGATCAAACAAGATATCAATGCGGGGAAGAGGATACTTATTTTTGATGGTAACCGCATTGAGTGGACGGTAGTCGACACATAGCCTCAGACTATCGTCTTTCTTCTTGACAAAAAGAGTAGAACAACCCCAAGGTGAAGCACTGGGGCGTATATAACCCTTAACAAGAAGATCTTGTAGCTGAATTTTCAGTTCTGTCAATTCATTTGGAGGCATGCGATACGGCCTTTTTGAAATTGGAGCAGTGCCCGGTTGAAGTTCAATAATGAACTCGATGTCTCTATCTGGTGGCATTCCAGGCAAATCGTCTGGAAAGACATCGGGAAATTCACATACTATCGGAATATCCTTGACTTTGATATCTGTGATAGCATAAGTACAAGGATGCAAATATTCTGGCTGAGGCAGATAAAGAGTAATGGCCCCACGATATGGTGAATCAATTTCGATCACTCGGGAGGATATGTCTAACCGTACTCGATGTTCTGTCATCCAGTTTGTCCCAAGTATGACATCGACACCTTCTAAACTGAGTAGAACCAAATCAGTTTTGATCTCTTTACTACCTAACTGAAGTGGCACATTTCTACTCATTTGGTTGGAAATGATTTTTCCTCCAGGGGTAGAGATCATATATGACCCCTGGATAGAACAAGATTCAAGTCCTAGTCGGGTACCACAGTCGTTACTAATAAAGCTATGTGTTGCTCCGGAATCAAATAAAGTAACAACTGGTTTATGGTAAATAGAAAATGTACCCGACATGACGGGAGCTCCATCTGGAAGTTCCGCCAGAGTGGTGAAGTTAATCCGTCCTTGACGGACTTGCATTACCGGCTTCTTGCCCTTATTCTGATTTCCCTGGGTGGAGCTCTGCCCTTGATTAGGTTTCTTAGGCCGCGGGCAATCTCGGATGAAATGGTCCGCACTTCCGCAATTGAAGCAGCGATAGTTGCTGCCTTTCTGTGGCACTTGCTGAATATTTGGCCGTTGGCCAGATTGTTGTGCTTGTTGCGGGGGCATAGGAGGTCTGAACCTTCCTTGTTGCTGAGGCGGCCTAAAAACCAATCTACCCGTTGGGGCATTGCGTTGTGGTGCCCTGGGCGTCATATTGGAAACAACCCGATACCTCGGTGGTTGAACACTCGAGGGTCCAGCAGGGTTCTTCCGTTTCTTCTCGGCATAATGCGCCACAATGCAGTCCTCTTGAGTTAAGGCCATATTGACCAACTCACTGAAAGTATTAGCCCTCACAAGGTTCAGGCGTTCCTTGAGTTTGGTGTTAAGGCCTCGGCGAAAACGGTCTTGCTTCTTGGTATCATTATCTGCATGATACCCTGCATACTGGCACAGATGATTGAAATTCTGTGCGTATTGCAGAACGGTGTTGGCACCTTGTGTAAGAGCCAGGAACTCGTTAAGCTTTCGCTCCAATAATCCTGCGGGGATATAATGCGCTCGGAAGGCGACCCGAAATTCATCCCATGTGATGACATGCCCTGTAGGTTGCATGGCATAAAAATTGTCCCACCAGATTCTAGCAGCTCCACGAAGTTGTTGAGCAGCAAAGGAAGCCTTGCTAGAATCCGCACAAGGTATGGTCAGGAGAGCGAACTTCGATTCAATGATGTGGAGCCAGGCATCGGCATCTAATGGTTCCTCAGCCTTACTGAAGAAAGGCGGCTGGGTACTGAGGAAGTCTTGGTAACTGGCCACAGGAGGATTGCGATCATCCCGGCCTCCTCGAAATTGATGCTGCTGATTCTGTTGTGCTTGAACCAGCAAATTAAGCAATTCCGTTTGCCGAGCCATGACTTCGGCAAGGTTGGGAGGAGGTGGTGGCGGTTGCTGAGAACCGCTGGTCTGATCAGCCCGGAAACCCTCCGGGGTTCCCCTTGTAGCTCCAACCATCTGAAATAAAGGTGATGTCCATTATTAACCATATATCCTTACTCCCAATTTCAGAAGACATAAACAATGCATATATTCCGCACAATCATCTCATCTCAGAATTAAAGATAATGAACAAGATGATAAAACCGGAAATTATATTACATTGCTGACTCAGATAGTTCCCACTTCGCATATCGAAAGTTCACTACATAGGCCATCTATGTTACATCAAATGGCGCGAGGTTTGACTACTTAAACTATTACATTCCCTTAGATTACATCCTGAAGGTCGACGATTTACTAAAAATCGTCGAAATTTCCTACAGAAGACTGACTGCCAGAAAGAGAGTGATGGGGACTAAGAACAGGATCCCCATGCTCAGAATCAATCTCTGAAATACCCTCAATCTCCTCTGGGTCTTCTTCTTCTTCTTCAGGTACTATGGGTATAGCGGGAAGTATAGGTTGCTGCTGCAATTCTTCAATATGAGCCTGGGCATCATCCGCTTCGATTAGCAGATCATGAATTTGCTCTTCTAGAAATTCTATAACAGCGTCACGTTGAGTGATAAGATGATCACTCTTATTGATCTGATCTTCGCGATGAAGAATTGTTTCATCTCTTGCTGCAATAATTTCATCCTTTTGTGTTACCAAAGCTTGTAACTCTTCTATTTGGGTTACTTGGTGGTCAGCATTTTGGTAGTGGCTTTGAGCCACACCAGTTATCTGACTTACCCCATGACGCAGTAGCATCTGATAATGGTATTGCACATCCATAAACCTGGTAACGATACGGACGGTTTCTTCCGCCAGATCTCCTAGCAGATGACCATGATGGTCTGTCCGAAAATCCCAGTCCGAATTACCCGGGTCTATGGTAGGAAATAACCCAATAGGATATGCAGCAACTTCAATCGGATGTTGATTGCAGAAGAGTTTGATACCTTCTAAAGCAGCAGTTTCAAAAGTATCCACTAGACGATATCCAACCACTTCCACTTCTATGGGAGGCCATAAGGAGCGGAAAGGGTGTTGAGGAATTATCATCTTAACCCTGCAGCGGGAAACTCCTTCTTCAAGATACTCTACCCCATCATACAGAGGAGGCTCTGTATAATGAAACATGCTCAAGGATTCCCACAAAAGACGAGGAAACCCTTCCCAATGTAAACCATTGGTGTGAAAGTGCCCCTCCTGATCCAAAAAGGTACTAGTAGGAGCAGCCATCTGCGACAACAATGCAAATGGTAAGATATTTTTACCCTGTTGAGAAAGTTTACAAGGTAAAATGGATTAAGATAGCTAATTCTGATAACAGCAAAGGCTGGAAATCAGATGGATGTCTAAGATACCCAACTAAAGATTTTTACTTACCCAAATTAAGAAATACCAATATGTTGCCTATTTCTTAGGAAGCATCAATTTAAACATTTATTTTGGTTGATTAATGGATTATGCATGCACGTACTAAACGATCTCACAACTAAAAATAACTGCCAAGTAATCTTGGTCTTACGTGGTTAGTTACGGTGGCACAATATAATACGTCTCTCACTATTAACTAGTCGATAAACCCTATCCGTCCTAGTTTCGGAATCGTGGTTAGTGTACCTGCAGAAAACCACAATGCATATATATATCCAATGAACCTTTCATGCCAGCATGTCATGAAAGCGTCCCCATTCATTACTGTTCACTATAGAAACAGCATCTGTACAATTACCGCCGTACAGACAACGTTAACATACGTTATTGAATAACGTATTCACGGGGGTACCGCAAAATGCGGGGGTATGAACAGCGATCGCCATACCCTGCGCCGAACCATATACTCCCAATGTAGTCAACCGAGGTTGGTACATTGACAGCATCTCAAGTAGGCCACTGCTTGAGAAACAACGTTCGGTTCGCATCACCGACAGGAAGGCCAAGCTCCCTCAGTTGGCTGAGGATTCTTACCTTCTTACCTCCCGATCGAAGATGTCGTTACATAATGTAAAGTTGAATTGTGCATAAAATTAAGTTTCAACTGAAAAGTAATGCTGGAAGTTAGTCATATATATATATATATATATTACAGCCACCTCTAATTCCCATAATAGCATTACCCTAGGGCTTACGTACTATACATAATCCTTAACGAACCATCGTAGTTCGCAAATACTTGATTAATCGATTTTTATACTAAAAATTACTTTTTAAGGCTAATTATATCTCCAGAGTACACTTGTTAGCTCTGATACCAGCTGTGGCAGAACCAACCTGAATTATACCGGCTCAAGTACGCTAGTCCTCACTAGAGGGCTACCTCGTACTTCAAACGGTATAATACTATTGGTCTGTCGGGTAACGTCCCGATAAACCACCGAACTCAGGATCCAACAAGGTACCTCACACGAAGGTGAGTCCAGAGATATAATGTCAAATAATTTACACCACAGGCAGTTATATTACAAAAATATACAAAGTGACATTTGTTCTCACTGAGGAGAGTTTATTACAAAACAAGTTCAAGTTTCTAGTTAAAGCAGCGGAATTTGAAAAGCGTAGCCATTAGACATGTCGTCATTAAAGATATTACGCTAGCCCTGGCATAATATCATTCGGCGGAATCTGTGTTGGCCGGGGACGGATCCCATTCCACGGACCAACCATCAGGCAAAGGGTAAGGCCACGGTGTAATGAACGCTGGCTCATCAGAAGTATTACCTGGAGTAAATCAACAACAGCAAGGCTGAGTATACTAATACTCAGCAAGACTTACCCGGAATTGGGTATACCTTAGCCCATAACTAGACTCATGATGGCTTTTAGCTTTGGGTAGGGTTTTCAGCTGAAAAGCAACAAAGAGTAGATCCTTATTTTAAACTTTTAGCTTTCAGGTTCAAGTTGATTAACCATTCTAGGTAAGCACCTACAACTATTCAAACATGGTAGAAGCTTTACTCAAACATCATCTTTGATAATCACATAATTGCTCTTGTTACTCTATGTGGTAAAGGGAATAAGCAGTCTCATACATCGTGAGAGGCGAACGATTCTGAATCGAGATTCAACCCTTGCAAGGTAAACCTAACACACACGCTTGGAACGCCACAGGGTCGTTCCGAAGCAACCGTTTGCCTTTCATTCCGACTCGTGGATCAGGGCCACCACAAGCGACTGCAGGTCATATGCACATCCAAAGTGCAGGAAGTACGTCTGTAGCGCGACTACAAAACCCGTACTCCTGGTTGCCCAGCAACACATATGCCTACACGTCGAACAAAGTAACAAAAAGAAGCAAATACATGTGGTGGGAGGTATGTCCACTTCTCGGGCCGATCGGTTACTAGGCTTACCGCTTACCATATTTCACGGTATGTGGCTAGTACTTTCAAACGCTTAACCACCGCTACCACACACTGCGACCTTATCAAAATTCAACAACACAGACGGGGTATCATCTTGACCATGATACCTCATAAAACTCCCGTCCGGCATCCTTATAGTAATAGCAGGAATGTAAACATTACAATTCCTATATCGCGCGAGTGACAGGAAATCACTTGACTTCTACCGGTCCTATCAGCATAGCAACTAGTCGGACTCCAGTTCTAGTGTTCATTACATTGGTTCCTGAAGCAATGCAACTAAGTTTTCCAAACAACTCCTAAGAACCTAATGCATAAAGTATATAGAAATAATATAGGTTGCAGTGTAATAAAGTAGAGGTCATGTCCGGGGCTTGCCTTCGCTGGTGGGGTTGGGGTTAGTCAAAATATTTTCTTCCGAATCTTGGTTCGGGGCTTCAGAGAAATCCGTAACAAGAGTCCCGGGGTCTTCAGAATAAGCTTCTTCTTGTTCCGGAATCAGCTGATAATCCCCGTCAGCGAGCGTGGTCGAGTCTATATGAGATGCAAGGTTACCAGTTATGAAATTGTATAGACATTGTTATAATGATTCACAATAAAGTTGCAATCCAATCCTAAGAAAATTTACATTACGATGATAAGTTAACTACCCTGCACTGGGCAGTCATTTATCAAGTATGAATTATTTTATCTAAATCCATTAGACAACGGGGTTGATTACACTAATTAACTAACTAGTAGCATGGAGCAACAAGTGGGGTGGTTTTTAACATTTATATTAAAAAGCTTTACATATTGACCTCACAATTTATATGAACTTTAAGTTACCATTGCATTAAAATCAATTATATTATATCCATTTTATTTAATACTTAACCTTTGATTGAAAATTTAATATCATGTTATAACATTACAAAACAGAACCTTTAATCTATTTTCATGATTTTAGAACATTTAAAACTATATTTATTAGTTATACTAAGGAAACTACTCCTTATTCCTAGCAAAATTTATACAACAAGAAAATAATACTAGAGTACAAGGCTAAATATTTTTCTTCAATTCTACATGCCAAAAGAAAATTATCAGCACTGGTTTTACTAATTTATCATTTTTCTATGAATTACTATGTATTTCTTGAGCCTACAAGCAACTAACTTTGATATTTAAATTAGATCATTAAACATTAAAAAACCAAGTCGACCTTTAAAGCAAAGTTGCAGATCTTGGTCTAAAGATTCTAACAAAATTTAGTTTACTATTTTATGATTTTTCCTTGAAGAGATATAGTATTTCTAAGTTGGCAACCAAATTTACATAAGGAGGTCCCCCGGCACTATTCCTCTGAGTCTATTCTTTTGCACAAAACCCCCTGAAGTTCTATTTCTTCTAACCCGAAGCCCTTGGTCTGGGAACCGAGACAGAGCAAGGTGAGGCGGCCATGTTCCGGCGACGGCGGTCACCGGCGGCGAGGTCCAAGTGCAGGAATCGGGTCCAGAGCTTACTGTGGTCTCGTTGCGCTACGTGTCGTGGACGGGGATGGCCGGAACAGTGGGGTTCGACTTGAGCCCGAGGTGACGGCGGAGGAGTCACCGTCGACGGCGGAGCTCCGGTGGCGAACATTGGCAACCGACCTGTGCAAAAGCTTCAGTGAGACACACGGAAGGTGTAGGTACTATCAATTGGAAGAAGTCGTGCTGGATTAAAGGAGACCGACGGGGACCGAGGCGGCGGCGGTGAAGAAGAACGCCGGCGAGCGTCGGGGAGGCACTGTGATGCACCAGAGGGTCGATGGATGGGTCGAACAGCTTCAGGGTGATGATGTGGTGCTGTTTATGGTGATGTGGTGGCTCGGGACTGCTTGAGTGGTGCTGCCCACGGTGAGGCCGAGGGCGGCGGCGGATGGTGATCGTCGGCGACGAGTTTTCAATGGAAATTGGAGGGCCACGAGTGGTCGAGGAGCACCAGTGGACTACGGGAAAGCTTGTGCCGGTGTTGGTTGATGCGGAGGAGGTCCGGTGTGGGCTGCCCACGGGCGTGCCGTGCGCGGCCGGAGTGGAAGGGGACGGCGGCGGCGGAATGCAGCTCGGGTACTGGAAATTGGACACTGGGAGTAGCAGAACAGCTTGTAGGGATTGATGTGGTGCTGCTGCGCGCGAGAGCGAGAGGGTTAAGGCACTGGGGTGGCCTGTCCACGGTGACCAGGAGGTGGCGGCTGGAGGAAGCTCGGGGATGGCGTGGCGCGCGCGCGTGCGGCCAGGAAAGGAGAGGGAAGCGGCCGGAATAGAGGGGAGATGACGCGTGGATGTGTGCTGCAGCTGGTGGTGGCGCTCGGGAAGCTGTGCCGGCGGTGAACGGCGGCGACAGGAGCAGAGCAGAAGGGGGAAGCGGCGCGGTCAGAGGAGGAAGAAGCAGACTGGAGTCAGAAGGACTAGTCTGTGATTTCCAAAAACTCCAGGGACCCCTCTGTGAACTAAGATTTCCCATTAATACAAAAGCCTAATGAGAAAAGTGTCTAAAGCAAAGTTGTAGAGAATTTCAAACCCTACAAGACTGCTTCAAGGTTCAAGTTCAAAATCTCAAAGAATATAGTTTTATTTTAAACTTTGAAGCACCATTCAAATTATAAACTTTGTCTTGTAATTCAAACATAATGCTTTAATGTTTAGGGTCTTTTTGCAAGATTTCCTGCAGTAATCATTACTAACTCTTTTTACACTTTAGTCCTTAGGTAAAACTAAGTTTTACTTTTATCTTTCTACCATTTCACATGTAAGTCCCTTATGTTTGTGTTAACTACACATGGGTCCTTAGTTTCTTTCAAAATCTATTTCTCTTAGGTTTTATTTGACTTTTGCATTGTTCTTTTCTATAGCCATCTGAAATTTGACACTTAAGAACATTTTCACACACTTGCACATGAGAATTTATAAAACTTATAATTTACAAATATACCCTTATTGCTTTGTACAACTTGTATACACTATATCCTGCTTACATATAATATACCCAAACTTAATATCTAGTCGTCTAACTACCTGGATATCACATTTACATACATAATAAACATTATTACAACCTCTTTCGAACTTAATGTACACTTATACAAACATTGTTTAAAAACCACAAGCTATGCAAGCTTGTGCCAGAGTAACAGCGGAAGAAAAATTAACACGCGACTACACACGTCGCGAAAGTTGACACCACACTCAGCCCGAAACCTGGTGTCGTTCCGGAGGGTCATTGCCAGCCGGGGACGGATCCCATTCCACGGACCAGCCAAACAGAACAGAAAATGGCCAAACTGGGCTATCCGTTTGGTTTTCACCGGCCGTACCTGAAAGATAGACTAGCAAGACTGAGTATATTAGTACTCAGCAAGACTTAACCGAGATCGGGAATACTTAGCCCGAAGCTAGACCATGGAGGATTTGAGAGGTTCTAGTTTTCTTTTGCTGAAAAGCAACAAAGAGTATGAACTAATTTTTATGTTTTAGCTTTCAGATTCTAGTTTCCTTAACCATTCTAGGTAAGCACCTATACTAGATAAGCAAGGTAGAGATTAGCATCCACCAAGATTATCTCAACAATAGTTACTGTTCTTACTCTATGTGGCAGAAGGAGCAAGAAGTCTCAATCTCCGCGAGAAACGGATGATTCTGAATCGAGTTTCATAACCTTGCAAGGGATCCTAACTCACACGTCTAGAAACTTAACTTTCCAAACAACCGTTCCCATCATATTCTGGGTTATGGATCAGGGCCACCACAAGCGACTGCAGGACCGTACACATATCCAATGTGCAGGACGTATGTCTGTAGCGCGACTACATGATTATACTCTTGTCCGCTGTGCGGAACATACTCCCACACGTTGATGCGTGTGTGCAACAAAAACCAATATATCGAGTGGCGGGGATAAGTCCATTTGCCGGGCAAATAAGGTAATAGGCTTACCGCGTATCTTATTTACGGCATGTGGCTAGTACTTTCAAACACTTGACCACAGCTACCACACACTGTGACCTTATCCACTTTTATCAACACAGACGGGGTATCCTTTCCAGCCATGATACTGCACATGACCCCGTCCACCATCCTTATAGTGATTGCAGAATAGTAAACATTCAACTCCTATATCGCGCGAGTGACAGGAAATCACTCGACTTCTGCTGGTCCTATTAGCAGAGCATCTATTCGATAAGGACTCAGGCTCAATACATAGGTTACTAGGATTCATGCATCTAGGGTTCCATTTCAACTCCTAGACTTAATGCATAATATAGATATATAAATAATAAACTATATAAGTGTAATAATTTGAAGTACTGGGTTATGCATCGGGGCTTGCCTTCTTGAGCGGGGCTGGGTCAGGGATGTCAAAGACTTCCAAACTTTGGTTCGGGGCTTCAATTAAATTCTCAACGACGTTCACCGGGTCTTCAAAAAACCCTTGCTCGGGCTTCGGGACTAGTTCGTAGTCTCCGTCGTCGAGTGTTGTTGACTCTACATGATATGCAATGATTTGAATTAGGTGGTTCTTGAGTTAAGAATTTTACTTCATGATAAAGTAGCAATCCAACCAATTGATAAATACAACTTCATAAAACAGGAAATTTGAATTCAAACTCATTATGTGTACTTTAATTCAATTTCAAATTACTTGATTTAATTGAATTAAGTTAACAAGTTTGATTTTTATTTTGAAATTCATAAAGGCTCTAGCCTTGAATTTTTGTGGGTAAGCTCACTTCTAGTGGATGAGCTTACTGTGAATTTTTCATAATTTTCTAAAAGTAGAAACTAAAGCATTTGAATTAAGTTCAAATTTCAAGTTTAAATTCAAACCTTAGGAAAAATAGTGTCATAAATTCTTGAAAGATTTACTATGAATTACTTATCAAAAGATTAACACATGGTAAAAAGATCTAAGCATGAAAACCTTAGTAGAATGCTTAAATAAATTTTAATCAATTCAAGCTTGATTTGCATAATGTTCAAATTAGTTCAAGCTAAAGTGCAAAAATTAAGGTGAAAGTTTTACACAAACTTGCATACACTTAAAACATGCTGCACACCAAAAATCACATGAAAAGAAGCTAAAATGCAAAACTTACACACAAGATACCCTTTTGCTAAACTTTAGAATAACTTAAATAGCATTTGGTTTCAAACCATACTCTATTAATCAAAGTTGTAGATCTAAACTTCCAGAGCATAACAAAACTGGTTTGACAAGTTTTGGATTTTTCTACAAATTTCTATCAATTTTACAAGTTGACAGCTTTTGCAAACAAGACTAAAAGAGAAACTTGCAGAGAGGCCCTCGGGTTTTGCATATGGGACCCTAAAATGAAAACCTAAATTGCAATGTGGCCCTTGGCAGGCCGAGATGGCAGCCGTGGCGGCCTGACCGACGTGTTCTCGCCGGCGGCGAGGTTTTGGCCGAGGGGAAACTGGTCCTATACGATCTATAGGACGAGGTGCACACGTTAGTGGGTGGTGGGCACAAAGAAAGGCGGCGGAGCATGGTCGATGGTGAGGAATGGCGGCGGCCGTGGCGGCGCGCCCGTGTTCCCGGCGAGGGGCCGGCGAACGCGGAAACATGGAGTGCGCACGAGCATCGGGGAGTTGCGGGGATGCGGTTTCGGTACCTATTTCGGCCGGAGGTGGGGTGGAAGGGGATCGTCGATGTTGAGGGGGTCTCGAGCTGCTCCGGTGGCGGCGGCGGCACGGGATTCCCTCGATTCCGGACGAGGAGAGGACAAAGCTCGGCTAGGGTGGGTCGAGGGGCAAGCGGGGGTGGGGAGGAAGCTTTGGGGTGCTGGAATTGGGAAGAGGTAGGGCAGTGCTGCGAGGAAGTCCGGCGGATGGCTCGGTGCTCGGCTTGTCGCTCGTGAGGAAGAAGAAGAGAAGGTGAGCGAGGGAAGCTTTGGGTCGGTATTTGTAGAGAGGTGATGCGCTGTAAAAGGGAGGGAGTAAGCGTACAGCTGGGCGCAGATCAACGGCGTTGTCGCCGTGCCCCGTCGGGCACCCTCGGCCGCGTGGCGGCCTCGGTACTGGCGGCTCGACGTGGCGGGGCGGGGGAGAGCCAGCAAGGGCGGCGCGGGCGGCGGTGGGCTAACTCGGAGCCACGTGGGGTGGAGGAGAGCGGCGCGGAGTCAGCTTGGAAGCTCGGGCAACGGCCGGCGGGCGGCAGAGTCACGGGCACGAGCAGAGCAGAGGAGGAGGACTGGAGGTAGAAGACAGGGACTACTTTGCAATTTCTAAAATTACAGGGACTCCACTGTAAAGCCGAGTTAACTTTCAAACCATAGCTCAAATGAAAATGTGCCCAAAAGCAAAAGTATAGATTTTAGCAAGATCTACAACTTTGCTTTAAGGTTCAGTTTCAGAAGAGTTCAGGATTTGAATCTAACTTAAAACTTGGCAAAAGTTTAAATTTCGGAGAAATCCTATTTAAAAACTACACTCCACTTGAATCCATAGGGTAGTTTCACTTCTATTTGTGGTTTAAAAGCAAGTACTTGTTTCATGCAAAACAACCCTTTACATAAATTAATTTTACCTACCATTCTCACCCATTTTGCACCAGAAGACCTAATTTTTTTCCAAAATTACTAAAAGATCCGTTTGCCTTTGCATTAAAATTTTTAAGCACACAAACAAAAGATCAAACACACAACTTATACTAGAATTTGGGGTGTTTTTAAATCCTAAGTACCTGAATATCACAGGAGGTTCATCACATGTTACGGGAGCATAATGTTGGCGTAGATATACTATCCAAGCTGGGGTCTACTCGTGCACAGGTTCCAGCGGGAGTCTTTGTTTAGGAGTTAAAGCAACCATCCATCAAGTCTTCACCTCAGGTAACCACCGGTGCGGGCCCTCAACAACCCGATCGGGAGGTTATGATGCTTCGTGAGGACTGGAGAGAGGCTTATATCGATTTCATCCGGGATCAAAGGTTACCAGTGGGGATGGACGCAAGGAGCGCAGAGGCAGCTCGTGTCATGCGCAGAAGCAAGGGGTTTGTCCTAGTCGACAGCAAGCTTTACCGGCGTGGCACATGTTCAGGCGTTCTCATGAAGTGCGTCACGAAAGAAGATGGCTACCACATACTGCGGGAGATACATGAGGGTGTTTGCGGCAACCACGCTGCCTGAAGAACGCTGGTGGGGAAAGCATACAGAGCTGGTTTCTGGTGGCCCACTGCAGTGTCCGATGCCGAGGATCTTGTGCGGAGATGTCAAAACTGCCAATTCTTCGGCAAGCAGTCTCACGTCCCAGCTCACAGTCTCATCACCATACCACCATCCTGGCTGTTTGCTTGCTGGAGCCTTGATATGATTGGACCCTTCACAAAGGCGCCAGGCGGCTTCACCCATGTGTTGGTGGCTATCGACAAGTTTACCAAGTGGATCGAGTACAAGCCGATAGCCAAGCTCACACCAGATCAAGTTGTTGATTTCATCTCTGATATCTTGCATCGCTTACCAAATACCATCATCACGGACTTGGGATCTGTGGCAGAACCAACCTGAATTACACCGGCTCAAATACGCAAGTCCTCTCTCAAGGGCTCCAACGTACTTCAAACAGTGTAACCCCTTGGCCTGTCGGGTAGAGTCCCGATGAAACCACCTAACTTCTGGGATCGAATAAGGTTACCTCACACAAGGGTGAGTCCAGAGATACAGTCACCATCATATTTTACATCACAGGGAATTACATTACAAGAGTTTCCAAAAGTAGTACTAAGTTCCACATTTAGTAAAATTATTACAAACCGTTAAAGTTAAGGTTCTTGGCAGCGGAAAACAAATGCGACGATTTACAACACGTCGTCAAGACGGATGTCATGGTAAGCCCGGGCACGACATCACTCGGTATCATCAGTGTTGGCCGGGGACGGATCCCATTCCATGGACCAACCATCTGGAGGAGCACAGGGCCAAGACAGGGGAAGAGTAGGGTCTTCAAAGACATTACCTGAAAAACATATAACTAGCAAGACTGAGTATACTAATACTCAGCAAGGCTTACCCGGAATTAGGGTATACTTTTGCCCATAACTAAACTCATGAAGGCTTGAGATGGTTCTGGGTTTAATTTCAGCTGAAAAGCAACAAAGAGTATGAACTATTTTCATTTTTAGCTTTCAGATTCTAGTTTCATTAACCATTCTAGGTAAGCACCTATACTAAACAAACAAGGTAGAGATTAACATCCATCCAAGTTATTCCATACTGGTTACTATTCTTACTCTATGTGGTAGAAGGAATAAGCAATCTCATTCTCCGCGAGAAATAGATGATTCCTGAATCGAATTTCAACCTTGCAAGGGTAAACCTAACTCACACGCTTGGAACATCCAAAGATCGTTCCGAAGCAACCGTTTCCCTCATATTCCGGATTATGGATCACGGCCACCACAAGCGACTGCAGGACCGTACGCACACCAATTATGCAGGACATACGTCTGTAGCGCGACTACATGACCGTACTCCTGTCCGCTGTGTAGAACATACTCCCACACGTCGGTGCGTGTGTATAACAGAAACTAAATAATCGAGTGGTGGAGACATGTCCATTTGCCAGGCCATTCAGGTACTAGGCTTACCACTTTACCATATTTCGCGGCATGTGGCTAGTACTTTCAAACGCTTAGCCACCACTACCACACACTGTGACCTTACCAACTTTTATCAACACAGACGGGATAACCTTTCGAGTCATGATATTGCACATGATCCCGTCCATGATCCTTATAGTGACTGCAGAATAATAAGCATTCAACTCCTATATCGCGCGAGTGACAGGAAATCACCCGACTTCTACCGGTTCTATTAGCAAAGCATCTAGTCGATAAGGACTCGGCACAATACATAGGTTCCTAGGATTCATGCATCTAGGGTTCCATTTCAACTCCTAGACTTAATGCAAGATATAATATATAAGTATAGAATTGCATAATGTAGTAATTTGAAATACTGGGTTATGCACCGGGGCTTGCCTTTGTTGGTGGGGCTGGGGTCAGGGATGTCAATATTAGAATTTTCCGAACCGGGGTTCGGGGCTTCAGTTATATCTCCGATCATGTTCCCAGGGTCTTCAGGATTATCTCCTTCTAGTTCCGAGATCAACTGGTAGTCTTCGTCAGCGATTGTAGTCAAATCTACATGATATGCAATGATTTGATTTAGATGGTTCTTGAGTTAAGAGTTTTACTTCACAATAAAGTTGCAATCCAACACTCATTTAACATACTACTCACATAACAACCAAAAAGATCAGAAACTAACTTGGGTAGAGCTTTAGTTGGACAACTGATTAAAATCGGCTATTTGTTGAAGATTACAACAGAGCCGTTTGGAAACAACAGGGGTTCAGCTAATAGAATTGGCAAAGGAGGGAGCTATCTACACAGCATTAGAAAATCTGCTGATTTTTGTTTAGAAGAGAAATCGGCATGAGTAGTTTCTGTATATGAGCAGAAGAGATTAGCCGATTTGAGTTCACCTGGGGTCAAATTGGCTGATATGGATAGGAACGTTAAAGGTACAGTGTTTCAAGGATAGAACAAGGAAGGATCTTGCTGATTGAATCTAGTTATCAGCATGTTTTTGCCTAACTGATGGTTGGTGTATTGGCTTGCCTTAGTCGACGAGGGTGCATCAGGTTTAGCCGATTGATGTGCTTTGGCCGTGCCTAACAAAGGCGTGTCTACTGTGCTATCTTACTGATCTAGGGTTGTGTACTTTGGCCTGTGTAGCCGATTGACAGGTGCATCGGTTTCCTAATTGTTCGATGAAAGCATCGATTACTTTAGCAGAGGGGTGTTTCCTAAAGCAGCTGTGTCTTAACTAATCTGTGTGAGTATCAGCGTACCTAGCCGATCGCGTGCGTATCGGCATAGGCGACCTATGCTTTAACAAAACTAGTTGATTGTGTGAACATCGACTGAGCCGATTTGTGTACGTGTTCTAGTCGATCTGTGAATCGGCATGCTAGTCGATTAGTGCGAGTAACTAGCCGATGGTATATTGGTAGACTAGTCAAACTATGCATCCGTACGATCTATGTCTCGGTGTATTCAGTCGATTGGTGGGTTGGCTGTGTAGCTGGTTTTCACCCTTAATGTTCTCCTACAGCTATTGGCGTACATCAGCCGTGTAGCTGATTGTCCTACTTTGCACTGACTGTGCCTAACTGAGATGTGCTTAAGTGTTATCCTAGGTAACTAGGTGTGGTTGCATCGGCTTGATTTCGTCAGTACAACAATGAATTGACGTACAGTCGATGGGTTCATCTAAATCAGACCTACTACAAGAACTAGGTGGAACAGAACATTAACATCGGACTAGGCTGATGAGACCACAAGTGCGGAATTAGACTGAAGAGGATGTGGCTGATGGGCTTGTGCCGATAAGGATATGTTTTACAGATGTGCAGCCGATTGGAGTGTGGTTGAGGGTATGTGACCGATAGGTATATAGCCGATTTCCTAGCCGATAAATCGGCTGATAGAAGTGTGCAGATAAGGATGGGAAAACTAAGGATTGATCGGCCATATTTGACCGATATGGAAAACAACTAGAATTGGCTTAGATCAGTTGATAGCAAGAACCCTAAGATCGTGTGTGCATCTCTGATACATCGACTATGTGCAGCCGATGTAGGACAGAACAAAAGAATTGTATCGGCAGTAGCCGATATTAGAAAGATAACAACCGTATCGGCTAACCAGCCGATGGTAGAAGCATATCAAATGAATTGCATCGGCTGACAGCCGTTATAATGAAACATCATAGATTCAATTGAAACGGATGCTTAGTGGCGGAGCTAATAGCCGATGCTGAAGCATAACTACAGAGATGTATTAGCTAAGCAGCAGATACACACGGACTAACAAGGATCCTTATACGAAAAGGACCTTAAGGAAACTGCAATCAAGACAAGGACAATGTCCTGATGGTAGGGACATGAGTACTCGTGTGAAAGGATTAACTGAACATCACACATCTCTATCACAAAAATATGAGCTAACACTACCAAACTTATCAACAATGCAACACGAAAGACATTCTATTTATCAAATATGTTATTCACTCTTTTACTGGGCATTAATTTATACGGTATTATCTAAATTATTTAGTTACATTAGGTAACAGGGTTGATTACCCCAAACATCTAAATTAAATACATTAGGTAGTATACTTGGTTATCTTAAGCAAACAAACTAATTACACTTAACATCTTTATGCAACAGATTAATCAAAATAAATGATTTAAATAAACAACATGTAAAACTTAAATGAATTTTATAGAGCAATACACTTTAAAACTAAGGCTATAAAAATTACTAAACATTGCTTTAGTCTAATTACATTTACTGTAAATTTATCAGGATTTTATTTAAACAGGAACTATGCCACAAAATTAAACAAGAACATACATTAAATGATTAAGATACATTTATAACTGTAGTTCTATACTAGATCTGGGGTTCAAAATTTATGGACATGTTCTACTGTATAAGAGTAACATTCCAGCATATTATCATAATTATTGATGAACCAAAACTATTGTTCATGAATTTCCTTTGAATCTAAGCCTATATTCATAACTTTAGTTACACTAGGTTTCTTACTCTCAAAATTTTACCATGAACTAAAAATGTTGAAAGGATGCTAAGGTTAAGTTTTAAGCTACAAACATGAACAGATGCATCTGGAATTGATTTATGAGGTTTTCATCAACATACATCAAAAATACTCAAACATCATAGCTAAACAATAGATCTGACCTTGCAAATTTTACACAGAGCTATTCAAGACATGCACAACTTATGTTCCAAAGTTCAGCTATAGCACAGCTGTGAATCAAAAGATCTAATTAAAGCATCCATTTTCTACTAATTAAATCACAGCACAAAATACACAGAGGAGGGCCGGCGGCGGTCGGGCTTGGTCACGGTGGCGATGTTCCGGCATGCTGGAGGTCGAAGAGGTTCGGTGAGGTGGTCCAGGGGCTTCCTCGAGATGATGTAGTCCTGCTACAGTGATCGGCGAGGGGTGGGAGCTGCTGGACGGCCGGGTCGACGGGGAGGCCGAAGCGGCGACAAAGGAAGGTCGACGGTGAACGTCAGTGGGACGGTCTGGTGAGGGGTTTGCGCCAGGGTGGGGTTGGGGAGCACCGGTAGGAAATGCAGAAGCTCGGTAGGGGGTTGAGGAGAGCGGGGAGGGGCTGATGATGGCTGCCCATGGCGAACAGGGGCGGCGGCGGCCATGGCAGCGGGTGGTTCTGTTCGAAGAAGCAGAAAAAGGAAGGAAAGTAAGAGGAGGGCGAGAGCAAGAGAGCAAAGGAGGGTATGCGGGCTTAAATAGGAGGAGGAGGAGGAGGATAAGGGCACGGCACAAGCGACAGCGGCAGCGACAAAGCAGAGAGAAAACAGAGAGGAAGAAGAATGGGAACTTTTCCAAGGACCTGTGCATAAATTCAGAAAATACAGTGACCTAGGTGTAAAGAAGAATTTAACCACTGTTCTAGAGTTCAAATGAAAAAGTGTTTAAAATAAAAGTTGTGCAACTTTTCAAATCCTACAACTTTGTTTTAAAGTTTAAATTTAAAAACTCAAAGAATGAAGTGTTAATTTAAAATCTTGGACTAAAATCAAAATTTTGTCCTAAAGGGTGTAAATTTCATAACATTTAGGACCTAAATGCAAACATTTATGACATGTCATGATGACTTGACATTATTGCAAGCATTGATAACATGTCATGATGACTTGACATTATTGCAAGCATTTATGACATGTCATGATGACTTGACATTATTGCAAGCATTTATGACATGTCACGATGACTTGCACCTTTTTACACTTTAGCCCTTACTAACTTTGAAAGTTACTTTTACAATTCAACTATTTGCATAAAAGGACTTGTATTTTTGTGAAATTACATAAATACCCTTCACCTATTTTGAAGTTACCTCCATCCAAATACATTTTGCAAAAACAACCCTAGTTTTTCTGTAATTATAAAAGTACCCCTTTTACTTGTATTTAAGTTTTTTTTAAAACTTCACATAAACACACACAAGCTTTACACTAACAAGCACATACTTCACACTAACAAATAATGTACCTAGCTTACTAGTACATGAACTGTCACAGGATCAAACTTCACGGCCAACCAGTTCTGGGAGTTCTGTGAAAATGCGTGCATCAGATTAAATATATCTCTGTTGCACACCCAAGGGCTAATGGTCAAGTCGAGAGGGCGAACGGCGTGATAATTGACGGCCTCAAGAAAAGACTCTATGATGAAAACAGCAAGAAAGGAGGCAAGTGGATACACGAATTGCCACATGTCATCTGGGGGCTTCGGACTCAGCCGTCCAAAGCCATAGGACAAACACCATTCTTCCTCGTGTATGGTTCTGAAGCTATCTTGCCGGCCGACATCATGTGGAAATCCCCAAGGGTTGAAATGTACAATGAAGGCGAGGCGGACAAGGCAAGGCAGTTAGAGCTCGATTCTGTCGAAGAGGCTCGCTGCACCGCTCTTGTTCAGTCAGCCCGATATCTCCAGGGGATCTGGCGCTATCACGATCACAACATGAGGGAACGGTCGTTTGTTATAGGTGATCTGGTCCTACGCCGCATCCAAGACGAGTCCGGCTTACACAAGCTCAACTCAAGGTGGGAAGGTCCGTTCGTCGTCAAGCAGGTTACATTACCGGGGTCGTATCGACTACAATACCCCGAGGGCCAAGATGTCCTGAATTCCTAGAACATTCAGTACCTGCGCAAGTTCTACCCATGAAGAAGCACGCGTGGATAGCAATTCTCCGGACGCCTAGGCGGCCTTTTTCTTTCGAATCAATTTGGAGGCTCTGTGCCACAAAATTCGGAATGTAAATTTTTCTGTTAACAGACGGAGGCTCCGGCCACGTTCATATTTTATAGTTCGACTTCTTGCCATGAGTTGTGATAGAGGCTACGGCCATGTTCATGTTTTGTCGACTTCGTGTTATAAGTTTTGACAGAAGCTTCGGCTACATTCATGCTTTATATGAATCAATTTCCGCCGTGACCTTTGATGGTCGCTTGTGACGATGATCGTATTTCCCCCAACAAATTCGATCCATTCGACTGGTTTATACCAAACTTGATGGATGGGCTCGCATGAGGAGCTATTTCGACTACATCCAGAGTCGTTGGACTCGGGGTAGTTTCTTTTTCTGCCATAAGCACGGCAGTCTCGCGGCGATGCTCGCGTTTATTCCCAACAAGTTCGATCCGTTCGAATGGTTCATACCTAACTTGTTGGACGCGCTCATATGAGGAGCGATTTCGACTTCGCCTAGAGTTGTTGCACTCGGGGTAGTTTCATTTTTCTTGCCATAAGCACGGCAGTCTCGCGACGATGCTCGCGTTCTTTCCCAACTGGTTAGACCTGCTCGATCGGGATATGTCTAACTTGTTGGATGGGTTCCTACTCGGAGCCACTACGACTACTTCCAGGTTCGTTGCACCTAGGGTAGTGTCTACTACTTCACCTTAAAATCTGGATGACAATTCAGCTAAGGCACATACAAGTAGAGACATCAAATAAAAATATATATACAAGGCAACAAGTACTTGTTTTTACATTCTAATCCTGCAGTACACTTTTTACTATTTGTTCTGCTACAGGTTGGGCTTCTTGGAGGTACTCATTGAATTGTTCTTCAGTACACTCCGCCACCACTCCCTGCGCGAACATTTCTAGTTGAGCTTCCGGCCAAAAGGATTTTACAAAGGCGAGGGCGTGGCCGACACACGCGACCGGGGCTTCTGTGAGGAACTTGATGACCTTCTGTGGCGCTCCGAGAAGTCACTCCAACAAGGGCTGCTCGCCTGCTTCACCTTCTTCTGAGGGATCCACCATGTCCATAAGCTCCTGGGCGGCCCCCCTGAGGTCCTCCAGCTCCTTTTGCCACCGCTCATCCTTCTCGCCTAGCGTCTTGATCTGCCGAAGGCAATCGGCGAACTGTTGTTCAGTGTCGACAATTACCTTCTGCAGCTTTTCGACATCATCTGTATGGCGATACAGCATATTCTTAACGTCAGTAAGTAGCTCTTCTTTGTATGTTAAGATTTTCCTAAGCTCTACGGTGAAGATATTTGCAGAGTCCAAGGAAAATTGTTAAGGGAAAGTACTCAAGAGAATAAAGGGGCCTACCTTGGTGCGTTTTCTTCTGCTCTTTGAGTTGCTCCTGGAGCTCAGAGTGGGCCTTCTCGAGGTTGCGGAGGTCGTTCTTGAGGAGCCACGTCTCTCGAGTCCGCTCTTGTTTCAGCTTGTCGAGCTCTCTCTGAAGATAGATGTTCTTCGTCAGCTCTTCGGATATGCGCTTTTCCTTGGCAGCAAGCTCCTGGTGACCACTCACGACTGCTTTCAACTTCTCAGACTTCTTTTGTGAGTGCGTGATCACGTTCTGCATAAAGGGGGAGATTAAGACAAGAAACTCGACAATGTATACAAGCGGAAAAGTAATCACGTCTTACCATGGCAAAATCGTACAACTCCTTGTAGGCCTTCTTGAAGGTTTTTATGTTATTATCCGTCAGCATTGGATCATCCACCAGATCTGTGGTGTTAATGTTCTAGTACCTGGGCCCGGCCATCAGCAGATCTCCAGGACTCCTTGAGGTCCCTGTGGTTTCTTCAGAAGGTGGTTGCTGGGCACCTGCAAGTCAAGATGCATTCAGTACATAATGCCTGTGGTCTAAGAAGCCAGCCATGGGCGGTCAGACACTTACCTGTGCCATCCGCAGGAGCGGCGTCAGGGGCCTCGACTTGTTCCTCACCACCAGCTCTGGCTTCGGCTTGTTGGGGCTCGGGGGGTGGCAGGTCGGGCAGCGTCGTGTCTGCCTTAGGGGTTGGCTCCTTGGGCGTGGGCTCCTCTAGGGCTGATGGCTCGGGGGCTGGGGTAGATGCGGCCGGTTTTGGCTTGTGCCTCATTGCGCTTGCAGACCTAATGAAGTAGAGTCAGTTATATCATTACAAGTCAAAAAGAGCAGAATGTTCATTATGCAACAAGATGCAAACTTACAGCGAAGACTTCTTCATGACAGCCTTCTTCACCCTCATAGCCCGTCGCGTCTTAATCACGATACCCGTTGCCGGCGGCGGGGTCACACCAGCTGGTGGCACGGTGCCCGCCACAGCAATGGTCACCGCTCCTATCGCAGAAGCTGATGGCTCTGTTGCCATTTCTTCGCGCCCGGGCTCGGGAGAAGCAGGTGGACTGCAAATGGATATTGTTAGCGTGCAACAATACAGATATTTGACGATTCAATAAGGCAGCATGTTCATACCTGAAAGACTCGACTTCTTGCGCTTTCCGTTTGCACGCTACCCGACGACCCTGTGGGACCGAAGGCAGAGTTTCGGCCAACTCCACGGATGGTCCAGGGGAGTTGCCCCTTCTCGCCTCCCCCTCGGCTTCCCTTTCTGCCAGGGGGCTCCCGCCTTCAGTGGACTCGCTGCCGGGCAGAGCCTCGGCCACTCGAGCCCTCTTCGCTTCAGCTGCGGCGCTGGGGACAAGCTGGTCCGGTCGAGGGATGTCGGGTTGCGGAGGGTAGCTGCGGTACAACTCTGTGTGCCCCTACAGAAGGTTTTCAGTTAGCAGTGGCAGAACAGAATTTGTTTTCAACATAAAGTAGTCGAACACTTACCGGCTTCGGAGGGTTTTGTGCAGCAAACAGCTGCCGGACGTAGGGAACCGCATCCACATCCAGTAGCACTCGCCTGACCTGGGTGAGTGCAGCTTCGTCCGTCAGTTCCTCTGCGCACATGCGAGATGGATCTTCAACGCCCTTGTACTCGAATCCAAGTATATGGCATTGTTGGATTGGCTGGACTCAGCGCTTGAAGGAGGAAAACATCACGGATGCACCGGTCACTCCCATTTCCTTATGAGCTGCTATGGTCACCCATCGACTTGATCCATGTCCCCCCTGGGCAGTTCGATATTCCACTCCGGCCTTACAACAGGTGGTTTATTTGACTTTTCTGAGAGTTGGGGGGCATGATTTTCGATGTAGAACCAATGGTTTTTCCACCCGGGGATGTTGAAGGGGAATTTGTACGAAAGGTACTTGTCACCGGCTTGTTGTCTAAGTTGGATGCCGGCGCCTCCTACAATAGATGGATTTTTGGAGGTGGGTTGTGGTTTTACTCGGAAAAGGAAGCGGAAAAGATCCCAATGGGGTTCGATTCTAAGGAAGGCTTCACAGAAATGGATAAAGATTGAGATATGGCAAATGGAATTCAGGTTGAGATGATGGAGCTCAAGCCCGTAGTAGTAAAGAAGGCCACGGAAAAAAGAGCAGGAGGGGACGGCCAGACCCCATTCAGCAAAATGGTAAAATGTGACGATTTCATCTACATTTTCCATGGGGAAAGGTTCTCGAAAGGAGGGGCGCTAGTTGACAAGATTCTTGTCTTGGAGAAATCCCTCGGAAACAAGTTTATTGAGCTCATTAAGGGAGCACTTACTGTGTGTCCACTCTCCAGACGGCGGCTGCGCCTCTTTCTTGTTCCCATCCTACTCAGATTTCTTAGGTGCCATTTCCAGATCCACTCACCACGAGTTGCTCGGCGGTTGTGGGGAAAGGGGCGGGGAGATTTGGGTGGATTGGCGTTCTTTAAGAGGGAGAAGGTGGGATGCGGCTCTATTTGGGGGATTTTGGAAATTCTTGGTGGATTGCAGATTGAAAGCACAGTTTTTACTCGGTGTTACCGCGGGGTTAAATAACCAGTGGCTGGGTACAGTTTTACTGCTTTGAAATTGAAGAGTCGTTGCAGGGAATATTTGGAAGTTGAGGGGTCATTTGGTGGATTGTTTAGATAAAATATTCGATTAATCATTTTTTAGGGTTAACTGTCCCGAAGAAAGGGGTTTTTCGAATTTCAGATCTAACTTCCATCATTTGTACCATCACACTAGTTATTTACCATGTGGATATTTTTACACTGCATGCTACGACTTTTGGATCCTTATTTCCAAACCTGAGAGATTTGGATTCAAGGCTCGGGGGCTGCGGGATACGTGGCATCGACTACTTATTTCTTCAAATTTATTTGAAAAAGTAAGTAAGGAAGATTCAAGACTAATGCGACCCTCAACTTGATTCTCCGATTCAACCTAAGGCTCGGGGGCTACTCCATATGGAGTGCAATTTTTCAATCGCACACCATACCAAAGAAATAATTCGGGGCATAAGCACCTCATAGCTTCGATGCAGCCAAGTAAGTACTCGAAGAAGAACTTCAAGACGGAGCTTCAGGAGAAGCCGAGGACTACTTCGAAAGTACTCGATAAGTCTGTAGTACTCAGCTACGAAGAGCTCGGGGCTTGTCAGACCCGGGGCCACGGGGCTGTGTAACGCCCGCGTTTTTATCTTATTTAAATTACAGTACAAATCACTCGCTAAAAATAATTTTCAAAACTTTTTCGTCGTCGAGCTCAAATCGTTCCTAAATCTTTTACCGTCCGAGCTCCTAATCTCCCAAAACGTTTCCTGACGTTTCGCCGTCTGACATCCAAAATTAGCCGCCATCCTTTCTCTATTCCTCGACCCACGTGTCGTGCCGCGTGCTCAACCCCGCGCTCACGACCGTCGCCGCGAATTCCGCCGACGCGCCCCCCTCCTTTCCTTTTTCCCCTGTTTTTCTTTTCCCCTTTTTCCTTTTTCTCCTTTTCTCTTTTCTCTTTTATTTTTCCTTCTCCTTCTCTCATTTCCCTCGCACGCGCAGCACGACGCCGAGCGCCCGGCCACCACGACCCCCCCCACTTGCGGCCTCCACTTGCGCTGCCTAACTCGGCCCCTCCTCTACGCACGTCGTGCCCCCTTGCCCGCCTCCGCGCTCGCGCTTGCCCCTGCGAGCCACAGCAGAGTAGAGCCGGCCGCCGCGCGGCGCCTCGCCATTGGCCGCCCGCCCCTGCGCCGCACATCCCCCAGGCCGCCCCTCCCCGCTACGCACCACCGACCACTCTGCGCGACGTCGCCTCAGCGCCACCGCCGCCCCCACCGCCATTCCTAGCCGTCTTCGGAGCTCACCGGCCTCCACCGCGCCCCCCTCCTTCCCGCCCTCGCCGGCCTATAAATAACCCCCCACGTCGCGCCCCACCACCACCACAGCCTCCACCGCCGCCCCTAGCTCCCTCCCCGGCCCTGCATCGCCGCCGCCGCAAGCGCCTCCGCCCGCCGCTGCTGGCCACCGTGGCCAGGCCGCTTTGCGCCACCCCAGCTCATGGTGAGTGGGGGAATCGATTCCCCTTGCTCCCCTCTCCGTTTTGCCCCTACCCCCGGCCGCCGACGTGCCCTGGAACCGCCGGAAGCGGTGCCGCCGCCGGCGCCCCTCCCCCTCCTCTGTTCCAGGCAACGGGAGGAGGAAGAAGGGCAACCTTGCTTTGAGCCCCCTGCCCTCTCTTTCTATTTCATTAAGAGCCCCCACCTCTCTTTAATCCTTTTTTCTCCAAATAAACCCCCATGTTCGCTCTATTTAGAAAATGAACCCTTCCACTACACAAAATAATTATGGATAAGCCCCTGACCCTTTTCAGGGTACCCTAGGTATTCCCAGAAATTCTAATCAAGCCCTCCCCTCCCAACAGTATTTACAAATAGGCCCTTCGATCCTTATTCATTCCCTGAACCCTTGTTCGGCCTATTATTTCATGCGCCAAAAATCCTCCGTTTGCCCCGAAACTTTACCACGCCATTTCTAACATAATTTTGGCCATGCCATCAAGAAATCTCCCAAAAATATTCTTTCTACCATTGTTTCTTAAGTTATTCCTGATTCGGGCTCGATGATAAAACCTTTATTTATTTTCTTTATTGTATGTCTGTTTGTGTGCGTCGTAGATCATGAAGTGACCGAGGGAGAACCCGTCAACGAGCAGTACTGCGAGCAAGAGTCTGAGGACCAGTACCGCGAGCCCGAACCTGAAGGACAGTACCTCGATCAGGACTTCCCAGAAGGCTTTGTGAATGGCAAGTCCAATCCCATCCTTTGATGCATATTTATCCCAGTGTTATAAACGCAATCTATCGGCCTATTTTCTAAAATGCATCGTTTTATTGCAAGACATGGTTGGATAGCCATCCCTTGATTGCTATGACTATTCCTTGATGACCTAGGATTTGCTCTGTTAGACGTTAACTACTGCTAGAGATGCTTATTACCTGTTATTCCCTTTATTATATTTTAACCATGACCACAAAGCTCTTTACCGAAAATAAGGGTGTGCGTGTTTTAAAAGATAAAATGGGATTTTGGGAAAATAAAAGAAAGATATAACCTGACGAGATGGACGGTGTTTTCTGTGTGAAATGCCACTGGTGTGCTTGTAGCTTTGTGGTTGAGCATGGTCGGGAGATGTCCGTCTGGTCAATATAAGGATGAACTGAGGTGTCATCTTGCCTAACCCATTTATCGTACAACCACTCGACCGTTGTGTGGGCAACGGCTTAGCATAAACCCCACTAGTTGTTCTGCTAGCCAAAAGGAGAGCGGGTGAGCAACGGGAGACCATGGAGAAGGAATACGATCTGTGTGAGTTATGTCCCGGTTATGACTTGGTTGATAGGTCATTAACCCCATGGTAGCTTCCGTGTTGGCTAGTTAGATTCAGCTAAGGTGGGTAATGGCTTTGTTAGGATCCGCCGCGACATTAAGGTGTTCGTAGTGCGGTACCCTACTTGTGGGTAAAGTGTACCACCTCTGCAGAGTGAAAAATCTATTCGAATAGCCGTGTCCACGGTATTGGACGCGTTACGGCATGGTCACTTCAATAGACATTTTGGGATGATTGGTTTTGTGGTGTGAGTTGTTTTGAAAGTGCCCGGAAGTTGTGCAGTAAGCTACTGTGGACGTGGAGTCCGGTAGCATTAAAACATGGATCCTTTGTGTAGGATCAACCCCACTTATTATTCAATTACTATAAAAATGTCTTGAGAAAACTCTTTTATTAAATGAACCCTTGCATGTGTAAAACCTCGCTTTATCGCAAATGAACCCTAGCCTCATCCTTGATATACCCATGCATGATCTTTATTATCCCCCTCCGCGGGTGTGGTTGGACTTGTTGAGTACCTTTGTACTACCCGATATATATTTGTGGTTTTCTTCAGAGGAAGACCCGGACTTCGTTGTTGAAGACGTCAAATAGAGGTTGCGTCCGCACCCAACTTTGCCTGTGGTGTTAGTCCTCCGCAAGATGCTTCTGTTAGCGTGTTACTCTGAGTCCGAGCTAGATCCCATGTGGGTCGTGCTTTGGTGTATCGCCACAGCTGTTTTATTACTGATTATCGTTTGTATCGAATGTCCGACTCTTCGGAGGTTTGTACGGTAATGTACCATCTGATGTAATAAATGTGTATCAGCCTCCTGGGACTGATTTTTATATCACATTTAAGTCACCTCGGATAAGGGGACGCTTCAGGTGGTATCAGAGCCGTAGGTTGGCTGTAGGACGTGACCCTTAAGACCGAGGACATTTTCTAAGCCATTTCCCGCTAGATCTTTCCCCACTTAACTCACCTTTCCACACGGCACTTACCTTTGGCCCTTGTCTGATTCCAGATGGCTGACAATGGATGGAGTGACAGGATCTGCCCCACAAAGCCTGGCCTTCCGAAGTTATTGCTACTCAGCCTAGGACGCGTCGGAGTTGTGGACCCACCGGAGTACACCTACCGGGAGCACAACTTCAGAGGGACCCTTCGGTGTGACCTAAAGATCTTCGTGGGAAAAAGTACACTTTACCCCGATGTGGATCCCTAGTTCATCTCCACCACTGGCTTTGGGTTCCCAGACACCTACTGAAAGGCTGCCCGAAAAGCCCTGCAACGCCTACACATGGTCTATAGGCATCATCTTCAGCGAACTCCTATGGGATTTTTCCTACCTGCTGGAGGGAGAGGACGCTCATGGATTGCTCAGATGAGAGGATTAGGGAGGGAAGAAGAAGAACTAGAAGATACGGTTTCCCACCTGTCCATTTACCTCACCGGCCTAGACCGACTTTACAGCGAACAGACAAAACAACTGAAGCACCAAATCCATAGGGCAGAAAAGGCAGAGCAAGAGTTGGAAATACAATGCAGGAGAGCAATAGAAGATGAGGCTCAAGCTGAGAGTTCCCTAGCCTCTCTCCAAGACATATGGCGAAGCAACACTCAAGAAAGGGAACGTATCAAGGCGCACAGAAGAGAAGCTGGATTACTGGAAGGAGAACCCGAGGAAACCCATTGGGATAAGAGCACTCAGACCGAAGAGGAGGTATCGGAGCAATGTCTTCCGCCAAAGAAGCGACCTAACCGGATCGGGGAAGGATCCCCTTGGGAAGAGTAGAGTACCTAAGCTAGAGCTATCACCCTAGTAATAATGTATCCGTGGGAGATGTACCCGATCCTAATAAAGACCATCTATCCTTCTTGTACCCTACCATGTGTGCAAGGCTTGTTCACTCTACCTTTGTTTTCAGATGGCCGAGAATAGGTGGACCCAGGGCATTTGCCAAGAAGAACCTGGTTTTCCCCTCCTTTTGATCAACTCCCTGGAGCGCCTCGGTGTTACCGAGCGCCCAAGGTACGACAACAGAGAGTACGAACACCTCGGCACTCTTCGCTGTAGGGTGGTTCTCTCTATCACCAGAAGCACCCGCCACCCCGACATCGAGCCGTGGCGAGTGACTGCCACAGGATTTCAACATCGAGATGCCTATCCCTTGGCCATCAGAAAGGCTCTCCGTTACCTGTGCTGGATCTTCGAGGAACACCTCACTCCCACACCAATGAGGCTTTTTCCTCCGGTCATCAGGACGCAAGTCTGGCAGGCCCGCATGAGGAACTTGGAACGGCGCCGCCATCAAGAAGACCTTTTGTACCATGTGGTCGCCTACCTCATCTCCTTGGATAAGCTCTTCGACGAGCAAGCCCGAAACCTAAGGAAGCAAACCCACCGGGCCGAGCAAGCTGAGCTTGCAGTGAGGATGCACCAAATCCGGGTGGCTCAAGCCGAAGCAAGGACCGCAGCCGCTATAAGTAGTGAAGCCATCGCTCATGAAAACCTCAGGCAGATCCAGGATCGGCGCATGCAAGAATAGACCAATAGTGGAACGCCCGTCCCGGCAATCGGGGAGACCCAAGTCCTAATTGGAACACCCATCACAGGATGGGAAGGAATTTTTGGGACCCGCAAGCTCCACCTGAAGGTGCCGAAAGGACAGCTGCAGTCGTAGAAGGAGGAGCTGTCGAACAGCCCCGAGAAAATGGGATCCTCGAGGACGACGAGGAAGAGCTACTCATTCCACTGGAAGTGCACTCCGCCCCGGAAGACGACTCGCCCCGTGAGTAGTATGCCTTAGAAGTGCCCCAGGGATGAAGCCATCCCGGCCCCAAGCTTAGAGTTGTGCCCACCCATCTGTTGTGCCCTTTGTACCCGACCGTGTAGTGCATGTTTTGGCTGTACCCTCCCAAGTGTTGTACCCCAGTGTAATAAATAAAACTATTTGCGCTTGATGCTTGTTAGTCTGTGCGATTGTCGGCAGTAGGTGGAGTCTGCCTTTTCGAAAATACGCAAATAAAATATCACTTAATTCCAAATCTAAGTCTCATAAGGGTTATGCCCAATCCACAGATGGCCCCCAGGCGTAACAACAGGACCTTCCAAAGACAGGCACATACCACTCCAAGTGCGGAGAGACAACAGGGTATGCAAGGACAAGCCCCCGGCCATGAAGATCAGGAAGATCAGGAAGTGAGCTAGCAGGGAGGAGAAAGCCAAGTAGGAGCACGTCATGCCCCACCCCCACCGGCCATTGACCTGGTGCAAGTATTGAACAACCAGAACCTCCTACTGGAAGCTTTGACCAATGTCATCACCAACCCAAGGCCCCGTGAGCAGAGTACAAATGACAAAATGACAGCTTTTCTGAGGACCAAGCCATCCACCTTTGCAGGATCCTACAACCCCTTGGATGCAGATGACTGGCTGTGTACTATCAAGAGAAAACTCGAACCATTTGAGCATGGAGACCGTGACAAGGTCCGTTTGGCTGCTCACCAGCTCACTGGAACTGCTTTGGCTTGGTGGGAGAACTACTGTGCAGCTGCTCAGGATGCCTCCACTATCACTTGGAAGGAGTTTGTGGATGAGTTCCATCACTATCACATCCCAGCAGCCACCATGAAGCACAAGGCAGATGAGTTCCGTGAGCTGCAACAAGGCAACAAGTCCGTTGAGGAGTACACATACTAGTTCATAGAACTAGCTCGCTATGCACCGGAGGAAGTAGACAAGGATGAAAAGAAGCAGGATATGTTCAGAAAGGGTTTAAATGCAGAACTTAAGAAGCTGCTTTCCCCATGCATCTACCCAGACTTCAACACACTGATGAACATGGCTATCATCACCGAGAGAGCCATGGCAGAGGAAAAGAGAGACAATAAGCGTAAGTTCCTAGAAACTAAGGCTCGCCAGCAGGACCGTTTCCAGAAACCGAGGCACTTTGGCCCTCCAGTGACTAAGTCCCAAGCCCCTATGCATTATAGGACCCAGTCACAAGCTACTGACTCTCAAGCCCCCAGCACCCAGCTTAGACAGTTCAAGAGCCAGAACACCATGAAGGCCCCACAGAGCAATGCAAGCCAAGTTACTGCCAGCAGCAATTCCCGAGCATGCTTCAACTGCCGTGAGACAGGGCACTTCATTGCCAATTGCCCATATGCCAATAACAAGCCGGCAGCATCAGCCCTCTCCAACTTGGTGAATGGACCAAGGCCAGCTCTATCAGGAGCCAATCGTGTACCCATCCACAATAACAATACCGGCAACAACAACCAACAGATGGGGCCACCCCAGCAGTCCTTCGGACGAGCCCGCATCAACCACATCAACGCGCAAGAGGCTCAGGACGCTCAGGGCGTAGTGCTCGGTGAGTTTCTAGTCAGCTCAGTTTTGGCAACAATATTATTTGATTCTGGAGCATCACATTCGTTCGTATCCTCAAGTTTTGTGGAAAAGCACAATATACCTACAGTACTACTAAAAACACCCCTATTAACCTGAATGCCTGGAGGTGACATTAAGTGCCGACTGGGTTGTTCTCGGGTAAGGATCATTTTAAGTGGGGTAGAGTTCCTAGCAGACCTAGTAGTACTTAAGTCTAAAGGTATAGATGTGATCCTTGGAATGGATTGGCTAAGCCTGCACAATGGCCTTATAAGTTGTGCTGACAAGGTGGTACACCTAACTAACCCAGAAGGAGTACAAGTAACCTGCCATACTCGGGGAAGTGGACCGGACCCAATGGTTTTTAGTATGGAAGCTAAATTCTTCGAAGAAGTTCCAGTAGTAAATGAATACTTAGATGTTTTCCCGGAAGAACTCCCGGGAATGCCGCCAGATAGGGATATAGAGTTTGTCATTGACCTTGTCCCTGGAACCTCCCCTATAGCTAAGAGACCGTATAGGATGGCAGCCTCTGAATTGGCAGAACTAAAGAGACAACTGGAAGAGTTACAACAAAGTGGTTTCATTAGACCAAGCTCATCACCATGGGGAGCTCCGGTCTTGTTCGTCAAGAAGAAGGACGGGAGCATGAGGATGTGCGTGGATTACCGTGCACTAAATGAAGTCACCATCAAGAACAAATACCCCCTTCCCAGAATTGATGACCTCTTTGATCAACTGAAGGGAGCCAAGTATTTCTCCAAGATAGACTTAAGGTCAGGATATCACCAGCTCAAGATTAAGGAAAGTGATATTCCGAAGACGGCCTTCGTCACCCGCTATGGGCAATATGAGTTTACGGTGATGTCCTTTGGACTCACCAATGCACCGGCTTATTTCATGAACCTCATGAATAAGGTGTTTATGGAAGAGTTAGATAAGTTTGTCATAGTTTTCATTGACGACATACTTATATACTCTAAGAGTGTCGTAGAACATGAGCAGCACCTACGAGTGGTTTTCAAAAAGTTGAGAGCACACAAGCTCTACGCCAAGTTCAGCAAGTGTGAATTTTGGCTTGAGAAAGTAGTATTTCTTGGTCATATCTTGGCCGCGGAAGGAGTAGCAGTGGACCTCGAAAAAGTCGAAGCAGTCTCCAATTGGCAGCAACCAACCAATGTTAGTGAAATCAGGAGCTTTCTCGGTTTAGCCGGACATTACCGGAGATTTATTGAAGGATTCTCCAAGATAGCCCGACCCATGACAGAGCTACTCAAGAAAGAGAAGAAGTTCACCTGGACTGAGTCATGTGAGAGAAGCTTCCAGGAGTTAAAGAGAAGACTGACAACCGCCCCGGTACTAACCTTGCCAGATATTCAACGGGACTTTGTCATTTATTGTGATGCATCCCGTCAAGGATTAGGATGTGTCCTTATGCAAGACGGGAAAGTAGTGGCATATGCTTCCCGACAACTCAAGCCTCATGAACAGAATTACCCAACCCATGATTTGGAGTTTGCAGCTGTAGTACATGCCCTCAAGATTTGGAGACACTATCTGATTGGGAATAGGTGTGAGATCTACACAGACCATAAGAGCTTAAAGTACATTTTCACCCAGCCAGATTTAAACTTAAGGCAAAGAAGGTGGTTAGAACTAGTTAAGGATTATAATGTGGTTATTCATTACCATCCTGGTAAAGCAAATGTGGTAGCAGATGCCTTAAGCCAGAAATCTTATGGACCTAAGGATGCCCACCTACAGGAAGAAATGGCACGATTAAATGTGCACATCGTCCCCCATGGTTCCAGTCGCAAGTTGAGTGTTCAACCCACTTTGGAGGACAAGATCAGAAAGGCCCAAGGTTCAGATAAGGACTTGATGAGAATCCGCATGCATACTGGAGAAAACAAGGCACCGGATTTTAGAGTGGATGACAAAGGAACCTTATGGTACAAGGATAGAATTTGCGTACCTAAGGAAGGAGACTTCCGACAGACTATTATGGATGAGGCCCACAACTCAGCATATTCCATCCACCTAGGATCCACCAAGATGTATGTGGATATAAGACAAAAGTATTGGTGGAGTGGAATGAAGGCGGACATTGCAAGGTTCGTCGCCCATTGTGATACTTGTCAAAGAATCAAGGCCGAACATCAGAAGCCAGCAGGATTGCTGCAACCCTTACCCATCCCGGTTTGGAAATAGGATGAGATAGGAATGGATTTTGTAGTGGGTTTACCCAAGACATAGAAAGGACATGACTCCATATGGGTGATAGTGGACCGGCTCACAAAAGTCGCTCACTTCCTACCTGTACGGACCAATTATGGTGGAGAAAAGCTAGCCCGGCTCTATGTGGACAACATAGTGAAGCTGCATGGTGTGCCTAGCAGAATTATTTTAGATAGAGGAACCTTATTCACCTCTAGGTTTTGGAAAAGTTTGCATAAGGCCATGGGCACCAAGTTGGATTTCAGTTCGGCTTATCACTCGCAGACCGATGGTCAAACAGAAAGGGTGAACCAGATTATGGAGGATATGCTGAGAGCATGTGTCCTTACTTATGGCAAGGATTGGGAACAAAGTTTACCGTATGCTGAGTTTTCGTACAACAACGGTTATCAAGCAAGCTTGGGCGTGTCACCATTTGAAGCTCTCTATGGGAGAAAGTGCAGAACCCCCCTGATGTGGTCAGAACTTGGAGAGCGTGCCCTAGTTGGACCCACACTCATAAAGGAAGCGGAAGAAAGAGTGGCTGAAATTAGAGGGAAACTGAAGGCCGCCCAATCTCGACAGAAGAGTTACTCAGACAAGAAGAGACGAGAAGTAAGCTTCAATCCAGGAGACTTCGTCTATCTCAAGGTTTCACCTATTCGAGGGACTCGAAGATTTCATGTACATGGGAAACTAGCCCATCGGTACATTGGACCGTACCAAGTACTGAAGAAAATTGGAGCTGTGGCATACCGTCTAGAGCTACCAGAAGGAATGGCTGACATACACCCAGTATTCCATGTATCCCAACTGAGAAGATGTCTGAGGGTATCCGAGAGAGAACGGGTGCCGGAAGAAGAAATAGCTTTACAGACAGATCTTCGGTACCAGGAAGTACCTGTCAAGATTTTGGACACTGTCACAAAAAGGACAAGAAACTCTGAAGTATGGATTTGCAGAGTTCAGTGGAGCAGACATGGAGTGGAAGAAGCTACATGGGAACACGAAGATGCCCTGAAGAAAGAGTTTCCCCATCTATTTAGGAACCAGCCGAATCTCGAGGACGAGATTCATTTTAAGTGGGGTAGGTTTGTAACGCCCGTGTTTTTATCTTATTTAAATTACAGTACAAATCACTCGCTAAAAATAATTTTCAAAACTTTTTCATCGTCGAGCTCAAACCGTTCCTAAATCTTTTACCGTCCGAGCTCCTAATCTCCCAAAACATTTCTTGACGTTTCGCCGTCAGACATCCAAAATTAACCGCCATCCTTTCTCTGTTCCTCGACCCACGTGCCGTGCCGCGTGTTCAACCCCGCGCTCGCGACCGTCGCCGCGAGTTCCGCCGACGCCCCCCCCCTCCTTTCCTTTTTCCCCTGTTTTTCTTTTCCCCTTTTTCCTTTTTCTCCTTTTCTCTTTTTTCTTTTATTTTTCCTTCTCCTTCTCTCATCTCCCTCGCACGCGCAACACGACGCCGAGCAGAGCTCGACGCCGAGCGCCCGGCCACCACCACCCCCCCACTTGCGGCCTCCACTTGCGCTGCCTAACTCGGCGCCTCCTCTGCGCGCGTCGTGCCCCCTTGCCCGCCTCGGCGCTCGCGCTTGCCCCTGCGAGCCACGGCGGAGCAGAGCCAGCCGCCGCGCGGCGCCTCGCCATTGGCCGCCCCCCTGCGCCGCACATCCCCCAGGCCGCCCCTCCCCGCTACGCGCCATCGACCACTCTGCACGACGTCGCCTCAGCGCCACCACCGCCCCACCGCCATTACTGGCCGTCTTCGGAGCTCACCAGCCTCCACCACGCCCCCCCTCCTTCCCACCCTCGCCGGCCTATAAATAACCCCCCACGTCGCGCCCCACCACCACCACAGCCTCCACCGCCGCCCCTAGCCCCCTCCCCGGCCCTGCATCGCCGCCACCGCAAGCGCCTCCGCCCGCCGCTGCTGGCCACCGTGGCCAGGCCGCTTTGCGCCACCCCAACTCATGGTGAGTGGGGGAATCAATTCGCCTTGCTCCCCTCTCCGTTTTGCCCCTACCCCCGGCCGCTGCCGTGCCCTGGAACCGCCGGAATCGGCGCTGCCGCCGGCGCCCCTCCCCCTCCTCTATTCCAGGCAACGGGAGGAGGAAGAAGGGCAACCTTGCCCTGAGCCCCCTGCTGTGGTAGAACCAACCTGAATTACACCGGCTTAAGTACGTGAGTCCTCTCTTGATGGCTACCTCGTGCTTCAAACGGTATAATCCCTTGGCCTGTCGGGTAACGTCCCGATAAACCACCGAAAGCAGGATCAAACAAGGTACCTCGCACGAAGGCGAGTCCAGAGATATAAATGCCATTACATTTTACAACACAGGCAGGTATATTACATAAGTGTATAAAAGCAACAATCATTCCCAAGGAAGGGACATTATTACAAAACGGTTTAAGTTTTAAGTCGAAGCAGCGGAGTTTGAAAACATGGACATTGTACACGTCGTTATTACGGATATCATGCTAGCCCTGGCATGATATCACTCGGCAGAATCTGTGTTGGCCGGGGACGGATCCCACTCCACGGACCAACCATCAGGCAGGGGGTAGGGCCACGGTGTAATGAAAGCTGGCTCATCAGGGAGGTTACCTGAAGTAGATAGTCACAAAACAAGATTGAGTATACTAATACTCAGCAAGACTTACCCGCTCATGGTATACTTAGCCATATACCTAGACTCATGTAGGCTTTTCAGGTTTTGGGTAGAGTTTTCAGCTGAAAAGCAACAAAGAGTAGATCCTTATTTTTAACTTTTAGCTTTCAGGTTCTAGTTGATTAACCTTTCTAGGTAAGCACCTATAACTACTCAAACATGGTAGAATCTTTAATCAAACATCATCCTTGATAATCATAAAGTTGCTCTTGTTACTCTATGTGGCAAAGGGATTAAGCAGTCTCAATCTCCGCGAAACGGACGATTCCTGAATCGAATTTCAAACCTTGCAAGGGTAAACCTAACACACACGCTTGGAACACCAAAGGGTCGTTCCGAAGCAACCGTTTGCCTTTCATTCCGACTCATGGATCAGAGCCACCACAAGTGACTGCAGGACCATACGCACTTCCAAAGTGCAGGACGTACGTCTGTAGCGCGACTACAAAACCCGTACTCCTGGTTGCCCTTGCAACACGTATTCCTACACGTCGAACCAAGTAACCAAAAGAACCAAATACATGTGGTGGGGGGTATGTCCACTCCTCGGGCCGATTGGCTACTAGGCTTACCGTTTACCATATTTCATGGCATGTAGGGTCAAAGTTATCCGAACTTTGGTTCGGAGCTTCAGTTAAACCTTCGACGGCGTTCCCGGGTTCTTCAGTTGATTCCTCTCCTTGTCCCAAAATGAGCTCGTAGTCACCGTCGGCGAGAGTAGTCGAGTCTACATGAGATGCACAGTTATAAGTTATGGAATGCATATACTTTTATTTTAATTCCCAATAAAGTTGCAATCCAAAGGAAATAAAATTTATTTATTATCTATGTAATTTATTCCTGCACTGGGCAGTCATTTATTGAGTATTAACAATTTTACTTAGATACAATAAACAGCAGGATTAACTACTCTAAACATCTAACTAGTGGCGTAAGGTAACAGGTTGGGGTGGGTCTCAAAAACTATATTTAAATAGCTTTATTTATTGATTACACTAATTATTTGTATGATTCTCATGTTAATGTGAAATTATGCACCTATTATAACATGTTCCATTTGTTTTAGTTGTTTGTCACCTTATCTTAGATTGAGAATTAAAGGACAGGTTACACTACTTAAGAATAATACCTCAAATTATTTTCAGTATTTTTTTGAATATTTAATCCACAAATATTAAATACATAAGGTTAAATAGATATTAGTCACATTTAAATTCATACTTTATGAAAATATTCCATAAATAGTAGATCATTTATTTTTCCTAAGTAATACATATTAACACATAGACGATTCACACCTTAATCAGACAGAGAACCTAGCCGATAGGTGTGGCCATCGGCTAGCCATAGCCTACAGTGCATCGGCATTGGCGGCCGATTGTGCATCAGCATCGACTTCTCATAGCCGATTGTGCATCTCGCTATATCGGCTGTGCTTTTAGCCGATGCTCTGTCTGCAGTGCATCTCTCTTGTGTCACTTTCTGTGTATGCATCAGCCCGTGTGGCCAATAGACAAGTAGCCGATCGGCATATAGCCGATGGGCGTGAAGGGCTCACTATTTTTCATGAACAGGAACTATTATACAAGAATTATCTTTAAGTTCAAACCTAAATTCATAACTTGAGCTACACCCTGCTACTAGTCCTAATATTTTTATCATGGATTACACATGTAAAAAGGAAGCTAGGGTATAAATTTGAGGTACAAGCATTAACAGAAGCATCTTGAATTAAATTTTAAACATTTCATCAATATTTAACTAAGACACTCAAACTTCATAGCTACAAAGCAATACTGAATCTATAAAATTTACACAAGGCTAAACAACAGATGCACAACCCATGTTTCAAAAATCAGCTACTGCATTATTCTAGAACTTCAGATGTAAATAGGTCACTCATTTCCTAATGTTTTACTTAATTCAAAAACTACACACATACAGTATATGATCACTAAACAAAACTTGTAAAAAATGACTTAAGGATTCAAACAGAATTTATTTGGCATTTTTCTGATTTTTCTACGATTTTCTAAACATTTTTGAACTTCACTAATTTGAAAAAGAGGGATGGACTGGAACTTTGCAGATAAGACCCTAGAAGAAATCAAAAGCTTGCAATGTGGCCCCTGGCCGGAGTCAGAGCAGGGGGAAGGGATTTTGACCGTCGATTCCGGCGAAGCTCGTCGCCGGTGGCGGGGGAGAAGAGGGGGAAAAGCATGAGGGGGTAAAGGGCGACCTTCTAGAGGTCTTGGGTGGGGTCGGAGAGGTCCGTGGGGGCCTGCCCACGGCGAGGCAGAGGCGGCGGCCGGGGAGAACGGCGCGGCGGCGCTCCGGTGTTCGAGCGTGGAAGGGGGTGGCCGGGAAGCTGCGCGAGGACAAGGTATAGCTGAAGACGGGGTCAGTGCAGGCGGAGCAGCCGTGGGGGAGTGGGACGACGGTGAGCTCGAGCTCGCCGGCGTTCGGGTGGCAATGGCGGTGGCGTTCTGAGGCGTCGGAGTGGAGAAGAAAGGAAAGAACACGAGCATTAGCTTTGCAGGGTATTTGTAGTGCTCATGCGTGCGCAAAAATGAGGACCGGGCTCTGATTTGGGGCTTGCCACGGTGATGGCTCGGTGGTGGCCGAGCGGCGGTGGCGCGCGCGTGGCGAGCTCAGGAGAAGCCAGGGAGGGAGGGGAGCAGAGGTGGGGGAGGCAGAGGGCGACGCGTGGGCACGTCCAGGAGCTGGAGGTGGAGCTTGGGTGCTGCATCGGTGGTGAGTGGCGGCAGGGGCGAAGCACTGCCGGCGGCAGGAAATAGAGCAGGGCCCCGTGCGGGAGGAAGAAGAAGAGAGGGGAGAGGTCCGGGGGACTTGTTTGCGATTTCCAAAAAGTTCAAGTACCTCTCGGTAAACTAAGATTTCTCACTGCTACAAAGGTCAAATGGGAAAATGCTCAACATGAAAGTTGTAGAGTTTCTCAAACTCTACAACATTGTTTTAGGGTTCAAGTTCAGAAAATCAAAGTTTACAACTCTTTAGGTTAAGTTTATGAATAAAGGTAGAATTTGAATTACTTTTGTCTTTATTCAAATAAATTTGATCAAATTTTGGGTATGTTTACAAATTTTCCTGGAATGTCATGATTACTTGTATTTTTACATATTGGTCCTTAAGTAAACCTAAATTTTACTTTCATATTTCAATCATTTCACATGTAAGCCCTTAGAGTGTTGTTTAATCACACATAGGTCCCTAGTTTCACACAAAGGTCTATTTTTCTTAGATTTTAACCCATCTTTTACACTTTCTTCCCTATGGTCAATCAAATTTGACACTTAGTATTATATTTACCCAGTTACACTCAAAAGCCTATATATATTTCATAAATTACAAATATACCCCTAGTTCTCTATACAACTTATATACACCATAGCATGCATACAACTCACTAATCCTAATGTCTATATCTCTAATTAACTGAATGTTACAGCCTTCCCCCCTAAAAAGAATCTCGTCCCGAGATTCTAAAGCTGAATAGAATCAGACGATTAAATTTGAGGATTGGCTTGAAGGAAATTTGGAAAATTTCGTTGAAGATAAGATTCTGTCTCCCAAGTTGCTTCTTCTTCGGTGTGATGATCCCATAAGATTTTATACATCTTAACTGTCCTTCTGGTGAGCCTTTCCTTGGTATCCAAAATTCGAATAGGTTGCTCAATGTAAGATAGATCGGGTTCAATCTCAATGGCACAGGTCTCCACGATTTCAGTGGGTACTTTGACACATTTCTTAAGCTGAGAGACATGGAATACATTGTGAATAGCAGCCAATTGAGATGGAAGGCTAATTTTGTAAGCCACTGGGCCACAAACATTGAGGATTTCGAAGGGTCCGACATATCGGGGTGCTACTTTCCCTTTTATGCCGAAATGTTGGACACCTTTGGTAGGAGATACTCGAAGATAGACAAATTCTCCTACTTGAAATTGCAGAGGTTTCCTTCTCTTATCCACGTAGCTTTTCTATCTAGACTGAGCGGTTTTGAGATTGGCTTGAATAACCTTGACCTTATCTTCGGCTTCCATGACTAAGTCTGGTCCGAAGATTTTGCGTTCACCGGTTTCAGACCAACTCATAGGAGTTCGACATCTTCGACCATATAACGCTTCAAAAGGAGCCATTTGAAGACTAGCTTGATAACTGTTGTTGTAAGAGAATTCAGCTAGAGCAAGGCACTTGTCCCAGCTTGTACCATAGTGAATAATACAAGCTCGGAGCATGTCTTTATGGATTTGGTTAACTCGCTCAGTTTGTCCATCAGTCTGGGGATGATATGCAGAACTTCGGATCAGTTTAGTTCCTAGAGCTGATTGTAATTGCTCCCAAAATCGTGCAATAAATTGGGGCCCTCGATCTGAGATGATGGTTTTTGGAACCCCATGCAATCGAACAATTTGATCCAGATAGACTTCGGCATACTTCTTAGTAGAGTAAGTGGTATGCACAGGAAGAAAATGAGCTGTTTTAGTAAGTCTATCGATAATTACCTATATGGAGTCATGTTTTTGGGAGGTGTTAGGAAGACCGACAATAAAATCCATGCTAATGTCTTCCCATTTCCATGATGGAATGGGTAGTGGTTGAAGTGCACCAGAAGCTTTTAAGTGGCTAGCTTTGACTCTCTAGCATGTATCACACTCAGATACATATTTGGCAATTTCTCTTTTCATTCTGATCCACCAAAAATGTTGTCGTAGATCTTGATACATTTTGGTGCTACCAGGATGAATAGAGAATTTAGATAGATGGGCTTCATCAAGGATTTGTCTACGCAGTGGATGGTCTTTAGGTACAACAATACGGTCGTTGAACCATAGGACTCCTTGATGATCGGTGTGAAAACACTTATATTTGGCTTCTCCCAGAGATAGTTTTGATTTGATGATTTTGATACCCTCATCATGTAGTTGCGACATGATGATTCTATTTTTCAGAGTAGACTCAATGGATAGCAAATTCAGACTACCTTGAGGAATGATCTCTAGATTGAGTTTCCTCATCTGATGGCAGAGAGTGTCACTAAAGGTTGATATGGATAAGCAGTGACAATGTGCCTTGCGGCTAAGTGCATCCGCAACCACATTGGCTTTGCCCGGATGGTAGTGTTCCTCAAGGTCATAGTCTTTGATCAATTCCAACCAACGCCTTTGCCTCATATTTAGGTCAGCTTGAGTGAAAATATACTTGAGGCTCTTATGGTCAGTGTAGATATTACACTTAGCACCCATAAGATGATGTCTCCAGATCTTGAGAGCATGGATAACTGAGGCCAATTCAAGATCGTGTGTTGGATAGTTTTGCTCATGAGTTCGAAGTGCTCTGGATGCATAGGCAATGACCCGATTGTTTTGCATAAGGACACAACCAATGCCAATTCCAAAAGCATCACAGTAGACATCAAAAGGTTGAGTACTATCTGGCTGAGCTAGCACTGGAGCAGTCGTTAGAAGTTTTCTCAAGGTATGGAACGCTCTATCACACTTATCGTCCCAGCGGAACTTAACCTCTTTCTTAAGCAGCTCAGTCATAGGTTTGGCTATCTTGGAAAAGTCAGGAATGAATCGATGATAGTATCCTGCCAATCCAAGAAAACTTCAAATTTGATGGACGGAAGTTGGAGGTTTCCAGTCCATAACCTCCTGGACTTTGGTTGGATCAACCGATATGCCTTCACTAGAGACGGTGTGTCCCAAAAATTTCACACTATCCAGCCAGAATTCACATTTCGAGAATTTGGCATAAAGGTGATGATCACGTAGTCGTTGAAGAACGACACGTAAATGATTAGCATGGTCCTCTTTAGTTTTGGAGTATATCAAAATGTCATCAATGAAGAGCACGACGAATTTGTCGAGCTCCGGCATAAATACTGAATTCATGAGATACATGAAATATGCTGGTGCATTATTAAGTCCAAATGACATAACCAGATATTCATATAATCCATATCTGGTCGAGAAAGCCATCTTTGGAATGTCACTAGGCTTGATTTTGATCTGATGATAACCAGAGCGTAAGTCAATTTTGGAAAAGACTTTAGCTCTGGCTAACTGATCGAATAGTATATCAATGCGGGGAAGAGGATACTTGTTCTTGATAGTAACCGCATTGAGTGGGCGATAATCAACACATAGCCTTAAGCTATTGTCTTTCTTTTTGACAAAGAGAGCAGGACAGCCCCAAGGTGAGGCACTTGGGCGTATATAACCCTTATCAAGAAGATCTTGGAGTTGGATTTTCAATTCCGCTAATTCATTGGGAGGCATGCGATATGGCCTCTTTGAAATAGGAACGGTGCCCGGTTGAAGTTCAATGATGAACTCGATGTCTCTGTCTGGTGGCATTCCAGGCAAGTCATCTGGAAAGACATCGGGGTATTCACAGACTATAGGAATATCCTTGACTTTGATATTTGTGATAGTATAAGTGCAAGGGTGCAGATGTTCTTGCTGAGGCAGATAAAGGGTGGTGATCCCATAATATGGTGAATCAATTTCGACAACTCGGGAAGAAATATCTAGCCGTACTTGATGTTTAGTCATCCAGTTTGTCCCAAGTATAACATCAATACACTCCAAACTTAGTAAAACCAAATCAGTTTTGATTTCTTTACTACCTAACTGAATTGGCACACTTCTAATCATTTGGTTGGAAGTGATATTTCCTCCAGGGGTAGAGATCATATGTGTCCCTGAGTAAAACAAGGATCAAGTCCTATCCGGGTACCACAGTTGTTACTAATAAAACTATGTGTTGCTCCTGAATCAAATAATGTAATAACTGGTTTGTGGTGAATTGAGAATGTACTCGACATGACGGAAGCTCCATCCGGAAGTTCTGCAAGGGTGGTGAAATTAATCCGTCCTTGCCGAACTTGCATCATCGGTTTCTTGCCCTTGCTCTGGTTACCCTGAGTAGAACTCTGCCCTTGATTAGGTTTCTTGGGCCGTGGACAATCTCTGATGAAATGATCCGCACTTCCGCAATTGAAACAGCGATAATTGCTGCTTCTCTATTGCACTTGTTGAACATTTGGCCGTAGGCCAGATTGTTGTAGTTGTTGCGGAGAAACGGGAGGTCTATACCTTCCTTGCTGTTGGGGCAGCCTGAAAACCAATCTACCAGTTGGGGCATTCCGCTGCGGTGCTCTGAACTGTGTGTTGGGAACAACCTGATACCTCAGTGATTGAGCACTCGAGGGTCCAGTAGGGGTCTTTCTTTTCTTCTCAGCACGATGCGCTATGATGCAATCTTCTTGAGTTAAGGCCATATTAACCAGCTCGCTGAAACTATTAGCCCTTACAAGATTCAGACATTCTTTGAGCTTGGTATTAAGGCCCCGACGGAAAAAATCTTGTTTCTTGGCATCATTATCCGCATGATATCCCGTATATTGACACAGATGATTAAAATTCTATGCATACTGCAGGACTGCACTGGTGCCTTGTGTAAGTGCCAAGAATTCATTCAACTTTCGCTCCAGTAATCCTTCAGGAATATAATGTGCTCTAAAGGCTGCCCAAAACTCATCCCAGGTGATAACATGCCCTGTAGACTGCATGGCGTAGAAATTATCCCACCATATCCGAGCAGCACCACGAAGTTGCTGGGCGGCGAAGGAAGCTTTACTTGAGTCCGCACAAGGTATTGTCAATAGAGCGAACTTTGATTCAATTATATGGAGCCAAGCATCGGCATCCAAGGGTTCTTCAGCTTTGCTGAAAAATGGAGGCTGGGTGCTGATGAAATCTTGATAACTGGCCACGGGAGGATTGTGGTCATCACGACCTCCTCGGAACTGCTGATGTTGCTGGTTCTGTTGGGCTTGTACCAGCAAGTTGAGAAGTTCAGTTTGCCAAGCCATAACCTCGGCAAGGTTGGGAGGTGGCGGTGGCGGTTGTTGAGAATCGCTAGCCTGATCTGCCCGGAAACCTTCCAGGGTTCCGCGCGTGGCTTCAACCATCTGAAACAAAGGAGATGTCCATTATTCACCAAATAGTCTTACTCCCAATTTCAGAAGATATATCACTTAGATAAACAATGCATAAATTCCATTCAATCATCTCATTTCAGAACTTAAGGATAGTGAATAAGATGATAAAATAGAAAACTTATATTACAGCACTGATTCTAATTGTTCTCCACATCACACATCCGAAAGTTCCCTATGTAGGCCATCTAGATTACAACAAATGGCACGAGGTCTAGATAAGTTACTCACTAATTAAGTTATTACACTCCCCTAGGTTACATCTCGAAAGTCGATGATTTACTAAACTAAAAATCGTCGAAGTTGCCTACAGAAGACTGACTACCAGAGGAAGAGTGATAGGGACTAAGGACAGGATCCCCGTGCTCGGAGTCAATCTTTGAAACACCCTCAATCTCTTCCGGATCTTCTTCTTCTTCAGGCATTGCAGGTGCAGCGGGAAGTATCGGTTGCTGCTGCAGTTCCTCAAGGTGCGCCTGGGCATCATCAGCTTCAAGTATCAGATCGTGAATTTGTGCTTGTAGGAACTCAATAACAGTGTCGCGTTGAGTGATTATATGATCACTCTCGTTGATCTGATCTTCTCGATGAAGGATAGTTTCATCCCTTGCTGTGATGATTTCATCCTTCTGAGTCACCAGGGCTTGTAATTCCACTATTTGGGTAACTTGACGGTCAGCATTCCGATAGTGACTTTGAGCCACACTTGTTAATTGATCCATACTATGACATAGCAAAATCTGGTAATGATGCTGCACATCCATGAACCTGGTAATGCTACGGACCGTTTCTTCAGCCAGATCTCCTAACATATGACCAAGATGCTCTGTCCAAAAATTCCATTCCAAATTACCAGGGTCAATGGTAGGAAATAAACCAATAGGATATGCGGCGACCTCTGTTGGATGTTGGTTGCAGAAAAGTTTGATAGCCTCCAAGGCTACAGTCTCAATGGTATCAACCAGACGATATCCAACCGGATGCCATTGGGAGCGGAAAGGGTGTTGAGGAATTGTCATCATAACCCGGCATCGAGGAACTCCCTCTTCGCGATATTCCACCCCATCGTATTGAGGAGGCTCTGTATAATGAAACAGACTTAAGGATTCCCAAAAAAGATGAGGAAATCCTTCCCAGTGTAGGGCATTAGTGTGGAAGTGCCCCTCATGATCCCAAAAGGCATTGGAAGGAGCAGCCATCTGCGACAACAATGCAAATGGTAAGATATATTTACCCTGTTGAGAACTCGCAAGGTAAATAGATTAAGATAGCTGATTCTGATAACAGCAAAGGCTGGAAATCAGATGGATACTTAAGATACCTGACTAAAGATTTTCATTTACCCAACAAAGGAAAACCCACATGTTATCTACTCTACATAAAATAACAAAATTAAACATCGATTTTGTTAATTAGTGGATTATGCATGCACGTACTATCGTCCTCTCAACCAGAATAACTGCCAAGTAATCTTGGTCTTACGGGGTTAGTTACGGTGGCATAATTTAGATACGTCTCTCCCTATTGTATCTAGTCGATAAGTCCTATCCGTTCGAACCTATCGAATCGTGGTTAGTGTACCTGCAGAAAACCACAATACATATATATATATATCCAATGAATCTTTCATGCCAGCCTGACATGAAAGCGTTCCCATTCATTACTGTTCACTATAGAAACAGCATCTGTACAATTACCACCGTACAGACAACGTTAACATACGTTATCGAAACAGCGTATTCACGGGGGTACCGCAAAAATGCGGGGGTATGAACAGCGATCGCCATACCCTGCGCCGAACCATCTACTCCCAATGTAGTCAACCAAAGTTGATACATTGGTAGCATCTCAAGTAAGCCACTACTTGAGAAACAGCGTTCGGTTCGCATCACCGACAGGAAGGCCAAGCTCCCTCAGTTGGCTGAGGATCCTTACCTTCTTACCTCGCGACCGAAGGTGTCGTTACAGAAAGTAAAGTTGAGTTGTGCATAAGTTTAAGTTTTAACAGAAAAGTAATGCTGGGAGTTAGAGTTATATATATATATATATATATATATTACAGCCACCTCTAATTCCTTTCTTAATATCACCCTAGGGCTTTACGTACTATACCTAATCCTTAACGAACCCAACGTAGTTCGCAAATATTTGATTGATCCAATTTTTATACTATAAATTACTTTTAGGGCTAAATATATCTCCAGGGTACTCTTGTTAGCTCTGATACCAGCTGTGGCAGAACCAACCTGAATTGCACCGGCTCAAGTACGCGAGTCCTCTCTTGAGGGCTACCTCGTGCTTCAAACGGTATAATCCCTTGGCCTGTCGGGTAACGTCCCGATAAACCACCGAAAGCAGGATCAAACAAGGTACCTCGCACGAAGGCGAGTCCAGAGATATAAATGCCATTACACTTTACAACACAGGCAGGTATATTACATAAGTGTATAAAAGCAACAAGCGTTCCAAAGGAAGGGACATTATTACAAAACGGTTTAAGTTTTAAGTCGAAGCAGCGGAGTTTGAAAACATGGACACTGTACACGTCGTTATTACGGATATCATGCTAGCCCTGGCATGATATCACTCGGCGGAATCTGTGTTGGCCGGGGACGGATCCCACTCCACGGACCAACCATCAGGCAGAGGGTAGGGCCACGGTGTAATGAAAGCTGGCTCATCAGGGAGGTTACCTGAAGTAGATAGTCACAAAACAAGATTGAGTATACTAATACTCAGCAAGACTTACCCGCTCATGGTATACTTAGCCATATACCTAGACTCATGTAGGCTTTTCAGGTTTTGGGTAGAGTTTTCAGCTGAAAAGCAACAAAGAGTAGATCCTTATTTTTAACTTTTAGCTTTCAGGTTCTAGTTGATTAACCATTCTAGGTAAGCACCTATAACTACTCAAACATGGTAGAATCTTTAATCAAACATCATCCTTGATAATCATAAAGTTGCTCTTGTTATTCTATGTGGCAAAGGGATTAAGCAGTCTCAATCTCCGCGAGAAACGGACGATTCCTGAATCTAATTTCAAACCTTGCAAGGGTAAACCTAACACACACGCTTGGAACACCAAAGGGTCGTTCCGAAGCAACCGTTTGCCTTTCATTCCGACTCGTGGATCAGAGCCACCACAAGCGACTGCAGGACCATACGCACTTCCAAAGTGCAGGACGTACGTCTGTAGCGCGACTACAAAACCCGTACTCCTGGTTGCCCTTGCAACTCGTATTCCTACACGTCGAACCAAGTAACCAAAAGAACCAAATACATGTGGTGGGGGGTATGTCCACTCCTCGGGCCGATTGGCTACTAGGCTTACCGTTTACCATATTTCATGGCATGTGGCTAGTACTTTCAAGCGCTTAACCACCGCTACCACACACTGCAACCTTATCATGTTCCATAACATAGACGGGGCATCACCTTAACCATGATACCTCACAAAACTCCCGTCCGTCATCCTTGTAGTGAAAACAGGAATGTAAACATCACAACTCCTATATCTCGCGAGTGACAGGAAATCACCCGACTTCTACCGGTCCTATTAGCATAGCAGCTAATTGATATGGACTCAGGCACAACACAAAGGTTCCTAGGATTAATGCATCTAGGGTTCCATTTCAACTCCTAGACATAATGCATAAGTATAAATAAATAAACATAGATTGCAGTGTAAGAAGGGTGATGGGTTATGTCCGGGGCTTGCCTTCTTGCGTAGGATTGGGAGCGGTAGGGTCAAAGTTATCCGAACTTTGGTTCGGAGCTTCAGTTAAACCTTCGACGGCGTTCCCGGGTTCTTCAGTTGATTCCTCTCCTTGTCCCAGAATGAGCTCGTAGTCACCGTCGGCGAGAGTAGTCGAGTCTACATGAGATGCACAGTTATAAGTTATGGAATGCATATACTTTTATTTTAATTCCCGATAAAGTTGCAATCCAAAGGAAATAAAATTTATTTATTATCTATGTAATTTATTCCTGCACTGGTCAGTCATTTATTGAGTATTAACAATTTTACTTAGATACAATAAACAGCAGGATTAACTACTCTAAACATCTAACTAGTGGCGTAAGGTAACAGGTTGGGGTGGGTCTCAAAAACTATATTTAAATAGCTTTATTTATTGATTACACTAATTATTTGTATGATTCTCATGTTAATGTGAAATTATGCACCTATTATAACATGTTCCATTTGTTTTAGTTGTTTGTCACCTTATCTTAGGTTGAGAATTAAAGGACAGGTTACACTACTTAAGAATAATACCTCAAATTATTTTCAGTATTTTTTTGAATATTTAATCCACAAATATTAAATACATAAGGTTAAATAGATATTAGTCACATTTAAATTCATACTTTATGAAAATATTCCATAAACAGTAGGTCATTTATTTTTCCTAAGTACTACATATTAACACATAGCCGATTCACACCTGAATCAGATAGAGAACCTAGCCGATAGGTGTGGCCATCGGCTAGCCATAGCCTACAGTGCATCGGCATTGGCGGCCGATTGTGCATCAGCATCGACTTCTCATAGCTGATTGTGCATCTCGCTATATCGGCTGTGCTTTTAGCCGATGCTCTGTCTGCAGTGCATCTCTCTTGTGTCACTTTCTGTGTATGCATCAGCCCGTGTGGCCAATAGACAAGTAGCCGATCGGCATATAGCCGATGGGCGTGAAGGGCTCACTATTTTTCATGAACAGGAACTATTATACAAGAATTATCTTTAAGTTCAAACCTAAATTCATAACTTGAGCTACACCCTGCTACTAGCCCTAATATTTTTATCATGGATTACACATGTAAAAAGGAAGCTAGGGTATAAATTTGAGGTACAAGCATTAACAGAAGCATCTTGAATTAAAGTTTAAACATTTCATCAATATTTAACTAAGACACTCAAACTTCATAGCTACAAAGCAATACTGAATCTATAAAATTTACACAAGGCTAAACAACAGATGCACAACCCATGTTTCAAAAATCAGCTACTGCATTATTCTAGAACTTCAGATGTAAATAGGTCACTCATTTCCTAATGTTTTACTTAATTCAAAAACTACACACATACAGTATATGATCACTAAACAAAACTTGTAAAAAATGACTTAAGGATTCAAACAGAATTTATTTGGCATTTTTCTGATTTTTCTACGATTTTCTAAACACTTTTGAACTTCACTAATTTGAAAAAGAGGGATGGACTGGAACTTTGCAGATAAGACCCTAGAAGAAATCAAAAGCTTGCAATGTGGTCCCTGGCCGGAGTCAGAGCAGGGGGAAGGGATTTTGACCGTCGATTCCGGCGAAGCTCGTCGCCGGTGGCGGGGGAGAAGAGGGGGAAAAGCATGAGGTGGTAAAGGGCGACCTTCTGGAGGTCTTGGGTGGGGTCGGAGAGGTCCGTGGGGGCCTGCCCACGGCGAGGCAGAGACGGCGGCCGGGGAGAACGGCGCGGCGGCGCTCCGGTGTTCGAGCGTGGAAGGGGGTGGCCGGGAAGCTGCGCGAGGACGAGGTATAGCTGAAGACGGGTCAACGCAGGCGGAGCAGCCGTGGGGGAGTGGGACGACGATGAGCTCGAGCTCGCCGGCGTTCGGGTGGCAATGGCGGTGGCGTTCTGAGGCGTCGGAGTGGAGAAGAAAGGAAAGAACGCGAGCATTAGCTTTGCGGGGTATTTGTATTGCTCATGCGTGCGCAAAAACGAGGACCGGGCTCTGATTTGGGGCTTGCCACGGTGATGGCTCGGTGGCGGCCGAGCGGCGGTGGCGCGCGCGTGGCGAGCTCAGGAGAAGCCAGGGAGGGAGGGGAGCAGAGGTGGGGGAGGTAGAGGGCGACGCGTAGGCACGTCCAGGAGCTGGAGGTGGAGCTTGGGTGCTGCATCGGCGGTGAGCGGCGGCAGGGGCGAAGCACTGCTGGCGGCAGGAAACAGAGTAGGGCCACGTGCGGGAGGAAGAAGAAGAGAGGGAGAGGTCCGGGGGACTTGTTTGCGATTTCCAAAAAGTTCAAGTACCTCTCGGTAAACTAAGATTTCTCACTGCTATAAAGGTCAAATGGGAAAATGCTCAACATGAAAGTTGTAGAGTTTCTCAAACTCTACAACATTGTTTTAGGGCTCAAGTTCAGAAAATCAAAGTTTACAACTCTTTAGGTTAAGTTTATGAATAAAGGTAGAATTTGAATTACTTTTGTCTTTATTCAAATAAATTTGATCAAATTTTGGGTATGTTTACAAATTTTCCTGGAATGTCATGATTACTTGTATTTTTACATATTGGTCCTTAATTAAACCTGAATTTTACTTTCATATTTCAATCATTTCACATGTAAGCCCTTAGAGTGCTGTTTAATCACACATAGATCCCTAGTTTCACACAAAGGTCCATTTTTCTTAGATTTTAACCCATCTTTTACACTTTTTTCCCTATGGTCAATTAAATTTGACACTTAGTATTATATTTACCCAGTTACACTCAAAAGCCTATATATTTCATAAATTACAAATATACCACTAGTTCTCTGTACAACTTACATACACCATAGCATGCATACAACTCACTAATCCTAATGTCTATATCTCTAATTACCTAAATGTTACACCTGCCCTCTCTTTCTATTTCATTAAGAGCCCCCACCTCTCTTTAATCCTTTTTCTCCAAATAAACCCCCATGTTCGCTCTATTTTGAAAATGAACCCTTCCACTACACAAAATAATTATGGATAAGCCCCTGACCCTTTTCAGAGTACCCTAGGTATTCCCAGAAATTCTAATCAAGCCCTCCCCTCCCAACAGTATTTACAAATAGGCCCTTGGATCCTTATTCATTCCCTAAACCCCTGTTCGGCCAATTATTTCATGCGCCAAAAATCCTCCGTTTGCCCCGAAACTTTACCACGCCATTTCTAACATAATTTCGGCCATGCCATCAAGAAATCTCCCAAAAATATTCTTTCTACCATTGTTTCTTAAGTTATTCCTGATTCGGGCTCGATGATAAAACCTTTATTTCTTTTCTTTATAGTATGTCTGTTTGTGTGCGCCGTAGATCACGAAGTGACCGAGGGAGAACCCGTCAACGAGTAGTACTGCGAGCAAGAGTCCGAGGACCAGTACCGCGAGCCCGAACCTGAAGGACAGTACCTCGATCAGGACTTCCCAGAAGGCTTTGTGAATGGCAAGTCCAATCCCATCCTTTGATGCATATTTATCCCAGTGTTATAAACGCAATCTATCGGCCTGTTTTATAAAATGCATCGTTTTATTGCAAGACATGGTTGGATAGCCACCCCTTGATTACTATGACTATTCCTTGATGACCTAGGATTTGCTCTGTTAGACGTTAACTACTGCTAGAGATGCTTATTACCTGTTATTCCCTTTATTATATTTTAACCATGACCACAAAGCGCTTTACCGAAAATAAGGGTGTGAGTGTTTTAAAAGATAAAACGGGATTTTGGGAAAATAAAAGAAAGATATAACCTGACGAGATGGATGGTGTTTTCTGTGTGAAATGCCACTGGTGTGCTTGTACCTTTGTGGTTGAGCATGGTTGGGAGATGTCCGTCTGGTCAATATAAGGATGAACTGAGGTGTCATCTTGCCTAACCCATTTATCGTACAACCACTCGACCGTTGTGTGGGCAACGGCTTAGCATAAACCCCACTAGTTGTTCTGCTAGCCAAAATGAGAGCGGGTGAGCAACGGGAGACCATGGAGAAGGAATACGATCTGTGTAAGTTATGTCCCGATTATGACTTGGTTGATAGGTCATTAACCCCATGGTAGCTTCCGTGTTGGCTAGTTAGATTCAGCTAAGGTGGGTAATGGCCTTGTTAGGATCCGCCGCGACATTAAGGTGTTCGTAGTGCGGTACCCTACTTGTGGGTAAAGTGTACCACCTCTGCAGAGTGAAAAATCTATTCGAATAGCCGTGTCCACGGTATTGGACGCGTTACGGCATGGTCACTTCAATAGATATTTTGGGATGATTGGTTTTGTGGCGTGAGTTGTTTTGAAAGTGCCCGGCAGTTGTGCAGTAAGCTACTGTGGACGTGGAGTCCGGTAGCATTAAAACTTGGATCCTTTGTGTAGGATCAACCCCACTTATTATTCGATTACTATAAAAATGTCTTGAGAAAACTCTTTTATTAAATGAACCCTTGCATGTGTAAAACCTCGCTTTATCCCAAATGAACCCTAGCCTCATCCTTGATATACCCGTGCATGATCTTTATTATCCCCCTCCACGGGTGTGGTTGGACTTGTTGAGTACCTTTGTACTCACCCGATATATATTTGTGGTTTTCTTCAGAGGAAGACCCGGACTTCGTTGTTGAAGACGTCGAATAGAGGTTGCGTCCACACCCAACTTTGCCTGTGGTGTTAGTCCTCCGCAAGATGCTTCGGTTAGCGTGTTACTCTGAGCCCGAGCTGGATCCCATGTGGGTCGTGCTTTGGTGTATCGCCACAGCTGTTTTATTACTGATTATCATTTGTATCGAATGTCCGCCTCCTCGGAGGTTTGTACGGTAGTGTACCATCTGATGTAATAAATGTGTATCAGCCTCCTGGGACTGATTTTTATATCACATTTAAGTCACCTCGGATAAGGGGACGCTTCAGGCTGTGCACATAACGTAGTTTAAACAGGATTAAGAGATAAAGCCTGTCTAATCTCTTATTTATATTGTTTTCTACTCGTTTGAGTAGGAGACAAAGCTAGTCGGTATAGGAGGAAACTACCCGAGTTATAACCGGGTACGATTCCTTGGCTGGTATTGATTAGATCCATGTAACCTTGACCTCCCGGATATATAAGGGGTGGCAGGGACCCCCTCAAATCATCAAGATCATTCTACACCCAAGGGAATACAAACTACCATACAGGATGTAGGGTATTACGCACCTCGCGGCCCGAACCTATGTAAATCTTGTGTTCCTTGCACCTTCGAGTTCCTAATCTCGACGTCTCCTCAACTAAACTTACCACCTTGGGTATACCCTTCGGTGGGCATCCGGTAAAACACCGACAGAAGGTTGTTCCCTCATCGAGCACGTTGCTGGTGAAGCTAAGAGATGCCATCGAGTTCTCCAGTGGATACTCGATGAACACCCCTACCTGGCGCACCAGCTGTCGAAGTTTTACCGCCACGCCCACAAAGGGATACCCCTGAGGTGGTAAGTTTTTTGGTAGGATGTTGCCGAGATTAGAAACTCGAAGGTGCAAGGAACACAAGGTTTAGACAGGTTCGGGCTACTGAGAGTGTAATACCCTACGTCCTATGTGGTTTGTATTGCCTTTGATGGTTATTCGGTGATCTCCTGGGTGATTCCCTGGATGATCCTCCCAGTGGGGGTCCTGTCCGCCCTTATATAGTCTGGGGGGACAAGTTTACATGGAAGTCCTAGTCAGATGCATGCCCTAGAGTCCTACCCAAGAACTTTTCTAGTAGTTCCCTACTGTATCCAACTAGTTTGACTACTATAGGAGTAGTTCTACTAGGCTATGAGTAGTTACAACAGATGTAGGGCGTGGGCCATCCCAACCCTTATCCTAGAAAAAAGTAGGCCACGTGTACAGACCCATGTACCTGGATTTGACAGGCTGGATACGACACGGCTCTCAGCGATGAAGGTTTGATTTGAGCGGTAATTTAGTGCACTTTTTGGTGAAGTTATTTGTTTAACTATTTTTTTAGGGATTTCATTTCGTAAAAATGATTTTTCACTCAATACCAACTTCCCCATCTTAACCATCAAATCTTTACCGTCATATATTGCATGCCATGATTCTTTGGATCCTTTATTCAAAACCTTGAGAATTTTGATTCAAGGCGGGGGGGGGGCTGCAGTGACACGTGTCATTAGCGACTTATTTTTCAAATCTTTTGGAAGATAAGGATAGAAGACTCAAAACTGAATTGACCCTCAGCCTGATTCTACAAGTCAACCTAAGGCTTGGGGGCTACTTCATATAGAGTGCGAGTTTAATCGCACCCCATATAAAAGAAGACTTGACAAACTATTCGGGGCATGAGCACCTCACAGCCTCGATGCAGCCAAGGAAGTACTCATAAGACACGTTCAAGATGGAGTTCGGGAGAACTCAAAGACGCCTTCAGAAGTACTCGGAAGCATGCAGTACTCGACTATAAAGAGCTCGGGGGCTTGTCAGACCCAGACCCACAAGACTGTGCACATGGCCTACATCTTACAGGATAAGGGGCGGAACATGGCCCACGACCTACACCAGTTGTAACTACTCGTAGCATAGTAGAACTACTCATACAGCAGTAAAGCTAGTTGGAGACAGTAGGAAATTACCCGAAAAGTACTTGGGTAGGACTCCTGGGCTCGTATCCAACTAGAACTTCCATGTAACCCTCTCCCCCCAAACTTATATAAGGGCGGGCAGGGACCCCCTCCAAACATCAAATCACCCGATCACCACCTAAGGCAATACAAACCACACAGTATATAGAGTATTACGCTCTCCGTGGCCCAAACCTGTCTAAAGTTTGTGTTTCTTGCACCTTCGAGTTTCTGATCTCGGCTACACCCTAACTACAAACTCACCACCTCAGGGGTATCCCTCGGTGGGTGTGGTGGTAAAACACCAACACTCCATGTTGACTTTGTTTTACTCGTTCTCCCATATAGAACGCATAGACTCCCTACCGATTGACATCCTCGGCTTCGAGCAATTAGAGAAGGAGTCCATAGGTGCAGCATGGGCTAGATTCTCATGCTTTTTGGCATCTAGCCCAGACTTGTCTATACCTAATGATGTATCATTGGACATCTTTTGCTTGGGTTTAGACATGAAATCTACCATACACCTCGATGTTGCCACCGGAGGTTCGTTTGCGCACAAACTATGACAGAAGGAAGAGAGATCCTAGATCACCTCTTACAAAACTCTTCCTTCCCTACCGACCATAACGAACCCCACTGAGAGGAATCCAAGTCGAGCCATGAGAGTCCCTCAATAGCCAAATCTGAGTTTTCACCTTTTGCATCCCAAGATTTGTCTATTGAGCCCTGTCTCAAACCACGAACACCGAAGGAAGAAGAAATTCAACCTCCGAAGTTCTCTTCCCGATTTGAGGATGCTCCTTTAAGAAACATTAAAAACTCCTCAAATCTTCTTAGGCATGAGAATCCTACGACATCGCTGTGTCTTTATGAGACCCTCAGTGAAGTTTTCCACCAAGCAACCACAATGAATTGGTCAATGGAGGTAAAGCGTACTTCCGAAGCAATTCTGATTAGCTCAACTTCCACAACCATCCTTTGTACTATGCCGTAGAAGCCCTTCATGACCCTACTGTTGCGGCTTGTATCTTATCCAAGTACCTCGTAAACACTCTGGTGGGTAACAAGCCTCTGGCCCTGACTGACAAATACCTCAGAAGTGCCTCGGGACTTTTCTTCGAATGTCGGCGGATCGCAAGGGACGTGCCGGTTACCAAAGACAAAATCAAGGTGCGCTTAGATTTCCACATCTATAATGTCAATGATTTTGATCTCCTCTTAGGCTACCCTCTAGAAAAACTTCTCGGGAAAATGTATCTCATGCGAGCCTAGATGAAAAGCTTAGCGAAATTGTTTCTGCCACCACTACCTCATGTTTAGAAAATCCTTTGGTGAAGTCTCATCCCGAGCAAAACCCACTCCAGAAGATGATGTATGGATCTCCATCTGTATCGTCCAAGCTTGTTCTCTTCAAAGTTGCAAAATCTGCCACTTTCGAAGAGTACGACTCGGAAGAAATCCTTCACCTTTGTGGAAATGAAAGATCATCATCACCTCGATCGAGTTTAAGCCTCTTCCAGCTGGCCCAGAGTATGTTGTTCTTGACCGTGATCGAGATCCAACCATAATCATTCACAATGAATCTCTAGAGATGGAGAACCCATGGGCCATGGAATTTTGTGAGGTGCCAACTCTGAAGTCCGAAGGAAAGGATTCCATGGATAAGCAGGGGAGATTTATTCTTTGTCACACCCAGTATAGAAAAGGGAACCGAATGCATCTCATATGTGCGCCAGGATCAAGTTCCGCACATACGATAGACTATACAAGTGTATATCCAAAACAATGTCTTAACGAAAGAGAGTATCATATTACTTTATTATATGACCGAAAGTCTTAATCTTAAGCGAATAAATAAACGTTAATAACTAGCAGCGGACTTCAACTTCACAGGCAGATGACTGGGAAACATACGCCTAGTAGTCTTCGAAATCTTCAGGGAATTCCGGACAATTATCTTGTTTTGAGCATTGTTGGTTTTAATAAAGCAAGTATGAATACACTTATGGTTGGTACTCAGCAAGTGGAGTGAATTATATGACATGCAATGCCAAAGTCAAGGATAAGATAACATGGTTTGACTGTGACATGCATTTTTAGTTGATCAAGTTTTATTTAGCAAAAGTTAACTAAGTGTAAATATATACCAACCCTTAAATAAATAAAGGAGATAAGATAACAACAATAAAAAAAGAACATTAACTTAATTCATCTTTAAGTTCAATTATCATGTGAGGGTCCAAGCCGCTCTTAACCGTGAGCACGACTGGTATATCAGTTTTCACTCTGCAAAGGTTGTACACTTTACTCACAACTCGTGTTTCCCTTGATGCCCGGGTTTGCAAGGCCCTTAAACACTTCCGAGGTGAGTGGCAGGGATTCACTACGAGGCCTTTCCAAAGATTCCCTAACTTGCAACGGTCCGCTAAGGTTTTAGGTTGCAGTGGTCATAACCCTCCCTAATGAGGTGCTACCTTAGCCAAGGACCATAAACAAAGCCTCCAACAGGACCGAGCTATACCCCATCAATGCACTCCCCTCTTGCCCTTAAGTAAGACCATTACAAGCTAAAGTTTCTAATTAATTATCTAAGACCAGAGCCATATAGTATTGTGGTTGCACTGTTTTCCTTGGTGGTTCTCCATGTTCCAATTAATGCAATGATCTTAATTATCACCATAATAGTATTCCAGAATATGAGTAAACCAGTGTAGCATGATTTCAGGTTATCCAACCAAAGTCTAAGTAAAAGCAACTAGCGTAGCTACAACATAAATGTAACAACCCAGGTTTAATCAAGGAAGTTCAAAAGAATCTAGGCACATCCTTAGTTTGGGATCCATCATATTCTAGACACATGCATGCATATAAAGTAAACGTGTGTATTTATAATATTATTATGACTGAAGTATGATCAAGGACCACTTGCCTTCATCCAAGAATTGCCGCTGCTCGAGAACATCTTCAAAGCCTGGCTCTTGTGGACCCTCGAACTGCGCACCGTCTATCGTAACATACAAACAAACAAATACAATAAATAATAAACAGTACACCAAACAATATAAATAGAGAAAAATAACATTATAAAGCTACTGTACATGTCACAAGGATACCGTGAGCGCAAGAATCGATGAAAACGGACTTAAAACGGAGAAGTTATTACTAAAACATGATTCCAAGGGCTTATTTGTAAAGGATTTGAGTCTAGAAGGGCTCTAAACAAAGAAACTGAGGGCTAGAATATTATTAAACCTTAGATCTAGGGTGTAGATTGCAAAACAGAAGGGCCAAGGATGGCGGGTTCTATTTTTGAAAAAGATAGCGGCCTAAACAGAAGAAAAAGGATCTATTCGCGAATACTTTTGAACTAACGTGGGCTGCGGGTTGATTTCAAGAGAACTCAAGGGCTAAAATTCAAAATCACCTCAGGTTGACCGGTATCTGGTTTACTTGACTTGGGTTATATCTAACCTAACCCGTTGGATCAGGATCTAATGGCTGAGGGGCGGCGAGCGCTGCGGGGCGGCGAGCGCTGCGGGGCGGCGGCGCAGGGTGCCGGCGGTAGGATTTCTCGGCGGCGGCGGCAGCTTGTCAGAGTTTCGCATAAACACGACTCCAGCCTCGGTTTAGGCTCGGGGTTTGGCCTGGGAGCAAGAGAGCAATGAGAGGAACATGTCTACGGGGTTAAGATGAAGCGCCGGCGACCGGGGAAGGCAGACGACGGTGACACGCTGCCGCAATGCTCCGGTGAGAAATCATGCGCGCGGGAGGAGGGGAAGCAGAGGGATAAAGGGCTGGCGAGAATCCTCACTGCAATGCGGAGCTCCAATGGCAGCTTGCGGCGGCAGCGGAACGGCGAGACGATGGCTGCGGCGGAGATCAAGATGCGACGGCAATGCGGCGGCGGCTAGGGCTCCGAGGGCGAGAGGCGGCGGTTGCGAGTTCTGCGGAACCTAGGGCACGGGGGCGGCATTTTATAGGGCGGCAGTAGGCGTCTTGGCGTGTGGGCCTAGGCGACGCGCGGCGGGGCGGCTGGACTCGGTCTCGAGCCCGAGTCTGGCTCGAGGTCGGGGACGGCCCCGACAGGTAGGTCCCACCTGTCAGCGTGAGGGAGAGAGAGGGGAGGAAGAGAGCTGGCGCGTGGGCGATATGGGTCGGGGAGAAGGTGGGCCGCGTGGAGGAAGAGAAAAAGAGAAAGAAGGCTAGCTGGGCTAGGCCGTGCGGGGAGAGAGGGAAGAGGAGAGAAGGCCGGCTGGGCTTGGGCCACAAGGGGTAAAAAGAGAGAAAAGAAAATGAGAGAGTGGGCTAGGCCCAATTAGAAGAAGAGGGAGAAAAAACAGCATTCAAATGCATTTGAATTTGAATTTGAAATTTAAATTCAAATGGAAGACAAATAATAAAACAATGCAATGGGGCATGAAATGCACAAAAACCTATATTACCTTATATTTCTTTTTATGGTTAAGTAAATTACTATTAATTCACGGTAAATGCTCTAAAATCACAATGATGGAATAAAAATCTTATGGATCCTAAAAGAATTCTACCAAAATTTATTTAGGTTTCTAATTTGAAAATTAGGGCCATCTGTAGCAAAAGTGAGGACAGCGCAAGATAGAGGATATTTAGAAAATGCTATAGGTGACCTTAAAACAAGAATGAGTTTGGCAAAAAAATATCGACACACTTGAGAGGCAAGCATGAAGTCAAGGATGAGATAATAGTAATATAATCAAGAAATAAGCACTTTTCAAAAACAAGCAAGCAGAAGCTAGGTTACAAATCAAGATAAGCCTTAAAATTCGACAATTACTAACTAGGCTAACGTCCTACAGTTAACACTGCCCTAATACCACTTCTGTCACACCCGGTTTAGAAAAGGGAACCGAATGCATCTCATATGTGCGCTAGGATCAAGTTTCGCACATACGATAGACCATACAAGTGTATATCCGAAACAATATCTTAACGAAACAGAGTATCATATTACTTTATTACATGATCGAAAATCTTAATCTTAAGCGAATAAATAAACATTAATAACTAGCAGCGCACTTCAACTTCACAGGCCGATGACTGGGAGACATACGCTTAGTACTCTTTGAAATCTTTAGGGAACTCTGAACAATTATGTTGTTCTGAGCAGCGTTGATTTTAATAAAGCAAGCGTGAGTAGAGTTACGGTTGGTACTCACCAAGTGGAGTAAATTATATGACATGCAAGGCCAAAGTCAAGGATAAGATAACATGGTTTGACTGCGATAGGTATTTTTAGTTGATCAAGTTTTATTTAGCATTAACTAAGTGTAAGTATATACCAACCCTTAAATAAATAAAGGAGATAAGATAATAACAATAAATAAAGAACATCAATTTAAATCATCTTTAATTTCAATTATCATGTGAGGGTCCAAGCCGCTCTTAACCGTAAGCATGGCTGATATATCAGTTTTCACTCTGCAGAGGTTGTTTAGGATCCATCATATTCTAGACACATGCATGCATATAAAGTAAATGTGTGGATTTATAATATTATTAGGACTGAATTATGATCAAGGACCACTTTCCTTCATTAAAGAACTGCTGCTGCTCGGGATCATCTTCAAAGCTTGGCTCTTGCGGACCCTCGAACTGCGCACCGTCTATCGTAACACACAAGTACATACAAGCAAACAAATATAATAAATAAGAAATAATACACCAAACAATATAAACAGAGCAAAATAATATTATAAAGCTATTGTATATATCGCAAGGATCATGTGAGCGCAAGAATCAATGAAAACGGAGTTAAAACGGAGAAGTTATGACTAAAACATGAGTCCAGGGGCTTATTTGTGAAGGATTGGAATCCAGAAGGGCTCTAAACAAAGAAACCGAGGGCTAAAATATAATTAAACATTAGATCTAGGGTTTAGATTGTAAAACAGAAGGGCTAAGGATGGCGGGTTCTATTTTTGGAAAAGACAGGGGCCTAAACAGAAGAAAAAGGATCTATTCGCGAATACTTTTGAACTAACGTGGGCTACGGGTTGATTTCAAGAGAACTCAAGGGCTAAAATGTAAAATTGCCTTGGGTTGACCGGTATCTGTTTACTTGACTCGGGTTAGATTAGATCTAACCCGTTGGATCTGGATTTAACGGCTCTGGGGCGGCTGGTGCTGCGGGGTGGCAGCGCGGGGTGCCGGCGGCGGGATTTCACGGCGGCGGCGGCTCGTCGGAGTTTCACGTAAACATGACTCCAGCCTCGGTTTAGGCTCGGATTTGGCCTGGGAGCAAGAGAGCAACGGGAGGAACACGTCTATGGGGTTAAGACGAAGCACCGACGACCGGGGAAGGCAGACGACGGCGAGACGCGGCCGCAATGCTCCGGCGAGCAATCTTGCGCGCGGGAGGAGGGGAAGCAGAGGGGAAAAGGGCTGGCGAGAATCCTCACTGCAACGCGGAGCTCCGACAGCAGCTTGCGGCGGCAGTGGAACGGTGTTAGGGATAAATCCCCTAGGTACCGCAAGGAAGCTACCCATGAGGAAAACGAAGTCTGATTCTTACTAGGATTCCACTGTAATCCTATTAGGACTCATACACTGTAATCCTATTAGGACTCATACCTTATAATCCTACTAGGACTTCTACCTTGTAATCCTACTAGGAACTCCATCCCCTGGGATATATAAAGGAGGGCAGGGATACCTAGATAGGCAGAGAACCAACAAAGAGAACCAACAGAGAGCAGCCAACAGGCAACTCAACACACAAGCGCAGGGCGCAATATACAACACCCCAAAATAGGATGTAGGGTATTACGCTACTCTAGCGGCCCGAACCTATCTAAATTTGTGTCTTGTGTCCTTGCGTTCACCTTTAAGTTCTAGATCCGGTGATCCCTCACCAAATAATCACCTACCTTAGGGTATCCCTAGGTAGGCCGACGGTAAAAACACCGACAGATGGCGCCCACCGTGGGGCAGATTGTCACGATCATTGGGCGAATTTTAAGGACCTCTTCATCAACATCAATCCACTCAAGTTGGTGGATTGCTACTTCGTACATATGCATCGGCGGATCGATTCATCAAGTTCGAGATCGGATCCTTCAGCGAACGGATACATCGACCTCGACTACTCGGCTTGACTTCACCTCGCACTGCAACGTCGATGCACTGCGGCCGCTGACCTCGACGACCCGGTTCAACTTCGGCCTCTGCCGCAATGTTCGCGCGCAGCAGCGACGAGTTTGACTACTTCGACTTCGCGAGAAGGCTCGGCGGCCCGCCGGCGATCACTTCGACTTCGCGAGGACGATCGGCGGCTCGCCGACGACTACTTCAACTACTCATCTCGACTAGAAACTAGTCGAGGGCGAGCCTCTCATCAACTACTCGTCTCGACTTGAAAACTAGTCGAGCTTCACCAATAAACCATTGCAGCTCCATCAACGAGCTCCACGGCTTCGTCAACATTCGTTCATGAATCAAGCTAAGTGACTTATACCTGTTCCGACTTGTTCTTCACAAGATCGGCTACCTTTTTGGGTACGCCTCTCGACGAGCATGAAACCCTCGGGGGCTACACCATGATCGACTACCTATTTGTGTATGTCTCACGACGGGCATTGAAACCCTCTAGAGCTACACTTCGCCAACTACTTATCCATGTACATCTCACGATGGGCATGAAACCCTCCAGAGCTACACTTCGTCGACTACTTATCCGTGTACGACTCTCGATGGGAATTGAAACCCTCCAAACCTACACTTCGTCAACTACTTTTGCGCACTGCGCATCCTCTTTGTCGCATGATGACTACTTTCTGCTCATTGTCTCCTCTTAACGGTCGCTAATCTACTCGAGTATAAAATGCCTTAATCCGTGAAACCTCGAGTCTCCAGTCATGACCTAAGCGACCCGTCCTGTATGAGCGAAGGCTAGAAACCTAAGCAACTTGTAAATGCTATGGGCGAAGGGTAAACTGGGACCGGGTGAACGTAAAGGGTGGACTACTCGGGAGATTTAAATGGCCTAAAAAAGAGCTCGATACAGCAATTTTTACACCGAATAAATTTTGGTGTCTTCACATTATTACTGAGTACTACTCGGTATCTTCACATTATGCTATATAATGTATGCATTGTCTTTTTTCAAATCAAGCTTTGGCAACAACCCTCCAGGCAGCACGGCGTGCCATCGCAGTATCGCTAGTTCCCAGGCTCGAGGGCTGGGCGATGCACACTACTCGACATGGCTCCTTCGGCTCTCCTGGCTCGTAAGCTCGGGGGCTGGACGCCGCAAAACTACTCGAAGATGACTCATATGAAGACTGAGAGTGCAAAAGAAACCCTAAGTCACCGCGCGGTTAAATAAACCAGTGGGAGGCTCAATTTCACTATGCAGAAGGCGAAGAGTTTTTCTCGGAATTCAGAGTGACACCAATGCCACGATTCTTGGATCCTTTTTCTGAACCTAAGGATTTTGGATTCAAGGCTCGGGGGCTGCAGGATACGTGTCATTGACTATTTATTTTTTGAATATATTCGAAAAGTAAGCAAGGAAGATTCAAGACTAATTTGACCCTCAGCTTGATTCTTCGATTCAACCTAAAGCTCGGGGGCTACTCCATATGGAGTGCAATTTTCCATCATACCCCATACAAAAGAAGACTTGAAGCTATTCAGGGCATGAGCACCTCATAGCCTCGATGCAACTAAGGAAGTACTCGAAGAAGACCTTCAAGATGGAGTTTCAGAATAAGCCGAAGACTACTTCAGAAGTACTTGAAATGCCTGCAGTACTCGGCTATGAAGAGCTCGGGGGCTTGTCAGGGATAGATCCCCTAGGTATCGCGAGGAAGCTACCCGTGAGGAAAAAGAAGTCTGATTCCTACTAGGATTCCACTGTAATCCTATTAGGACTCGTACATTGTAATCCTATTAGGACTTATACCTTGTAATCCTATTAGGACTCCTACCTTCTAATCCTACTAGGAACCCCGTCCACTGGGATATATAAAGGAGGGCAGAGATACCTAGATAGGTAGAGAACAAACAGAGAGAACCAACAGAGAGCAGCCAACAGGCAACTCAACACCCAAGCGCAGGGCGCAATATATAACACCCCAAAATAGGACGTATGGTATTACGCTACTCTAGCGGCCTGAACCTATCTAAATTTTTGTCTTGTGTCCTTGCGTTCACCTTCAAGTTCCAGATCCGACGATCCCTCATCAAATAATCACCTACCTTAGGGTATCCCTAGGTAGGCCGATGGTAAAAACCCAGACAAACGGCGAGGCGACGGCTGCGGCGGCGACCGAGAGGCAACGGCAATGGCGGCAGCGGCCAGGGCTCCGAGGGCGAGAGGCGGCGGCTGCGAGTTCTGCGGAACCTAGGGCATGGGGTGCGAGCCTGGGCGACGCGCGGCTGGGCGGCTGTGCCGTCGCAGCCGGACTCGGGCTCGAGCTCGAGTCTGGCTCGAGGTCGGGGATGGCCCGACAAGCAGGTCCTACCTGTTAGCATGAGGGGGAGAGAGGGGAGGAAGAGAGCTAGCGCACGCGCGATTTGGGCCAGGGAGAAGCTGGGCCGCGTGGAGGAAGAGGAAAAGAGAAAGAAGGCCAACTAGGTTGGGCCGTGCGGGGAGAGAGGGAAGAGGAGAGAAGGCCAGCTGGGCTTGGGCCGCAAGAGGTAAAAAGAGAGAAAAGAAAATGAGAGAGTGGGCTGGGCCCAATTAGAAGAAGAGGGAGAAAAAAAATTGCATTCAAATGCAATGGGGCATGAAATGCACCAAAACCTATATTTCCTTATATTTCTTTTTATGGTTAAGTAAATTACTATTAATTCATGGTAAATGCTCTAAAATCAAAATGATGGAATAAAAACCTTATGGATCGTAAAAGAATTCTATCAAAATTTATTTAGGTTTCTAATTTGAAAATTAGGGTGTTACATTCTTGAAATACCACAAGAACAATGCTCATTCAATGCCTCTCCAGAGCCAACCATGCTTTGTGCCCCAAGCACGTATGAGGACTACAACCACCTTAAGGTCCTCTCTTGTAAAATCTTTAGAAGGTTGGTTGTAGATGCATGTGTTTATCATAAACATTGCAAATTTCATGGATGCTTTGTGGTACTAACCTTGCAGCTAAAGCTTCAACAATACATCAACAATTGGTGGTGAGAGGGGAACACATCACCAACAATAGCTGCAAGAGGATGTTCCCATGGTCAAGCTTGTGACCATAAACAAAGCACTGCCGGGAGATAACCCGGGTGATCATTTGTTTTTCCTTTTGAATAAAAAGCAAGAGCTTGTTCTAGGATGAAGTTTCCCTTCGAGTATTTTTGTTCACTAACCAGTTTAGGTGGAGATCGAAAAGAACGTCGGACAGGCGACCTCTAAGAACATGAGAGCTACATCAACTATAACACTATGGTAATTCTTGGTGAGGAAACGATTACGAAAGGGAACTTCAACTCTTCACACTTGAAGTTGCATTTCCCAACAATGCAAACTCCAAGTGTGGGGGAGGTATGTGATTACCCCAAATAAGTTCTTCTCATACCAGTTCTTATCTTGGTTTGGATATGATGTTGGTTCTTGCATGTTGCTCCATAAAAAATAGAAAAGAAAAGGGGAGTTATTGTCACACCCGATTTATAAGAGCATAAACTGAGCAATCATATATGCGCCAGGATCAAGTCACGCATATATACAACAAAATCATCAAGATATCACAACGCATATCACGAAATAAAAGCGTATAAATAATAAATGAATATCTTTATTACAACTGAATCAAGAATCAGTTCAAGGAGTGCGGAAGCGTAAAATAAATACATGAAGAACAGGGCGCCACAGGGACGTCGGCTGGAAGACAAACACCTAGAAATCGTCAAGTCCACTGATGTAGTCCTCCACGTCGCCTGGTACTGAGGCAGTCGAAGATATCCCAAAGAGAACAGAAGAGTGGAGAAGGCAAGTGTGAGTACATAACTTGTACTCAACAAGTATAACACAAACTATGAGGCTCTACGGTTAGCTGACTCAACTGCATTAGCTTTTAATCTTGGCAAATTTTTATTAAAGCTATTTACTACAAGTGGATGAATTACCATAACCCAGATTACATAAATAAACAATTAAGATTCATCATGAGTCTACTGAAATCCAAGCCAAACCACCAAAGATAAACCCCACTAATCAGACGGAGGATCTAGGCCGCTCATAACCGTGAGCACGGCTAGTATACCAGTTTTACACTCTCGAGAGGTTGCACAACTTTACCCACAAGTTGTGAGCTACGCTAGTTGTTCATCACACTTCCTTAGGTGAGATGACTAGGAAGCGCACTACGAGACTGTTCCAAAGGATCACGTTAGTAAGGTGTAACCGCTAAGGTTTCTGGATCAGCAACGATGGGGCCCACCTCACGGGGGTACAAGCACATAGCACAGACCAAGCCGGAGGAGCAGGGACCATTGAAGCTTACCACCCTCTTGCCCCGCAGGTAAGTTACGCCCAAAACAAAATGACCTAATTAGTAAGTCAAGACCGTCCCATTCCAGTTTTGTGGTTGCGCGGTTGTCCCAGGTTGTCGCTCTATGAACCGGTCCTTAGGGAGAGTGGCCAACCAAGCACTAAGCACTGTGCTGGCCCCCTAAACCATATTTCTAATAAAACATATTTTAACAAGACATGAGCTGCTCAAGCACACAGCACAGAGGGCCACTCTCAGGATCAAGTTGCATATATCATTAATCAAATTTAATTAAAAAGGACCAAGCATATGAGAGCGCAGCACCTAGCACAACTAACCAAATGCAACCCAAGGTGTTTATATCTAAAGGATACAAGTGGCTAAGAAATCCTTATAGGCACACAGTATTAAAATGCAGTATGAAATTGTATTTAAAAGTGATAGGATGTTCATGTTATACTTGCCTTCCTCAAAGTTCTCCTGCAGCTGCTCAAAGGGCTCTGAAGAAGGTGGCTCCTGGTACTCCTCCGGTGGCTCAATGTCTACTCACGATCGAAACGTCCAAGCATGGTCCACATAGGCACATACATGCAAACAAGGGCAAAAGATAAGAAACAGTACAACAATACAATTAAATAGCACACAAAACTAAGCTAAAACTATTCTACGCGTTACAACGATCGCGTGAGCACGAAAACCACCTAAAACGGAGCTAAGACGCGAAAACTAGGGCTAAAACAAGCTCTAGGGGCTTAACTGCGAGAAAACCGAAGGTTCTAGGGATTTCTGTGCAAAAACTGAGGGCCTAAACCTAATTAAACTATAGACACAGGGTCTAACACGCTGAAACCCAAGGGTTGGACTGTGAACCCAAAATCTAGAAAGCTCAGGGGCTTCGGTGCAAAGACAGGGGCTCCACTGGAATTACTTTTGAACTGGGTTGGACCGTGGGTTGGTTTCAAGGAAACTCAGGGCCTCTTTAGCAAAGCTGCCAGAGCGAAGGGGTACCTTCTAATCTGGACCGTCGGATCTGGATCGGACGGTTCAGACGCGTTCCAGTTCGGACGGTCCGATCTGAACGGCGGGGGTCCGGACAATCCGATCTGCACGGCAGATCTGATCCGCTGGATCTAGATCTAACAGCTCGGGTTGAAGGGGTACGCTGGATCTAATCTCGACCGCTGGCTTCGGATCGGACGGCTCCAGTTGGTTGGGCGCGCGGGGTGGCGGCGCTGTAACGCCAGCGACCAAATCCCGCGGCGGCGCGGCTCGGGGTTCGCCGGACTTCACTGTAAACGGTGCTCCGGGGGTCAAATCGACCGGGCTATGGGTCTGGTGTGCGCGACAGGTGTAATCCACCTGGGACACTTGCGGGCATCGGGGGTGCTCGGGGACTGAAGCGTCCCCCCATCCGGGAAGACTTAAAAGTGTTACTTTATCAGTCCCAGGAGGCTGATAACACTTTTATTACATCAGATGGTACATTACCGTACAACTCTTCGCGGTAATGGGCAGTGAAGCGCCACTATCGCGAGGATTAAAACAAAGACCCACACTATTATACTAGCTACGAAAAGGGGATCATCAGAGTCTTGCGCATGCGGAGTTCCAACGGTGACCTCACCCACAGGCAAGACTGGGTGCAGGACGGAACCCTACTCGACGTCTTCGGGGATGTAGTCTGGATCTTCCACTATAAAAGTAAGAATGGGGTGAGTACGAACGTACTCAGCAAGTCCAATCACACCCGCGGAGGGGATATAACAGAAATAAATGCACAGGTTAATCCAAGGATAAGGTTATGGTTTTATTTTGCGGAAAAACTCGGTTTTATGCAAAGGTTCGTTTAAAACATTTTCAAAACAAGTTTTCAAATACTAAGGAGCAAGTGCTGTTGATCCACACAGGATCTGAACTTTAAGCTGCTACTGGACTCCCCGTCCATTGTAGCCCACGGCACAACTGCCGGACATTTTCCAAATAACACACACACCAATCCCAGAGAAACACTAGTTATGTGACCACACCGTAACTTGCCCAATACCGTGGGCACGGCTATTCGAATAGATTTTAACTCTGCAGAGCTATGCAACTTTACCCACAGGTGGGGTACCACAGCACGAACACCTTAGTGCCGGTGCAGATCCCATCAAAGCCCTTACCCACCTTAGCTAGACCTGGCCAGCCACCATGGGATCTATCAAGGGGTCATTCGACCTAACACCGAGGTTTAACCGGGGCATAAGTCACACAGAGCTTATCCCGTCTCCTTGATCACCCGTTGCTCCCAGCTCTCCTGATGGCTATCAGACTAACCAGTGGGGTTAGGCTAAGCCGTTGCCCATACAACGGTCAAGTGGTTTGCACGACAGGAAGCTAGGTGAGACGACACATCAACTCGGTCCCTAGGGGTGACAAGATGGATATCTCCCTTCCTCGCTCAACCACACAGGTACGAGCACACCAACGGCAAATCACACAGAAATGCCATCCATCCCGTCTGACTCGTCTTTCAAAACCACATTTTATACCTTCCCACACACCCACACACTTTCTTTATAATACCAGGTGGTCAAGGTATGGTTATCACAAACAAGGGTGGCTATCCTACCATGTTTCCAGTAAGCAAAACCATGCAATTTTATAAGACAGGCCACTGGGTTGTGTTTATAAAAACTAGGATAAAGATATGCATCAAAGGGCGGAATTGAACTTGCCATCGTCAAACCCTTGCGGGAGGTCCTGATCGAAGCACTGTCCCTCGGGTTCGGGGTCGCAGGACTGGTCCTCGATTGCTTGGTCGCAGCTGGGAACTCCTTCGTTCACTCCGTGTCCTACGACGCAAACAAACAGGCATCCAATCAAGCGAGAGAACTAAAAGCTTTTATCGTTGAGCTTGAATCGGAAATAATTTAGTTACGGAGGTAGGGGTAATATTTTTGGGTGGTTTTTTAATGGCATGGCTAGAACTATACTAGAAAGGGCGTGGTAAAGTTTCGGGTCCATCGGAGATCGTTTGGCGCATAAAATGACGGGTTAAAGATGGTTTCAGGGGTTAAACGGGGGTCCAGGGACTTATTCGTAAGCTTTCTTAAAAAGAAAGGGCCTTTTCGTTTATCCTGGAAACATTGGGGCTCAACGAAAAGTGTGAAGGACCTACATGAAAATAGGTTTATATCGTGGAGGGGTCTAATTTGGGAAATGTCAAAAGGAAGAGGTTCTTTTTGCAAAGGGGTCAAAGAGTGGAGGGGTCTTTAACTAAATAGAGGAGAAGGGGGGGCCTATGGGCAAAATTGCCCCCTTTCTTCCTCCCCTCTCCAGCAAGAACAGAGGAGGGGGAGGGGGAGCTCGGCGCCGGCTCAATCCGACGGCCTAGGGCCCGGGGCGGCTCGGGGTTGAGGGGGAAAAGGGAGAGGGAGGCGCGGGGGTCCCATCCCCGGTCTCACCTTGGGCCGGGATGCCGCGGGAGGCGTGCCCACGGGAGCAAGCGGCGGCGGGCAGAGGCGTTCGTGGCGGCGGCGCTGCGAGCTGGGGAAGGGGCAGAGGCAGCGGTGTGAGTTGCGGGGGAGAGGTGAGCCGCGCGGGGGTCCGTTTTATAGAGGGAGAAGGCGGCGGGGCGGAGGGGAACGGGTCGGTGGCGGCCGGCGGGCGGTGCGGGGCGCCATTAATGGTGCTCCGGCCGCTTGCGGCCGTCGCGACGCGGCGTGGCGGTGAGGGCCCCGGGCACCGCACGTGGGGGAGGGGCGGCGCTGTGCGGCACAGGGCAGGAAGCGACGGCGCGCGCGCGGGCGGGACGCGGCAGCGGCGAGCGGCGCGGCACGCGCGGGAACAGGGCCGCGCGCGGCGCGGCGTGTCGCGGGTCCGGGGCGAGGGCGCGGGCGACGGGCGGCGCGGCGCGGAGCGCGGTCACGCGGGGCACGCGGGGGTGAGTGCGTGCGCGCGGCACGGCGGCGCGCGGCCGTGTGGCGCTCGGGAGCAGAGGGAGGAGGGAGGAACAGGGAGAAGGGGAGGGAAGAAAGGAAAAGAAGAAGGGGGAAAAGAAGAAAAAGGAAAAAAAAGGAAGAGAGAAGGGAAAATGGAAAAGAAAAAAGAGAAAAGGAAATGGGAAAGGAAAAAGAAGGGAAGGGAAAAGAAAATGGAGAGAAGAGAAGGAACGACGCGTGCCGGCGGGATTCGTGCGCGCGACGCACGCACACTGTGCGAGGAGAACAGCGAGGGAGAGGGGAAAACGCGTCGGCGCCAATCGCGGCGGCGGCCGCGGCCGGTCGGCCACGCGCGCGGTATTCGCGCGAGGAGAGAGAAAAGAAAGGGAGTCGCGTCGGCGCTAATCACGGCAAACGGTCACGCGTGAGTGGCAAGCCACCGAGTGGTGCGGGACGGGACAGCGATCCGGTTAGGGTTAGGGTTTTGACGTCGAACACGAATTACTCTGGCGCGTGATTTAATTTAGTAAATTTTCAGGGCGTCATAAACCTACCCCACTTAAACGAATCTCGTCCTCGAGATTCGGCTGGCTCCTAAACAGATGGGGAAATTCCTTCTTTAGAGCCTCTTCGCGTTCCCACGTCACTTCTTCTATTCCATGTCTGCTCCATTGAACCCTGCATATCCGTACTTCGGAGTTTCTTGTCCTTCTAGTGACAGTGTCCAGAATTTTGACCGGTACTTCCTGGTATCGCAGATCCGGCTGCAGATCTATTGTTTCCACCGGCACATGTTTTCCCTCAGGTACTCTCAAACACCTCCTTAATTGCGAAACATGAAACACTGGGTGTATATCTGACATTTCTCCTGGTAACTCTAGTTGGTATGCCACGGCTCCGACTCTCTTTAGCACTCAATATGGTCCGATGTATCGAGGGGCCAATTTTCCTTGTACCTGAAATCTTCGCGTTCCTCGAATAGGTGAGACCTTGAGATAAACAAATTCCCCTGGGTTGAAACTTAGTTCTCGCCTTTTCTTGTCTGCATAGCTCTTCTGTCGGGATTGAGCCGCTTCCAGCTTTTCGCGGATCTCCGCTACTTTTTCTTTTGCTTCCTTTATAAGTGCGGGCCCTACTAGTGCACGTTCTCCAACTTCCGACCACATCAAGGGAGTTTTGCACTTTCTTCCATAGAGGGCTTCGAATGGCGACATGCCCAAGCTGTCTTGGTAACTATTATTGTACGAGAATTCTGCATAGGGCAGACTCTGCTCCCAGTCCTTCCCGTAGGTCAGGACACATGCTCTCAGCATATCTTCCATAATCTGATTTACCCTTTCGGTTTGACCGTCCGTTTGTGGATGGTATGCAGAGCTGAAGTCTAACTTGGTGCCCATGGCTTGGTGCAAGCTTTTCCAAAACCTAGAGGTGAATTGGGTTCCTCTATCTGAGACAATCCTGCTAGGCACTCCGTGTAGCTTTACTATGTTCTCCACATAGAGTTTTGCCAGCTTTTCTCCACCGTAATTAGTTCGTACGGGTATGAAATGTGCCGATTTAGTGAGTCGATCCACTATTACCCATATGGCATCGTGTCCCTTCTGTGTTTTAGGTAGACCCACTACAAAGTCTATTCCTATCTCATCCCATTTCCACACCGGGATAGGCAAGGGTTGCAACAATCCCGCCGGTTTATGATGTTCGGCCTTGATCCTTTGGCAAGTATCACAGTGAGCCACAAATCGTGCAATATCCGCCTTCATTCCATTCCACCAATATTTTTGCTTTATATCCATATACATTTTGGTGGATCCTGGGTGGATGGAGTAGGCCGAGTTATGGGCTTCGTCCATGATTATCTGCCGGAAGTCTCCTTCCTGGGGTACACAAATCCTATTCTCGTACCACAACGTTCCCTTATCGTCTACTCTGAAGCCCGGTGCTTTGTTTTCTCCAGTTTGCTTGCAGATTTTTACTAGCTCCTGATCCGAGCTTTGAGCCTCTCTAATTCTATCCTCTAGTGTCGATTGGACGCTTAGCACATGGCTGGAACCTCGAGGAACAATGTGCACATTTAATCGTGCCATTTCCTCGCGCAGATGGTTGTTTTTGGGCCCATAGGATTTTCGACTTAAGGCATCGGCTACTACGTTTGCTTTCCCGGGGTGATACTGAATTTCCAAATTGTAGTCCTTGACTAACTCCAACCATCTTCTTTGCCTTAGGTTTAAATCCGGCTGGGTGAAGATATATTTCAGACTCTTGTGGTCGGTGTAAACCTCACACTTATTTCCAATCAGGTAGTGTCTCCAAATCTTAAGGGCATGCACCACGGCTGCCAATTCCAAATCATGGGTCGGATAGTTCTGCTCATGAGTCCTGATTTGGCAGGAAGCATATGCAACGACTTTCCCGTCCTGCATCAGAACACACCCTAATCCTTGTCGGGATGCGTCACAATAAATGACAAAATCCCTATGAATGTCCGGTAGGGTCAGCACTGGGGCGGTTGTCAACCTCTGCTTCAATTCTTGAAAACTTCTTTCACAAGGTTCCGTCCAAGCGAACTTCTTCTCCTTCTTAAGAAGTTCCGTCATGGGTCGGGCTATCTTGGAGAATCCCTCGATAAATCTCCGATAGTACCCAGCTAATCCCAGAAAACTTCTGATTTCACTAACGTTAGTCGGTTGCTGCCAGTTGGATACGGCTTCGACCTTCTCTGGGTCCACTGCTACGCCTTCTGCGGTCAGAATATGACCAAGGAAAGCTACTCTCTCCAGCCAGAATTCACATTTGCTAAACTTGGCATATAGCCTATGTATTCTTAGCCTTTCCAATACTACCCGCAAATGTTGCTCATGTTCCTGAATACTCTTGGAGTAGACCAGTATGTCGTCGATAAAGACTACGACAAACTTATCCAGCTCGTCCATAAATACTTTGTTCATGAGATTCATAAAATAGGCAGGGGCATTGGTTAGCCCGAAGGACATCACGGTGAACTCAAATTGTCCGTAACGGGTGACAAAAGCTGTCTTAGGGATGTCACTTTCTCTAATCTTGAGCTGGAAATATCCTGACCTTAGATCGATCTTAGAAAAGTACTTGGCTCCTTTTAGCTGATCGAACAGGTCATCAATCCTGGGGAGGGGGTACTTATTCTTAATGGTGACCTCGTTCAGTGCTCGGTAATCTACACACAACCTCATACTCCCATCTTTCTTCTTGACAAACAGCACTGGGGCTCCCCATGGCGACGAGCTTGGTCTAATGAAGCCAATTCGTTGCAGCTCTTCTAGTTGCTTCTTTAATTCTGTTAACTCAGAGGTCGCCATCCTATAGGGTCTCTTGGCTATAGGGGATGTTCCGGGGATAAGGTCTATGACGAACTCTATATCCCTGTCCGGCGGCATACCGGGAAGCTCTTCGGGGAATACATCTGGGTATTCGTTTACTACCAGGACTCCTTCTAAGGGCTTGGCTTCCATGCTAAACACCATTGGGTCAAACTTACTATCCCGGGTATGGCAGATCACTTGTACTCCTTCGGAGTTTGTTAGGTGTACCACTTTGTCGGTACAACCTATGAGACCATTGTGTCGGCTTAACCAGTCCATTCCAAGGATCACGTCTATTCCCCCAGACTTAAGTACTACCAAATCTGCTAGAAAATCTACCCCACTTAAATTGATCCTTACCCGTGGACAACCTAATTGACAATTGATGTCGCCTCCAGGCGTCCGGGTTAATAGGGGTGTATTTAGTAGTACTGTAGGTATTTTGTGTTTTTCCACAAAGTTTGAGGATATGAACGAGTGCGATGCTCTAGAATCAAATAGTACTGTTGCCAGAGCTGAGTTGACTAGGTACTCACCGAGCACTACGCCCTGAGCTTCTTGAGCCTCCTGCGCATCGATGTGATTGACGCGGGCTCATCCAAATGATGGCTGGGACTGCTTTGTCTGCTGGCTGTTGTCGTTGTTGCGGATAGGCACTCGGTTGGCACCGGTCAGGGCTGGTCTGGGTCCATTCACTGTGTTGGAGAAGGCTGATGTAGCCGGCTTATTCTTGGCATAAGGGCAATTGGCAATGTAATGCCCTGTTTCACGGCAGTTGAAGCAAGCCCTAACATTGTTGTTGTCGGAGGCGGCCAGACTTGCATTGCTCTGCGGGGCCCTCATGGTATTCTGGCTCCTAGGCTGTGTGTCAGGGGCCCTCGGTCCTGTCACTTGAGACTGAGTCCTATACTGCATTGGGGCCTGAGATCTTGGTGCAGTATAGCTGAAGCTTCTCGGTTTTTGGAAACGGTCCTGTTGGCGGGCCTTACTTTCCAGGAATTTCCGTTTGTTATCCTTCCTCTCTTCGGTTTTGGCCCTTTCCGTAAGGATAGCCTTGTTCATTAGGGTGTTGAAGTCAGGGTAGATCTGAGGGGTAAGCAAGGTCCGGAGTTCTGGGTTCAGTCCCTTCTTGAACATGTCTTGTTTCTTGTCGTCGTCGTTCACTTCCTCCGGCGCATATCGGGCCAACTCTATGAACCGGTGGGTGTATTCTTCCACCGTCATGCTCCCTTGCTGCAGTGCGCGGAATTCGTCCGCCTTGCGCTTCATGGTGGCCGAAGGGATGTGATAACGGCGGACCTCCTTCACGAATTCCTCCCAAGTGATGGTACAGGCATCCTCGGCTGCAGCACAATAATTTTTCCACCAGGATAATGCTGTTCCGGTGAGCTGGTGGGCTGCCAGAAGGACTTTATCTCGGTCCTGGCATTCGAACGGTTCGAGTTTCCTCTGAATTACTCGTAACCAGTCATCTGCATCCAGAGGGTTGCAGGATCCAGCAAAGGTGGGTGGCTTGGTCCTCAGAAAGGCTGTCAGCTTGTCGTTCATGTTCTGCCCTCGTGGTTGCCGGTTAACAAGGGCATTGGCCAGTGTTTCCAGTATGAGGGTCTGGTTGTGGATTATTTGTGCTAGGTCTCCGAGGGGTGGGGGTGGTGGTAGTTGCTCTCCTCCTTGATTTTCCCCTCGGTTCTGGCTTACTTCTTGTTCTGCCTGAGGAGGGTTTTGTCCAGCAGGCTGTGCTCCGGCACCAGCGGCTGCGGGGTTCCGGCTACGGGAGGCCCTCGTGACGCTCCGGGGAACCATCTGTTGATTGGGTAGAGTGGGGTTACGATTAGGTGATGTTTAAGTTGTTTAATTCGTACATAAGGCAGAATCTACCTCCTGCCAGTAGCTATATAAACAAGCAGCACACAACAAACCAGCACAGAACATCACAAGCAACAAGCACAAACAACTTCATTACTGCAAGGGGGGTACAACTTGGGGGGTGCGACTAGGTCTCGTGCTACTCGGCCAGGGTCTTGTCCAAGGGCACGTTTTAAGCTGGGGGGGGTGTACATCGCTAGGGTGGCGTCGGTCATTCTACTCGCGGGGCGTGCCTTCTTCTGGAGCGGGGAGTGTGAGTGATCCTTGCTCGCCATCCTCTGGATTTCCATTGGTCAAGGGTTGCGCTGCAGCTTCTCCTTCGACGGCGGCGGCGGAACTTTCAGGGTTCTCGGGTGGGGCTTGTGTGTTTCCAAAGAGTGTTCCCCATCCTATGACGGGTGTCCCGAGTAAAACATGGTCCTCTCCAATTGCCGGGACTGGTGTTCCACTTCGGGTCCATTCCTGCATACGCCGGTCTTGGGCCCGCCTGAGGTTCTCTTGGGCGACCGCTTCGCTGCTAGCCGCGGCTGCGGCTCTTGCCTCGGCTTGGGCTGCTCGGATCTGCTGCAGTCTAACTGCGAGCTCTGCTTGCTCGGCTCGATGGGTCTGCTCCCTCAAGAGGTTCGCTTGCTCATCAAAGAGTTGGTCCAGGGCGGCTAGGTAAGTAGTCACTTGGTACAGGGGGCCTTCTTCGTGGCGACGTCGTTCCAGATTTCTCATGCGTGCTTCCCAGACTGGGGTTCTGATGGCTGGCGGGAAGAACTTTGCTGGTGTGGGGGCGAGGTGTTCCTCAAATATCCGGCACAAATAACGGAGTGCTTTTCTGATGGCCAAGGGGTAGGTGTCTTGGTGTCTAAACCCTGTGGCGGTCGCTCGCCAGGGCTGGATGTCGGGGTAGCGGTTGCTCCTGGCGATGACCAGGATCACCCTGCAGCGGAGGGTACCATGGTGCTCGTACTCTCGTCTGTAGTACCTTGGGCGTTCCGTAACGCCAAGGTCCTCCAGGGTGTTGATTAAGAGGCCGGGAAAGCCAGGTGCTGGTTGGCAATTGCCCTGGGTCCATCCTTCCTCAGCCATCTGAAACACGAACAGGGTAAACAGCCTAGCACAGATACAAAAGGGAGTGGATAGCATTTATTATTGCAACACGGGGATACAATTTTCATGGGCACGGGGTTATTAGGGTCGGGTTCTAGCTTGGAGTGCTAATCCTATTACGGGGATTCTTCCTCGGTCCTGATAGAGCGCTTCTTTATTGGAAGGAACCGATCCATCTCGTTTTCGGTCTGAGTACCCTTATCCCAATGGGTTTCCATGGGTTCTTCTTCTTCTTCCTCTATCCATCCACCTATTCCGTTGCGGTTCTCGTATTCTTGCATCTGGGCTTGGAGGGCGGCTAAGGAATACTCGGCGCTTGCGGCTCTTGTCTGTTGTTCCTCCAGCTCCTGGGTTATCTTTTCAATCCCATGGATTAGCTGCTTCAGTTGTGCCGCCTGTTCGCGGTAGAGTGCATCCAAGCCAGTAAGGTAGATGGACAGGTGGGAGATCGTATCTTCTAGGTCTTCTTCTTCTCGTCCAAGTCCCCTCATCCGGGCAATCCAAGTGCGTCCTCTTCCCTCAGCGGGTGGGAAAAATCCCATAGGAGTCCGTTGAAGGTGTCGCCTGTAGAGCACACGCAACCGGCGCAGGGCTTTACGGGCGGCCTTTCGATAGGTGTCGGGGAAGCGGAAGCCAGCGGTGGAGATGAACCAAGGGTCCACATCAGGGTAGCGGGTGCTTCTCTCCACAAAAACCATCATGTCGCACCGAAGGGTGCCTCCGGCGATGTACTCACGGTAGGCATACTCCGGTGGTTCCATAATCCCAACGCGTTCCAGGCTGAGCAATAGCAACTTGGGAAGGCCGGGCTCTGCGTGGCAGATTCCGTTAACCCATCCATTGCCAGCCATCTGGAACAAGGCAAAGACCAGTGGTGAGTGTTTGTGTAGAAAATTTCTAAATCGGGACAAGTTCCAGGGCCTGAAAAGGGGTATCGCTCCTAGGGTCATGTCCTACGGCCAGCCTACGGCTCTGATACCACCTGAAGCGTCCCCCCATCCGGGAAGACTTAAAAGTGTTACTTTATCAGTCCCAGGAGGCTGATAACACTTTTATTACATCAGATGGTACATTACCGTACAACTCTTCGCCGTAATGGGCAGTGAAGCGCCACTATCGTGAGGATTACAACAAAGACCCACACTATTATACTAGCTACGAAAAGGGGATCATCAGAGTCTTGCGCCATGCGGAGTTCCAACGGTGACCTCACCCACAGGCAAGACTGGGTGCAGGACGGAACCCTACTCGACGTCTTCGGGGATGTAGTCTGGATCTTCCACTGTAAAAGTAAGAATGGGGTGAGTACGAACGTACTCAGCAAGTCCAATCACACCCGCGGAGGGGATATAACAGAAATAAATGCACAGGTTAATCCAAGGATAAGGTTATGGTTTTATTTTGCGGAAAAACTCGGTTTTATGCAAAGGTTCGTTTAAAACATTTTCAAAACAAGTTTTCAAATACTAAGGAGCAAGTGCTGTTGATCCACACAGGATCCGAACTTTAAGCTGCTACTGGACTCCCCGTCCATTGTAGCCCACGGCACAACTGCCGGACATTTTCCAAATAACACACACACCAATCCCAGAGAAACACTAGTTATGTGACCACACCGTAACTTGCCCAATACCGTGGGCACAGCTATTCGAATAGATTTTAACTCTGCAGAGGTGTGCAACTTTACCCACAGGTGGGGTACCACAGCACGAACACCTTAGTGCCGGTGCAGATCCCATCAAAGCCCTTACCCACCTTAGCTAGACCTGGCCAGCCACCACGGGATCTATCAAGGGGTCATTCGACCTAACACCGAGGTTTAACCGGGGCATAAGTCACACAGAGCTTATCCCGTCTCCTTGATCACCCGTTGCTCCCAGCTCTCCTGATGGCTATCAAACTAACCAGTGGGGTTAGGCTAAGCCGTTGCCCATACAACGGTCAAGTGGTTTGCACGACAGGAAGCTAGGTGAGATGACACATCAACTCGGTCCCTAGGGGTGACAAGATGGATATCTCCCTTCCTCGCATAACCACACAGGTACGAGCACACCAACGGCAAATCACACAGAAATGCCATCCATCCCGTCTGACTCGTCTTTCAAAACCACATTTTATACCTTCCCACACACCCACACACTTTCTTTATAATACCAGGTGGTCAAGGTATGGTTATCACAAACAAGGGTGGCTATCCTACCATGCTTCCAGCAAGCAAAACCATGCAATTTTATAAGACAGGCCACTGGGTTGTGTTTATAAAAACTAGGATAAAGATATGCATCAAAGGGCGGAATTGAACTTGCCATCGTCAAACCCTTGCGGGAGGTCCTGATCGAAGCACTGTCCCTCGGGTTCGGGGTCGCAGGACTGGTCCTCGGTTGCTTGGTCGCAGCTGGGAACTCCTTCGTTCACTCCGTGTCCTACGACGCAAACAAACAGGCATGCAATCAAGCGAGAGAACTAAAAGCTTTTATCGTTGAGCTTGAATCGGAAATAATTTAGTTACGGAGGTAGGGGTAATATTTTTGGGTGGTTTCTTAATGGCATGGCTAGAACTATACTAGAAAGGGCGTGGTAAAGTTTCGGGTCCATCGGAGATCGTTTGGCGCATAAAATGATGGGTTAAAGATGGTTTCAGGGGTTAAACGGGGGTCCAGGGACTTATTCGTAAGCTTTCTTAAAAAGAAAGGGCCTTTTCGTTTATCCTGGAAACATTGGGGCTCAACGAAAAGTGTGAAGGACCTACTTGAAAATAGGTTTATATCGTGGAGGGGTCTAATTTGGGAAATGTCAAAAGGAAGAGGTTCTTTTTGCAAAGGGGTCAAAGAGTGGAGGGGTCTTTAACTAAATAGAGGAGAAGGGGGGGCCTATGGGCAAAATTGCCCCCTTTCTTCCTCCCCTCTCCAGCAGGAATAGAGGAGGGGGAGGGGGAGCTCGGCGCCGGCTCAATCCGGCGGCCTAGGGCCCGGGGCGGCTCGGGGTTGAGGGGGAAAAGGGAGAGGGAGGCGCGGGGGTCCCATCCCCGGTCTCACCTTGGGCCGGGATGCCGCGGGAGGCGTGCCCACGGGAGCAAGCGGCGGTGGGCAGAGGCGTTCGTGGCGGCGGCGCTGCGAGCTGGGGAAGGGGCAGAGGCGGCGGTGTGAGTTGCGGGGGAGAGGTGAGCCGCGCGGGGGTCCGTTTTATAGAGGGAGAAGGCGGCGGGGCGGAGGGGAACGGGTCGGTGGCGGCCGGCGGGCGGTGCGGGGCGCCATTAATGGTGCTCCGGCCGCTTGCGGCCGTCGCGACGCGGCATGGCGGTGAGGGCGCCGGGCACCGCACGTGGGGGAGGGGCGGCGCTGTGCGGCACAGGGCGGGAAGCGACGGCGCGCGCGCGGGCGGGACGCGGCAGCGGCGAGCGGCGCGGCACGCGCGGGAACAGGGCCGCGCGCGGCGCGGCGTGTCACGGGTCCGGGGCAAGGGCGCGGGCGACGGGCGGCGCGGCGCGGAGCGCGGTCACGCGGGGCACGCGGGGGCGAGTGCGTGCGCGCGGCACGGCGGCGCGCGGCCGTGTGGCGCTCGGGAGCAAAGGGAGGAGGAGGAACAGGGAGAAGGGGAGGGAAGAAAGGAAAAGAAGAAGGGGGAAAAGAATAAAAAGGAAAAAATTGGAAGAGAGAAGGGAAAATGGAAAAGAAAAAAGAGAAAAGGAAATGGGAAAGGAAAAAGAAGGGAAGGGAAAAGAAAATGGAGAGAAGAGAAGGAACGACGCGTGCCGGCGGGATTCGTGCGCGCGACGCACGCACACTGCGCAAGGAGAACAGCGAGGGGGAGGGGAAAACGCGTCGGCGCCAATCGCGGCGGCGGCCGCGGCCGGTCGGCCACGCGCGCGGTATTCGCGCGAGGAGAGAGAAAAGAAAGGGAGTCGCGTCGGCGCTAATCACGGCAAACGGTCACGCGTGAGTGGCAAGCCACCGAGTGGTGCGGGACGGGACAGCGATCCGGTTAGGGTTAGGGTTTTGACGTCGAACACGAATTACTCTGGCGCGTGATTTAATTTAGTAAATTTTCAGGGCGTCACAGGGACACCGTTGCGACGGCGGAGGCGGGTTTGGGCGGCAGCGTTCGTCGGCGTGCGCGTGTGCATGCTGATCTGGGTACAGGAGAGGGAGCAAATGGGGTCGAGCGCGTGCGCGGTGCAAAGGCAAGCCAAAACAGGGCGACAAGGCGGCGGAGCGCCGGCATGCGTGGTCTGGCCACAAGAGTGGGCTACGGCCTACCGGACCTAGCGCAACAGGAAGAGCAGGACCACGTGGTGCTCACCGAGGGCTCGGATCGACCGGAGAGGCAGCGCAGGGTGGTCGGCGGCGAGGTCCGAGCGGCGGGGACGGACGGTGCTCGTGGGGGAGGTCGATGCAGGGCGTCTCCGGGTTTCTGATCCCCACGGGTCGGCTCGTGGTGCTCCTGCGGAGGTGCCGTGGGGGTTAGGAAGGTCGGAGAGTCACCGGCGGTGAGGAATCTAGGCGGCGGATGGATTTCACCTGCGGCGGCACGGGCTCAATTCCAGCCACGGCAAGGAGTGAGGTCGAGGATATCCGGCTCGAGAAGCTTCCTAGTGGAGCGGCGAAGCTGCTGCGGGCCTTGGCCGGGGCTGGGGTGCAGCGAGACGGCCGGTCCACGGTGGGGCAGAGAGCTCGGTGCGGCGGAGCAAGGCGGCGGTGGTACTAGGGCTTCGGGGCGGCGGCTACGGTGGGGATAAGGGTGCAGGAGCTTGCGGGCATGTTTAAAGGGGAAGGCCGGGGATCTCGGGGGGGGGGGGGCATTCGGAGAAGGCAGGCGAGGATCACGGCGGCCGTTGCGCAGCCGGTGCTGCGAGGAGGAAGAAAGGAAAGAAGAAGGAGGCGCTACCAGGTGGGGTCGGGCGGTCAGTGAGAGAGAGAGAAGGAGAAAGGGAGCGGGCCGAGCTGGCTGCTGAGGGAGGCAGGGTGAGGGAGCTGGGCCGAGCGTGGGAGGGGGGAAAGTGGGCCGCGCGAGGGGAAAAGGTGGGCCGCAGGGTGGACTGGGCTGCTGGTTGGACTGCTTCTCTATTTTCCTTTCCCTTTTCTTTTCAAACTCAAACTCAAACCTATTGAATTCAAATAAATTTGAATCCAACTCCAACCACGCAATCAAATACAACTTATGCACCAGCATGAATGCACAAATATGTTGAACCTAAAAATAAATTTTAATTACTTGTGTAATTTAATTAGATTAAATGCAAGCTAGGCAAAATAAATCCTTAGAAAATTACTGGAGCCCATTTAAATTCATTATAAATCTCGAAATTTTACATTAGGGTGTTACAGTTATCACGGCGGCAATGCAAAATTCTCCAACGACAAAACACCATGGTAAGTACCCTTAGGTATGTCCTGCTTTTGATTTTAAACAAAGCCATTCTAGGAGATAGCCCGAGGTTCACCGCTCTTATACTCAAGATTGTCCCCATTTGAATATGGCTTGAACATGTTTTCATGCTTCCTTTATCTATTCTCGTATGCTTTGGTTGAATGTGTGATGCATAACGCATTCATAGACTTTTCTAAATTAAGCGTGGTGCTTAGGTTAAAAAGTCCGCTTTAATCAAATTAGATGAGTTTGATTGATGGACCCTAGAGTTAATGCTTGTATAGATCTTGGTTGTATATGAGGACAGATCCCTGTAGGAAAATCTTCAAAACCAAATGGGTGAGTCGTTAAGCTGAATTCAAATGGAAAGGTAAGCCAAGGTATTGGATTCATATTGCGCAATCTACGAAGGAGGTACATATCATCCTTCACGGGTCACCGTAAGTATATCCTCTTTTGTTTACGTTGATGCAATTTTAATTCCGCCTTGTTTGAGTAAGACTTATGGTGAAAAAATATATTTGAGTTCGAATAAAATAAGGATCCCTGGTTCTCGAACCATTAGGGTCCCTTTTGTTTCCACCTTTTGTCTTTGAATAAAGCACCAGGTACAAGAACAAGTGTGGGGGAGATCTCTTGGAGTTTTGATGCAGATACGGCCGAGATCACCCACAAACATGTGCACAAGACTGAAAGAACTAGCACGCAAAAGGCTTAAAACCTATCATGACGGTTTGTGCACCCAACCCCTCAAATCTTCCTGATCCATGAGTTTAAATAAAATTCATTGTTAATCATTAGAATTAAACTCAAGGTTATCTTTTGTTAATGTGCTTCACACGATTGGCTTGCATATATTTTATTCCTTACTAAACTTGAACTTATGAATCATATCTTAGGGAACCCATAATATTTAAGTTGTTGAAAAGTGAGATATGGTTTGATGAAAGAATCCTTGCACTCTCTGTTATATGTCTAGAAAAATTTATTTTAAAAAAGAGAACCCTCCATAGCTTTACAAACTTCCCGTGTTTGTTCTACCAAAGCCATGTGTCGATCTTCATGAAAGAAACCATATACATATGTACCTTGTGGTTGCATTGAGCTTCATCAAATTTTGCGATCCTAGTGAGATGTCTTTTCATACTTGCTTGATCAAGATCACGTACGCTTCACATGCTAAACTTCTACACTAGAAGTTAGCAATTTGCATTCCATCTATTCACAAAATAAAATTGTGACACCCTTGGTGTCTAACAAAGATCCATAACATGAAATCAGGCATAAAAGAGCAAGAAAAGTATAAAACAACCTATCAAAATATATAGTTTAAGCAAATGTATATATGTATATGTATATATGCATATACATGTGAACCCTTGTAAATAAACCCTTATCTCAGAGCTAGCTAGCTCTGCAAAGGTAATTCTCCGTGCATTTATAAATATATGACGTTTAGGATAAGCATGTGATTTCTTTTTTTCTGCGAGCACTGGGTCATAGCTGTGTGTTTTTCTCCATTTTTGCTAATTCAGGACGTTGTCTAGGCGAAGCATAATAATTTTGATCCAGGTTATAAGTTTCTGCAGAAAATGGTCGAGTAGTCGGCAAAAATAGGGTATGGATTGGCCGGTCGTAGTTGGCCCCAAAGCTGTACCTGCAAGGCTGCAACGATCAGTCCGTGTCGTGTCAAGGGCATCATGAAACGAAAACGAAGGCTTGGAGTGAGACAAGATGCTCCATGGGTTTAAGCTAAGGGTAGCATTGCGGGCCGTTCTGGAGCTTGCTTTTTTCATGCGTTGTCCACCTGGATGTGGTTGAAGGTTGGTGGGGACAGGCTGCTGCTGCTGTTGCGCATATATTTTGAGATGTTTGTCCTGAATAAAAGTGTGCTGCGATTTAATGGAAATTTTTCTTCCGTTCACACTCATGATTATTGTTTGAAAAGGAAATGCAAGCAAATCCTTTAAAGCAAGTACCTGGCTCTAACAGTCACAAATACTTGGCGCTCTGACCAAGATATGGTCAAAACTTTTGGACTTTCTCAAATTATCGTGTTTGAGAAATATCACAAATTATATAGGTAATTCTTTTTCTTGAAAAGTACCCTCATAATCTTATCAATTTATCATATATTGTAACCATAATGTAACACTAGACTGGATGTGCCCATAAATGCAAGCACCTCCATTCTAGCCCAAATCCCCGTCTCGACGCAGGTGCCTGTATTTTCGTATCAGTTGTGCTTTATGGTAGGCTTAATCTAGGAATACCAAACCGTACACGTACGATGTAGGAGCTTGCAATTGCATACACACCTCCCTTCTGCGATCCATGGCGTATGGAGGGCTATAAAGCGCGAGGACGCCGCCGCCGTACACTCGAGTATAGTAGGGGAATTCGTAGTAGGGTGAGTGGTGACGTACGTGTGTACTGCTTGCAACGGGTTTACCGAAAACGTGTACGGCCGACGTGATGTCTAACTTGGTTGGATTCACGTCCCGTCGACTTGCCGGCAACAAACAATAGGCACCGCTTGCTCATCTGCCCGCATGACGGCCAGGATTTAAGAGGGCAGCACCGCTTAACTGACGTGCAAAAAAACTGCAAAAATGAACGTGAAGGGCCTAATATACATTAGAATCCCGTTGGAGACATGGGCCTTTCCTGCTTTCCAACATTCTTTGCTGGTAAGGAAAAGATAAAAAATGGGAGAGTTCACATTTTTTGGACGATAACAAGCCACAAAAAGAACATACATGTGCTTGAAGTTGAAGGAGCAGTAGTAACTCACACAAAAAAAATTTGGAAATTATGACATGTTGGGGCGGCGCCTCAATGAGAAAGGACCCTCCAAAATTAGAGTATGCTGCTTTTTGTGGAGTGCACACGGTATTTTTTAGCAAAACGTTAAAGAATAGTTCGCTTTGTGCTCACCACGCAGCTGCTTGATTTTGAAGCCTGCAGCTGCCGCCCTATAAGACGTGTCATTGCTGGCTAATCTCCTCCAGACTAAGCAGTGTGGGACTAAACATCATCATCCGGTTCATCCCCCGGGTGATGCAGCCGCTTCTCAAACACACCCTCCCGCGTGGCCGCAGTATAAACCCACATCAACACACGAAGTCGATGCAGCAAGCCAGCAACCTGTGGAAAATTGGATGGAGCTCACGATCACGTTCGAGTTCTACTCGGCTGGGCCACTGGCAGGTGGGGTCACTGCGGGGCCACTCGGATGCGTGGGGGCAGTCAACGATCTAGCCAGTGACATGTGGGGCCACGGATGGGGGAGTCCGACCGGGAACTTGTCGAGTTCGAGTCAGACACGAAGAAGAACAAGAAGCGACCATAACCAACAGCCTGGGCACAATCTTTTGGGAAGGCAAGCAAGATCTTAGGAGAAGATGGCGTATGGACAGCGCCGATCAGCTCGCTCCGTCCTCTCCGACGAGTCGTCTCGCTCGCCTCCTGCTGTGAGGTCAAAGCCTCGCGAACGTGGGACCCATTGGGGCAGCGGCGGCGCCGAAGAAGCAAGGTTTTATATAGCAGACTACAGCTGCCGCTATAGTCGACTATACGTGACATTCAGGTACTTAGGATTAAAACACACTAGATGCTAGTAGAAAGTATGTACGTTTGATCTTTTATATGTGTGCTAAGACTTGAATGCAAAGGGAAAAGGGTATTTGTCTAAATTCTGGAAAATTTAGGTCTTTTAGTGTAAAATGGGTGAGAATGGGAGGTAAAATTAAAATATATGAAGGTTGTTTTGCAAAAAGTTAAGAACTTACTTTAAACCGCAAATAGAGGTGAAACTACCCAAAGGATGCAAGTGTAGCGTAGATTTTAAATAGAATTTCTTTAAAGTTTAAAACTTTGCTAAATTTTAAGTTAAATTCAAATACTTAGCTCTTTTGCAACTGAACCTTAAAGCAAAGTTGTAGATCTTACTAAACCCTACACTTTTGCTTTTGGCCACATTTTCATTTGAGATATGGTTTGAAAGTTAACTAGGCTTTACAGTGGAGTCCCTGCACTTTTAACAAATTGCACCTAGGTCCTCCTTCGTCTACCTCCAGTGCCCCTGCTCTGTTTTTCTCTCTGCACCGCCCCGCCGCCTTCGCCGGCCATGTGCCGAGCCTCAGCTGCTCCCCGCGCCGCCCCTCTGCGCGCCACGTGCTGTCCAGCACCCCGCCCGCCGCTCACCCAACCGCGCTGGCCTCTCCTAGCCCCGCCCGAGCTGCTCTCCGCCGCCGCTCACCATCACTGTAGCCCGACCGGTGCCACCTCCTGCTTCTGGCAGCCCCCACGAGTCGCTCCCGGGCCGGCCGCCGCCCTAATTCTTCCCGCTGGCTTCTCCCGCGCAGGCCACGCTGCCCCGCCTCTGCCTGAGCTCCGCCCACGGCCGCCACGCACGCCGTCGGCCGCCAGCACCTGCTCTCGCTCGCCGTGCCTCCTCCTCGACTTGAAGCACGTCCCCGAGCTCCCAGTGCACTCCCTCTCGCCTTCACGCACCCACATTTGCACTGCCTTCTTTCTCCCCGAGCTCCACGACTCGCCGAAGCCCCACCGCTACCTCGGCTCAACGTCGACAGCCGCCTCCGCCATTTCCCACCCCCGATCCAGTGCTCTAGCAGCACCACAGCAACCCACTGAAGCTCACAAGCCCGCCCAATTTCGTTCTCCCACGCTAGATCACCCGGACCACAGCGCCGGTGAGCTCGAGCTTCCGCCGCCGCTCGGCCTCATCGTCGTCCCGACAATCTACTGCTTCTTAGCCCCGGCCAAGCACACCACCAACACCACATCATCACGTGGAACCTCTCTGGCCACTTCCCCACCGCTCTCCTGCCCTCCGGCCACCGGAGTGCCGTCGACGTCCCTCGGACCTCCGCCGCCCACCTCTGTTCGCCGTCGACCCGCCGCCTCGGCCCCTCTCTTCCCCAACACCGGCCACCCCCGTGACCGCCGTGAGCTCCTGAACCTTTCCCCTCACTTGCCCCTCGCCGCCGGTGAGCCCCCTCGCCGGAATTTGATCGGCACCGATCGGTTTTCCTGTGTAGCCCGGTCAAGGACCCAATTGCAAAGATTAGAATCTTTCCAGGGTCTTTCTATAGGAAATCAGTACCCCCTCTCAAATTCAAATCAGCCAATTTGTAAAATCAATAGGAATTTGTAGAAAAATTCAAAAATTACCAAACTAGTTTTTCTGTGTTCCAGAAGTTTAGCTCTACAACTTTTGTTAGTGGAGTTCAGTTTGAAACCAAATATTTTTAGAGTTATTTTAAAGTTTAATAAAAGGGTATCTTATGTGTAACTTTTGCATGTTAACTTTATTTTCTGTGAATTTTGGTGAGTAGCTTTTTTAGGGTACAAGTGATCTTGTGTGAAAAATTCACCTATAGTACTGAATCCTAGTTTGAATTAATTTAAACTTATGCAAATCAAGCTAGAAATATTTTAAATTTATTCCAGCATGTTACTAAGGTTTTCATGCTTAGATCTTTTTACCATTTGATGTTCTGCAATAGAGTAGTCCATAGTAAATATTTTGCAAATTTACAACACTATTTTGCTTAAGGTTTGCATTTAAACTTGAAATTTGAACTTAATTCAAACACTTTAGTTTCTGTTTTCAGAAAATTATGAAAAATTCACAGTAAGCTTATTCACTATAAGATAGCTTACCCACAAAAAATTCAAGGCTAGAGCTTTTGTGGATTTCAAAATAAAAATTAAACTTGTTGACTTAGTTCTATTAAATCAAGTACTTTGATATTGAATTAAAGTATACTTAGTGAATTTGAATTCAAATCTCCTATTTTATGAAGTTGTATTTATCAATTGGTTGGATTGTAACTTTATTGTGAAATAAAATACTTAACTCAAGAACCACCTAATTTAAATTATTGCATATCATGTAGAGTCAGCGACACTCGACGACGGAGACTACGAGCTAGTCCCGGAAACCGAGCAAAGGATTTCTGAAGATCCTGCAAACATCGTCGAGACTTTAACTGAAGCCCCGAACCAAAGTTCGGAAGTCTTTGACATCCCCGACCCTAGCCCCGCTCAAGAAGGCAAGTCCCGATGCATAACCTAGTATTTCAAATTACTCCATTTATACAATTTTATGCTTATATATTATATCTTGCATTAAGTCTAGGAGTTGAAATGAAACCCTAGATGCATGAATACTAGGAACTTATGTATTGTGTCTGAGTCCGTATCGAATAAATGCTCTGCTAATAGGACCGGCAGAAGTCGAGTGATTTCCTGTCACTCGCACGATATAGCAATTGAATGTTTACGATCCTGCAATCACTATAAGGATGATGGATGGGGTCATGTGCAGTATCATGACCTGGAAGGTTACCCCGTCTGTGTTGATAAAAGTTGCTAAGATCGCAGTGTGTGGTAGTGGTGGTTAAACATTTGAAAGTACTAGCCACATGCCGTGAAATATGGAAAGCGGTAAGTCCAGTAACCAATCGGCCCGACGAGTGGACATACCTCCCACCACTCGTAATTTGGTTTTTCTCACGCACCGACGTGCGGGAGTACGTTCCGCACAGCGGACAGGAGTACGGTCATGTAGTCGCGCTACAGACGTATGTCCTGCACATTGGATGTGCGTATGGTCCTACAGTTGCTTGTGGTGGCCCTGTTCGACGAGTCGGAATGAAAGGCAAACGGTTGCTTTGGAACGATCATTGGATGTTCTTAGGTTTACCCTTGCAAGGTTTGGAAATTCGATTCAGAATCGCCGTTTCTCATGGAGATTGAGACTGCTTATTCCTTCTGCCACATAGAGTAAGAACAGTAACTATTGTTGGAATAATCTTGATGGATGCTAATCTCTACCTTGCTTGCCTAGAATAGGTGCTTACCTAGAATGGTTAATGAAACTAGAATCTGAAAGCTAAAATATGAAAGTAGATCATACTCTTTGTTGCTTTTTTCAGCAAAAGAAAACCAGAGCCACTCAACCTTTCATGATCTAGTTATGTGCTAAGTATACCTGATCTCGGTTAAGTCTTGCTAAGTATTAGTATACTCAGTCATGCTAGTCTATTTTTCAGGTATGACGTTTGAGAACTCCACGGATGGTCCAGCATTGCCAATCTCTGTTCCGTTTGGCTGGTCCGAGGAGTGGGATCCGTCCCCGGCTGGCAGTGACCCTCCGGAATGACACCATGTTTCGGGCTGAACTTGGTGTCAACCTTCGCGACGTGTGTAGTCGCGTGTTTATTTCTTCCGCTGTAACTCTACACAAGCTTGCATAGCTTGTAGTTTTAAACAATGTTTGTATAAGTATACTTAAATTTGAAATGGTTTGTAATAATGTTTAATATTCTGTGAATTAAAAGTTGGTGAGCTGTTGTGCGATTGTAAACTCGCCTTCGTGCGAGGTAAACCTGCTTCGATCCTGTTGAACCGTGGTTGCATCGGGCGGAGATCCGACAAACCAATGAGTTGTTCCGTTTGAAGTGCGTTGAGTTAGTATCGGCTGTATAGCGATGACTAGCGCATTTGAGCCGGAATAATTCAGTCGGTTCTGCCACACTATGCCAGTAGAAAAAGAAATCAATATGACATTTAGCCTGCTAAAGACCGCTATAACTCGCTGAATATCGTAATGGCAGCCCTACTGCTAAACGCTTTAGCCGGCGATTTAAAATCACGCCAAACAGAGGAAGTTGGGCACGGTTTTCGGCTGCCCGGTCTGCAAGCACGCCACCGAGAGCATGGGGTGCCGGATCACCGCGAGCGCAGGGTCGCCGAGGCCTCATGCTGGGCCTGCGGGGCGGGCTACTCCGCCGCCGCCGACGCGCTGACCGAGCCCTTCGACGTCTACTGCCAGTGGATCGACGAGTGCCGGCGCGTCAGCACTCGCAGGGACCACGACGGCGACGTCATGATGGCTGACGCGTGAGGGGCTCGGCCGGAGCGCACGTCCTGCTGCGGATCGGTCGGTGTACGGTTCGGGAGCGTGGGGATCCATCCAGTTTTATCAGGCATGGTGCGGAGGAAGCACACGAGGAGCTCTTCCACGGCGGCGCCAGCGGCGTCGAGAGGGAGGCGCCCAAGATGAGCCACACGTGTTTATAGCTTCTCTGTTGTTTGGGGCCTCGGAACTACTGCGCCACCCGTCTCATACTCTGTTCGACTGTTTACATGGTTTTCAGAACATCGCTAGTACTGATTTTTCCCCCGCGAGGTTATTAGAATAAAATTCAAAATAGCACTCTTTTTATAGATAAGCCTGTGGCACTGAGCCTATGAGGAAATAAAACAATTCGGCTAAAACGAAAGCAGGGCGGTAGTAATTGGCAGCTTCTCTTGGGGATGATTCAGCTCTTCGATCAGCGGCAAGCAATGCCATGGCTGCAAAAAGTGAAGCCTGCCGCATTACGTAAAATGTATCCGTTGATCACAGTAAAGATGCAACCATTTCATGCAGAATTATTTTGCAGAAATAACCTCAAATGGGGACAATCTAATTTTGAAACATATCTATCCTACAGGAAGAACTAATAGCTTCTTCTCCGGGCACCGCCTCTTTATTATAACAAACTAATAGCTTATTGTAAAAGCTGGACTAAAACTGAACTTTTTAGATGACAAGCTGGATTGTTGAATTACCGATGTGGCGATGTATTAACAAATGAGCAATATGATAGACCATGAGACTAACAACATCGGTATGGAGCCAACTATAGGATAGAATAAGCGTACAACTAGCAGCACACTTAAGTCTACCGGCAACAAAATATCCTACAACACAGGAAAGTCGAATGAGATATGGATGCTACAAAAATTCAACATCGCTCTCAAGTCGTTACACTGATTAACAGAAAAATTTGAGCTAGTACATGCTGACATCAGTGGAAAGCAGGCAACACAAAACCGACAAGTTGTACAGAAATCTACCTACCATCTCTGTGCCTCCTCTCCTTATAGGACCTATCATCAGAGTGTTGGTTTCTCTCGCGGTGCCCACCATCTTCTCTACGTCTACTTTCTGGGCTCCTTTTCCTGTGGTCGACTTCATCTCTCCGGTGACGATCACTCTTTTCATATCCATCATCTCTATGGCGCCGCTCGCCATCTGATCTATCTCTTCGTATGTCCTCACCCTCTCCACTTCTGCCCCTGCTATGTCGCTTGCTATAATCACGATCATCGTATCTACCAGAGCTTCTAGCACCAGATCTACTGTAACTGTGGTAGTCATCATGTTTTCGACCCCCTCGGTTCTCGTCTTTACCAAGCCTGATTCCTTTCTCATCACTGTAAGTTCTCTCACGGTTATTCCTATCACGATTGCCACGAGGTGGTAGCTCTGATCTCCGATCATCATTTCTTTGAATCTTTCTTCTGTGACCATTTTCGTCATCCTTTTTATCAGAATAATCAGCATCGTCTTCATCAAAGACTAGATCATAGCTGTAAAATGACAAAGGAGTATCAAAGTATGAGATAATATTCAAAGACTTTTGTGCAATAGGAGAAAGAAAGGTAGAGGAGTGACCTTCGACGGTGATTTCCACCACGCTGTGCGTTTTCATCTTTCAGAACATAATTCGGCCCTTTGTTTTTCTGGTCACCATCTTGGTCACAGTCTCTGGCTAGGTGATCAGGGGCACCACACTTGAAGCACCCATCTGAAATGAGGAAGAGAGGTATCAATTATTTTTTCAAGAGAATGGTTCGATACTATACTGATAACATGGTTCGGAACTATACTAAAGATAACTTAACTTCCAATACATATGAAAATGGTATAACAGCATTATGGAGAAGGAAACTATTGTTTAGGATCTTTTACCTTTCTTCGCATTTGTTTTGCTTTGTCTGAATTGACCCCACAGCTTAGAAACACTCTGACTAAAATCAACATGGATTCTCCGGTCATCAATAAGACAATTGTCCATCTACAAGCATAGCACTGTGTAAGCAATTATCTCTTGGGATTATTCATAAATAAAATACCAAATGAGAATCAAGCTGGCCATCGTTGCATGCAAAACTCAGACTCTCCTCTGGGCACAAAAGTTCACTTGGTAGTGTTTGAAGGTGCTTATGTTTTACCCACTGCTTGTACCGGGCTAACTAAAATCGGTGAAACTACAAGGTAGATTCTACATTATGCTTAAAAAGGTACCCAGAACTTTGTCACGGCACCAATAATCATGTTACATTCACTAGTGAGGAGAAATCAATAAATTATGCCTACAAAATGCTAGAATAGCACTGTAAATACAGTGCACACACGCACACACAGTTGGGAATCTAAGATTACTGACCTTAAAATATGCACGCTCACAAGCCTCCTTTGTCTCGAATTCTGACAGAAGATCATCAAGATAAATTGTTAGCATGCCATATTAGGTAACTCAGCTAAGCATAATTTGAATCTAGAAGGATTCACAGATATTGTCATTACATATTAGGAACTGAACCTAGCATAGGGCCAATTTGTTTCAGCTTGCAATTGCACAACCAGATTGTAATACCAGATTATAGCAGTCTAGCACCTCTATCGTAACAATCTAGCAATATGGATTTCGCCAAATTTAAAAAATCTACAACCCGTTTTTCATAATCTGAGGCTGAAACAGCTGGTGAGAGCCTAAGAGGTGTGGGTGTACATCCCCCACTACCCATGCTCGAATCATGTCCTCTTCGACTCAAATTTGGGTGCATATTTCTTCATATTGCAATGCAAGTTTCTCCTAGATTGGTCAAGTTTTTTGTTTTTTTATTGTAGTCACCACGTATACGGTTCTACAATGGAACTTTGCGAAAAAAAGTGCGAGATTTTCTACTTTTCAGGAGAGTGCAATGTTCAAATTATTTTCTTTAAAAAAAATAGAGAGAACAGAAAACAAGATGAGCAACTAACTACTTCCCCCCTGTTTAGTACTTGGATGTTCTCTCGACCTCTAAATAGCCATCATACAATTAGCAATCCCTGTTGCCTATTGATAGGATAACCAACCAGAGACCTAATGCATAACAGCATGGACGACAGTAGCCTGGTGCAGCTAACTATGCCCATGCAACCATGCAATGGACAAATTGGAACTAGGGATCTAGCCAAATAGCAATATAGTACTTGTCAGCACAGTAAGAGTTTTTAAGATAGAAAACGCACCAATAAAAGCATAACATAAGCTATCTCCAGTCTTGTAGTCACGAATTATTTCAGCTCTGCAAGAAAGAGTTAAATAAATTGAAAGACGAGAATAAACAAGTAGATGCACACAGGTAGTGCTAAGAAATGTACTCACGATGTCACAGTTCCAAAACGAGAAAAAATTGTGTATAGATCTTCATCCTGCAAAATAAAAGTGTTAATCAGCAAAAAAAATGTTGATATTTAAAACCCAAGATAATCAGCAATGTAGCCGCAGCAGTAGAAAGCCAAACACTTCTTATGAATAAGAGCCAAAGAAATGTAGATAATTCCACTAAATCAGTGCAAACACATTTTAAAAGTCCAAAGAAGTGGAAAACTTAAAGGCAAGGAATTAGGAACTAATACTAACTTGCGTTACTGGATTGAGTTTGCAAACAAACAAGACATTTTCTGGCGGTTTAATCTCAGCATCTGGAATATCTGCCAACTGCACAAACAAAAGGTATTAAGCAGTTATAAACCGACATCAGTACAGAATTAATAATGTATAAGCCGCTGACTTTGATTTGGAACCGTACTTACACTCTCAAGGATTACTGCATTTGTGTGCGCCTCTTTAGAGCGGATCATCTCCTCAAGTTCTTCAGGAGCCACTGTTTCATCCAAAGGGACCCAACTATCCTCTAAGCGCTCCTCTGCAATCTGTGTAATTCACCTCGAAAAAGAACTATCAGGATTCAGGACATACTCATGTTGCAGGACTACTACTGGATTTGAAGATTCCTCTTTTATAGGGTTGAAACATGACTAATTTCAACCCTAAATGGAACAAACTCACTCAATAACTATGATGCCCAAAATTTCAAATCAAATCCCTAGGTAGGTATACACAGATGAATAAAAAGAAATAGGCAGAAAAACACACACTCTGCAGTCTGCCAACAGACACCAGGACAAACAAACAAATTCTTGATAACCAACATACTCATAACTAAATTAAGAAAAGAAGCCAAAAACAAAATAAATGATTCCCCTAAAAAAAGAAAATAAATTATTAAATTATTAATGAATCGTGGCCTCTGATTAAGATTGATGCATTTTGACTCATCACTCATGTTACTGACGTGCACATGATTAGGATACTAGAATTACCTCACCGCGTGGTTTTCCTGTGGGAGAATTCTCAGGAATAAGTTCAGCGAGCTGAGGAGGATCATCGAAAGGATCATCTAAGACATATGTGTGTTTAATTCTGCAAACAATTATGTAGTGAAAGGTCAGCAACCAGGAATGAAAAGAAAAAGTCAGAGAAGAAAACTAATGCTGGAGAATAAGTGAACTATGGTATTTATGTTTGTAACAAATGCATTAATCAACACCTCACCTTATGTCCTTGAATGGTCTTCCTTTATCATCAACATAAGCTTCATTTATTTTTGTCAATGTATCAAAACCTTCAGCAACCATCCCAAACACCTATAGTCCACAGAAAACATATGAATTCTTGCAAATAAAATAATTCAGTTCATAAGAAAAAATATATCGGTTAACAGAAACAAGTACTACTCACAGTGTGTTTATCATCAAGGTAGTCCACATCATCCCGTAAGGTAACATAGAACTAAAAACATAAAAACATATAAATGGAAGGTCAAAACAAGCAATGATATTCTGAAAATGAAATATCAAATATCATCAATAAGACAGCTAGGCAGGCATTTCACCTGTGAGGCGTTGCAGTTTTCACCAGCACTTGCCATAGCAACAGTTCCAGTTTTTGAATGCCTCAACTCTGGACGGATCTCATCATCAAAAAATCGAGCTTGATCACCATAGAGAAATCTGATAGAACAAGAGTTTTCAGGCATACATTCGACAACATTAGTAAGATACTTTAACAATAATAACTGTACACAACTGTGCATATGAAGACGAGCAAGGATGTAAGGAAGGCTCTATCCAAAGTATACATGTATTGTAACCATCGAAGATACTAGTTATACCTATCAACCTATGATGAAGGATATCACATTATATCATTCAGAGATGAAACTTTGGTGGCGAAGTAAGAGACATCTCAAAAGTTCAGTCAAAAGAATTGCTTACTTGTACACAGAATCACCGCCGGCGCCAGTTCCAGTTGGATCGCCAGTTTGTGCCAAGAAATCCTTCTCCACCTTGTGGAACAGACACCCATTGTAGTACTTCATTCTGGTCAGTCAAAGAAGATACCAAAGAATAAGTACCCTAATAATCTGAAGGGATAATTCACATTCATGAGCTAGTATTGAAGATTTGGTGGGGAAAAAAATGGGCAGGAACCACAGTATATGCTAAATCGAGTCCCCCAGAATGTCACAGAAATTGATAATAAGGACCCTAAGCAACAGAAAATCAATCCTTTGATGTCCCCTAAAATCATCAACGTGGTTCTATCAGCTCTATACAGGTGCAGTAGGCTAACTGACCTACCTGCAATTTATCCTTACATAAGATGTAATCATGTAACTATGTTAGCCTGCAGCACAACAATTTCGAAATTTCCAATTGCATCCCTCCGAAACGAATTAACAAGACTAGCTAGCAGTAAGCAGCAAAAGGTGCTTGAAACTACGAATCCTACGGAACTAGAGGTAAATTGGTAAAGGACCATGGATCACACTAGCAATTAGTTTCACTAACTTACACTCAACACACACCCATTGTAACCCTAAAAATACAATCAAACCGATAGTCGCCCTATAACGCCAAATTCACCAACTCAACAGCTTGGACAGAACAAAATATCAATCCAAAATCATGTTGCCCGAAACTACAGATGGACCAAGAGATCGAACAAGCCCTAGGCGCGGCGGTTGCTTACTTGCAGAGCTTGAGGAAGTTCTTGGTGGTGAGGGGGCACTTGTCGGTGTGGAGATCCACCTCGATGTCGCCCACACTGGTCACGATGAGCACCGACATCTCGAGAACTTATCCACCTCCACCCTCGGCTGTCGAATGGTGGGGAGACAGTATTTGGGGGAGATGGGGCGGAGAACGGGATAGTGCGGCGTCCTATGCTTCTGCAGTTTCTTCAGAGTAAGCAGCACATGAAGGAGGAAGCGCGTCCTTGCCAGGTCTGGAGGAGGCAATCTGGGCGGGCCCAGGATTTCAAACATGGGTATTCAAAATCTTGAAGAGAAATTTTTTTTTGACAGCCTAAATCCTAGTTTTAGCCATGTGTCATTGATTATAGTATCAATTTAACAGTAATTGACTAATTGTACAATATGTAGCAGTACAGCCAATTTTATCTAGCAAGTTTTTTTCTTCGCAACTGATATTTTTAGACCGATACACAATACTAAGTCTAAAAAGTATAACTAAAATTTGGAACGACGACAAACTTGAAAAGGAGGAAGAAGAGCGAATCACTGGCTGATGCCCTTGTCGTGCGCCCGCACACGCTGGTGCGCTCGCCGCTGCCGCGGGGCACCCGGAGACGCGGAACACCTTGGTTCACTGGCTGGCTTCTTGGCTTCTTGCTCAGTTGCTCTGCGCGAGTGCGCGTGCGCCACTGGGCGCCCCTGCGCAGCGCGGCGCGGCCTGCGCGCGTGGGCCCCGGGGCCCGGGTGCGACGAGTGCCAGGCGTCCGAGCGCTGGCCGCTGGGGGCGAGACGGACGGGCGGCGGCGAGGCACAAGGCGGCGGCCGGCGGGGGAGACGGCAGCCGGCAGGACGGGCGAGCTAGGGCAGACGGCGCGGCGCGGGGGGGATCGGGAGGGAGGGAGACGGGAGTCGGGAGGCCGGGAGGGGGAAGCCGGTCTGGCTGACAGATTTTGGGCCGTGTGGGCCTGTGTGGCCGGCGGTGGGGGATGGGAGGTGGGCAGGTGAGGATGTTTGGCCAAAAAAGAGATTAGGGCCTGTTCGGATATCCAATGGAAAGAGAAGGAGAAAGTGTAAAACTTTTGCTCTTTTGCACTTTTTTTTGCACTTTTGGATCCAAACATCCCAAAATGTAAAAAGGCAAATGCTGCCGTAATTTTGCTAATTATGGATTAATTAGGCTTAATAGATTCGTCTCGTCATTTAGTCCTCATCTATGTAATTAGTTTTTTAATTAAACTATATTTAATACTTCTAATTAGCGTCTAAACATCTGATGTGACAGGAGCAAAAATTTTGCCATTTGTCCTTTTGCCATTTGCCCTTGGATCCGAACAGCACCTTAGGACCACAGGAATCTGTTTTGCAGTGTTATTTTCATTTCTTGAATTGTATACATAGATTTTGATAAAAAATACTGGTATTCAGTTGAATAACCTTGAATTTAATGGGATCCGCTCCTCCGCAATCAGACCATCCCAGGCAGATGCGGCGGGGGCTTGCCGGAGGGGAGGCGGCGGACGTGAGCAGGTGAGCCATCGAATCAAAGAAGAGAAGATGGAGGGAGGAGCGCAACTGCGGTCCAGAGTTCTCCAATCCGGCCGGGCACTTTTTGGACCGATTCACGGACCCTAAGCGATGATAGTAGACCCAACTCGTGGCCTGCCAATTTAAAAAAAAATAAAAACTCGTGACCCGCCTGTCACGAAACTCTCAAACCACCTCCGTCTCGAGTTCAGACAGAAGAGCATCTATAAAAGAGAGAGAAAGTGTTAGATGTTCTATCTGTGCGACTCAGCAGAGCCGCAAGTAAGTTTAACCCTGGAGAAGGTAGAAGATACTGACACCACATTATGGCTCTACACTGTAATAATTGTAACTTCGAGTAAACAATAGAAGGTTTCTACGGTCTAGAAACATGTATTGGTGGTTATGATTACTCTCTTAAAAAAGGAGAACAGAAAGGCTCAGATTATTCATAACTAGTACTCTTTTTTCTGTACTACTAATAAAGATGGCAAACACGTTGAGTACACATCACCACACTAATATACTTATGGGTATGCCTCCAACCAGTATGCAGTTATGCCTCCTTTTTCACACGTCCCATGATCGATTTTGGTCAAAATATACTTTGAAGTGCCCCTTGATTTTCTTATAGGCTGGGAGTTGGATGCTTAGTCCTTCACGTTATGCAGCTGATTAATATCACTGGGAAATAGCAAAAGACCTAATTTTTGTTACCTTTAATAAAAATCAAGTTTGCTGAAATATCATGAGAAAGAACCTAGCCACCAAGGTACATTTTATCTTTTGATGGTGACTTGATGAGTAGACATGGTAGAGAATGAAAGGGTCCATGTCGACATGACCATCTGTAGAAAATGTGAACATACAGATTAGTAGACGACAATCTGTGCAACTTATTTTGGTAACAAAATATTCACTTTCAGACATTAAGAGTGCTGACTGTATAGTGCAACCACCAGGAACCATGTTGCGAAAGTAGCATTGCACTTTTGCAGCAATGGTAAGTCTTCCTCATCTGAGACCGCGTCTGCATCAGTCCGTCTACGCCCGCCACGCCCGCTCGCCCGCTCCTCTATTCTCCTGCCGCGTCGTTGACAAGGGCCGTCGCGGCCAGGAGCGCTAGGCAGCCGCTGCGCTCTGCTAATCACATCGTCAACTTGCAGCACCGTCGCCCTCCTCGGTCCAATTCGTAAGCCGCGTCCGCCTTTGCTCCCCGCAACCCTGCGCTCGAGCTGCTTGCCACGCTCACACGCGAGAAACGGCCGAGGCTCGAGCTGCTTGCCATGGAACCCTCAAGGTGTTCCGTGCTCATCATCTTATGAGTAAGTTGTCCGGAAGCACTCATGGGGTTCCTCTCTTTGGAATTGCTCGTCGCTTTGCACATTGTTTCCGAATCACTTCCTCAGAGCTTGCAAACCTTTGATCGCAGATTCTCCAGGCAAACTAGATAGCTACGATCCGTTCATTGTAAAGAACTTGCAAACAAAAACTTGACATCAGTATAGAATCATAACTATTTCCAAACCTTTTTCAAGTTCTTGATTGCGATTCTGGCAAGGGTGATTTCAAGCAGGTGCTTCCAGCGTAAATTTGTCCCCCATGCCTAAATTGTCCCAGTTTCCGTAGTTTGATTTTTTTTAGGTTAAAGGGAGAATGCTTGGATTTTCTGTTCTGATCGAACTGCTCTTTGTCATATGTAAATGTTAAGAAACCAGACTGCTTACTGAATCTACCTTCTTTCCAAACCTTTATCAGAATGCCTCTAACTCTGGACGGATCTCATCATCAAAACATCGAGCTTGATCACCATAGAGAAATCTGACAAAACAAGATATAGTTTTCAGGAACACATTCGACAACATGTGATAGTAAGATACTTTAACAACAATAATTGTACACATGTGAAGAGCAAAAATGAAAGAAAGGCTCTATCAAAACTATACATGAAAACCATCGAAGATACTAGTTATATAACTTATATCTATGATTATGGATACCAAATTACATGGTTCAGAGATGAAACTTCGATGGCCTGAAGTAAGAGGCAGTTGAAAGAATTGCTTACTTGTACCCAGAAATAATCACCACCAGTGCCAGTTCCAGTCGGATCACCGGTCCGTGCCAAGAAATCCTTCTCCACTATTGGCATTTCTTAGCATCGTCACCAGAATTGTTAGTTCTTGGCAACGACACCAAGAAACGCCGTGTCGGTATGTCTTAACGATTACAGATAAATCTGCAAGCACACGGATATACCGTTATAGCATTTTACCTAGAAAGTATTCGGGTATCTGTCGGTGTCTTATCGCTAAGCCCACCCAGATATACCCCCCCAGATGGTAGGTTGTAGGTAGAGTGTCGCCAAAATGAAGAACTCAAAGGTGCAAGCAGCATAAGTTTTAGACAGGTTCGGGCCGCGATATGCATAATACCCTACGTCCTGTATGGTGGTTTGTATTGCCTTGGATGTAGATCGGTTTGGAGGGGGTCTCTGCCCATCCTTATATATTTTGGGTGATAGGGTTACATGAAATCCTATATTGATACTAGCTTAGGAGTTCTATCTGAGTACTACTCGAGTAGTTTCCTTCTGTACTGACTATTCGTACTTGTATACGAATACTTTGCAACAGATATAAGGTATGAGACATACGCCATCTCTTATTCTAGAATATTCTATGCCATGTGTGTAGTCCCGTGGCCCCAGGTCTAACAAGCCTTCAAATTCTTCGTAGCCGAGTACTGTAAGCTTCCGAGTACTTCTGAAGTTGCCTTCGGTTTCTTCTGAAACTCCATCTTGAAGGCGTCCTCCAAGTATTTCCTTAGCTGCCTCAAGGCTGTAAGGTGCTTATGCTCCGAGTAGTTTTAAGTCTTCTTTTATATGGGTTACGATGAAAATCGTACTCCATATGGATTAGCCTTCAAGCCTTAGGTTGAATGGAAGAATTAGGTTGAGGGTCAAATTAGTCTTTAATATTCTTTTCTTATCTTCCAAATATTTTTGAAAAATAAGCATTGATGACATGTGCCCCGCAGCCCCCGAGCCTTGAATCCAAATCCTAAAGATTTGAGAAAATGATCCAAATGAACGTGGCATGCTTTGTAGGGTATTTTTATAAACTTGAATTGATGTTTAAGATAGGAAATTTGGTTTAAAATTCAAAAACTCTCTTTTTCGGGATAATATCCCTGAAAAAATGGTTCATCAAATAACTTCCCCAAAATTATTCTAAACTACCACTCAAAACAAATCTTACCTCAAGAAAAACTCCTCAGCTTCTCCAAAGTGAAACCGGAACCCCCGCTGGTTATTTAACCACGCGGTGGCTTAGTGTTAACCCACATTTTCACTTGCCTTTTTACTGCTTCGAACCCCTCGTCTTCTTATGTCCTAGTGCCGCCACCATTTCTAGATCTAGATCTAGAACTACGCCTCCTATGCTTGCTTCTTCCTCCCGTATTGCCTTCACCGTAGTCTCCCCTCTCATTTTGTGCGAATCTCCGCCTCCTCAATCCTCATCCTCCGAGCGCATGCGAGTGAAGCGACTTATGACATCAAGGATGGAAAACAAGAAAACTGCTACCAAGGGAAATAAGCACAAGAAGAAGGAAGAAACCAAGACCGCAAATAGCGACCAGACATACACTAAGTGCTCTAGAAATGATCTTTTGCGTCTTGTTTCCGAGGGTCTTCTTCAAGAGAAAAATGTTGTGCAGGGGCGTCCGTCTTCCATCAACCTTATCCATAAGAGAATGTTGATGAAATCGTTTTGTTTCAACACTTTGTCGAAAGGGGATTGACCCTCCCCGCCTCCGACTTCTTTCGTGGCCTTCTATATTTCTGTGGTCTTCAACTCCATCACCTCAACCCAAACTCTATGGATCATGTAGCTATTTTTGTTCATCTTTGTGAGGTCTTTCTGGGCATCGAGCCCCACTTTGCTCTCTTCCGCTACCTTTTCGAAGTGAAGCCTCAACCGGGTCTAATGAAAGACTCGCTCACGTTGGATGTCTTTATTTACCTATGTTAGTTGGATGTCTTTATTTACCTTTTATGTTAGGCCTATGGGTCCTTTTATACCGAATTCTATCGTTATGTAATGGCACTTTAATGGTACACTTAAAGTCACCATAACTTATCCAGGCATATGCATCCGGTTTGTCCTTTTAAATCAGGTGTAACAAGGCACCACTTAAGTTCCAACATGACATTCGATCTAGGTAGTCTCGGCTACCAGCTGGGTCATTGCGTTTTGGCTGTTCTAACTAATCCACCCATCCTTTAGTCCATGGACAAGAAATAGCCTAGCCCACAGGCTTATCCATGTTGACATGTCATATTCATCTAGATGACCACACGTCGTGATTTCGGTATTTCAGTAGGGTTTGTGAAACACGACCATATTTGCTAGTTCATTTCTTTCTATCCAAATACAACCGATTTTAAGATTAGGATTGGGCTCGAGCATAGATAGGCTAGCTTGCAAAACAGTCGATGCTAGGTCCACATGACATCTTGGTGGGCGTGCTTGGTAGCAAGTTCTAGTCCAAAGTAATTTGAGGGTGGTCCGAAATACTATCTGTTCTACATGTAAAATTGTACCGCTTTAATTTCTTGTATAGGCCAGTTTTTATTTTCATTTTAATTTTTACCTACTAGTTGAATGCCCGTGCGTTTCTACAGGTGGAAAAAAATTCATGAGAATTCAAAGTAATTCAATGTGAACTAAAAGACACAATAAATAGCATTCTACATGTTATTAAACCCTTTCATCTCGTAACACTTCCATCAGTAACTAAGGCATCACAACTGAGCTAAAAAAAATTAAATGGGGGGAATCATCCTAGAGGGGTCCACCCATATTTTCATTCTCTAAGCTCTTAAAATCCATGCCTTGCTCCCTTATCGATCCTAGAAACCTCCTGAAAGAGTAGGTCACCGTAAAATGATTTGCAAAACGTAAAAATAAAATCATTGACTTGTACATGAATTTCTGAGATGACTCTTTCTCCTACCTGGACTGGTCTTGCTCTCTTATCAATCCATCTTTCACGTTATCTCCATGCAAACTGAAAATAAACAGAATAATTCAGAATTATTGTTCCAATCTAAACACAGCCAGCAAGTATAATATGGACATATAATAATAGCACATGCTACAAAAAAGAGAATGTTTTTTGATCAAGTTTGTCAATGAAAAGTAAATAGCAACTGTCACATTTGAAATTAAAGCACCCAAGTTGGACCTTACGTTGCAAACCTGGCAAACAAAGTTAAAGCCTTTTTCACTGACATGAATATCTTAATATCGTGGAATGGACTGATTGGTAGTTACTATAGGGAGCATCACGATTGTGGAGGAGTGATGGCTGACGTTGGAGCTGTGCATGACCAGCTTTTTTGGTCCCTTGAATGGTGGTTGCACCAGTAGTGAATCTAAATTTGCAAATTGTTTGTTTTAGGCCAATTGATGTGGTGTCGGTGTACCCAATAACTGGTGATTTCATGGGGGCATGTTGATGTAGAAGTAGAATTGAAGGAGAAAGTTATGAAACTTGATGCAGCCAATGTTGTTGGGATCAAATCCCTCCATGATCAATGTGGTATTATCATCGACTCACTTTAGGATCTTTGAACAGCTTGTTCAGAGGCAGTCAGTATGCGGACCTGGTGGTTTGAGAAATTCAGAAACATTCACAGTTCATAATCTTGACACATATCTAGTTATGAATTGTTTCATCTACCTTGTTATGGACCCATTGTCACATAGTTTAGATCATCCTGACAATAACTCAAGCAATTTGACAAACCTGAATTACAAGAAAGGAGAATAATTTAGTTACTATTTCAGAACACCTGCACTTACTACTGAAGTTCTAAATACGGCAGAATGTGCCATGCTAGCAGACAGAACAGAATATGTTCATTTAATATATTTAACAATGCCGATTGGGTTAGAGCAGGAGTAAAATAAAGATTGACAACTGTATATATAGTTCAAAGTCATTTGATTCTAAAAAGAATTAGACATGAGAGCAAACATCCCAAGCAACAAATTGCTTTTGCTATAATTAATTATCTGTTTCTCTAAGCACATATGAATCTGAAATGCATTCCAACATGTTGTAACTAAAAAACTTATCCATCTCAAAAGTCTTGCTTTCTGCATTTTTCATTCTAGAGAACTACAGTATATACGGATGAACCTGAGAAGGTCCAAAAAATTAAGGCTATCGACTTCTAGAGAATTTTTGAAATGTTGGATCAAACTTTATACTGAAAACAGCCTCCAGTTATTTGAGAATCTGTATGGCGCTAGTGCATTAATGCTGGGACATATAGTTATACTGAAAGCTTATTTTTCACAAATATTAACAATAAGAGATATTTCTAGCACTGCAATTATTCAGAAAAATTATTCTGACCTGTAAATAGAACATCGTTACTCCGAAAGCAATGTTGTAGCATTTCTATTTAACATAAAGATTTGAGATGAGGATGAGGTTCCTATGCTATACTGATGAAATTCTTTCAATGGCCATTGTGATTGAGAACAAATTATGCATGTTCAGGTAGATACGGGAAAAACTGATGATAGCATGTGTGCTAGTGTGCTCCACACAGTTTACCTGAAAATATGGAAAATTTTCCTTATGGACAACTATCAAAGAACACAGAACATATCAAATTAGTTTCAGAGTCTAGAGAATACCTACAAAGCCAGGGGATGAGCCAGGAATCATGAAGGATAGCATATCATCCTTGTGTTTTTTGCTCAATAGGTGATGAATTGCTCAAATTTTGGCTACCTCATAATGCAAATTTGGTGTTTGCTTGAGGATCTGTCCGACCTCCACCCCTGCATAAAGATCTAGGCAAAAGAACAACCTCAAAACAGACGTGATCAATCATCAGATAAATAATGGATGAGTTGCATTTATATAATTTGTACTCTCGCAGAATATATATAGAAACAAAAATATGACACAGATGTTATGGCATAGTTATACACGCAAGGCTTGCCGTCGGGGTTTGGGGGGATAAATTGCGTTTCTTCCTAAACGTTTCGTTGAATATATGGCCTGTGTTTGCAGGCCTGATCTCATTGCATTATGATTTTGTGCGAAAAGGTCTGAAATGTTCTATGATTCACCATACCAGGGTTAACAAAAATAATTATTTGTAGATATCAGTTTTGCCATATATCACACAGTGTGTATCATCTATCATTACTGGTCCAATTGACCACCTGTGTTCATTTATTTCAGTTCTGAAATGCAAGTCCGAAAGCGAGTGTGAAATGCCAGGTTTAGAGCATGTGTAAGTGTATATGTCTGCTCACTTCCCCCCTGAGAAAGGGTTTCTATCCGTTCTGCTGTTTATTAATTGGTAAACCATGCACCAAACTACTCAAAACAATTTGACCGACCTGAAAACAAGCTACATAATTGGAGAAAAACTTCTATCAAGAGCATGCCATCTGATTACTGCACCCAGAGACAAAGGCTGCTAGCACAAAATTGCCTCAGAATAAGAAGAATTTGAATGGAACACATAGCACACAATTGCCTCGGATTAGGAATACGAAGAATTCGAACGAAAAACAAAGCAGAGGTGGAATCTCCAGTGCATACCACAGTGAATATGGATTTTGGACAACCAATTCATATTCACTATGTTATCATTTCTCCTCCCAACAAAGAAATAAAATTATTGTCTTGCCAATGACCATTCTGTCAATTAGATGTGGCTAAAGATGCTGTTTTTTTTTTGGCATTCATCAAATTATTTAAAAGGCAGAAACAAACGGTTGGAGTTGGGTATACCTTATGCAGAAGAGCACATCCCTTTGAAAAAAAGATCTTCTGTACGACTAGCAGAGCTCGACGGCAAATGTCAGAATAGTTGTTACCTGCATTCCATAGCTTGGTTTCATCAGTATAAAAAGGAATTGTCTAAAAGATAAAAATGATAAGATAAAAAATTATACTGAACTTAATACTTTCCTAGTGCAATGGAGTGCAAGCATTACTCGGTAACCTTAGGTAATCAGATCATGTGGTATTTGTTAAACTAAACATTGGGTAATAATTTTGAGTTAAGGCCCATCTTCCTCAATTACAAAAATAAATTGACACCTAAGCTTAACAATATTCATTTAGAACAAGAACCTTCATATGTAAAGTGGGTTCCATAAACATTTTCAGGAAAGTGTGAGATGCAGGATCAAAGCTATACAGTTCAATATGAAGAAACGTGAAGCAGTACCAAGTGAAGTTAGAAAAGAAACTGGCACCTGACTCCATGAATATTTTTATGGCTCTAAATACTAAAACTGAATTACGACTACTGGAAGCAGAATGCACTGAATGGAACAAATAAAGAAAATTGCACGCAGCTGTATCAAAAACTCAACGTCCTTGTCAATGTTTATAGATATCAGTAGTTGTTACACCTGCAGACATCAAGATCTAGGTGATAAAAAACTGGATCAGACATCAAGCACCAGTTATTAAAATATTGGGCCAGACATTAAGCACCAATTTGTTCAAAAGATTCAAGACTGAGCAAGTTCAAAAGGTTCAAGACTGAGCAAGTTCAAAAGATTCAAGACCGAGCTAGGATCTAAGCATGACAATGTATTTACTGCAAAACTCATCTTGGAAACACCTAGATGATGCGACAGTTAAATAAAAGGCATATAATCCAATCAATAGGATCATGGGCTGCTGACGGTATTGTCCTCTTCGTGGTCCTCATCGTCGAGGAGGCCCCTGTTCCACAAGTCGTGGAGGCAAGCAGCGGCCATTGGAAGCACTGGGCCCAGGATCAGATCGAACAGGTACCTTACTTCAACCCTCCACCATCGTTTTTTGTTTCTGGATTTAGATGTGGCATGCATGCAGAAGAGGAATTCCAGGCATAAGTGTGGTTTTGTCTCTTTTGATCAAAATTTATCTGGAGTTAAGAACGATTCCTGAAATGTGGATTAAATGTGGTTTTGTCTCTTTTGTTCATAAGAGAATCAGATCGGACAGGTCCTGAAAGAATGAAGAAATTTTCTGGTAGGGATGGAACCTGCCATTCAATCTTTTAACTGAGAACAAACAATCAAGTGTACCATCATTATGATGTGGCAACAGGAGGAGAAAAAAGGACCAGAGAATTAATATGAGTTTAGGACCTAAGAACGATTCCTGTATAAGGAAAAAAATATTCCTACGATTGAGAACGAATTATTCTCCATTTTAACTTGCAGCTAATTTAATTTCTGCTCACATGTATTTGATTAAAAATCAACCTTATTCTCAAAAGGTCTATTGACATTTGACAAGGAAATAGAGAATGATCATGTCCAGGAACCACTTCATGAAGCAAGTGTTTTTTTAGGTGGTAACTGCGCTTGCTGACTTTAATTGTCTCATTCCTTTTTGGTTGTTTCAGGTGCACGCTAATAATATGGAAAGAGAGCATGAAATATCGATGTCACCTGCTATGGGTGAATTGTGACATAGCTTGGGCCTGTTCAAAGGATCACACTTGCCCTGAAACATTCTTTGCAACCTTATTATGAAACTTATAACCATAATTAGTGCTATATAATTTTATTTTTCTTGTTCGAAGGGTTACAACAAAACTAACAGAGAGTCCAATTGTTCAAAAAATTCAAGACTGAGCAAGTTCAAAATATTCAAGACTGGGCAAGGATCTAAGCATGACAATGTATTTACTGGAAAACTCATCTTGGAAACACCTAGATGATGCGACAGTTAAATAAAAGGCATATAATCCAATCAATAGCTGAACAGCAGAACAGGTATTGACTGTCAGAAAAACATCTTTGATAGGCACTTCATGGAGGTGCGACAATTTACCAAAGTGAACAGGTCTTGAGATTCGCAACCTTTTGTATTGAAGCAATAAAATTAAACCCTCTAAATGCATACATGAACCATTTATGATCATAGCTGCATATTTTTTTTCCATCTCTGACCATATGAGCGGCATTAACGCACGGCATAGAGCTAGTTATCTAAGAAAAGGGCTACTATTATCCAAAATCGTTTTCATGATCTAATAGCCAAGGATTCAAATTCCCTGATGGGAGCATAATTGCAATTGTACTCTGTACCAATCAGACAAATAAAGATCAGCTGAAAAGCTAGTGATCGGAGTGTCTACTCACCTACCAACCTGCCAAGCCAACTGATGCACGGCGAGGGCGACGATGATGGCGCCTGTTGCTGGCTCGGCGAACGCGGGGATCGCCGCGGATCGTCAGCGATGGCGAGGGAGGGCAAGGGAGCCGGCGTGCGGATCGCAAGGCCGACCGAGGGCTAGGGAGACGGCGATAGCGAGGGGGTGAGCCCGCCCAAGGGTTTGCAGCTCCGTTTCGAGCCCACCGAGGGCGACGGCGATGGAGCGGGTCGGCGACGGATCGTCGACGGCGATGGCGAGGGGGCGAGGGCGACCAGCGCCGGCTCGAGCCCACCGACGGCGTGCGGACGGAGAGGAGGGGAGGGCGAGGGGGAGGCGGAGAGGAGGCGACGTCGAAGTCGAGGAAGGCGGCGTGCGGTTCGCGGGAACGAGCGGATCGCGGGGGCGTGCGACGGGGGAGGGGTGAGCGGACGGAGAGGAGGGGAGGGCGAGGGGGAGGCGGAGAGGAGGGGACGGCGAGATGGAACCATCGATCGGACGGATGAGGTTGATTTCTGGCACGACGAAATTGGCTGGGTTAAAGGTCGCACCAAAGTTTTGTTGCCAGTTCGTCCTTTTTATTGTGGTAGAGAAAAGATTGCTACATATATACTATAGAATGAACTGTGCTTTTTATGAGACTGCTAACAATCTAATCTCGTCAACTTTTATCCATTTTATTCAGCATGTGGCGTATGAGTTTGAGTTGGAATGGGAAATGAAATGATGATATGGGCATGGGCTACATCATTTCCCATTTGCAAAACGCCACCGCAGCAAGTAAGCTGAAACTAGGCGACTAGAAAAACCCAAGAGCAAAATTTGACTTTCTTAAAAAAAATCAAGAGAACCAAGTTTGTTTTGCAAGGATATATGTGTAATTTCTGAACTATCTGGGCATACATGCGCATTAGGCTGAAGAGATAATTACGCACCAATCAGCATTTCGCAGGCTTTCCTCGTGAAAAAAAGGAAAAATCTGCTCGTGCTTTCGCCCCTCCTTCGGTAGATCCTACCCAACTCCGGCGGCGGCCATGTCTTCCGGCGGCCGCTACATGGCCTACTCGCCGTCGCCTTCCACGGGCCCGCACTCCCCTCGCCTCCCGCTCGCCGACCATGAGAAGTACGCGAGACGCCTGAGCCCCCACCTTTCGCCCCCCTGGTTCTATCCTTCTTTTACTCATCGCGACGATGACTTTGTTCTTGTACCGCGATGGAGGTTTGATCGGTGGTTCTGTGGTCGGTATCTTGAAAAGATTGGATCTTGAAGTCGATTGGAGATCCATGCCTGGTTTTCGGACTTGGATTGGGTTGACTGTTCGTCGTGCTGAAATTTATGATGTTTCCGATTCGAGTAGTTTTAGATGATCAAGATGCAAGTGAATCTTTCTCTTTCTACTTAAGATGGAACTGTATGCGAGACGGTGGCTCAACTGTGGCCGTCGGGTTGGACTTCTGCCTATCAGAAGTCTAGATGTGTTTATATACTGGGGAGTGAGGAACTTTCCTTGAATCTTGAAATTTTTATGAAAGATTATGCATTTCATTGCGAATTTTGGCTTTTGATGGCTTCAGATGAGTTTTTGATTGGAAGTTAAAACATGTACCTTATGTTTCTTTAGGCGAAATTGATAAGAGCTGAGTTAGTGAGTAGTGAACTGATTGTGATTTTTAGCTGATTTCTGTATGGGCTCAATCGATTCTAGTTGAGATCAACTATTGATATTTGATTGGTATCACAATCGGAGTAGTCCTGTCAAACTGAACAAGTCAATCTACCAATCTACGTGGGAGGCTGACCATCTGGACTCTACTTCACCACTTTGGTTCAGTTTGATATTGGTTCATAAGTGCTGGGTCGCCAATCTACCAATCTACTTGTAGATTGAACAAGTCGAACAAATCCACGGCATTCCACTTAAGCTCTGACTCTAAAGGATCTAGTCCCATGATTCAACATAACAGATCAGTTGATGAGCATTCACTTTCTATTATTACATATATGTGTGCGCTTAATGCTGGGTGTTGTGTTTCCAGGTACATTGCGGAGTTGCTTGTGGAGAAGCAAAAGCTTGCCCCTTTCATGCAAGTTCTTCCATGCACATCTCGGTTGTTGAATCAAGGTAAATCATTATTAGCACATCCACTAAATTTAGTTTCTTGTCTACCTACAAAGAGGCATAGTTATTTTCCTGAGTGAACAAGTACTGTATGTGCTCCTATCTTATATGAATGAAATTGTGGGTAATTAAAAATAATTATGCAAAGACATTCCGTTCTTGTACTGTAGTTCTAGTATTTCTTAGCACCACTATGGACATATAAATATGCCCCTCGAAGACTCAAGTCAGAGTTGTAGGTGGAAGGAAGAGCTTTTAAAAAGGCTTGTGTTCTATGGGAAATTCTTTGATGAACTTAAAGTTCAGCACATAGAAAAGTTCTCCAAAAAAAAACACTACATGTACGCGTGCCAAATCAAGATCACTTGCTAACATATATGCACATATGTGTTCATGTTTGTTATGATAGATGCACAAATGAACACATTTCTGCACATTTTTTGTAGGTTTCTATGATTTGGCATGATGTATTTGAAATGTGGAAGTTTGTGGTAGTTCACCTATAATGAGTCTAAACAGGCTTAAGTTCAAGAAATCCACATCCAAGTGTGGTTCCATGTGCTGTGAGTGAAACAAATTGTAGCTCAATTGTTGATGAACCTGGTTACTTTAGGAATGGCCAGGGTTCCAATTCGAGTGCTTCCACATTATGAATCCAAGTCTGATGGTACCGTTGTGTAGGATATTTGACGTTTTGATTGCATCCCAACAGTATGCACTGTAGGCAACTTTGCAAAAGAATAGCTACTTAATTTGGTACGTCATCTAGAAAGGCTTCTAACATCTCTCTATGGTTGTTATTTTTATTGAACTAGTTCCTCCTTTTTTTATTCCTTGCTTTTCTTATGTCAAGGAATAGCATAGCTTTTAATTTCAGTTCAGATAAATTTTGAATTGTTGATTTGTGGACCCTTCAGCTATTACTGGCAACTGACCCTGCTTTAGTTTCCTGAACCAATAGTGATGTCATTTGATTGCTTCTATGTAGCTAACGGTAATCCTGGCATGTACAGACAATGCTGCTTAGGAAATCTATGTGTGCTCATGATTACGTTAGTTTAACTGAACTTAAAAAGTGTTGGATTTAAGTCGATGTGTTTGTCCGTCGACTTCTGACTTGTCTGTTTCAATGTGTCATGCTAACTTATTGGTACCTGTTATGCTTGGTGTTCCAAACTGTGAACAGAAATATTGCATGTATCTGCACTCTTGGGGATTCCTGTTTTAGATCAGCCTGGGTATCAGCATGGTAGCCCCCTTATAAACGGAGGAGCAATACCAAATGGAAGGCCTGTTGAAATGAATGGTTGGGCGCCAGCAATTCCATCTGAAGTATGATTATTGACCACTGACGTAACTATTGTTATTTGTTATGGGCTGTGGTGAATGTGAAAGATCTAAATGAACTGACGGTTGGTCTCTTTGTTTTTGACATTTGTCAGTAGCGAATACCCTGCAATTTTTTTTGGGGTTCATGAGGCAATTAACAACAGTGTGCTGTAGCCTTTAGGGATAAACTCTGATCCGCCTCTGAAGTTGATGAATGGTTACACATTAACTTTTCAAATAGCCACACAATTGTTTCAGACTTGTTGACTGCGAGAAAATGGTTAATTTCGAGGATGAGGAGTATCTTATTGTCTGTTAACATCTTTTAGGCCTTTTGGAATGGCATGACTTAGGAGGCCACAGGTGAAATCTAGCTAAGTTAAAATTGACCAGATGGAAATTTCCATGCTCAATTATTTGAAATTGTAATTCGCACTTTAGAATGGATTGCTTTGTTCTTATTAGAATATATATGCTTTGGTTCATTAAATAGTTGCCAAAAATCTGGAATTTGGGCAGTTAAGTGCCAAGTTGCAGTATTGATATTTTAAGATCATTATCATCTTAGGTTTGGCTGAATATGCAAATGAATTCGACATGAATTACTGTACCTTGTGAAATTACAGTGTGCATGTATTTCTGGCCAGTTCTCGAGTGGGGGATTCTGTATCAAGTTTAGCTAGAATGTTCTTGTTTCAGTTAGTTTATTTTTTGGGGCCATATCTTGTTTCATGTTTCAGGGGGCAGGCATGTTCCATCCTCCATCTAGAAATTGGGTCAGTCCACAAGGCAACTCCTCAGGTTTTATTGTCAAGAAAACAATGAGAATGGACATTCCTGTGGATAAATACCCTAATGTAAGATGTTACTTCTCTCTCTTATTCCCTTTATTTCACTTCAGATGAAATTTTCATGATTGTGGCATTATTCTTTGCAGTTCAACTTTGTGGGTCGACTACTTGGTCCAAAAGGAAATTCCCTTAAGCGAGTTGAGGCAAACACGGACTGCCGTGTCCTGATTAGAGGCCGTGGCAGCATAAAGGATGCTGCTAAGGTATGTTTGATCTTGGTTATAAAACTTTCCTTGTGACAATTTGAATTTGCGTCACTGTTAATATTCTCATTGTAAATTCATATGTTACCATACACCTGTCTTGTTTCCTTGTCTCATACTCAAAATTTTATTCTCTTTGGAGCAAGATTTACCCTAAACCCTAATTATCATGGGAACGTATGCTAGCTAGAGTGTTTCATCTATGTGTTGGTTTGCCTATACACGACTACAAAAATCGATGGATTCCACCAAATTTGCATGGTTCTGTGAACTTCAACTATTACACTAATTGATGGTTTTCTATTTTTTGGGTATGGTCAGATGTGAAGTTTATCAACTGCAACAAGCTATACTGCATTTGGCAGCAAACTTGAATTATATTGTATAGGAATTGTCTATATGGCTAGTCCTTATATATTATTTTGCTTTTACATTATAATTTTCTTGTTCAGCTTATGCTTCCGAAATGTCTAGTATTTGGTATCTCGTCCAGATACTGTTATACTGCCTTTTCTTTGATTGTTGAGGTCACCTGATGCTATTGCCTTCACAACTTGCAGGAAGAGCTGATGAGGGGAAAACCAGGATATGAACACCTTAATGAGCCTCTCCACCTTGTGATAGAAGCTGAGCTGCCAGCAGAAATCATTGATATCCGTCTTATGCAAGCCCGAGAAATTCTCGATGACATGCTGAAACCTGTGGTAGGATAGCTTTGCCTATTGGCCTAATGAATTTCTCATTAAGTTCCATATTCAGTTCAACCATGCTGTAAACATTTTCTAGTCTTTGAGTACCTTTTTTCCAAATCAGTGCTTATATGTTTAAACATTGCTAGGATGAATCAATGGACTTCTTCAAGAAGCAGCAGCTTCGCGAGCTTGCCATGCTAAATGGTACCCTTAGAGACAACAGCTCGCGAAAGTCAGGGTCGGTCTCCCCATTTCGCAACAGCATGGGCATGAAGAGGGCCAAGACTCGTGGTTAAACCGCAAAGGTTACCTTTTAACTCTCTCCAAGTTGAAGACATCTCTTATGTGAGATTTAAATTTGCTGCCTGAAGTCTGAAGTATATGTTGCAGTTGTGGCGAGAGAACCATATCCCTGGTTGTGGTTGTGGCTGTGGCTGTGTAGTATGCTACTGTTTACTCTAGACGTCTAATCTAGGGGGGAGAATGTGATATGCGATTTTGGTAGGCTTGTATAGCTCAACATGTTGGTCACCTATAGAAACGACTGATTATATGGAACCTAACTGGGTAGTGCTTTTATGCCATCTTAGTGCATATGACCATTGTTGATCTGGAAATGGTCAATATTTCGTTTGTGTTATTAGTGCACGGTGTAAGAAGTAGCTTTATTGGATTATTGTAGGACATGTACGGTTCAGAATAGCTGAGAAGCACATTGTTTGAGACTGGTACTAGCAGCGATCCGATTCAAGACTGCATCAATATAGTGCCGTTGTCTTAAAAACTATGAATGATCCGCAGTATCAGTATGCATAAAAATTCCGTGTGGGTTCCTATAATTGGCTACATAATATAGGAGCTCTCAAATAGACTTCTCAAGTGTCTATCTGCAGAACATTCAGAGCACGTGAAAAAGTGAATAGCCTAAAGATAAAAAGAAAAGGAAAAAGTCTATTTTACTCCCCTCAACAATTCACTTTGTCCACTTAATCCTGTAAATAAAATTTAGACTCAAGCTACTATCCCAGACTATTTCAATTGGTTCAATCTACCAATTCGATAATTGATACATATCTGTTCTCCTCTTAAAAAAGGAACTTCTAGGCTTTGGTGAGATGGCCGAGATCGTGTTTACATATCTAAAAACTTACCCACCTTCTTCAAGTGTATCCGATATATATAATAAGTTTCGAGTGTGTCAACTCTCCGTTCACGTATTTTATTATACATTATACATATTTATTTATATAATAATAAAATACCTCCGTGCGAGAGAATATGAAAGATTTTCTTATTTTGAACCTCGACATAAAAAAACTTCTATATCTCAATATATGTAAATCTCTACATGTATCTCTATATATACATATATTATGTACATTAATATCTCTATCTCTACTATTACTAAAGCAAGGCAATGATTGCTTGGTGCATCAATTGGAGTCCTAATCGGAATCCGGGTCATCGTATCTTGGGAATCCAAAACTATCTAGAATTAGCGCTTGGCGAATAAAATAGAAAAAACTGAAATTCTCAACCAACACCACTATGTTATATATTATAAAATATATACTTCCTCCGTCTTGTGAAAAGTGTAATCCTGCGTTTGAAAAAAAAAATCTATAAAAAGTGCAATTCTAGAGATTGAATCTCAACTACCTGCCTAACTAAGTGGTCAGATTTGATTTGCATGCCAAAACTAACTGCATGTGGCAAATAAATGAGGGCATGAGAGTCTTTTTACGCCACCACTAATCTGTCTGAAAAAACTAGAATTGTATTTTTCATGGGATGGAGGGAGTATGGTGTATAATATATGTATTTTTTATATATTAAATTAATATATTTATATAATTTTCCGTAGCAACGTACGGGATACTTGCTAGTATACATATAACATGTGCATGTACATTATGCAAGTATACCTATAATAGTATAATAGTATAGTAACTGAAAGTGGCTAATTTTAGATGGTTTCATTGCCGAATTTTAGGATTCAATGAAGTTTTAAGGCAAACGACGATGATTTGGTACATTAGGTACCACCATAGGATCGATGAAAGCAATCATTGTAGCGGGCATATTCTTGGAACAAGCGAACGAACAGGCGGCAGCTTCTGGTTTCTCGGCGTCTCTCCACCGTCGAAGTCGCTTGCCCGTGCATCGCTCACGAGTAGGACGCCAAATCTAGGCTCCGCAAGTGGTAGCGTGCCACGTCTGTACTCCCTTTTTTGACACGTGAGCCGTCCAAATTCCGGAGCCCACATGCTCGCTTTCTGCTCGTTCGTTAGCTCCCATCGAATCCACCAAACAGCGAAAATGGTAGGCGCCCCTCGGGTCTCGCACACAGTCTATCAAAAGGTGGAGGCTGATGATGGGAGGTTGGCGTGTTCATATTGTGTCTCTCTAAATTAAAACGTACTCCTTTATTTTTAAAATCTAGTTTGTTTTGATTTTTCTAGATTCATAATTTTTCTAAAAACACTAAAACGATCTATATTTTGGAACAGATGGAGTGGTTGAATATATGTTGATAATACATTTAATTTGATCTACTATTGTTATCTGACTAGAGGTTAATTCCTAGTAAGGGAAATCTAGACCATACAAACCTATTTATAAAATTTATAAGGTGACTTGCATTTTTTTTAATCATGCTCTAAGATGACAAGATGATTTCTACGTGATCCTTATACGTGGAGTTAAGTAAGTATTAGCTAAGATTTTAGATCCTAATAAATATCTTAAACCGGTAACTTTGAGCATACTATGTTCAGTGAAAATTCATCACCCTTTTGCTTGCATTCACCTCTCATCAAGTTTGTTTGGAGCATTATGCATGGAGAAACCCACAAATATGTTCACAATTAAGGGATACAAAAGTATTATTTTCTACAACTTCAATTGCATCACATGATGAGCTTGATATGTCATGATTTTAATACTCTATTTTTTTCCATTTTTCATAGTTCAATACGGCCCGAGGGTTTGTTACAACCTCACACGGAAATCCAAATGTAAAGCACAAGCTACTTTAGATTGCATAATGGAGAAAGTGTCAAGCCTAACTAAAAAAGTATTTTTTGTGGCATATTGCTTAACAGCAATCATGCGTTGTTTGTTATCTTAATATTGGACATACCGCCTTCTAAACATCACGATATACTTACAACCTATACCTACCTTTTATCGTGGAGTGCACTAAGGAGACCTCATGGTTTGGGCCAGCAAAACGACATTTCCCAATGTCGTATTCTACACTAGAACAAACTCTACAGCTATAACTTGTACACATGCTAAGTTTTTCAAAGCAAACTTGTTTCTTTACGTTAAGAAAAATGATAGTGTCATATAAAAACGACAAAAACTTCATGCTTCGAAACCCATAGTATGTGCCTTTCTAAAAGTTGCTAGTGTATAAGAACAAATCATACAGCTTGTTACACTTTCGATCAACAAACTTCTTTCGTCAAGTAAAGAAATGGCATCTTTTATGTATGGACCCACAAGTTATTATGGCCTATAAATTAGATAATAGACCTCAATGAATACACAAAGACACACCTACAAATTCCATTCTCATATTTCCTCTATCTGACTTCTTAAGTTGCATCCATGGATGTGGCATTGGCGTCTAAAGCCTTCCCTTCACCCTCAAATGCTACAACTGAGCAACCAATTTCAAAGCGTGACAAAGCTGTTGCAAATGATTCCACATCCAAGCATATGAACCTCTATCCCAACCCTAATGATGTAAGTTATCTTATATTTATCTCCATATTAAAAAATACCAATAAACTGGTGCCTTCAGAATAAATTATTTATCGAATGTCGAGATACGTTATATGCAAATCCGTTATCACAATACTTGGATGCCATAGCGACGAATTAGAAAAACAGCAAGCTTTTTTTGTCACTTTTAGAGGATCTTAATACAAATACTCAGTTTGTGCACAATTATTTCGTATGGCCTGATCAACATTGTTATGAACCTATATCCTCCTAATATCCTTTTCTATGTTTCAGCAGTGAGTACATGTTTTTGAGCTTTTTCTTACGCATGCCAACTTAAATCCTTTGTCATCCGATGTCAACCAAGATCATTTGCCACAATTAGACATAGATTCAAGGCCGTTCCAGAAGTTGTCACCTGCACAGTGCAGACAGAGTGCAGTCTCTCTCTCTCTCTAGGAAAAATAAAAAGAAATTTAAAAAGATCTAGTACTGAGCTAAAATCGCACAGCCACACGAGCAGTCTGACACTCTCACCACCACTCTCTATCAGACCATCTGTCAGTGTGTGGCCTCACTCCCCGATCCTTCGCCAGGCCACAGGCTCCCCGTGAGCTCCGCCGCTCGGCGCCTGCCTCCCCCGTCCTACCTCACTGCAGGAGCAATGGCGATGGCCGCCATGGCCTCCCCGTCGTCCATGACCATGATCCCTGCGCGCCACCACAGCGCCGCGCCATCCCCGTCCACCTCCGGCGACTCCTCGGTCCGCCGCCTCCGCGCGCAGCCGCGCCATGGCCGGCGCGGCCGGGGGACATCCGTCTCGACGGCCGCGTCGCAGCGGCGGCCGTTCGTCTTCACCCCGCGCGCCGTGTCCGACTCCAAGAGCTCGCAGACCTGCCTCGACCCCGACGCCAGCACGGTACGCCCCACTTCTTGCACGGGGAATGCGGCGTCTCTGTTGGCGCGCCTGGCCGTCCCTCTCTGATCCGTCAGTCGCAGGTTGGAGGCGCATTTGCGTTCCTGATGGGAAATTGGGACGTGTGCGCAAAAGATTGCTTTTTTTATTACTTACTAGGTACGCGTTGCTGATCTAGATGCGCAAATCAGCGGCTGGGATTGTCGTCTTCTGTTCTCATGTCATGTGCACGTTTTCACGGTTGCCGATTTTTTATTTGTATGTTCTAGGTACCGATGAATGAGGCAATTTTAGGATGCTAGTTAGTTGTTGCGAGGTTCGTGCGGTTGATTACGGATTCCTTGTAGCCAATAAGAAAGGTATCAAGATGTTGTCATGGCCGGTGGTTGTGGCTATTGGATTATTCTCTTTACTATAATCCCATTATTTTTGTTCTCGCACGGTATTAGTTTTGGGTCTAATGAGATTATGATGGTCCATTTGTCATGATCCGCAGGCGGTCTCTGTTTTTTTTAAACATGATCTGTTCTCTTATGTTATTAGTTTCTGAACAGTGATAACAAAGTAGAGTTTCAGAGCTATATCGCCCTTCTGTTATTACTCATAAATTTAATGCACTTTTTGTTCAATTGATTTTTCTGTATGCAATTAACACATATTTGTTGGCTCAGAGTGTTCTTGGAATCATTCTTGGAGGTGGTGCGGGGACTAGATTGTACCCTCTGACAAAGAAGCGTGCCAAGCCTGCAGTGCCATTGGGTGCCAACTACAGGCTCATTGATATCCCTGTCAGCAATTGTCTCAACAGCAACATCTCAAAGATCTATGTGCTGACACAGTTCAACTCCGCTTCTCTCAATCGTCACCTCTCAAGAGCCTACGGAAGCAACATTGGAGGTTACAAGAATGAAGGATTTGTTGAAGTGTTGGCTGCCCAGCAGAGTCCAGATAATCCAAACTGGTTCCAGGTATACCTACTAATGCTGCGTGTTATCTGATTTTCTCTAATGTGAAATGTGCCATTTCAGTAGCATGCACATCAGCGGTTTCGAATACGAGATGTTCTGCTTTATTCTGAGACTGAATGTAGACAGAAACAAAAGGATACTGCTCTGTTCAGTCTGCATAAATTTCATAGGGTATATGAAATAAAGGGGTATATTTGATATGATTATGCACTGTATGAAAATATATCGTTTCAACTTTATATGACTAACTTTGCTGGACAATTGTGTCACATAGTTAAGGCCAACATTCTATCTTTACTGTATCTATTGTACGGGTGTACAACGATAAATCTTTCCCTAAAATAAGTAGCACATTTAACACCATATTCTCTTTTTCTGCATTTCATATTCTCCCTATGGATTACATCAAATTTGTAACCAGCAGAAAACAAAGATCATTCCAATGCTGTTACTGAACATGAGTTTGATGTGTATTATCATGTCTCAAGCAAATGCATGCTTATCTACAGGAGGTTTTGTTAAGAGTGCTTCACTAGCTTATCTTGAGTACTGATTTTCCTTTATATATTTTGTCCCAGGGTACTGCAGATGCTGTAAGGCAGTACTTGTGGCTATTTGAGGAGCATAATGTGATGGAATTTCTAATTCTTGCTGGTGATCACCTGTACCGGATGGACTATGAAAAGTTCATTCAAGCACACAGAGAAACGGATGCTGATATTACTGTTGCTGCCCTACCGATGGATGAGAAACGTGCAACTGCATTTGGTCTTATGAAAATCGATGAAGAAGGGAGGATCATTGAATTTTCTGAAAAACCGAAAGGAGATCAATTAAAAGCAATGATGGTACACATAAATATGCCTTTCCTTTGTAGCTAACTTAAGATATACATTTGTGGACTATCATTTAGTGCACCTAAAATGTTCTTCGTTAAAATACATTCACACCTTATTGATGCCTAATTGATGTAGGTTGATACCACTATACTTGGCCTTGATGATGTGAGGGCAAAGGAAATGCCTTATATTGCTAGCATGGGTATCTATGTTTTTAGCAAAGATGTAATGCTCCAGCTCCTCCGCGAACAATTCCCTGGAGCCAATGACTTTGGAAGTGAGGTTATTCCAGGTGCAACAAGTATTGGAAAGAGGGTATGAAAAGATCATTGAATCTTTAGCTGTTTGTTTTCTACTGATATTTTTTTTAAATTACCATTATAGCATTTGATGGCCTTTTCAACAGAAATGCCGTCATACCCTGATATTTCATTTTATAGAGCAGCATGCTATTATTAGACACTTACATTGGAGTGCATATTTCTAGTTCATGTGCATTAAGTTCTGCTTAAGAGCAGTGTGCTAGATAATGCTCTGTCATCAACTACGGGAGCTATGAAGCAATTATTTTCTAGGCAGTAGGGTCTAGGGTGGTACCTGGCCGCCTTTCAGAATAGTGCTTTAAGATATGCTATTGTTGTCTGCAGGTGCAAGCTTATCTGTATGATGGTTACTGGGAAGATATTGGTACCATTGAGGCATTTTATAACGCAAATTTGGGAATTACCAAGAAGCCAGTACCAGATTTCAGGTGTGCTTTCTCTTCTCGCTGTGCTGCAGTCTAAGATTACAAAACTGCATACATGTCAAGTCTTAGAATTTCAGTTAGCCTTTTATGATGTTTTGTTTGCCTTCAATCTGAATGCAGCTTCTATGACCGTTCTGCTCCAATTTATACACAACCTCGACATCTGCCACCTTCGAAGGTTCTTGATGCTGACGTGACAGACAGTGTTATTGGTGAAGGATGTGTTATTAAAGTAAGTAGTGTCTTGTTTTACTGCGGCATATTTCAATACCTTGCTATATTATGCTCTTTATATTTCCTCCAAAGTAATTTCGCATACTTCATTTGCTAAATCCTTTGTCTGCATGTAGAACTGCAAGATACACCATTCTGTAGTTGGACTCCGATCTTGCATATCTGAGGGTGCAATCATAGAGGACACTTTACTAATGGGTGCTGACTATTATGAGGTAAAATACATACAAGTATAACTGTATGCTTCTGTCAGAGCAATTAGAGAACTCAAACCTTGGTGTTCTTTTTCTCCAGACTGAAGCTGACAAGAAACTCCTTGCTGAAAAAGGTGGCATTCCCATTGGTATTGGGAAGAATTCACACATCAGAAGAGCTATTATTGACAAGAATGCTCGAATTGGAGACAATGTGAAGGTATTCCAAACTGAGAGTCTTACATTGAATAATCTATTGGTCTCTATTTTCTTTTTTCCTTAGCATCTTACATAATATGTACTTGATATGTTGTTTTCTCCTGACAATTTATGCATTTTTTTAAATGTTAATTTAAAATATGAATACATGTCCTTTCGTCATTTTGCATGGAAGATAGCTTATATAATATCATTGTCTACACTTATCTTTGCCTGCATAATTGTTCATTTAATCCTTCACCTGTATTTAATTGAGGTAATCAAGCTGAAGTTCTGTGTTACAAAAGATAAAGCCGTCAACAAGTCATATATCAGTTTCTTGTTGTAAAAATATTATAAAATAAAAAATCTTAAAGGCAGAAATATATATCCAACTTTGCAGTGCCATTCATGCATATCCATTCAAGTTCCATCCAGAAACACCTGGCATATCCTGACCCAGTTGTTTCACTGCTCTGTTATCGCCATCATTTGACAGACCTGTTGTTGCATTTGATTGTTCTTAACTTATGAGCAGAAGTGTCTGATCATCTGAATAGTTCTGAACTTGTGATTCACATTGCATTACCACACTTTTTCTTTGGCAGAGATTGTTCTCACATGATGTTGATTTTGTAGATAGTCAACGTTGACAATGTTCAAGAAGCTGCAAGGGAGACAGATGGGTACTTCATCAAAGGTGGAATTGTTACTGTGATCAAGGATGCTTTGCTCCCAAGCGGAACAGTTATATGAAGTAAGTTACCCTTTGCAAGCACAGTACTCTCAGTAAAGCCTCCCCTGCAAAAACATGACACCATAGTAAACCAAATAGGTAGCAAATGCAACATCTTTGCTGGTGTTTGCAAGCCTGCCTGTTCATAAAACCAGTGTCTGCGCTGTGCTGCAGGTAGATGTGCAACATCCGCCCGAGGGTCATCGACCATCGTCAGCACCCAACTACTTGCTTGATCTGCTGACCATGTCTTGGAGACCATGGAAACAATAAAAGAACTGCCAATCAAGGCACTCTTTCTTTGTATTTTCTCGTTGTTCTTTTTGTCGTCTTTAATATTCTAGGATATAATGTTGTAGGGGCAAATGTTCTGCATATGTTGTTGGAACCAAAGTTGCATGCCTCGATTTGGGATACATCTTTATTGTTGTGTAATTATCAGTTTTAATTGTCATGCTTTGCTGCCGTTGATCTGAGCTGAGCTACTCACCATGCATGATGAGCCGTCTGACATGTTCTGAATACCCACTTCCCCTGTCACCTTGTCAATTACTCAATTTCCCATATGGCACTCTGTCGCCTCACTACAGAGCACTCAGATCTTCTCGGGGAAGGGCAGTATAAGACCATGTCGAGAATGTAATTAATTCCATTGAAATTTTACAGGGAACGGTTTACTTTTCTTTGTGAAAAAGGAATCAATTTATTTCATTCGTACTGGAAACGAGATAAATTCCCGTGTCTCAAGAGGAAAAGAGGCTGTTTTTTCCCCTCGAAGGTTATTAGGTATGTTTTATTCTCTTCCTCTGCTTCGACTTCACTGAAACATGTACAAATTGGACAGTAATAAAATCAACCTTTCTTCATTCGACCATTGGACTTCCCATTTTGTTTTCCTTTTCCTGAGCTAGTACCTTTTGAAACTGTAGTTCCATACCCAGTAGTTATCTATAGAAGTCACTGGAACCGATAAATCTGAAACCTGTCCCATCTGCGAACTGCGATTCTACAACCGAGTGGGTATTGGAAGCAACCCCTTCGATCCATGCATCAATTACTTCCATGGGAACTTACAGAAGTGTTCCGAAGCAGCATTTAGCACTTCAATACCCCAAAAAGAAGGCGGCTCGATCAGATGGGTTTTGCACTCTAAACTGTCAGGCGAACAAGGTTGAAAACCTGCATCTTTCCAATCCACCAGTAATTACAGTTTCGGTATCAAGTGCTGTTCCAGTGTTTATTGGCATGAACCCCAGTGCTTGTCACTCAGAAAGGGAAAACAAAATAAGGAAGCTACCGAATACCGGGAGCCCAAGATCCAGAATCTGCTTCTGCTACAAAACTGGAATCACTCTACAACAACCCAGACGCAGGCAGGCTGACACCCACGCTCACTTGAAATGGTAGAGAGGCAGCTCAGCGTTGAGGGGGTGGGACATCACCGTCAGCACGTCCGTCACCGACAACATGGAACTAATCGCCGCCTTGAGGATCTCCCGGGAGCACCCCGGCTTCACCATGGTCCTCACCTGGGAACACATCATCAGTGGACATGTCAATGTTAGAGACCTGCTCCTTAACTACAAAGGTTTTTATCTGAAACTCAGGGCCGATGAAAGGGTTTGAGGTCTCAACCTTGCTGAGACACTCTTTCAGTATCTCAATATCACCCATGTAGTCCTGGTTCTCAATGGTAAGTGTGATGGGTTTTGCATCTGAACCAGGCCCTTCGAACTGAATGCCTCCAGGGGTTCGGTAGAAGTCATCCAGGAGGAAGCTTGAAGCCTTCTCTCGCAGCAACCTGAATTATGCAAGAAACATAATAGTAAATCAGTTCAACATAGTAACCGGAAGAGCAGGAATGGGTATTCAGTTCTGAGCAGTGTGGACTTACTCATAAGCCTTCCCTTTCAGGTCAATCGGAGAAGGATGGATGGAAGGCCTTCCTATAGGGATTGCTCCAGGGCCACGTAAATGCCTCTTGAGACTCATCATCGCCTAGTAGTTACAACAAATTGTGCTACTAGGTCAGTAACGAGCATATAAATGGATGTTAATCTTTCAGCGTAGGATCAGTGTCAATCTTACAGTTAAAGGAGCAGCAGCACATCTCCATTTGTCTACAGGGTCCTTTAGATTAGCCACAGTTGCCATGTACCCCGTCAATCCAGCTGCAATCATATGCAGGGAGATACGTCCAAGAGCCTAAATTGTTCAATGTTATAAGGATTGCCATAAGGATCAGGACATTCATCAATTTTCTAAAATACAGAGGTACAGTACTCACATAAGCATAGTCGCAGTCAAAATTTGACGGTATAGATCCTCGAGCCTGGTATCCGAAGAAATGACAGACGGAACTGAACTTCCTTCCCTTGTATCTTCCTTCTTTCTGAAAAATTAAAAGTCCTCAATCAGTATGGACAGATTCAGAGATGAAAAACATGGAACAGTGGCAGCAAAGGAACTTACTGTTCTCTTTATCATTTCTGTTTCCACTAAGTGAGCTAATAGTTGCTCTGTGTCAATCTGAAAACAAAAGGACATTATGACATCAATAATTGCATTGAATAAGTTTCAATGTTAGTTAATTGAGCATTCAGTATCACAAACCTGGGACAACTGCGCAGAGTTATCTGATTCTTGGTGGAGGAGCAGCTGAGTGAAATGTTACAAATAGTTAGTCCTTAGTTTATCTTCATATCATTAAATATTAAGAAAATCTAACTTTGCTAGGAATGCAAGACCTCTCTTCTGATGAAGGATGGCAGGAACTGGAACAGAGCAGCTGCCCATGGAGACAATTGTGATGACATCTCAGCCACAGGAACATTATTGTTGTGAAGGATATTGATTTCCTGGAATATTTGAACAGAAAACCAATAAAGATGGAACCAAAATAATGTTATATATTATCACTTATTTCCCTGAAGGTAGACCACATATACCTGAATAAGAGCATACATTTCCGGGATACTTTCTATTAGTCCTTCCGGAATAACTAGCACACCATGGTATTTCCCTGAAGATGGATAACCACTCTTTCAATTTATGATTTATCGCAATATCATAATACCTTGGTTGACTTAAACACCTATAAAATTGATCTACTAAAGAAGCTGTACAAACCTAATTCTGCCCTAGCTTGCACACCATCACATATCTTGTTTATAATTTCCATCAGAGTGAGTTTTGACAATGCCACCTCCTCTCCTAAGATGAGCTGCAATGAGTAATTGAACAAAGGGATGTTAATGCTCTTTCTTCACTTCTTACAGTAGACAGTTATGGAGATGAATATATCGAATCATACCATGTTTGGGTGTGACTGAAGTGCACATTCAAAGGCAACATGGGATGCTTTTCGTCCCATCAGACGAACGAAATAATAGTACTGATAGGAAGAAAACACATCAGCCAGTATTTCTTAGTGACAATAACAGTTGCAGGCTCTCAATCACTAATCTGAATGGATGACAGGATAATTACCTTTCCAGCTGAGATTGCATCGAGGCAAACATTGCTTACAAGCTGTGAATTTACCTGAAAAGCAATCATACAAAATGATATTAGCTACATACTGAAACTCTGATAGTGGTACCTCATAAGTCCCTTCATGGTCCACATACTATGCAAAATCTCAACGAGAATATGTCTTTTACCTTGCAAACTGTATCAAATCCGACGGTTGTTTCAACAAACTGGTTCTTGAGATCACCATTCAATGATACCGGCACACCAACAACCTGTTTAATGGAGGCTTTGGCTTCTTAAATTTCTGGTTTACTTGAAGCATTTAAAATTGCAGTTTAGACTAGTACACAACTGTACCTTGGTCTTACAGTTATTTTGGATAAGGGTCTCTGCAAGCTGTGCAGCATCTGAATTGGAGGTCACACCTAGAGACCAAGCAAGAGCAATGTAGAAAGAATTAAATGTTTACTTGAACTAAGAGAAAATATATGTTTTTTTGACTTTTGACAACAAGTTATAGCATAACATTACGCAGAATGGATTGCACACTATAGACTGATGACCAGTAACAGCATGCTCAAATGTCTGTAGGTTTCGGAAATGAACAATCACCACTCTTGGTGAGCAATTTAATCAGCTTCTGTTATTTCGTACCTCCAATGATGACCAACCCATCCAAGTTCAGACTGCGGCATGCTGCCATTGCAGAGTTGACTTGCTTAGTTGTGCGGATCTGATCGATACTCCTACCGAGCAAATCGAAACCACCTTCAAAGAAGAAAGTAGACCATGTGTCAGTATTGATAACAACAGAAACATGCACAGAATCAGGGGACATCAAGTGCACCAACCCTGGTTCTTGTAGGAAGCAAGAACATCGTCAGTGATCTCCAGTGTCTTGTTCGCAAACAGCCCCTCAGTGCCACCTATAAGAAGCACAAAATCTGAGAAAGGGCTCTGAAGAAAATAGTTACTTTTACAAGTAGCAAAAAGTGTAGCCTGAATATGGTCAATTCAGTCTGAATCGAGCATTTGAAGGAATTGGGTGTTTTCTATTACCAACAAATCCGTAGAGCACGCTCTGAGGATTGTAGGCTTTGAGAGCGTCATGCAGGCCCCAGACAACGTTGTGCCCTCCTGGCGACTGCCTCCCGGAGAACACCACGCCCACCCTGCACATGAAGTAAGTTCAGGCAAAGCCTCGCGCGATCTCGTCACATGCATGATCAATTCGGGCGCCCTGAGGCTGACCTGATCGGGGGGCGCTCTTCCGTGGCGGCGGCCTCGGCCGGCGCGACGAAGCTGACGAGCGGCTGGCCGAAGGTGTTCGGGAAGGCCTGCGCGACGACGTTGGCGCAGCTGGGGTCGATGGTGGTGGTCGCATCACCGTACTCCGCCCGCACCGTCGGGCCCTGAGGGAGAAGGGATTGACAGTCCGGTCAGAACCGATTCTCAGTCTCCGGCCATGGATGCAGAAACCAAGAAAACCCCCCCATAAACCCCCAACTTTTTTTTCCAAGATAAATTCAGGACCGGGGCCGATCGGATGGCGAGCACGGCAGCTGCCACTCACGGTCGGTCGGAATCAACTCTCACGCAAGAAGTAGCTAATCAATCCGTGGACAGGGGAAAAGCAGAGACGGGGGGAGATGGGCCTCAGGGATCGACAGAAATCACCTGGAGGGACGGCGGGAGGCGGGGCTGGTAGAGGGCCCTGCGCTGCTGCAGGCCCCCCGCCAGCTCCTTGGGCGCGCCGAAGTCGACGTTCATCTCCTCGTTCTCCTCCTCCTCCCCTGCTTGAACTCTGGTCAGGGATCGAAGCTTCCCGTCAGCAGTCTATCACTCACCAGTCACCACAGCGCTCAGTTGACTCTCGGTGGTGCAGCGCGGTGGTGGTCGCTTTCTTGTAGAGGGAGAGAGAAAGCGAGGTGGCCGTGGGTTTGGGATAAGAGCGAGGAACAGGGGGGAGGAGGCGTGCAGACGGCAGCAGAGGCCGCGGCGCCGGCGGTTTGGCGACACTCGCTGTTGGTTTCCCGTGTCAGCCGCAGTCGCGGACAGGTGAGTCGGCAGCGAGAGTGACCCGCGACCGTGAGCCCACTTTCGCTCTCGACTGCGCCGCGGTGCCCGCCCACCGGCGTGGCAGGCGGTGCGGCGCGCGCTTGTTGTTTTCGCCGTGCCTCCTTTCCTGTGGGTTGGTTGGTTGGTGCGGGCGGCGGGTGTCTGCGTGGCCGCCTCTTTCTCAACAGAGGGGGCGGCGGTTTTGGACGAGGTGGGCTGTCTCCTTTTATTTTTCTCAGTTTATTTTAATGTTCATGCCACTTTTCTATTTACTCCCTTTTTTTTATTCGATGCTAGGCACATTTTGCACCTAGCATTTGAGCAGTGACGGCTTGATAGCGAAGGACATAGACCATGCTTGACGCAGTGAATTTAGCATGAGCGGAGAGAATATGTTGCATTATTTTCTTTCCCTTGTCATTTTCTAGAAAATATTCTAAATCTTTTAAAAGATTATCATTGGCTACAAATTTCTTATTATTTTTGCAAATATTGAAATAAATTTAACTTAAAATTTTAACGTGAACATATATATGAAGCCGCTGGAAAAGACATACCGTTATATTTGAGGATCTTTTACACTACTTTCACACTCAAAATAAAAATTTTGATTGCATGTACTGACGTGCATCAAATGAACACGCTTGCCTGTCTTGTGAATAAACCAAAAGTAGGTGCTCAAGTTTGCATATATAGAAGAGGACTTAAACTTAGAACCTTAGGCCTAAATTGCCGCCTTAGCTCCACTTTTTACCTAACTACAAATAGATTGTAAAGAAAAATTTACTCTCGCCATGATGTTTTATTAGGCTCCGGACAATGTATCTTTTTACAAACACATACACATGACTAGGGTTTGGGACAAACGTGATGGTGACACTACACTGTAAAAATAATTTGTAGCAACACTCCATTTTTTTTCCACGGGTCAAAATGAAACCTATGACTATAAAAGGAGCGGGGTTACTGTAGTAGCAGACCCGCCTCTAGAAATGCATCTTTAGGGGCGGGTGACGCCATCAGCCTGAAAGATAGGATTTACAGGGGCGGGTGACGGCGTCACCCGTCCCTGAAAATGGGTCATTTTGAGGGGCGGGTGATGGCGCCACCCACACCTGGAAATATATATTTAGGGGCGGGTGGCGCCATCACTCGTCCCTAAAAATACCCATAAAAATCTAGACAATGCCTTCCTCCTCCCGACAGCCCATTGCTTGCTCGGGGGAGGTGCTGTCAAAAATTCAAAAAAAGGAAAAAATAGGAGGGAAGGTTTTAAATTTGATTTCATTCGAGTTGGGGGCTCTAGGAGGTAAATTGATGCTAATCCCATATCTTTTCTAAGCTTTTTAGATAGTTTTAAGCTTTTTAGATAGTTTTAAGTCTCAAATGGAGCTCTCTTACCTCTAACTAGATCTAGATCTCCATGGTGTGGATTTGCCATTTCGGGCTCCATTTACCTCAAATTTTGGATGAAATTAGGTTATTTTAGTAGAAGAACAAGATTATATAATCATTTGGGTCCAATCTTTATATTTTAGCCTTATTCCTTAGTAAATAAATTCCTAGATCCATAGAGGAGAGAGAAGAAACTTTGTTTCTTTTCTATATTTACACAGATGCAAGATAGTTTTTTCCACAAAATTTAGTTGTTCAATAATAGGTTGGGCCTTGATTTTTTTATTTTTTCCATGTTAAATTGACTTTTTCCAAATTAGTGAAGAGCTTGTTTTATATTTTAAAAATTATTGAAGAGCTTGTTTTAAGCCATTTAAATTATCTCTTGATGTTCAGAGATGGATAGGACATGGATGTACAAAGCACGAAGGATGGATGCCTATTTTCATGGAGAACTTAATAAATTCATTCAAGCTGCGGAAAACCACGCAAAAAATAAGAAGACACAGAGGATACCTTGCCCATGCAAAATTTGCAAGAATATGAGAGATTCAGCGACACAACTACAATCAGATCACATGTGTTGGTGGATGGTTTTGTTAGAATTACACACTCTGGACGTATCGTGGTGAGAAAGCACCCCCTCCGATGGAGAATCCGCTCGATGAAATCATACAGGACGCCGAGTTTAATAGATTGTTTGATGCTTATGATGATTTTGATGATGCTGGCAACGATGATGAAGATGTTGGTGGAGGCTATGGTGATGGTGTCGATGGGGCTATCGATGGTGACAATGATGATAGTAGTGACGCTAAACTTGATGATGGTGATTTCCTAAGCCAATTGTTGCATCATACCAAAGCAGACCTATTGGTTGGTAGTGCTAAGGGGTTGGCAAACTTCGAGATGATGAAAAAAATTAGCATAGGAAATATATAGAGCGATCTAAAGGATATCCAAAACACTAGACCGTTCTCCGTTTCATACTCGAGCTGTTGATCCTAAAGACTAAGCACAGTTGGTCAGACAGTAGTTTTAATGATCTCCTACGTATCTTGGCTTGGTTGCTTCCAAAGCCCAATAAAGTGCCTGCCAACACATATCGAGCAAAGAAGCTTGTCAGCCCAAATTATGGAAAGACTGGCATGCCCAAATTATTGTATTTTATATTGTGGGGATACTTTTAAAGACTTTGGACAAATATCTTGTATGTTCTGCAAGTTGATACAAAACAATACCGGTTATTGTGGTGGCGTCAATCAAGATCCAGGAGATGGGAACAAAAGGAAGAGGAAGGGTGCAACGAATAGTGTTCCCTCTATTGAAACAACAGACACTACTTTAGGCATCTCTGAGAAGTAGAGCAGAATTCCTGCTATGGTTATATGGTACCTCCCAATTGCCGATCGCCTAAGGTGTTTCATCTCCAACCCTAAGAATGCTGAATTGATGCGTTGGTGGGATTCAGATAAGCACAAGAAGGTGAAGGAAAGCTTCGACATCCAGCTGATGCTCACTAGTGGAAGAAGTTAGATGAGCGGTATTATCTAGAATTTGGAAAGGACCCAAGGAATGTTCAGTTTGGGTTGAGTACGGATGGAATGAATCTGTTTGGTGAAAGGACTAGCACTCACAACACATGGCAGTGATGTTGACGATGTACAACCTACCTACATGGTTGTGCCAGAAGAGAAAGTATCTTCTGCTATCCATCCTTATACAAGGACCAAAGCATCCCAGCACCGATATAGATGTTTTCCTTAAGCCTCTGATGCAAGAGATGGAAACTCTATGGAAAGAGGGTATCGATATCGTTGATGGTTTTACATGGCAAACCTTTAATCTAAGAGCCATCATCTTCATCACCATCTATGATTACCAGGCTCTGTTTGTCCTTTCGGGACAGATCAAAGATAGGATGGGATGCACGGTCTGCATGGATGACACCATATCATCTTTCCTGGAAGGTTCTAGAAAAGTAGTTTACCTTGGGTACAGGTGCTTCTTGGTTGAAGGATATCGGTACCGAAGTAAGAAGTTCAACAACTTTTTTGATGGCAGGCTTGAGTTACATTCTGCACCAGTAAAACGAGATGGGCATTATATTTTCGAAATGGTCACGACCATCTAGGTCACTTATGGGAAGATGATGAAAGATGGGAAGAAGAGAAACAGAGATAAGGCACCTATCGAAGGCGTACCATTCAAAAAACAGTCCATCTTCTACAAGTACTTGCCATATTGGGCGGATCTTGAGATCTACCATGCAATCGATGGTATGCACTTGAAGAAAAATGTGTTTGGTAACATAATTGGGCTCCTTCTGAGACATCAGCAAAGACAAAGGATATCTTGAAGTCACGTCAAGACGTGGTAGCCATGAAGATAAGAGAAGATCTTCACCCTGTGGATAAAGGAAATGAAACATATGAACTTCTCCCGGCTAGCTACAACTTGACAAATGATGAAAAGAAGGCAGTGTGCGAGAGCTTACGGAGGATCAGAGTCCCAAGTCATTTCTCATCCAACATAAGGAAACTAGTCTCAATGAAAGACCTCTCGTTATGCGGCTACAACTCTCACGATTGTCATGTATTGCTGACGGTGTTCCTCTCTATTGCAATCAAAGCGATTAAGCCAGTATACGTGAAGATGGTAATCACCCGGTTGTCTTACTTTTTCAACAAGATTTCTCAAAAGATGATAGACGAAGATGAATTGCAGGATCTCTAGGAATTTATTGGGGAGACTATGGCACAGCTCGAGATGTGCTTCCCTCCGAGATTTTTTGATATAACGGAGCACCTAATGATTCACATGTTCGACCAGATACGTGCACTTGGTCCACTTTACCTACATGAAATATGGACATATGAGCATTTCATGTCCATTCTAGATCGATACGTACTGAATCATGCATACCTAAGGGGTCCATGATAGAGGGATACAGTACTGAGGAAATCATCGAGTGTTGCGTAGGTTACCTAAGGATAAAGGAGACATTGGTTTGTCCGTTCCACGTTTTTTGAGGAGGTTGGAAGGGGTTGGCATAGTTGGGAGGAAAACTTCCATCGACAAGAATTTCAAAGGTGTGCAACAAGCACATTATAGCATCTTGCAGCATCTCACGATAACGACATCATTAGTCAACGAACACTTGGGCATGATTCATGCAAAAAGTAATGGCCACTTGGATGATTGGATCACGAGAGAGCACAAACGTGGATTGACTCCATAGTTGAAGGACCTAGATCTTCCAGATCTCGTGGAAGAACAAAATTTTTTTTAAGTACTTATCACACACACTATAGCACACACTAACAAATTTTCAGAGTAAAAAAGAAAAAAATATTGTTATTTCAACATACTTAACCATTATATACACTAAAATATGGTTATCATATTTTTTTTCTAGTTCTATAGGTGACAATATACTTAGGGTAAAATTTTCACTATTCTTGATTTGTTTTGCTATTTTTTTAAAATTAATTGATTTTTGCAGAATAAATTTGAAAATCATTTGCAGGGGCGGGTGGGGGCCTCACCCGCCCCTCCAAATTGATTTATAAGGGTGGGTGGAAGCCTCACCCGCCCCTACAAATGGGTTTCTAGGGGCAGGTGATGGCCCCACCAGCCCCTACAAATGATTTTCAAGTTAATTCAGAAAATTCAATTAATTCCAAAAAATAGCAAAAAATATTAAAAAAGGTGAAACTTTAACCCTAAGATTATGCTGACCTATATATAATGCTTAATCCAAAATATGGCTTGAGTTGTATGAGATAGTAAGTGTGGGAGAACTCTGTATTATTGTTCAACACTCGTAACCATTATATACACTGAAATATGGTTGTCATATTTTTTTTTGTAGTTCTGTAGGTGATAATATCCTTAGGGTAAAATTATAACTTTTTTTATATGTTTTGCTATATTTTTTAAATTAATTAATTTTGCAAAATAAATTTGAAAATAATTTGCAGGTGGGAGCCTCATCCACCCCTACAAACCCATTTGTAGGGGCGGGGGCGGGTGATGCCCCCACCCACATCTACAAATGATTTTCAAGCTAATTTATAAAATTCAATTAATTCTGGAGTGTCCAGCATCGCAAGATGATGAAATGGAGCAAATTGCATCCCAGATGGAGTGGGACGATGAGGGCGACGTCGGAGTAGAATCTGGGGATGACGAAGATCCCAAGGTTGGACAAGGGGCTTGGGTAGGAGGGCAGTGGCACAATCTGATAGATCCACATCTGTTTCCTCCTAGGGAAAGCTGTTCAAGGTCGGAGTTTGATCCGGATTACGTTGCGAATCCAAGTCAGGTAATGACTACAAGATTACTTACAATGAGCATTTACTATACATTTTCATAGACTACGCATAATGACTCGTTGAATCGTATGATCCATGTAGGAGGCTCCAACCAAAGAAGTAAACGCCGACACCGACCTCCAGGCCCAACAGAGGAAGAACTTGAAGTCAATGATAGCTCCGGTCTGGAACCTCAAACTACAACCTCTGGCAGCCAAAACAAAAGGAAAAGGGGTCAGCATGGAAGAACCCAATACCTCGAAGGCCAATGGACGATCAATACAGTTAGCATAGCACGTGAGCCAATAGAGCCTCCTGAGGTGTCTGCAAAGTTTCAAAATGCAATGGGTTCTATAATTAGAACAAAAATGGTTTTGGATCCATCGATCCCCGATTGGCTAACGGTTCCTGAGGGGAAGAAGGAAGCGAGGTGGCAACTTTTGAGCAAAACTTTTATTTTTCCAAGAGGAACTAAAGATAAAGTAAAGCATTATGCTAGGAAGATGCTGGGTGAAAGTTTCCGCCGGTGGAAGAGTGATCCGAATACCAAGTATGTCCAAAAGGGCCGAACGCCATTTGCAGGTTATAGGGACATCACACTAGCATAATGGGAAGAGTTTGTTCGGCAAAAGACCTCTAAGGAAGCTCTAGCCCTAAACCAGAGAAATAGATATCTAGCACTGAGCAACATACATAAAGTTCATCTTGGCCCGGGTGGATACCAAAGGAAGGTCGATCAGTGGCGGCATGAAAGAGAGGCTGCAATAGCCGCCGAGCAACCTGACCCTTTTGAAGGCTTTGACGAACGTGGCTATTTCTGGCTTCAAGCAAGAAAGCCTAAGATAGTGGATGGCAAGCCTACATTTGACCAACCCGAGACCGAAGCGGTGGCGCAAAAAAATGTACCAACTTACCGAGCTTCAGAAGCAAGGAAAGTTCAAAGCCAAGAGGGACTAGGGTGTGCTTAGTTCAGTCATTGGGTCCAAAGAGCATGGAGGCCGCATTAGAGGCATGTCCTCTAAGGTGACCATTAGGGACGGGTTCTAGGAGGACCGGGCTAGCTATAGGAGGAATGACCGCTACAAGAAAGAAATGAAAGAAGCGGCAGAGAAAGCACTGGAAGCTAAGTTTAAGGAATTTTTCTTAGCACAAATGGCGGAGCAGCAGCAGTCCGGGCTATTATGGATCAACCTGTCGCAAGAGGTGGGGCAACAACAGATGGTGACAATGATGCCCCTTCTAGTATTGGCCCAAGCGAATACAACATGTGCTCTGAGCAGTGTTGCCTCTACCACATCACAACCATACCTGGTAGATTGTATATCTGTTAGTACCACCTGCTTGTTGCTCTATCCGGCTGGTAGAGTTGGGAAGATGAAGGAAGTAGCCAAGGCCCAGGTGGATCCGGTTGGGGGTTCATTTGAGGGGAATTCCGATCCCGCCCCAATATGCTTGCGTACAAGTGCAACATCTCCTCAAATCAAGCTATGGGGATCATGACATAGACATCCCCACTGCAGATGGGAAGCATTGCCTTAGAGAATGCCTTGGCTCAACCATCCTATGGCATAAACGAGATATCGTACTGCTTGGTCCACAACCTTCGGCATCTCCGGATCGTAACGTGCTGGCACAAGTCTTAATTGAGCATCCCTCATCATCAGCGGCACAACAAGAGGGGGCAGCACCAGAGCATACACTAGAAGCTCTAGCATCACCACCACAAGACCATACGCCACCGGCTCTGCAATCAACACCACCGGCTCCAGCATCACCACAGGCTTCGGCATCACCACCACGAGAGCATATGCCACCGGCTCCGCAATCACCACCATCGCCTCCAGCATCACCACAGGCTCCGGCATCACCACCACGAACGCATATGCCACCGGCTCTAGCGTCACCAACACGAGAGCGCACGGCACCGGCTCCGCCAGCACCACAACAACAATAGCCGCCGTAGTTGTTGGTGTCGAGAGTGATACAGTCTTATGGGAGGGAAGGGTCAGAGATTGCAGATATATGGCACGTCGCAAACAAGAAGTAGGGGTCAAAGGCTAAATCAAAGGCTAAGTCAAAGGATGATTCAAATTCTAGTACCATCAGATGACCGGGCTTTTCCTTGCCTCGCACTGACTCGGAGCACCATCCGGTTGCTGGGGTCGATGACATACAAGACTTACCGGATTGTCTGATAAATTTTGAGTATGGTAAACCATTTCTACCCGACGCTTTAATCGCGGGGGTTCCAAGTGACATGCAGAGGATGTATAGTTGGTACACGAGGGTGAAGCATCCCCTCATCCGAGCTGACTAAATGTGATACAAATATCAGTCCCAGGAGGCTGATAACATATTTATTACATCAGATGGTTCATTACCTACAAACCGTCTAGGTAGCAGGCACTGAAGCGCCACTATCAAGAGGGACAACATAAGGACTACAAGCCAAACTAAAGTGCCAATGAAATCTAAGATAACATCAGAGTCTTGCGCTATGGTAAGCTTCCTGTGGAGACCCTGAACCACAGGCAAGTTGGGTGCAGGACGGCGACCTACTCGACGTCTTCAGGAACGAAGTTCGGATCCTCCTCTGTAAAAACTAGGCAAGAGTGAGTACATATGTACTCAACGAATCCAACCACACCCACGGGGGGGGGGGAATAATAAAGATCATGCACAGGATATATCAAGGGTAAGGCTAGGGTTCATTTGCGATAAAGCGAGGTTTTACACATGCAAAGGTTCATTTAATAAAAAATTTTCTCAAAACATTTCTGTAGTATTCGAATAATAAGTGGGGTTGATCCTACACAAAGGATCCAAGTTTTAATGCTACCAGACTCCACGTCCACAGTAGCTCACGGCACAACTGCCGGACACTTTCAAAACAACTCACGCCACAACACCAACCATCCCAAAATGTCTATTGAAGTGACCATGCCGTAACTCGTCCAATACAGTGGACACGGCTATTCGAATAGATTTTACACTCTGCAGAGGTTGTACACTTTACCCATGTAACACCCTAAATTTTGCAAAGTACAAAAATAAATTGAATAACATGATAGGTTAAAGGGTTACAAGATTTTGATAAACAATTTTCTTAAAGTATAAAAATAAATATAAGGGAAATATATGATATGTGCATTTCATGCTCTCTGCATTATTTCATTGGTTGCAGTTTATTTGGATTTGAATTTGAATTCAAATGTCATGTTCAAACTCAAAAGCATTTGGTTGTTTTTGCCTCTTTTCTCTCCTTTAGGCCCAGCCCAGCTGGCCCCTCTCCCCTCTCCTCTTTCTCTTTTTGCAGCCCGGCCCAGCCAGCAGCTCTTTCCCTCTTCCCTTCTTTCTTTCTTCCGTGTGCGGCCCGTTTGCCCCCGGCCCACGGCCTCTCTCCTTCTTTTCCCCTCTCCTTTCTCCCCCGCGCACGCATGGCCCACTCCTTCTCCCCCCGGACCATCGGCACACCCGCTTCTCCCTTCTCTCCCTACCGCGCTGACAGGCGGGGCCCGCCTGTCAGGCCCTTCTCCCCCACCGCACCGAACTCAAGCTCGAGTCCGGCTTGTCCCCGCGCCGTCCTCGCCGCCTCCGCCTCAGGCCCGCACGCCCAGGCGCCCTCAGCCGCCCTTACTTAAGCCGCCGCACCACCCGCGCCTCTCTCCCCCAAGCCGCACCGCGTGGTGGTGAGGACCCTCACCGGCCACTCTTTTCCCTCCCCCACGTCTTCCCCGTGGCCGCACGAGCTCGCCGGAGCTTCCGAGCCGCCGCCCGCCGTCGCACCACCGCCACGGCCGATTTCGTCGTCCCCAATCGCCCTAGATCAGTTCGCCACGTCGCCCTCTACCTCCCCGTCCAAACCGCGCTCGAAACCGAGGCCGGGGACGTGATTTCACGTTTCCCCGGCGAGCCGCCGCCGCCTCCACCTCGCCGCCGGCGTTCCGCCACTGCTTCAGCCGCCGCCCGAGCCGCCTGGCCGTTGGATCTAGATCCAACGGCCCAGATCCTATCTACCCGTGAGTCAAACAATCCCAGTACCGGTCAACCGCGCCACTTTTGCAAACTAGCCCTTATGTTTTTCCAGATTCAACCCGCACTCCATCTCAGTTCAAAAGTAATCGCGTTTTAGTCCTTTTTCTTCTGTTTAGACCCCTGTAGTTTTCCAAAATAGAACCCGCCGTCCAATATCCCTCGGTTTTGTGTTCTAACCACTCTGTCTAGGGTTTATTTGCAATCTAGCCCCTGGTTTCTTTGTTTTAGGTCCTTTTAGATCCAAATCTTTCGCAGATAAGCCCCTGAAACCCTGTTTTAGCCCTAACTTCTCCGTTTTAACTCCGATTTCATCGATTCTTGCGCTCACGCGATCCTTACGACTTATACAATGTTTTTAAAATATTATTTTGTTCTGTTTATATTGATTGGTGTACTGTTTCTTATTATTTGCACTTATTGGCCTGTATGTGCTTGTGTGCGACGTTAGATGGTGCGCAGTTCGAGGATCCGCAGGGTCAAGACTTTGAAGAATTTCCTGAGCAGCAGCAGTTTGCTAATGAAGGCAAGTGGTCCTTGATCATGTTTCAGTCCTATTAATATCACAATTACATTTTTACTTGTTATGCATGCATGTGTCTAGAATCTGCTGGAATCCCAAATTAAGGATATGCCAAGTTTCATTTGACTTCCTTGTTTAAACCTGGGTTGTTTTATTTATGTTATAGCTACGCTAGTTGCTTAAGTAAATTTTGGATGGTTGGAAATCTTGCTACCTCCTGTATCCATCATGTCCTCGAAATATTGTTTTGGCGATAAATAAGATTATTGAATGAATTGGAACATGGAGAACCACCCAGGAAAATAGTACAACCACAGTACTACATGGCTCTGGTCTTGGCTAATTAATTAGAAACCTTGGCTTGTAAAGGTCTTACCGAAAGGGCAAGAGGGGAGTGCGTTGATGGGGTATAGCTCGGTCCTCTTGAGGTGTAGATATGATCCTGGGTAAGGCGTCTTCCTCATTAGGGAGGGTTATGACCACTGCGGCCTAAAACCTTAGCGGACCAATACAAGTTGGGGAATCTTTATAAAGGCCTCGTAGTGAATCCCTATCACTCACCTTGGAAGTGTTTAAGGGCCTTGCAAACCCGGGCATCAAGGGAAACACGAGCTGTGGGTAAAGTGTACAACCTCTGCAGAGTGAAAATGGATATATCAGCCATGCTCACGGTTAAGAGCGGCTTGGACCCTCACATGATAATTAAACTTGAAGATGAATTAAGCTGTTGTTCTTTATTTGTTGTTGTTGTTGTTTTTTTATCACTTTTTTATATAAGGGTTGGTATAAACTTAAATCTAGTTAATGCTTGCTAAATAAAACTTGACCAACTAAAATGCTTATCGAAGTCAAACCATGTCAGCTTATCCTTGATTTGGCCTTGCTTGTCATATAATTTACTCCACTTGCTGAGTACCAACCATAAGTGTACTCACGCTTGCTTTATTAAAACCAATGCTGCTCAGAACAAGATAACTTTCCGGAGTTTCCTGAAGATATTGGAGAATTCTAGGCGAGTGTCTCCCAGTCAACTGCCTGTGAAGTTGAAGTCCGCTGCTATTTATCGATGTTTGTTTATTCGTTTAAGCTTAACACTGTCGGTCATGTAATAAAGTACTATTATACTCTTTATCGTTAATGCATTGCTTCGGATATTCGCTTGTGACGTCTACTGTATGTGCGGAACTTGATCCTGACGCACATATGGGATGCATTCGGTTACCTTTCCTAAACCGGGTGTGACAGAAGTGGTATCAGAGCCGTGTTGACTGTAGGACGTTAGCCTAGCTAGTAATGGTCGAATTTTAAGTCTTATCTTGCTTAGTAGCCAAGCTTCTGCCTGCTTGCTTTTGAAAACTGCTTATTTCTTGATTATATCACTATTTCTATCTTTTTCTCCTTGAACTCATGCTTGTCTCCCAAGTGTGTTGATGTTTTTAAAAAAATGCAATCTTGCTTTAAGGTCACTCATAGCATTCTTCTAAATGTCCTCTATCTTGCGTTGCCCTCACTTCTGTTGCAGATGGTCAGGACCAGGCAGACTGCCCGTAAGAGCACCCGTGGACCACCGCATCCGATTCATCACTCGTAGGAGGTGTCTGACCCAGAGGATGACCACCACTACGACCATTCCAATGGGGGATGGGTGGACACCGACACAAAGGAGGAGCCCATGGAGTTGCCAGACGACCATCCAGAGGTCTCAAGTGGCAGCAATGAGGGCCCTGCAGGAGGAGATGGTGGTGATTCAGGTGCCGCAGATGGAGACAAGGATAAGGGTGATGCTGATGACTCCGATGCGCCAGGAGATGACGATGACGATCCAGATGATGATCCAGAGCCAGCTGTCGCTACAAACCCACCACCACCTGAGCCTCGCTATGAGAAGCAGATACTTCACTTGTAATCTGCCGAGGGTCCATTCCCCGCGCTTCTCTGGAGGGCCATGTAGAGGATTGGCTTTCCGTGGAAGCCACATTTTGAGGCCCACTTGTTCTGGAATGCACAGCACGAGGAAGAGTGGTTGGTGTCAGTGTTGATTTGCGTCCCGGATGAGAGACCTGGGTGCTGGGTGGAATACTCCAAGCACATTGACGAGGTGCCCAGGAGGACTTTGGAGGCAGGGACCAGTGAAGCTGCCAGGAGGGCACTCTACTTCCTTTGCTACGCTTACAAGGAAGAGCTCCAGGGCACTGAGTTTCAGCAGTTTCCACAGCGCAAGAGGGGAGCTACTTGTGCGCAGATTCCTGCCCCACCCCCTGGGGAAGGAAGCCTGCTCATGGATACTACGCAGGAGCTGGTCGCCGCTCTCAGCACGGATCTAGACGCAGCCGGGACAGAGATCCAGGAGGTCAAGAAAAAGCTGACGAGGACCATCAGGGAGAAGGCAATTCTGGAGGCTCGGCTGAGAGGAGATCCAGTGTTACCCCCGGAGTACGACAGCATTGAACCGAAGGAGTACTTGCCTGAGTCACCCCCTCGCAAGCGCGTTCACTACGGAGAGCCCGGCTACCGCACCAGCTATCGTTAGAGGATAGTTTTAGGAATTAAGATAGGAGTAAATTTTCTTTCTAGATAGGAGTTTTCTAAGAGTCTTTTGTAATCGCTAGTACGAACGATATTAATAGTGTGCTAAATTAGATTAATGTGAAGGTGTGCTTGGTTTTGTGACACTGGTGTGATTTGGATCTTTGTAATGATTGCGATAGGTTGTGGAGTGATGACCACAATCATATCAAACTATTAATACAAATATATAGTTAGTAAAATTTTGGGGATATCTATTTCTTTGCTATCTTTACCTTACCCTTGTTCCTGACCTTTTCCATGATTGGATTCATGAGTCTCCTTTTTCTAACCCAATCAGATGGTGAACACCAGGTCCGGGTCAGGAGTTGATCAGCCTGCAGCGCCGCGACGGAGGGTGCGCAACAACACCAACCTCAATCCTCCACCAAGCCAACCGCACCAGACGCCAACCGTAGGGATGGAGCAGTTTCTCGCTGCCCAGACTCAGCTGGTGACCAACATGGCGAACACCATCGCCAACATGCAGGCTCAGATGAACCAAGCTCCACCATCTCCACCACCACCAGCAAGGGACAGACACAGGGAGTTCATGAGTTACAAGCCTCCCACATTCTCTCATTCACCGGATCCACTTCAAGCTGATGACTGGATCAAGACCGTGGAGAAGATGCTCAACCTCGCCCAGTGCACCGACAGGGAGAAGGTCCTTTATGCCTCAAGCAGACTGGAAGGGACCGCCGCAGATTGGTGGGATGCTTACACAACAGCTCATGACAACCCCGACACTATCAGCTGGCAGGAGTTCAGAAGCAAGTTCAGGGAGCAGCACATACCCAAGGGCCTGATGAAGCTCAAGAAGCAAGAGTTCCTTGCATTAAAACAAGGGACAATGTCCGTGAGTGAGTATCGTGACAAGTTCATCCAACTGTCTCGTTACGCCCCAACAGATGTCGCAGACGATGAGGAGAAGCAGGATCACTTCAGGGAGGGCCTGATTGGTCCTATCAAGTATCAGTTAATGGTGCACACTTTTGACAGTTTCCAAAAGATGGTGGACAACGCTATCATGGTGGAGCATGCTCGCAAGGAGATGGGTGAGCAGAAGAGGAAGTACGAATCATCAATGCAGTCCAGCAGCAATGCATGTCCTCGCTTCAATGCTCCGCAGGGAACACCCTCCCGCTCAGGCGGACAGAATGTCAACTTCGGGCAGAATCAGTACCAGCGCTTCAACCAACAGGGTCAACAGCAGCAGCAAGCTCAACATGCAAGTCAGTCAGTGCAGCGTTCAAACTTTCAGCAGAATCGCCAGGGCACCCCTACGGGCACGCCGATGAGAAACAATGCCACTGCTCCCGCCGGTGGTAATAATTGCTTCAGATGTGGTGAAGCGGGACACTATGCAAACCGTTGTCCCAAGGGAAATGGCCAGAACACTCCAGGCCAGTTCAACAACAGCGGACAGAGGCAGACTCCGCAGCAGCAGCAACAGGCCCAAAACAACATGCAGACGCCCCAGAGCAACAAAGGTCAGCAGAACTATGTCCGCGGGCGTGTGAATCATGTGGCCGCAGAGACCGCTCAGGAAGCTCAGGACGTTGTGTTCGGTATGTTTCTTGTCAACTCAGCCCCTGCATCAGTTTTATTCGATTCTGGAGCATCGCATACATTCATCTCTGCTGATTACGTTGCTAAGTATTCCATTCCCCTATGCACAATGCCTAGTTCCATGTTAGTAAATTCACCTGGGGGAAATATGAGGGCTGTGTATCGATGTCTCGGGGTAAAAATACAAATCATGGGCAAGGATTTCTGTGCAAACTTGATAGTCTTGCCATCAAGTGGTATTGATATTATTCTCGGAATGGGATGGTTGACAAAATACGATGTAGTGATTCATTGCTCCAAGCGATCAGTGGTTCTCACTAGCCAGGAAGGTGAAAGATTCGAGTTTGTTGCAACACTTCCATCGGAAGCAGATTGTGCAGTGAATCAGTTGAAGGCAAGTTCGATGGAGGATATCAGAATTGTCAGCGAGTACCCAGATGTCTTTCCTAATGATTTGCCAGGTATGCCACCTGAACGTGACATTGAATTTATTAAAGATTTTTTACCTGGTACTGCACCTATCGCTAAGAGGCCATATAGAATGTCAGTTGGTGAATTAGAGGAACTTAAGAAACAACTGAAAGAATTGCTAGATAAGGGGTACATCCGTCCTAGCTCTTCACCTTGGGGAGCACCCGTAATATTCGTTGAAAAGAAGGATGGTACGCAGCGGATGTGTGTTGACTACAGGGCTTTGAATAAGGTGACTATCAAGAACAAGTATCCATTGCCGCGTATAGAAGACTTGTTTGATCAGTTGAAGGGAGCCAAGGTATTCTCCAAGATTGATTTGAGGTCAGGGTATCATCAGCTGAGGATACGACCTTTAGATATTGCCAAGACAGCATTCACTACCAGGTATGGGTTATATGAATATACGGTGATGTCGTTCGGGTTGACTAATGCTCCAGCTTACTTTATATATCTGATGAATAAAGTGTTCATGGAGTATCTCGACAAGTTTGTGGTGGTATTCATTGATGATATTCTGGTGTACTCCAAGAATGAGGAGGAACATGAGGAGCATTTGAGACTTCTTTTGCAGAAACTCAGGGATAATCAGTTGTATGCGAAGCTCAGCAAGTGTGAATTTTGGTTGGAGGAGGTCTCGTTCCTTGGCCATGTTATTGCCAAGGGAGGTATTGCAGTAGACCCAGGGAAAGTCAGAGATGTATTGAAATGGAAGCCGCCTACGACCGTGTCGGAGATCCGAAGTTTCTTGGGACTCGTGGGATATTATCGGAGGTTTATAGAAGGCTTTTCTAAGATTGTGAAACCTATTACTTCGTTACTAGAGAAAGAAAAGAAGTTTGAATGGTCAGAGGCGTGCCAAGACAGTTTTGATGAACTGAGAAAAAGGCTAACGACCGCACCGGTGTTGGCTATGCCCGATATTCACAAGAGTTTTGACATCTATTGTGATGCTTCTAAGCAAGGTCTTGGCTGTGTGTTGATGCAAGAGGGACATGTGATTGCATGTGCATCCCGTCAGTTAAGGAAGCATGAGCAGAACTATCCTACACATGACTTGGAGCTAGCAGCAGTGGTTCATGCCCTGAAGATATGGAGGCATTATTTGCTGGGTCACACATGCCAGATATACACTGATCATAAGAGTCTGAAGTATATTTTTACCCAAAATGACCTCAACTTGAGACATCGAAGATGGTTAGAGCTCATCAAGGATTATGATCTGGAGATACACTATCACCCAGGGAAGGCAAATGTGGTTGCTGATGCCTTGAGTCATAAGAGTTATGTGAATGCGATCATGGTTAGTCAGATGCCTCAGGAATTGTGCAAAGAGTTTGAACGTCTCAATCTGGGGTTCACCGCTCATACGGAAGGAATCACTATAGAAGTGGAGCCGACCCTTGACCAAGACATATGGAAGGGTCAGCTTGAGGATCCTAAGGTTTAGGAGATAAGGGAGATGATAGAAGCAGGCAAGGCACTAGACTTTACCGAAGATGAACACGGAACGATATGGTTCAGAAAGAGGATATGTGTGCCCGATGCGGATCATCTCCGAGAGAAAATTTTGCAGGAAGCTCATGACTCGGCTTATTCTATCCATCCTGGCAGTACTAAGATGTATCAGGATTTGAAGGAAAGGTATTGGTGGTATGGCATGAAACGTGACGTTGCAGCTCATGTGGCATTGTGTGATGTGTGTCAGAGAGTTAAGGCAGAACATCAGAGACCAGCCGGATTGTTACAGCCCTTGAAGGTGCCGGAGTGGAAATGGGAAGAAATCGGTATGGATTTCATTGTGGGTTTGCCACGTACTCGAGATGGTTACGATTCTATATGGGTTATAGTGGATCGACTGACCAAGGTGGCCCACTTTATACCGGTGAAGACTACATATACAGGTGCACGATTGGTAGAGTTGTACATCTCGTGAATTGTGTGCTTGCATGGGGTACCTAAGAAGATAGTATCAGATAGGGGTACTCAGTTCACATCTCGATTCTGGCAAAAATTGCATGAGTCAATGGATACGAAGTTAAATTTCAGCTCCGCTTATCATCCGCAAACTGATGGACAGATGGAAAGGACGAACCAGGTGTTAGAGGATATGCTCAGAGCTTGTGCATTGAAACATGGAGGCAGTTGGGATAAGAGTTTGCCGTTTGCAGAGTTCTCTTATAACAACAGTTTTCAGGCTAGTCTAAAGATGGCACCGTTTGAGGCACTGTATGGCAGGAAGTGCAGGACTCTGTTGTATTGGAGTGAGACAGGTGAAAGTCAGTTGTTTGGACCTGAGATTATTAAAGAGGCTGAAAGGCAGGTACAGGTTGTTCGTGAGAACCTGAAGGTGGCTCAGTCGAGGCAGAAAAGCTATGCAGATACTCGACGACGGGAGTTGACCTTTGAAGAAGGGGATTTTGTATATCTGAAAGTGTCACCTATCAGAGGTTTGCGCAGATTCAAGGTCAAAGGGAAACTGTCGCCTCATTACATTGGTCCGTTCAAGATTCTAGAATGGAAAGGTGAGGTGGCTTACCAACTAGAGTTACCTGCACGATTGTCAGACGTGCACAATGTGTTTCATATCTCTCAGTTGAAGAAATGCTTGAGGGTACCCGAGGAGCAGTTGCCACTGGAGGAACTGGATGTGCAGGAGGATTTGACTTATGAGGAGCACCCGATCAAGATACTGGACACAGCAGAGAGAATTATCCGGAGTAAGAGAATTCGGATGTGCAAGGTTCAGTGGAGTCACCATTCAGAGGATGAGGCTACCTGGGAATGAAAGGATGAGTTACAGGCAGAATTTCCCCAGCTCTTTGTTAGCCTGGCCGAATCTCAAGGACGAGATTCCTTTTAAGGGGGGTAGGTTTGTAACACACTAAATTTTGCAAAGTACAAAAATAAATTGAATAACATGATAGGTTAAAAGGGTTACAAGATTTTGATAAACAATTTTCTTAAAGTATAAAAATAAATATAAGGGAAATATATGATATGTGCATTTCATGCTCTCTGCATTATTTCATTGGTTGCAGTTTATTTGGATTTGAATTTCAATTCAAATGTCATGTTCAAACTCAAAAGCATTTGGTTGTTTTTGCCTCTTTTCTCTCCTTTAGGCCCAGCCCAGCCGGTCCCTCTCCCCTCTCCTCTTTCTCTTTTTGCAGCCCGGCCCAGCCAGCAGCTCTTTCCCTCTTCCCTTCTTTCTTTCTTCCGTGCGCGGCCCGTTCGCCCCCGGCCCACGGCCTCTCTCCTTCTTTTCCCCTCTCCTTTCTCCCCCGCGCACGCACAGCCCACTCCTTCTCCCCCCGGCCCATCGGCGCACCCGCTTCTCCCTTCTCTCCCTACCGCGCTGACAGGCGGGGCCCGCCTATCAGGCCCTTCTCCCCCACCGCACCGGACTCGAGCTCGAGTCCGGCTCGTCCCCGCGTCGTCCTCGCCGCCTCCGCCTCAGGCCCGCACGCCCAAGCACCCTCAGCCGCCCCTACTTAAGCCGCCGCACCTCCCGCACCTCTCTCCCCCAAGCCGCAGCCGCTCACGCCCCTAACCCTAGCCACCGCGCCCGCCGCCGCCGCCTTTGCCGCTCGCGCCTCGGGCCGCCGCCGCACCGCCGTCCCGCTGCCGCCCGCCGTCGAACAACCGCCTCCGGGGCACCCCGTGGTGGTGAGGACCCTCACCGGCCACTCTTTTCCCTCCCCTACGTCTTCCCCGTGGCCGCACGAGCTCGCCGAAGCTTCCGAGCCGCCGCCCGCCGTCGCACCGCCGCCACAGCCGATTTCATCATCCCCAGTCACCCTAGATCAGTTCCCCACATCACCCTCTACCTCCCCGTCCAAATCGCGCTCGAAACCGAGGCCGGGGACGCGATTTAGCGTTTCCCCGGCGAGCCGCCGCCGCCTCCACCTCGCCGCCGGCGTTCCGCCGCTGCTTCAGCCGCCGCCCGAGCCGCCTGGGCGTTGGATCTAGATCCAACAGCCCAGATCCGATCTACCCGTGGGTCAAACAATCCCAGTACCGGTCAACCGCGCCACTTTTGCAAATTAGCCCTTATGTTTTTCCAGATTCAACCCGCACTCCATCTCAATTCAAAAGTAATCGCGTTTTAGTCCTTTTTCTTCTGTTTAGACCCCTGTAGTTTTCCAAAATAGAACCCGCCGTCCAATATCCCTCGGTTTTGCGTTCTAACCCCTCTGTCTAGGGTTTATTTGCAATCTAGCCCCTGGTTTCTTTGTTTTAGGTCCTTTTAGATCCAAATCTTTCGCAGATAAGCCCCTGAAACCCTGTTTTAGCCCTAACTTCTCCGTTTTAACTCCGATTTCATCGATTCTTGCGCTCACGTGATCCTTACGACTTATACAATGTTTTTAAAATATTATTTTGTTCTGTTTATATTGATTGGTGTACTGTTTCTTATTATTTGCACTTGTTTGCCTGTATGTGCTTGTGTGCGACGTTAGACGGTGCGCAGTTTGAGGATCCGCAGGGTCAAGACTTTGAGGAATTTCCTGAGCAGCAGCAGTTTGCTAATGAAGGCAAGTGGTCCTTGATCATGTTTCAGCCCTATTAATATCACAATTACATTTTTACTTGTTATGCATGCATGTGTCTAGAATCTGCTGGAATCCCAAATTAAGGATATGCCTAGTTTCATTTAACTTCCTTGTTTAAACCTAGGTTGTTTTATTTATGTTATAGCTACGCTAGTTGCTTAAGTAAATTTTGGATGGTTGGAAATCTTGCTACCTCCTGTATCCATCATGTAATCGGAATATTGTTTTGGCGATAAATAAGATTATTGAATGAATTGGAACATGGAGAACCACCCAGGAAAACAGTACAACCACAGTACTACATGACTCTGGTCTTGGCTAATTAATTAGAAACCTTGGCTTGTAAAGGTCTTACCGAAAGGGCAAGAGGGGAGTGCGTTGAGGTGTAGATATGATCCTGGGTAAGGCGTCTTCCTCATTAGGGAGGGTTATGACCACTGCGGCCTAAAACCTTAGCGGACCAATACAAGTTGGGGAATCTTTATAAAGGCCTCGTAGTGAATCCCTGCCACTCACCTTGAAAGTGTTTAAGGGCCTTGCAAACCCGGGCATCAAGGGAAACATGAGCTGTGGGTAAAGTGTACAACCTCCGCAGAGTTAAAACTGATATATCAGCCGTGCTCACGGTTAAGAGCGGCTTGGACCCTCACATGATAATTGAACTTGAAGATGAATTAAGCTGTTGTTCTTTATTTGTTGTTGTTGTTTTTTTATAAGTTTTTTATATAAAGGTTGGTATAAACTTAAATCTAGTTAATGCTTGCTAAATAAAACTTGACCAACTAAAATGCTTATCGCAGTCAAACCATGTCAGCTTATCCTTGATTTGGCCTTGCTTGTCATATAATTTACTCCACTTGCTGAGTACCAACCATAAGTGTACTCACGCTTGCTTTATTAAAACCATGCTTGCTTTATTAAAACCAATGCTGCTCAGAACAAGATAACTTTCCGGAGTTTCCTGAAGATATTGGAGAATTCTAGGCGAGTGTCTCCCAGTCAACTGCCTGTGAAGTTGATGTCCGCTGCTATTTATCGACGTTTGTTTATTCGTTTATGCTTAAGACTATCGGTCATGTAATAAAGTACTATTATACTCTTTATCGTTAATGCATTGCTTCGGATATTCGCTTGTGACGTCTACTGTATGTGTGGAACTTGATCCTGGCGCACATATGGGATGCATTCGGTTACCTTTCCTAAACCGGGTGTGACAGAAGTGGTATCAGAGCCGTGTTGACTGTAGGACGTTAGCCTAGCTAGTAATGGTCGAATTTTAAGTCTTATCTTGCTTAGTAGCCAAGCTTCTGCCTGCTTGCTTTTGAAAACTGCTTATTTCTTGATTATATCACTATTTCTATCTTTTTCTCCTTGAACTCATTCTTGTCTCCCAAGTGTGTTGATGTTTTAAAAAAATGCAATCTTGCTTTAAGGTCACTCATAGCATTCTTCTAAATGTCCTCTATCTTGCGTTGCCCTCACTTCTGTTGCAGATGGTCAGGACCAGGCAAACTGCCCGTAAGAGCACCCGTGGACCACCGCATCCAATTCATCACTCGTAGGAGGTGTCTGACCCAGAGGATGACCACCACTATGACCATTCCAATGGGGGATGGGTGGACACCGACACTGAGGAGGAGCCCATGGAGTTGCTAGACGACCATCTAGAGGTCTCAAGTGGCAGCAATGAGGGCCCTGCAGGAGGAGATGGTGGTGATTCAGGTGCCGCAGATGGAGACAAGGATAAGGGTGATGCTGATGACTCCGATGCGCCAGGAGATGATGATGACGATCCAGATGATGATCCAGAGCCAGCTATCGCTACAAACCCACCACCACCTGAGCCTCGCTATGAGAAGCAGATACTTCACTTGGAATCTGCCGAGGGTCCATTCCCCGCGCTTCTCTGGAGGGCCATGCAGAGGATTGGCTTTCCGCGGAAGCCACATTTTGAGGCCCACTTGTTCCAGAATGCACAGCATGAGGAAGAGTGGTTGGTGTCAGTGTTGATTTGTGTCCCGGATGAGAGACCTGGGTGCTGGGTGGAATACTCCAAGCACATTGACGAGGTGCCCAGGAGGACTTTGGAGGCAGGGACCAGTGAAGCTGCTAGGAGGGCACTCTACTTCCTTTGCTACGCTTACAAGGAAGAGCTCCAGGGCACTGAGTTTCAGCAGTTTCCATAGCACAAGAGGGGAGCTACTTGTGCGCAGATTTCTGCCCCACCCCCTGGGGAAGGAAGCCTGCTCATGGATACTACGCAGGAGCTGGTCGCCGCTCTCAGCACGGATCTAGACGCAGCCGGGACAGAGATCCAGGAGGTCAAGAAAAAGCTGATGAGGACCATCAGGGAGAAGGCATTTTTGGAGGCTCGGCTGAGAGGAGATCCAGTGTTACCCCCGGTGTACGACAGCATTGAACCGAAGGAGTACTTGCCTGAGTCACCCCCTCGCAAGCGCGTTCACTACGGAGAGTCCGGCTACCGCACCAGCTATCATTAGAGGATGGAGCAGTTTCTCGCTGCCCAGACTCAGCTGCTGACCAACATGGCGAACACCATCGCCAACATGCAGGCTCAGATGAACCAAGCTCCACCATCTCCACCACCACCAGCAAGGGACAGACACAGGGAGTTCATGAGTCACAAGCCTCCCACATTCTCTCATTCACCGGATCCACTTCAAGCTGATGACTGGATCAAGACCGTGGAGAAGATGCTCAACCTCGCCCAGATTGGTGGGATGCTTACACAACAGCTCATGACAACCCCGACACTATCAGCTGGCAGGAGTTCAGAAGCAAGTTCAGGGAGCAGCACATACCCAAGGGCCTGATGAAGCTCAAGAAGCAGGAGTTCCTTGCACTAAAACAAGGGACAATATCCGTGACTGAGTATCGGGACAAGTTCATCCAACTGTCTCGTTACGCCCCTGCATGCCAAGCAAAGGGGGCGGCGTGACGCGCGTGCACAGCCACCAACGGGGGCAGCGACGGGTCGTGCGCTGGCCCGCGCGTGCGTGCAAGGAGCGGGCTACAGCTCGAGCAGGCAGTAGGCAGCACAGGGGAGAAAAAGAAAGAGGAAGCCAGCGCAAAAAAAAGAGTCTGGGAAAAAATTTAGAAGAGAGAAATAAAATGGATTTGAACAAAATATGAGAAAAGAAAAAAGGGGACATGGGCGCGGCACCGACGATCGCGGCCGGGCAGGCGCACGCGGCCGACCGTGACACGATGGTGATGTGACGGGATGGCGGGGCCAGTGGAGAAGGAAAAGGGACGGGCAGCTCTGCGGAAAAAGAGGAAGAGACTGCGCGATGTCGGAACAGCAGAAAATCGGGAGGTGGGCTTCGGGAGCTCAAGCGGCGGAAAAGGTTTAAAAGATTTTTAAGCAAGTGATTGGTAATGCAATTTAAATAAGATAAAAATGCGGGTGTTACAGAGGGTATGTAGACTTGGGCTCACAAGCATGTGGGCTCGGTACGACCTGGATATATTCGGAGCAAAAGATCCTAAAGGCGTCACTAATATCTTGTTCGATTCTAAGACATCCAAAATATGTTTCATCTCAAAGTACTAAGCATAGAAATGGTTAGACTCTAATGCATGTAAGTATCGTATCGAAACTAATATCTTATATGCTATGGCCTACTGGATTATATAAGCATATCTAATTGATTGTGATGCATTTTTATTGTATAGGATGCAACAAAGACAAGCCGACCCTATAAATTGCCCGCTTCTTGACCCTCAAGCTATTTGTGAGTCCAGGCATCACGGGCAATGTGATCGAAGGACAGCCATGATGAGATAAGAAAGTGTAAAACACGCAAGGAAAAACAAGCAAAAAGAATACACGAACCCAAAGAGATCATAAAGAGGGTTGGGGTCTACATATCGCTTCAGATGCAGAAATACCAAGATAGGGATGTCATATGGGCACCATACCACTTCCAGTAGGTGTAGTTTCAATCATTTATTATAATATGCACTTGCTTCGAATAAATGTCTAAGAAATCAAATATAATATTTTTGCAGAAATCACTGGATTGCTTTTATGCTACAGTCAAAGTGTGAAAAATGCTTGTATTGGACTCCACTAATTTTGATCCGCGTAAATACAAAGAATTCATATCCATCCTCAACATGTTAGCAAAATTCTTATCTTCTACATTTACATCATGCTAGATCTTCCAAAAAACTACATATATAAACTAACTTCTCATTTCTTTCTTTTTAAAACAAGGCTTACAGGCACTACATTTCCAAAGGAGGAATTCATCCCCCGATAGAACGATAGAAATGACTTTGCACACACACTTCCCGTGCCACAAGCAACCTGCAGGTTCCGTGTACTGTGGGTACTACATGTGCGAGCATATGAGGGAGCTCGGGAGATACACAACTGATCCCAAATGTGTAAGGGGCTAATCTTTGTTAGGCATAGATGCATATGTGGGAATTGTTTTTGCGTGTATCTAACACCTGGCTTAATTTTTTCGTGGATTTTTGAATTGCAGATTCAGCTGAGAAAACACAATGACCAACTCCATGTGCAGCAACTTCTCAACGTAGTCGCCGATTTATGCCATTTTATTTTGCATGAAGCAATCCATGTAATGGGGTATTTTGTTCACCATAAACATGAATTGGCAACTGAAAAAAAAACGAAGGTCTTTGTCAATGGGACGCTAAGCACCTCCTTGCCGGCTGCAGTAGCGTTCATCAAGGGTAATAGGATAAAAATATGTATTTTATGCGCAATTTGATGATGTTCTATAATGTGCACTGTAATGACATACTTGGATATGATTTTATTTTGTATGCATTATTATTTGTATTTACGAAACATATTTAATGTCGGTCACTATGACATTGGATCCCGCACTAGCTTGATAGGTCAAAATTGGTGGGAAACAAAATTTTAAAAAATAGCGGGAACCAGATTCGGAAAATTTAAATACAAATCAACCATTTTTTGGCGGGAAACCCATTTCCAGAGGCGGGTCACGTCTTCGCCCACCCTTGAAAAATTTCAGAGGCGGGTGACACCCTGAACTGCCCCTGCAAATACCATTTACGGAGGCAAGTTACAGGCTGACCCGCCCCTGGAAATTCACCTAGAAATAAATTTCCAGGGGCAGACGTGTTACCCACTCCTAGAAACATCATTTCTAGCTGCGAGAAGCAGGGACGGGTATTGCGCCTGCCCCTACAAATGTTGTTTTACCCGCCCCTACAAACGATTTCTGCAGTAGTGTTAGTTGAGTTTTCACTTGTTTTGGATACTATTTTTGTTATTATAAAAACAAGATTTACATTAAATGCACTTCGTATGCAATGATAGTAGTACTATTCCCATCAGAAGAAACAGTTCACAGCACCAACCTTCATCCCTTAAGGCCCCTTTGAAACAATGGAAAAAATTTCAAGGGTTACAATCCTATTGGAAAATTTCCTATATAGCCTTCCGAAATAAAGGATTGGATCTTATGAAATTTCTTAGAATCCATTTTGAAAATAATTTTGGCCACTAAAAGTAGATATAACTTTTAAATATTTTCAGTAGATACATCATTAGTAATATTAAAATTTGTATCATTAATCATTAGTCATGGAAATATCATTTTCATAATAGTGTCAATGATGTACTGTCATTATTAAAATTAAAATTAATATCATATGTCATTAGTTATAGAGATAAGTTTCATATAGTTCCACTCTGTACTGTATTCTTCACAAATATGGGTAGTATCGGATGTTATCCAATAAATATGGAACTGGATAGAGAAAATTAATTAAAATCAAATTTGAATATATCCACTTTAGTACCACAGTTGACGGTCGTTAAATACTAAAATAATCCATTAGTTTGATCAAAAAATAAAGGAGAGCTAATATTACTTACACGCATATTAGTTTAGAATAATATTTTTTTACATGTTGTTGTCGGTCAAAACCCACCAGCGAGCAGCGACAGGCAACACGAGGAGCCGGGAGGCTCCCGGGACTGCTGGTGGGTCCCGGTCCCTCGGTCAATGGCCCAGAAGTCCGGCACACGCCCTGCCTTGGTGAAGTGCTAGGCGTGCCACCTGACCTATACCTGATCAGGAAAGTCTCTGCGTACACAGCCATGTCAAACGTTAGTCCGAGCCGCGACCGGCTCTTAAAATGGCTCCCACGATCGGCTAGAAGAGCCGATGGAGCCTCTGCACTGGGTCGGACCTGTCCTTGCACCAGATTGGACCTTCGGGTAACCCTCAGAATCGGTAAAAGAAGCCGATTGCACCCGTTTAACAGATCGGATCCATTAATATTCGAATGTCTTGTACGAATCCGATAAAAAAGATAAAAGCATGCTTTGTAATTACCAAGCTAATCCAATCTATGACAGTAAAGGTTTTCACCGTGCAACCGGAACATGCTATGCATGGTTAAGCCTAACGAACATGAAAGATAACAGGACGCTAACCTAAAAAGAGGCCTAAAAACCAACTAATAAACCGATTCCCGGAACAATCCCTCCTTAGATTACCATAAAACACTAATCTTGCAGCCGGAACGTTCAACCCGTTTGAAGGGCCTAATCATATGGATATTAAACCGAATTCTTGTAGTATAAAGAACTATCATAACAGATTAGATCTACTAAGCAAGAACAGAGCAAGATGCTGCCCTTGCACCTGGGATCACATACAAGGGCAGCTAAACGATTACGAACAGCAAGCAGGGCATGGATATACTATTAAGAACTGATGCAGTATCATAATCATTTAAGATAACTAGTGTTACTCATCATCAACAACGCTTCAGCATGAGAAACACAAAGATAAGCAGATAAATGCGATGCTACCCCGACCATGCGGAGCATGATCGGAGCAGCATGCCAGTTACCTGGAGAAACCCTTTGGAAAAGGGATGGCGATGCGCCGAGAGTTTGTTGTGAATGTTGGATTCTTTATTATTGAATCTCATGATACATATTTATAGTCCGGAGACTTGATCTTTTTAATTAACCCTAGCTGATTACGATACAATCTCTAACTTACTATATTTAAACTATCCTTACTAGATACACGGCCATCCCGGCCCTTAATACGCTCACACAGAAGCCGATTCGCAAACCGCCACGATGATCTCCTTCAGCCCACGTTGCTCTTGGCCCATCCTCTGGCCCAGTCAAATTATAGCGATAACACATGCCCCCCTGGTTTTGGCAATGATAATTCCAAAACTATCACCTCTTCGACTTCTAAGACTTGTACACGCACATGCCGCTCCCAATGCCATCGGACGCGACCCCTCGACTTCCGGGGCCTGTACGCGCGCGCTGCCTCCCAATGCCATCGGACGCGACCCTTCGACTTCTTCCTTAGAAATCGTCATAGCGCCACTTTGCCTTCCATCTCTGCCCTTATAAACTAGCATCAGCGGATCTACTTCTATTCATCTCCTTCCTCAGTGCATTAACCGCAGCAGCATATTCTGCATCCTCGGCGATGGCTTCATTTTCCTCTGCCTCCTCCGATTTCTCTTCCTCTTCTACTTCTTCCATAATCTCCATTACCTTTCCTGACTTTGAAACCTCTAGGGAGGCGACGCCGGAGTTTGATTTAGTAGCTTCATACGAGGCTCTCGCTCCTCTGCATTGGGATGCAGAGGAGTGGGACTTCAGCATTTGGTTAGAGGACGATGAGTCCCTGACCGACGATGAGGACCTCCAGATTCTCCTTCATGGGGATCTGGATGAAGGCGACGAAGATTCCTGGGATGACAACTTCTTCTTTTCCTCAGAAGAAGATACCAAGGACACTTCAACCGACGACGACTCGTCAGCAGGAGGGTTCCTGCGTGGCGGATCGTCGACTTCAGAAGACGACGGGGATGCCAGCGACAACGCCGGTCATAGCAGCGATGATGGTGGCAACAGCAGCAGCAACGGCGGCAGCGGCGATGGCAGTAGCAACGATGGCACCAGCGCGTCTCCCTCATACAAGCGCCGCAAGTCCTTAGGGACTTACTAGTGGTAGTTCATAGGGTCTTCCGCCATTGTGCACAGAGCCGGTAGATCAGCTTCTTTTGTAATAATTTCTCGTAGATGAACCCTTTCATTTCAGTAATACAATGCCTAAAATCCAATCTTCTAAAGTCTGATGGCATCGCCTCGGCCTTTCTCCCTGAATTGTCCGATCCAATCCCAAGCTTTTTCTTTATTCCGGATCAGATATCTCAGAGATCTTCGAGAACTCGAGTACCCTTCAAATGATTTCGCCAAATAGCAAGAGTATTCTGTCAAGATCCGTCCCTACTTTTTCTTTCGCCATCTAGCTGTATGCTAAGGCAACTCGTCTGACTCTTCCTTGAAACCGGCTTTCAGACGTGCTCCTGTTGTTACTGCTTCCCCCCGAGCCCAAATCAAGTAAAAAAATATGATTACCAAGAAAAACCCGCAAAGAAGTCGAACCTTTTCTTTTAAGATCAAGAGACCCTTGTAATTTGCCTGATTTGAGTCGCGCTGCAGAATCCGTTCTACCGACCTTGATAAGACTCCTGCAATCAACTTCTTTGCTTTTTATCAAAGCTCGGGACTTGCAGGTTCTGATTATTGCTTCTAAAGTCGATGGCTTAACATCGGCTATTCAATCTTTAGCTCCGTACGCGGACCTGCACTATTCTTTCTTTACAGATTTGACTTGTTCATCTTGTTCCACCTTATAGCCTGATACACTGCACCGGCTTTTAAAGTACCCGATGGATACTGACCTGCAGCCTGATGTACCACAAAGTACCTGATCATATCGACTTGCAGCCTGATGTACCACAAAGTACTCGATCATGTCAACTTGCAGCCCGATGTATCACATGGGCTTTCCTCATAGATACCCTGATTGTGTTGGTCCATAGCCTGATGCATTACATCGGCTTCATCACTTGTCTTCCCACATGCTCGAAAAATATTTCTTGAGGTGTTGGCCATTGATGGCTACCGGAAATTTAACTCCATCCAATTCTTCAAGCATGTACACATTCCCTGGTAGAACTTGATCAACTCTATAAGGCCCATGCCAATTTGGAGACCATTTACCATATGCTGCATCTTTAGTCCCCAATGGTAGCACCGCTTCCCATACTAAATCCCCAACCTGGAATTCCTTCGGTTTAGCCTTCTTATTGTACGCGCGGGCTACCTTGGCCTTATTTTCCTTGATCTTTTCCAGCGACCAAAGCCTGAGTTCCATAATGTCTTCCACATTGTCGCTCATTAGAGCGGCATATTCTTCAGCAGTTAAATCATTCTGAAACTCTATCCGTCTCGAACCGGCCGTAATTTCCCATGGTAATACGGCCTCCTGCCCATACACCAAATGATATGGTGAAGTTCTTGTTGCCCCGTAGCATGAAACACGATAAGCCCATAACGCTTCTGATAATACTTCATGCCAACGCCGTGGGTATTCATCAATCTTCCTTTTGATTAGCTTGATCAAGCTCTTATTGGACGCTTCAGCTTGTCCGTTTGCTTGAGCGTAGTACGGAGATGACCTGATCAATTTAATCCCCATGTCGGCAGCGAACTTTTTGAATTCATCAGATATAAACACCGACCCTCCATCTTTTGTAATGGTCTGAGGAATCCCAAACCTATGAATAACATGTTCTTTGATGAAATTGATAACGTCCCTCAATGTTACTGACTTCATAGTAACAGCCTCCACCCACTTGGTGAAATAATCTGTGACGGCCAAAATAAACTGATGGCCTTTACTTGATGGAGGATTAATCTTACCGATCATGTCCATGCCTCAGCCTCTGAACGGCCAAGGTTTGATGATAGGATTCATTGTTGATGCTGGTACTATTTGTATTTTCCCAAACCTTTGATAGGCCTGACATCCTTTATAATACTTGAAGCAATCTTCCAGCATATCAGGCCAATAATATCCCGAGCGTCTAATCAACCACTTCATCTTGTGAGCTGATTGATGAGTACCACATGTACCTTCATGGACTTCATGTAAGAGCCAATTGGATTCAATCGGCCCCAAGCACTTAAGCAGTAGCCCTTCCAGAGTCCTGTAAAACAAGTCGTCCCCTATCAAAACATACTTCATGGCTCTGTAACGTGTCTTCTTAGGTGCCCCCGAGCCGGATCCTTCAAGTAATTGAAGATATTGGCTCTCCAATCCCCCTGATCCAGTAGGTTTATCGGGAAATCAGCTCCATCCGTTGTGTCCTTGTAACCTGAAGCCATCTGGGCAAGATCATTGGCCTCCGAATTTTGTACTCTTGGTATCCAATAGAAATTTATATATCTGAACTGGGCCATTAGTTCCTGGCATTGTCTTCACAAGGGAAATAACAACTCACTCTCACATCGGTACATTTCCGTGAGCTGAGAGATGACTAATTTTGAATCCCCAAAAACTTCCACCGCTTCTGCTCCGGCCTTAAGAAGTAATTCCATACCTTTGTGCACTGCTTCATACTCGGCTAGATTGTTGGTGCAAGGTGTTGGCAATCTGATTGAAAAGGATTATGTTGCCCCCCGAGGCGAAACGAGTAGGATACCTATGCCAGAACTATCTCCACAGACCGACCCATGAAAATATATTGCCCATGCGCGGATGGAAAGCGCTGCTACATCTGAGCTAGTCCTTTCTACAACGAGGTCGGCCAGTGCTTGCCCTTTGACTGTCTTCGTAGGCTGGTACCGAATATCAAACTCTGACAAAGCAAACATCCACTTACCGAGTCGGCCTTTCAACACCGGGGCCGACAACATATGCTTGATAACATTTGATTTGTAGATGACAATCATCTCGGCGGAAAGCAAGATGTGGTGGAGTTTCGTACAGGTAAAGAATAGACAAAGGCATAATTTCTCAATTTCGGGGTACCTGGTCTCTGCATCTAACATCCTTCTGCTGAGGTAAAAAAAAACCCCTCTCCTTGCCATCATGCACTTGTACGATGACCGAAGCAATGGAAGTGTCACCTACTGACAGATAAACATGAAATGGCTTACCCTGCTGGGGTGGTACTAACACTGGTGGCTTGGATAAATATTCTTTGATATCTTCAAACGCCTGTTGTTGCTCTGCCCACCAGCGGAACTCGTCATCGGCTTTAATTTTTACCAACTCCATGAATGGCTCGATTCTTCCTGACATATTGGAAATAAATCTCCTAACAAAATTGATCTTGCCAATGAGTTGTTGGAGTTCCTTCTTTGTAGTAGGTGGCACCATTGTTCTTACAGCTTCTTGACGTTTTAGGCCGATTCAATTCCTCGTTCATGAACTAGAAAACCCAGGAACTGACCGGCCGATACACCAAAAGCGCACTTCTTTGGATTCATTCTAAGCCCGAACTTCCTGGTTCGTTCCAAAACTCGCCGTAGATCTCCTAAATGCCCTTCAACCGATGCAGATTTCACTACCATGTCATCAATGTAAATTTCCACCAGCTTACTGATCAAGTCATGAAATATATAATTCATGGCCCGTTGGTATGTAGCACCAGCATTCTTCAGCCCAATAGTCATGACCACATAATCGAATAATCCCACTGCACCTGGTACTCTGAATGCGGTCTTATGGATATCCTCTGGAGCCATAAAAATTTGGTTATAACCAGCATTGCTATCCATGAAACTCAACATCTTATGACCAGCGGCTGCATTAATCAACATCTCCGCAACTGGCATCGGGTACTCATCCTTTGGTGTAGCTCTGTTGAGATCTCTGAAATCCATGCAGACCCGCCACCGGCCATCCTTCTTCTGTATAGGCACAACACTGGAAATCTATTCAGCATACCTGCATGGCCTAATGAAGCCTGCTGCTAACATCTTTTCAACTTCTTTCTTGACTTCTTCCAGGACTTCGGGCTTCATTTGCCGCGCTCGTTGCTGGAACGGCCGAAATCCTGACTTAAGAGGGAGCCGATGCTCAACAATACTTCTATCCAACCTGAGCATCTCTATGTAATCCCAGGCAAAACAGTCCACATATTCTTTCAGCAGCACTATCATTGGCTCTCGCAACTCTGGATTCAACTTCTTGCTGATAAATGTTGGCCGTGGCTTATCCCTAGGACCAATGTCGATTTCTTCCAGCTCGTCAATAGATGTGAACCCGTATCCTAGTTTCCCTTCATCCATTAAGTTGACGCTACAAATAAACGATGAGTATGATGTAAAAGGAATCGGCCGATCGCAGGGACCGGCCGACTTGTTGTTTTTATTAATTTATGCCACTTTACAATCAACATATGGCCGGCTGCTCGAGCAGGCCTCTTTGTGATCATTATAATGATGTAACATGGTTGATAAAAACAACTCACTTCTTATTTTTTGGGGCCGATCGCAGGGATCGGCCTCTTCTGTTACCTTGGTACAAACTAACTTTGGCACCCCGTCTACTCCATAAGGCCAGTGGATAAGACCAGCCTCACCCCATTTTTTGTAGCTTTCACACGGTCACAACCTTCCAAGCTAATCCCTAAGATCGGCTCCTGGTCCTCCTCATCCCAGACACTCATGGCGGCATGTGAAACTTCAACAGAATCATCTGCATGGACTACTTCTACTTCATCTCCATCCCATTGAATCAGACACTGATGCATTGTAGAAGGGATACAGCAATTGGCATGGATCCAATCTCTCCCAAGCAGGATAGTGTATGAGCCCTTGCTATTGACAACAAAAAATGAAGTAGGGACGGTCTTGCCTCCTACCGTCAAATCCACGCTGAGGACTCCTTGCGCCTCCGAGGTTTGTCCGTTGAAGTCACTTAACGTGATGTTGGTTTTAATCAAATCCCCAACAGAATACCCCAACCGGTGCAGCACTGAGTATGGAATTTTGTTAACCGCCGCTCCTGTGTCGACTAGCATTCTGCTGACAGGCTGGCCATTTATGTAACCCTTGAGATATAAAGCCTTCAGGTGCCTATAATTCCTCTCTCGGGGCTTCTCAAATATGACCGGCCGTGGCCCCAAGTCAAGCTGAGCCACGGCACCTCCTCATGGCCTGGTGCATGAAACTCTGCAGGAAGAACAAACACCATGTGTGCATCAGCTGATGTCTTTACATCGGCTTTCGACTTCTTGGAACACCATACCTTATTGGAAGAACTTGCCTCTGCTTTTTGGGGGTGGTGAACTTTCTCCGCCAAATCCGGTCGCACATTCCTCAGCATTTCCAAATATTGAGCCTCGGCTTCTTCTAGGCTGCGCAACCGTTGCACCCTCCGCTTCTGGGACTGGTTAAGCCCATCAGGACACCAGCGTAGTCAATGACATTTGTCTTCCTCACCTTCTGAGTTCCCCCCTATGCGTGATGACTCGGCTTGTCCATGGCGGGGCTGCACTGGTCCTAAACGCTGAAAAACTGAGGCACCTCTTGCATCTTGCTTCTGAGGCTTGCACTCTGGGCAATCCTCAAGAGTGGGTAGTCGTTTCATACCAAAATCCCAACAGTACTTCAAGAACGGGCAATGCCAATGATCTCGCGTATCCTCTCGCTTCCTGAGGCGTTTCCTAGTGCGCCGCTCGTATTCTTCTTCTTCAGTCTCGCGTTGGAGATGCTGTTGATACTGATACTGGTATTTCCTCAGAAGATGAGAGGAAACCGATCGTTGATTCCTGACGTGCCTCACCTGCTCTTCACTGATATAGTCCCTTTCTTCTTTTTAGGGCCGATCACGGGAATCGGACTCCTGCTTCCTTGCATACTGACGTGATGTATGTCTTGCCATGTTAATACCGAGCGTAAAATCTAGCTGACGATGTGTTGATTGGTCGTACCCTTCCACCATGTTTACATTTGAGAATGGTTGAGTATCAACCTTCATGGCATACTGGCCCAAGATTAATCAGCCTTGCTCAATAGCCGATTGTATCTGTCGCCGGAGTTCCTTGCAGTCACCGGTACCGTTAGTGAAAGAGTTATGCCACTTGCAGTATGATCTCCTCTGGAGCTCCTGAGCTGTTGGGATCTTGCAACCTTCAGGGAACTTCAACTGCTTCTCCTTCAAGAGTAAGTCAAATATTTGTTCAACCTTGCTCACATCAAAATCAAATCCTTTCGAAGGTCGTTGTTGTTTCACCCACTTGTAGGACACGGGTTTTGCACCTGTGCCCACTCTACAATTGCTATCTCTTGGTCATCCCCAGAATCTTCGGAGTCTTCAGCGTCAACCATTACTACTTGACGTTTGAACTTGTCTTGGTATAATTCTAAGTGGCGTTGCTCGTATACTGTCATCTTTTGTACCAGATGTGCCACAGAGTTGAACTCCAGCTAGAAAACCAGATCTGTGATCAGTTTTACCAATCCTAAAGATGCTAATTCAATTGCCTCTTTTTCTGAAATCCGAGTTGAGTAGCACCAGTTCTTAACTTCTCTGAAACGCTGGATGTATTCCGCCACCGTTTCTCCCCACTTCTGGCGGACTTGTGCCAAATCAACAATCCCAGCCTCTACAGTTTCTGAATGATATTGTATATGGAACTATTCCTCTAGCTGCTTCCAGGTGCGGATAGAATCAGGACCCAATGATGTGTACCATCCAAAAGCCGGCCCTGTGAGAGACTGCGAGAAAAACCTCACTCGCAATGGATTCGACACCGAAATCATCCCTAGCTGCGCCAGATATCGGCTCATGTGCTCTATGGAATCCCGCTGTGTTCCTCGTCCCAACCACGTAGGAGGATTTGTGAATCAGTGCCGCCCACGCCTCCCGCATCTCCCCGAGATCTCGGAAACAGTGACCCCGAAGCCCGTGTTGTAGGGTTCAGTAGTCGAGTCATCCCGGCCGACCCTTAAAAGTCGAGCCGCGTTATTGTAATCCATCATGTCATGTATGCCTGCTTGTCTGAATGAATGCTTGTGTGGTGCTTGAATGATTCGTTTGTGTTGTGTGCTATTATATATATGCAAATCTACCCCAATAATAAATTAGGAGAGCCACCTAATCTTACCTTATCCCTCCTTGACCGCAGATGTCCCATCATTCGAGCCGAGTCCAGGGACTCCATGATCAGGAAGACGGTGACGAGGTCAACCCGAGAAACCAGGCCACTCTGAATGTAGCCCCAGAAGCGCTAGAAAATGGACACCTACCGCCGCCACCTCCCCGTGCCCCAGCACCCATTGATCTGGCAGCCATACTGCAGCAGCAAAACCAACTCCTTTAAGTTCTTGTGACCACTCTCACAGCTCAAGCTCAAGGAAATCTTGGCAACAATAGACTTGCAATGCATCATAATGGCAATGGCAGCAGAATTGCAAATTTCAACCACTTGCAGCCACCTAAGTTTGGAGGATCTGATAACCCTATTGAGGTAGATGATTGGCTGCGAGAGATTGAAATGAAGCTCAAAGTAGTGCATGAAGATGATAGAGATAAGGTTTTGCTCGTAGTACAACAGTTAAGGGGACCAGCCCTTGCTTGGTGGTAGAGTTACCGAGAAATAAATGAAAATGCTAACGAGATGGTATGGGCTGACTTTGTCAAGATCTTTAGAGAACATCACATTCCCAGCAGTGTTATGAAGCTCAAGAGGGTTGAGTTCAGAAAGCTTCGTCAAGGTGGTATGAAAGCAAGAGGATATCAATGATGACGAAAAGAAGCAAGAAGCTTTTCTTGGTGGGCTTAACCCTGAAATCAGGACCTTGGTTGAAGTCACCACCCATAGTGACTTTAATGCCATGAATAACAGGGCTATCACCACCAAGAGAAATAGGAAGTCAGAACTCAGTGAGCGCAAATGACGGTTTGAAAGCAAGAAGCCCCAGCAGATGGAGAAGTTTCAGAGGACTCACTATCCGGCTCACTCAGGCTAGAGGAGCCAGGGTGCCTTCTCATTCAAAACGCACCCCGGTTTTTTCCAGAAGCCAGCCCAGTCAGCTCCTATTATGAAGACCCAGAATACCTTCCGCACCCAACCGACTGGTGGAAGTCAAGTGACCAATGTGAAGACCTGTTTCCACTGCCGCGAGGCCGGACACTACAAGGCCAACTGTCCGTATCTCAATCAGCCCGCCCCTTCTATTTTCTCCAACTCTGTTCAAGGACCAAAGTAGCTGACAGGAGCCAACCGTACAGCACCAGCTAGGAGCCAGCAGCAGTCCTTCAGCAAGGCAAAGGTGAACCATGTGTATGCTGAAGAAGCAGAGGATGCACCAGGAGTGATTTTCGGTGAGTTTCTGGTCCAATCAGCTCTAGCCTTAGTGCTCTTTGATTCTGGAGCATCGCATTCCTTTATATCCTCCCACTTTGTGGAAAAGCATGATATACCTACTATAGCCCTTAAGAGGCCGCTAATGACACGTTTGCCTGGAGGTCATATACCTTGCTACTTAGGTGCCTTAGATATCCCTATAAACCTAAGTGGGGTAGTATTCCTTGCCAACCTAGTAGTCCTTGCTTCCAAAGGGATAGATGTCATACTCGGTTTGGACTGGCTCCCAAGCATCGAGGAAACATAGCCTGTGCTGAGAGAGCAGTGACAATCACCAACCACCAAGGGTTAACAGTCACATGCCTAATCCAGTCTAGCCTATCAGACACCATGGTGAACCACATTCAAGCAGAATCCCCAGAAGATGTGCTAGTAGTTCAGAAATTCACAGATGTGTTTCCAGATGAATTACCCGGTATGCCTCCAGAAAGAGATGTAGAGTTCACTATTGACTTAGTCCCAGGAACCAAACCTATAGCAAAGAATGCCTATCGATTAGCAGCCCCAGAGCTTGCCGAGTTGAAGAAGCAGCTTGAGGAGCTTCAACAAAAGGGATTTATTAGACCTGCTACTTCCCCGTGGGGAGCCCCAGTGCTCTTTGTGAAGAAGAAAGATGGAAGCATGAGACTTTGTGTGGGCTACCATGACCTGAATGCAGTCACCATCAAGAACAAGTACCCTCTGCCTCGGATTGATGACCTGTTTGATCAGCTGAAGGGAGCTAAGTTCTTCTCCAAGATAGATCTGAGGTCAGGTTATCATCAGCTCAGAGTGCGACAAGAGGACATCTCTAAGACAGCCTTTAGGACCCGTTATGGCCAGTATGAGTTCACAGTGATGCCTTTTGGTCTAAGTAATGCCCCTGCCTTTTTCATGACCCTCATGAATAAAGTGTTTATGGAGGAGTTAGATCGGTTTGTCATGGTATTCATAGATGACATACTGGTCTACTCTAAGAGTGCTGAGGAGCATGGACAACATCTCAGAGTTGTGCTGGGAAAGCTCAGAAAACACCAGTTGTATGCCAAGTTTAGTAAGTGTGAATTCCTGTTGCAGAGAGTCAGTTTTCTGGGTCATATCTTAACAGCTGAAGGTGTTGAAGTGGACCCAGAAAAGGTCAAGGTAGTTTCAGAATGGAAGCAACCAACCTCAGCCTCGGAGATCAGGAGTTTCTTGGGATTAGCCGGCTATTACCGGAGATTTATTGAACGTTTCTCTAAGATAGCCCGGCCTATGACCGAGTTGCTCCAGAAGGACACGAAGTTTGTCTGGTCTGAAGCTTGCGAGAGAAGTTTTCAAGAGTTGAAGAGGCGACTAACTTCTACCCTGGTGCTAGTCTTGCCAGATAATCAGAAGAGCTTTAACATTTATTGCGACGCATCCTGACAAGGATTGGGTTGTGTGCGGCAAGAAGGAAGAGTTGTAGCTTATGCCTCAAGATAGTTGAGAACACATGAGCAGAACTACCCCACCCATGACTTGGAGTTAGCCGCGGTGGTGCATTCCCTCAAGATTTGGAGACATTATCTAATCGAGAACAAGTGTGAAATCTACACGGATCATAAGAGCCTAAAGTACATTTTCACCCAGTCAGATCTCAACCTTAGACAGAGAAGATGGTTGGAGTTGATCAAAGACTATGATTTGGAAATTCATTACCACCCTGGAAAAGCTAATGTGGTGGCTGATGCGCTCAATCGTAAAGCGTATTGCCATCACCTATTTACTCAAGCCCCAGATCTGAGTGAAGAAATGAGGAAGTTGAACCTAAGGGTTATACGCTGCTCCTGCAACCACAATCTTAGTGTTCATCCAATCCTGGATGACCAGATCAAGGAAGCTCAGATGGAGGATGAAAGATTGGTATGGATTAAAGATCGCAACAGTGAAGGCAAAGCCCCAGATTTCAGGATAGATAAGGATGGAGTCTTGTGGTTCAAGAAAAGATTATGTGTGCCTAAGCAAGGTCATTTTCGCAGGACCATCTTGGATGAAGCCCATAACTCCACTTATTCCATTCACCCCGGCACTACGAAAATGTACGTGGACCTTAAGGAGAAGTATTGGTGGAATGGTATGAAGGGGGATATCGCTCGATTCATCGCTCATTGTGATGTGTGCAAAAGGGTTAAGGCTGAGCACCAGAAACCTAGTGGATTACTTCAGCCCTTGCCAATTCCAGTATGGAAGTGGGATGAAGTTAGTATGGATTTTATCACCGGTCTACCAAGAACCCAGAGCGGCCATGACTCAGTTTGGGTAATTGTCGATCGACTCACTAAAGTGGCACACTTCATCCCAGTGCGTACCAATTATGGAGGTGATAAATTAGCCAAGTTATATATTGAGCGTATTGTGAAGTTGCATGGAGTACCTAAGAGGATTGTGTCAGATAGAGGCACCCAGTTCACTTCGAGATTCTGGAGCAGGTTACATGAAGCACTTGGTACAAAGTTGGACTTCAGTTCAGCCTATCATCCTCAGATTGATGGCCAGACCGAAAGAACTAATCAGATCCTTGAAGACATGCTAAGAGCCTGTGTACTTACTTATGGCAAAAATTGGGAAGACAGTTTGCCATATGCGGAGTTCTCTTACAACAACAGCTACCAGTCCAGTTTGAAGATGTCGCCATTTGAAGCCCTCTACGGGAGGAAGTGACGCACACCTCTCACGTGGACCGAAGTCGGTGACCGCATTATTGAGGGCCCAGATTTTATTAAAGAAGCAGAAGACAAGATAGCAGAAATCAGAGAGAATCTAAAGGCAGCTCAATCCCGCCAAAAAAGTTATGCCGATAAAAGAAGACGTACTCTCAGCTTTGAAGTTGGAGACTATGTGTACCTTAAAGTTTCCACAATTCGCGGCACATGCAGATTCCAGGTACAAGGAAAGTTGGCTCCACGTTACATTGGACCTTTCCCAATTATCAAGAAAGTGGGAGCGGTAGCCTATAAGCTTCAGTTACCAGCAGAGATGTCAGATGTGCACGATGTATTCCATATGTCCCAACTCAAAAAGTGTCTGCGAGTACCAGAAGAACAAGTGGCCCCAGAAACAATCGACCTGCAGGATGATCTCAGATACCAAGAAGTACCAGTAAAAATTCTAGATATTGTGACGCGAAGAACCCGCAACTCAGTAGCCAAAATTTGTTGAGTCCAGTGGAGTAGACATTTGGAAGCAGAAGCAACTTGGGAGAGAGAAGACGCGCTCTGAGCCAAGTTCCCCAATCTCTTTAGTAGTGAAGTTGAATCTCGGGGACGAGATTCAACGTGAGTGGGGTAGTTTTGTAACATCCCAGTTTTCATCACTATTGAAAGAAATGCAAGGCAACCCTCTAGAACATTCTCCACTAAGCAAGAGTGAGATATTTTCCATGGAGTACTCTAGAATTAGTAATAAGTAAAATTTTGAAAATGTTAGAATATTTTGGAATTTTCTAGAAGGGGGACACTTGTCCTAATACCATGGCTCCCCTTAACCTATAAATAGAGCCCCCCCCCCCCCCCTTGCCATGGCATCCATCCATGAGCAAGGTAGATGAGTTGTGGTAGGGCTAGAAGGGTGAGTGCTAGGCTAGCCACTTAAAGGTGTGTGTTCCTTTGTAATTTTGTTGCTCCAATAAGGTGAATGTCTTTATAAGTGTTAGTCTCCTGGTTAAACTTAAGTACTTAGTGTATAAGTTGTGATCCATCGAAGGTTGGCTCTGTCACCCGGGATCACAAAAGGGTCTGGGCTTCATCGAAGGTTGGCTCTGTCATCTGGAAGCCAGCTTCATCTGTTGGTAGGCTCTGCCTCCCGGAAGCAAAAGGCGGCTCTGCCGTCAAAAGGACCCGGTACACTAAGTAACTAGAAGCTGACCGACTCTGAAATGAGTTGGTGTGTCATAGGGGTAGATCCTCAACCTAGTGGGTATTAGGGCCACCTCAATTTCCAACAATCACTAAAATAAAACTTATGTTGCAATTAAACTAGTAACGTAAAATAATACTAACGTTATATGAGATATTACATAACTACTAGGCAAACTATTTTATACTCTTGCCTTACGTTAGTACATTCGTTCCCTTCAGTAATCAGCATACGCATGCTTGCACCTACGACAAAAAAAATCATCTCGTCTCTTTCCATAGAAGCCTCTCGAGTCACCGTACCACGCCATAATTCCCAGACAATCATGACATCGCCTACCTTCTTCGCCATAACTTCATCATCCCCTGGAAGCCACAGAGTACCCACACCATTGACCTTGAAATGACCCGTCATGGTAGCACTCACTCCAATTCCTGGAAGCCGGCAAGAGTGCTCACAATATTAAATAACCCGTCATGCAAATATGGCGGTACCCACCTCGCCATAAACCGGGGTCGTCGCGCACATTGCCGGCCGAGATTTTTTTTCCGCCGCACGAACCGCCTCACCTCGTCTATAAAAGAAGCCGACGCCACCTCCCTGCCGTCCTTAGCCGCGCTCGCTCTCGCTCGCGCACGCGCGACACGCCGGCCCCACGACAGGACCGCGCACTGCCGTCGGCACCACGCTGTGCCGCCCACCTCCGCGTCCCCACCTCGCCCACGCCGCTGCAGCGTCCTCGCCGGCTTTGCCACCTTGACGCTTGCGCCTTCAGCGCTGCCACTGTTCGCGTTGACAACAAGCTTGTGGGTACAGTGTACGACCTCTGCAGAGTATATAATCCATTCGAATGGTCCGTGTCCACGGTATGGACAGGCTACGGTGTGGTCCTGACAACTAGTGAGCTACCTACTATGGGTTGTGTCGGGAAGAGTGCATACCATGAGTTACATTGCTAATGCATTGTGCTTAATGTGCATCGTGCATGTCATTCCCCTCCCATAGGGTGAGGTGGAACTTGCTGAGTACTCTTGTACTCAACCGTTGTTGATTTTTCTCCAGAGGATCCTGACTTTGTGCCAGAGGACTGCGAGTAGATCGTGTCCGCACCCGAGCTGATCGAGTGGAGCCGTGATGGATGAAGAGCTAGTCCTCCATGCCGTCATGCTAGTCGTTATCCTATGGTTGTGCTGTGTAGCTCTGTGTTGTCGTTTTACCCCTCGTGTACATGTTGAATAAAGCTCTGTATGACTCTGGACTCCACTTGATGTAACATGTATTATGCCGGAGACCTCATTCGGTATTTAATACATGGTTTAGCCTTGATATTTGGGTCGGGGCGCTTCACCAGCCCTACACCGCCTCGCTAGCAGCCGCCACATGGAGCTTCCTCAGCATATTTCTAAGGCGGTTACACTAGTTAGCGTATTTCTAAGGCGGTTACATTGGTTTGGCGGGGAGAAACCTATCACAATCGACCTTACTATAAATATGAAGGGAGGGTATCCATTTAAAACACACACCAAGTTGCTCGAGCTCTCTTCTCTCTCGCAAGTAGTTCTTAGGCTAGTAGAGTTTAGACTGAAGTAGTTCTTCTATGGACTCTTAGGGTTGCTAGTAGAGCTCTGTAAACCTTGCATGATTAGACGAATAAATCTAGTGCCACAACATCCATTCTAATATTCATACGTTTGCTCTAGTGCAGTTTCTGTTGATCCTAAGGATCGGGGCTCTGCGCGGGGTGCTAGAGTATCACTTATCAATGCAAGCATGGGCTTGGGTTGGTCAAGTGTGGCTGGATGTGGGTCTATCCTATGGTTTGTAGAGTTAGGCAGCAGGTGGTGATAGACATGCCCATCATCCGTAATCCTCCATGTTCAGATAGATCAATAAGAGATTCATAAAATAGCCGAGTTGGCTGGTGGCTCCTCCGCGGTCATGTGCGGTTCTATCGGTTGTGTCTGGAAGCCTAGAGTTGGATTCTACTCATGTGTATGTGTATGTGTGTGTAATATAAATTGTGCATGTTTAGAAAAAAGTACATAAATCCATAGTAGTTATCTTCTACCTTTCTCCCTGCCTATATATTCTTGCTGAGTTTGAGTAAAGCTTATGTGTCACATTACCTCTATCTATATTATACTTACCTCTGTTATTGGATATTCAATTGGAATTTAATCATTAACTTAGCTATTCTATAACCGTTACCTTCCCTGTGAAAATATAAACACGACATCCGGAATACACACGAGTAAAATGCTATGACAGTATATCCGTGCGCTTGCGGATTTATTTATGACCGTAAGAAATACCAACAAGCATTTTTTGGCACCGTTGCCAGGGAAGGCTTTGGTTAAAAGAATTGCTAATATTCTTAATTGGTATTCATTGCTCAAACAGGTTAACATGGTTTTATTTTCTCTTCGACTTCAAAACTTAGGTATTGTATGATTGGTTTCGACCTGCCGCAAAATTTTGCAGAGGATCCAGAGTTCCTTTTAAGAAGAATCCGACCCCGTGCCGTACCTCCTCGTATCTCACTCCTCATAGCTCCTTACCGGTATGTCCTTTCACTACCCTCCTAGGTTAAGAGGTCGGATCCGACTATTGGCAGAAGCGATGTCGGTCTCCCCGATCACTCGTGTCGAGAGAGGTGGGGAGACCATCACGTGCCCCTGCTTGGTCGCAAATTGGGGGGGTGGATGCGGCCTGCTGGGCTAGAGAGTCGTGCAGTTGCGCTGGAGTGCAACATGTCACCAGTTAGATTTTTCCGACAAAATATGGACATGTCGCTGAAGCATGCACAACCCACTCCATTTCCATGCGCTCTCGCGCAGTATGAAGCAGCTCAGATGCAACCGCACGGCCAGATAAATATGGTTCATAGTGAACATTGTTCATAGTGAAAAATTAAAATTAAAATTAAAAATAGAAGAAAAAGATACACAATAGAAAAGAATTATCACTATTTACCCAAACCAAAAGTATACTACTAAACAATAAATTAACAATGTGAACATATGAGTCCACCACGAAGTCACAAACAAATGATCACACTATACATAAAAAATTGGTATATAATTAACAATGCGAATAAATCAGAATGCAAAATTGAACAAGATGACTCCTCATGCGAACCAATTATTCTACAAGGAGACCAAACACATCCACATCATGGACAAATCATTTTTACACATGAACAATTTAAATTCAGTCTATAAAGCAAACAAATAATTTAACATCAAGAACAAATTTATTCTATAAAGTGAACAAAGTGGCTCCATATGCGAACAAAATTGTTCTACCTAGAGAACAAATGCTTCCACGTAGCAAAAGGAGTATTCTTGTAGGAGAACAATTTAATATATATAGAAAAATAACAAATTAGTCTACAAAGCAAAAAAAATAAAAAATAAAAGCTCCACACATGTGCAAATTAATTCTAAATGGAGATCCAACGTGCCAGCATCATCATCAAGTTATTCTAGCATGCAAACAAAATATGTACACATGAAGAACATGTCATAATACAAAGAAAGAGAGAAAAGAAAATAAAAGAAAAGAAAAGGAGCAGAAAAGAAAGATAAGGAAAGTTAGTTTTATTGAAAAGACGAGAAAATAATAAGAAATGAATAGAAAAGGAAAGAAAAGGGAAAAATGAAAAAAGAAAATGAAAATTTGATATTGAAAAGAAAAGGAAAAAAGGAGATAAAAAAGGAAACAAAAAGAAGTAAAGAACAGAATAACTAAAATTTACAGCAATGTATATAACAGAATAAATCGCAGACCTATCCAACATAATATTCGCTGAAATTCAAAATATAGTTAATTAAGTTTGATTTAAACCAAAATCTTTCCCACCATATCTAAAATCAGTTTGTAAATCAAAGTAACTCTGGGCCGACTATATCTCTTAGTTCGTTTTTTTGCAAAATTCTGCAGCCCATTGAAGCCCATGACCCATTAACCATCTCATCTATCCTTTTATATCCGATTCGGCCCAAACTCTAGCTCACTACTCACCAACACATGGGCTAATGAATATAATGGTCCAGCAACAAGAATGCGGCCGACATGGGCGGTTGCTCCCACACCACATTTTATAGGCCACAATCGTCGATGTTGGCGGTGTATATCCGTTCCCCATATATGACTTCCAACAACCGTGGTGGTACGAAAAGCACAACACATCAACCGCACTCTGTTCATGCTTAACAGGCGCGTAGAAGCAGATAGGCTTTGACCATTTGAACAAATTTCGTGGTTGTCCTTTCTCAACTCGTGTTTATTTTATTTAATGAAAGCTATTTACTGTACTTTCTAGCCTCTAGGAGGTTGAGGTACAGTAACTTGAAAGATGAATCCATACCATTGAAACATGGCATACATTACTGTATTGCCGTAATCAGCCTTGTTCTTTTGGTCAAAAACAATATAGATACACCTATATATATCGTTTATGAACATTACACACACAGGGCCAACCAACGAACAAACTAAAACCTCTTTCGGCAACATACATGTTTCCACAAGATTAGGTGCCCCTCCTGCTGCCATTTCATGAAGAATGGTACCACCTATTGCATGGCCTTTTCTCAACAATCTGGCCGACTGAAACGCTGCTGTATATGGCCTCAGTGGATGCCAGCGCCGAGTCTGGCTCTCAAGTCCTTCCTTAGGATCTTGCCTGAAGGGTTCTTGGGGATGGAGTCGGTGAAGAAGACCTTGTGGATCTTCTTGTAGAAAACCACCTGCAGGGCAGCATGGTGTGAGATTTCAGTCATGCGCTCCAGTCCTTAGCTGGTTTTAGTACTAACTGTTCCCTTTTTAAAAAAAACGAGTACTAACTGTTCCTGAACAAATGCAGATGGATGCTAGTTTTGTTTGATGGAAACATAAGAAACATGGTATTGCTTTTACCTCCTTGGCAACAAATTGCTTGATCTCATCCTCGGTGAGTTCAGACCCTTCTGTCCGCACGATGAAAGCGACCGGGATTTCACCGGCGAGATCATCCTTCATTCTGAAAGAAGAGACGAGAAAGATGTCAGCATTCAATCCAAGAAATTGGCAGCACATAGTGGTGGTTCCATCTGAAGTTGTCGACATATCGATCAATAACGACTTACGATACAACGGCGGCGTCCTTGATCTCCGGGTGCGTGATGAGGAGGGCCTCAAGCTCCGCAGGCGGCACCTGGAACCCCTTGTACTTGATAATCTCCTTGAGCCTGTCGACGATGAAGATCTCGTCGTCGTCATCAACGTAGCCGATGTCCCCGGTGTGCAGCCAGCCGTCCTTGTCGATGGTGTTCTTCGTGGACTCGGGGTCGTTCAGGTAACCTGAATGATTGACAGTGCATCAAAGGACTGGTCAGTTACTTTGAAAGAGCCTTTTATTATTGGAGCTCTGAGCAACACAACGGATTCAGAAACTGCCAGGCAATTCAGATGTAGAGAGAAAGCAAGATGTCGCCGAAACGTTTGGTCAGACAGGCTGTTCGGAGAGAGAGGCTGGCATTGACTCGTCAATTGTGATGCGCCAACTTGGCCTGCTCACCCAACCGGTTGGAGCTTTCTCTGAATCGCGCGATGGATCACCAAACATTCACTAGCATTTCAGGTTGGAGCGATGCATGCCGTCCTCGCGCTCGAACGCCAAGCACCAACTAATCAATAATCATGCCTCGTGCGTGTGTTCAACAGTTGGTATTAGGTAGACCGCGCGAGAACCTAACCGACTGTCGTTGGAAAGCTCAGCAGAAAAGTTTCCCGGGAAAGAAATCTCAGCACAAAAACTAGCTAGCTACTCTGCATCTACTGGATCCTGAAGCCACAGCCACCGACGGACCCATGCGGTTTCGTGGCCGGGCAATGGCAACGCGTCTCGCCGAATTGCGAGCATGGGCGTCGAGGTCGACGGCGCAGCATGCTCTGTATGTGCTGCCACCGGAGGCGGCGGCACTGGACATTGGCTGGCTTCCGATGTCACGGTGGGTCAGGGCACACCTACCGCACTTTGGCTTGGTCCACACCACCACCATCCCTGGCCATCTCTCTCGCGCCAAAGTTTGACTTCCCTACAGACTTATCAATGGCACGCCCAAAATTTTGAAAAATAAAATCAAGGGAAACCTACCAAGGAGAGCACCTTGTTCATCCATCATGTGGTGGTGGTCACATGCCTTTCGCCAAGAAAAAAAAAATGGCCCATTTGGGACTTGGATTCCGCAGCCGTGTCATGGCGATGATGACTTGTTCCAGGCCACTTGCCGATTACTCGCCAGCCATCATCGCAAACTTGCCGCGCGCGAAACGTGCGGTGGAGACGGGAATTCTTTGTCCAAACCAATCATTAGGCTTGGGAACTTGGACCAGGCCGCTAACAATGCCAATCCCTTTTGCAAAGGTCTCCAACTACCCAACTAGCGTGAACACGAGTACCTTTTCTGCTTCGTTCAATTTCACCCCTGTGACTCACCGGATATCGATCTTAATATCCAACTCTATTCATGTTCCCAGAAAATACCAATAAAACAATAGTCATTCAGATGATAACTACCATTACTAAAAGGATTTTTACAAAAAAAAATCCTCCTAAACCTCGAGACGACGGTTCGTCGGGTCAAAAAGCTGGAACTCTAATGGCAAACGCACATGGAACTGGTCACCAAGAATTTTTGGTGGTCCCTACTCCCTACTAGACTAATCATCCAAGTGCCCACCCACAATTTAAATTGCAAGAGTTTCTTTTCAGGTGATTATCGCGTGGCCTAATCGCAGAGACCAAACGGGTTAGTCCACATTGTAGGAGGTTTGTCCACATCACCAAGCTGTGGTTAAGTTGTGGCGCCTAATTTCTCCCCCAAGGACAACTCGTGCTCCACTAATTAAGCAACGCCACTGGGCCCACGCGCGCTGTCTGCACATGGGCCCACGTGACAGTGCCAACGCAGCGATTTCAAGTGCCAGGTCAGCGTCAGCAGTGTACGGCGTGGTGTGCCAGCTATGGTAACGACATGAAGTGAAGCTACTACAAATGTGCAAGGATGGCAACGGTCGGGGCGCACGTACCTTTCATGATCTGCTCCCCGCGGATGCAGATCTCGCCGGGCTGGTTCCGGCCGAGGGCGTCGCCGGTGTCGGGATCGACGATCTTGAGCTCCGCGTTCCGCACCACCGTGCCGCACGACCCGGACTTGACCTTGAACGGCTCCTTGGCGAAGGCCAGGCACATGGCTAGCACGGGCCCCGCCTCCGTCATCCCGTAGCCCTGCCCGAGCACGGCGTTGGGGATCTTGGCCATGAAGGCGTCCTGGAGGTCCTTGCCCATGGGCGCGGCGCCGGACATGACCATGCGTATGGAGGCGAGGTCGTCGGCCGTGACCCGGGGGCTCTTGGCGATCTCCACCACGATGGGCGGCACGAAGGGCGCGATGGTGATGCCGTGTGCGCGCACCAGGTCCACGAGCGCGCCCAGGTCGAACTTGCGCATGATCACGATGGCGGAGCCGGCGCGGAGCCCCGCCAGCAGCACCGAGTTGAGCGAGTAGATGTGGAACAGCGGCAGCAGGCACAGCAGCACGTCGTCCTTGTGGAAGTGCAGGTTCGGATTCTCGCCGTCAACCTTTTATTTTCACATCATCAAAGGGGGAAAAAACAGGGGAGAGTTCGATCAGTTAGCAATTCAGAAGCAATTGCATCATCATTTCTTCAAATTGCATCTATATATAGAAACTCCATCAGAAAGTTGAGAACAATGGTTTGGTTGACTGGTTGTTCGGTGGAGGCCTGGGGGTGTGGGTGCTGGCGCGCAAGCGAACAATTTGACGAAGCGCCGGGCGTAGAACGCCGGATGGATCCATGGCATTATTTATGAGTTGGCTTACTCGCCTGACACCTTAACTTGTCGGGACCTGGTGATGCGGGAACGAATGTTCCTCGGCCGTGCTGACAGGTGGGTCCAGCTGCCCCCACATGGACGCGGATGTCACCCTGTCCACAGCGACAAGCGACGAGGGGAGAGAGAGAGAGAGAGAGAGAGAGAGAGAGGTGGGGATCGAATCGAATGAATGAATGGCACCTGCTGCGCGACGCTGGTGATGAGGCTGCGGTGGGTGAGCATGACGCCCTTGGGGAGGCCGGTGGTGCCGGAGGAGTAGGGCAGCGCGACGACGTCGTCGGGGTGGATGTCGGCGTCGGCCTCCAGCTCCTCGGCCGCGATGACCTCGCCGAACTCCGCGCACCCGTCGAAGCGCCCGTCCACGGTGACCACGGGGATGCCCCTCTCGGCCGCGAACTCCCGCACCTTCTCCACGGCGCAAGCCTCCGTGACGATGAGCTTGGCGCCCGCCGCCTCCGCCTGCCGGTGGATCTCGTGCGGGGTGTAGAACGGGTTCGCCGTGGTGGTGGCGGCGCCCAGCCGCGCCGCGCCCAGGAACATGAAGGCGAACTCGGGGCAGTTGCGGAGCAGGTTCATCACCACGTCGCCCTTGCCCACGCTCATCCGGCGGAGGCCCGCCGCGGCGCGCCGCGACAGGGACTCCACCTCCGCGTAGGTGTAGGACGCGCCGGTCTGCCCGTCGATCAGGCAGGGGCGGTCCGCCACCTCGGCCATCTTGCCAAAGCAGTACGTGTGCAGCGGCTGGCTGTTGTTGATCTCGATGTCCGGCAGCTTCGACCGGAACACCACCGCCGGCTTCTCCTCCGCCGCGGGCATCGCGACCGCCGCCGCCGCCGACTCGTCCACGGAACCCATCTCTCCGGCGACCGAGCTCGCTGTCGGATGAACTGGCCTGTCAATCGGGTTGCTGGTAACCTTGTGCAATAGGCGATTGGTTGAACTAACGGTAGGAAGGAGTCAAGGAGATGATTGTATTGCTGCTGGTGGTAGCTCGCCGTCTCCTGAAGGGCAGAGGACCGGCAGGTGCGGGGTTATATACGAGCAGGGGAGGACAGGGAGTTGAGGAGTTGGTGAGTGGGTCCCGCGGGGATGACGGGTGGGGCCCGGGTGGAAGTGGGAGAGTGGTGGTGGTGAGGTAGGAGAGCTACGGGGTTGGTGAGAGACAGAGAGAGTGGCCGGAGCTGTGGTTCGTTGACTGGGACGGGGGCGCCACGTCAACGTCGTTTACCAACCCCATTAGCAGCGCCCGTGTGGTGGCGGTTTTACGGAATCATCCCTGCGACCCCAGGTCTTGGTGTTCTCATTTCCGCGCTTGGGGTTGGTGATGACGATCGTCTTTTCAGCTTTTTGAGGTCTCTTGGATGTGCTCGAGTTTTCTTGGTAAGAAACTGCGGCAACGTTTTCCCGTTGTGGCCGGGTCTGCCTCTCTGCGAAGCATATTTTGGCACCAGCCACCGTGCAGTGTGGTATTCATGTGGCGACAGTGGCACTGTTTGCATGCTCTACTACAAAAGTCCTTAGACTTGGATATTAAAGTAATATTATGTTTCTTTGAGGGGTCTGCCCAATGTAATTCATGTGTACTTTAGCTCATCAATTGTAATTCGATTTATTAGATTTGAAGCAGTGGAAAGAAATCTATAGTGGATTATTCATGTAATCATGACTTGAGCATGGTGCGCTGAACTCTCGCAAGAACGGATCAGAGTAATCCACCTCCCAAATAGCCAGTGGCGAATCCAGCAGCCGAGCTAAGAAGGGGCTCATCTTCCTTTAATTCTTCTTCCTCCCCACTTCTTTTTCATTTTTTTATTCCCAAAAATAAGGGGGATCTTAGGGGGGTATACATAGAGAAATCTTGCAATGAAACCATGAGAGAGCGTCCTATCATGGATGGGTTCACTCGTCAAAGCAACAACCATGCCAGAAGTGTGCGAGCCTGCAATTCAAGGGCAAACAAAATGCCGTGCAATATAACCCGTTTCGTATGCTTGCCGGGTGGCACCAAAGGTTATTGGACTGGTGTGGCCTGAGAGACCTGTTTCCGCCGCGAGCTGACAGGCTCCTAGATGCTGTCAATGGCATTGATTGGCAAACGGCTTGAGGAAGTCTCAACGCTTCATTGTCGGTGCTTAGCAATAGGGTCACCAAATCCTGCTAGGGGTGGAGCGCTCCGGCGCCGGGGCACGGCCCAGTGGGCTCACCTACCGCGTACCGGCGCAGCCGGAGAGGCGCGCGCAGCCTAGGGAGAACCATCGCGGCGGTCGGCGGGGTGGGCGTGGGTTGGACGACCGATCCATCTGACGTCACGCCGACGGAGGCAGCTGCAGCAGCATCAGGCTTCAGGGCGGACGGCCAGTGCGCGGCTGTTCCCCTGCCGTGTGGGCCCCTGGCGCCGAGTGCGGTAGCCAGATGGGGAAACCGGAGAGTTTGCGGGCGTAGTGGCGGATGGGCGGTTGGGGTGCTGATGGAAAAGCTGATCCAGGTCCAATCCGGCCGTCCAAGTCCAACAAAGCTGTGCGTGCCTCCAAGTCCAACGCACGGTGGGTTGTTGGGTGGGCCCGCGGTCAGTCCTCCGGCCACGACCCACAAGGCGCGCCTACGTACGGCCGCGGTTGGTACTGTAGAATAAGTAGAAGGAACATGTGCGGCGGGTACTCACCCTACCTGTACCCGTCTCTTTCTTTTTCCCGCTCTGGAAACCGCAACTTCCCATGAGTGCTCAGCCCCGGTCCTGAGTTTTCAGTGCCGGGCGGAATAAAAGTTGGGGCCTGTATAATAATGATGATGATAAATATTATACACAAAAGATATTTGTATCGAATAATTTCTACACATTATCTTAAGAGTTTCGTCTAATATTTGAAGATATGATTTAAATTTGTTGTTGATGATATACATCAATAATATCGATTTCATCCAATAACTTCTTCTAGATACATAAGCATAACGTTATCATAACTTCTAGGTGATACAATTATTCTAAACATTTAAAAAAGTTGTAGCTAGTAGGTAGCACACCTGTATCATGTGCCGTATATTAGGTAGCACCAAGTCCGCCGGAAGCCCAATAAGCTCACGCAGGCGATAGAACCAGGCAGTGACTGAGAGTTTGGACTCGCTATCGCGATTCGCGAATAAGCCAGTGTGGGCCACATGATGCTTTAGTTCCTGGTGAGCATACCCTAGTCTCTCTATATATGTGTGCTACTAGCCACGCTTCACCTTTACACAATCGGCATCATCAAAACTAGCTAGCTAGCGATAAACTTCAAAGATATCAAATCAACTATATAAAATGTTACTGATCACTGTGCAGGACTCTCAAATCCCAATATATATCTTACCAATATCCAAATGATCGATTTTGATAATGGTCGAGCAATAATATACTGATCTCATCGTCACTCACAAGTAAAATATGAAATACAAATTAATCTAATTATTTAAGCTTGTAAGGATTACAGCCGGCTTAAACTAAAAATAAAAATACCTATCTTGCATTGGCTCCTCTACTTCCTACCTTGTCTGCTTGCTTTGCCTGCAGTCATACCCTTATCTGCTGCAATTAACGACGGTGACTCTGTGAGACTAAAATACGGACTATGGAGACTGATTAATGGAGGCACGTTGCCAGCACGCCGCCAGGGCGAGGGCGGGTGACGAGCTATGAATCGCAAGCGGCCACCATGACACACTGTCCATCACGCCAATCGCGTCGAAAAATAAGGGACAATCGAGGGGTCACGCGGACGGGATCACGATTTATGAAGATAGGAAACTCAAGGACGTAGCGTAGAAGCTGCATCTTTTGGTTGCTCAAATCCTAATACCTGCAGTGTATACATCAATTTACTACTGCACTTTATACATATCTGCGGACGGGGCCCTTTCATTTTGGGGGCCCGGGGCAGCCGCCCCTCTTGCCCCCCCCCCCACCAGGGCCGGGCCTGTGAGTGCTGACCCTCTAGGTCGCCACTATCCACATTGACAAATAAATACTAGCGTAATAAAAATTGGTAATGGCCTTTCATCTGGTTTGGTGGACGTGCGCGATGCAACGGAGGGCAGGTGCGTGTGACAGCGATCATGGGTTGCATTTGGACGTACGATCGAATAATACAGTACAACGATGTATGCTAAACCAGCATACTCTAATGCAACAACTAACCTTTCGTCGAGTCGCGTGGACTTTTTATTTTTTATTTTTTATAAAAAAGAGATGCGTGGACGAGCCGCGAGAGCGAGGCAGGCTAGCTACAACAAGATGCGCGCGGTGGATCCGGTGCTTGCCTGATGCCTCCAGCACTTCTTTACTGGCTGTCCACGTGCGCCGCCCAATGTAACATTCCATGTTTGCACCTAGAGTGTTTAAATAGCAAAAATCGTGAATTTCAAAAACTTTTTGCGAATTATCTTGGTTTGAAGTTGTTGTTGGATTTTACTTGATTGGATTTCAAATTTGCTAATTCAACTGGGTGGGATTTGAATTTGAATAGGCCATTCAAATTCAAATCCAAACACTACTCTCTTAAACCACCTCGGGCTGAGACCCAACACGTGCACAGCCCACGGCCCGCGAGCACGCGGCCCAGCCCAGCTTCCCTCTTTCCCTTTCCTTTCTTTCCCGCAGGCCACCACAGCCCAGCCTGCCAGCCACCGCCCGCGCGACCCTTCACCTTCCCTTCCGCCCGGGGCACCTGACAAGCAGGGCCCGCTGTCAGCTTTCCCCTTCCTCTCGCCGCTCGCCCCTGGCTCCGATCGCTCCGCCCAGCGTTGCCCCGCTTGCTTCGCCCCGCGATAAGGTGCTCCAACCACCGCTCCCCTTTCGCCTACGCATTTTTCCCCTTTCCCTTCCGCCGCGGCCCCCGCTCGCTCGCGTCACCAGCCAGCCCGTGCGCCGCTTCGCTCAGCGACAGGAGTGCGCAACCGCCCGCGACATCCGGGCCCGCGCCGCAAACCCTAGGGCCGCCCCTTAAGAACCCCGAGGCCGCTCCCCCAAATCCTAGCAGCCCCTGCCTTCCCTTCCGCCGCCGCCGCACCAGAAGAGGAGAAGAGGAGCGTGAGGAGGAGGAGGACATCGCCGCCGGAGCTTCCCCGGGCCTGCACCCCATACGACGACCATGACGGAGCCGGGCGCCCTGCACGGCCCCGACTCGCTTGCACCAGCCCGCCACCGCGACAGGCCCTTCGCCAGCGAGCCTCATCGGTGAGCACCGCCGCCGCCCTCTCCTCTCTTTCCCCGTGTTGCCAGCGATGCCGATGAACCCTCCAGTAGCCGGCCTTAGGACCCCCTCCCTATCCGGCATTTCGCCGCTTTTGTGTAGGGACCCATCGCGCCGCCTCTGCACCCCGCAGCTGCCGTCGCCCCTTCATCGCCGCATTGTGCCGCGGGCCCTGAATGCCGATGCCCCGCGCACGGCACGGCCACGCCGCGGTCCTGGGATGCCAGGATTCGCGCGCGTGCGTGCACACCCGGGCCATTGACCAAGCCGAGCTTTGACCTCGAGACTGCTGCCGTAGCGCCTTGCCGCCGGCGAGCCGCGACCCTGGGAGGCCAGGACGTCACGCGTTCGCACACACGCACGACCCGACACGACCATGCCTACCCTTGCTTCTGGCCGCACCTCCCTTGTCAGGCCGCCACCATCGCCTTCGTCGCGCCACGGCCACAGTGACCGCGCACGCCGCCACGACGTCGCGGCCTGGCGCACGCGGGTGCCACTACGACATATCGCCGAGCACCTCGCATGCGTCTATACACACACACCCACGGCACCCACACACGTGTGCCCGCATCCCCGCGTGCCACACTGGATCCAGGCGCTGCCGCACCGAATCCCACCAAGGCCGACACGTGGGACCACCCAGTCAGCGAGAAGGGGAGGAGAAGGAAGGAAGGCCGCCCAGCCCAGACGCGGCCCAAGAAGCGATACGGCCCGAAGACGTGCCATCCGCAACGTACTCGAAGCCCACGCCGGCCTGCTAGGCTGAGCCGGCCCACTGCGTGTAGCCAGCCCAAGGACCGAGTTGGCTTGCTGAGCCGTAGGCCGAGCTGACCACGAAGCCAAGCTGAGCCTTGTTGGGCCGACCGAGCCGGCCCAACCCCTTTGGGCCCAGGACAGGACCGAGCTGTAACACCCTAAGGTAATTTCCTTAAATTTTAATGAATTTATTTGGGCTCAAATAAAATTTTCAGAGTTTTCCCTGATTTATCTCGCGTTTAAAGTAATTTTATAAGGCAAGTAATTAAAATTTATTATAAGTCAACTTGCTTGTGCATTCATGCTGGTGCATGGTTTTATTTGTGTGGGTTTGAATTAAAATTTGTTTGAATTCAAATGGAATGGTTTGAATGTTTGGGTGTAGAAAAGAAATAGGAAAGAGGGAAGGGAAAAGAAAGAGCAGCCCATGTCCTTAGCCCAGCCCAAAACCCCTCTCCCTCTCTCCCTCGGGCCCCCTTCCCCCCCCTTTTCCCCGCATGGGCCACGCCGGCCCATTTCCCTCCCCACGCCCGAGTTCCCCTTCTTCCCTTTCTCTCTCTGGCCATGTGGCCCCGCGCGCCAGCGTCTCCTTTCCCCTCTCCTCTTTCTCCCAGTGCCCGACCCCTCCTCTGATTCTCTTCCCCGCCGGTCGGCCGCCCTGTCGCTGCCCGTGGCCCCGCTCTGCTGCGCGCCCCGAGCCCTTGCGCCGTACCCGAGCTCGCGCCCTGGCCAGCACCCGAGCCTGGATCCTTCTGGAAGTCGCCCGCGCTCGGATTAGATCAGGCCGCAACGACTCCGTGAGGGGCGGAGTTCCGTTGCTCGGTTGACCCGCACGCCGAGGCCGTCGCACCCCTCTTTCTTAACCCGGTCATCCGCTATCTCGTGCTCCCCTCAGCCGCCTCTGCCTTCCCCAGCTCCCCCGTGCCCTTGCACCACCGTGCCACCGCTCGACCGAGGGGCGCTGCCGTCGACCGAGCTCCGCGACGTCGCAATTCTCTCTAGCGCCACCGATCCCCGATCGCTAGCCACCGTCTCAGTTTCCAGGGGAGGTAAGGAACGCGCCGAGCCCCTTTTCCCTCCCTTTTTCCCTCTGCGCATGCCCGTCCCCCTTGCCACCGTGATCCCGTGCCGCCTCAGTCGTGGGAAGCCCCAACCCGAGCCCTAAATTGCTTTCCCGAGCGTCTAGGTGTGTTCAGCGCATCGTGCTCTACCTCCAGGGCTTGATGTCATTTAAAATGGGGCCCAGATGGCCGAGATAGGTCGCCTCCGGTGAAGCACCGCCGCGGGGGAGGTCGCCGGCGAGCAATCGCCGCCCCCGGGCTCCCCCTTTTCCCTGAGCCGTCCGATCGGTGGTGAACGGGCAAGATTAGATTGCGCTGAGAGTAGTCAGGACCGCAGGATCTAGATCCAACCGTCCCAATTAGAAGATACCGGTTCGGGTTGAGGGAGATGCAGGACCGTCAGATGTAGAACGTGCGATCGGGATTAGATCCGTTTAAGTATAGGTTAGGAGCGTTGGATCCAGATCCGACGGTCAACGAGCGCGCGTACCCCCTTCGCGAGTTGGATCTAATCAGGGCCGTTGGGATTAGATCTGACGGTCCAGAACAGAAGTTACCGCTTCAGCCCGTCCCTTTTGCTAAAGAGTCCCTGTCCTTTAGGGAAATCAACCCGCAGTACCCTTTAGTTCAAAAGTATTTATGTTTTAGTCCTGTTTTATTCGTTTAAGCCCCTGGGCTTCCTGGAATTTGAACCCGCCGTCCAGCCTGAGGTTTTAAACCAGCTAGCCCCTGCGTCTAGGGTTTATTTACGTTTAAGTCCTCGGGTTTTATGCAGAACCCCCTGGAAGTCCAGTTTTTCTCGCAGATAGGTCCCTGGATCTTGTTTTAAGCGTAGTTTTCGCGTTTTAGCTCCGTTTTAAGCGTTCTTTATATCCACGCGACCGTTGTAACGCGTAGAATAGCTTTAGACTAGTTTTGTATACTGTTTTAATGAAATGTTGTACTGTTTCTTATGTTTTTTCCTCGTTTGCATGTATGTGTATGTGCTGGACTATGTTTTGGCGTTGCGATCGTGAGTAGACGCGGAGCCTTTGGACGAGTACCAGGAGCAGCCATCTTCCGAGCAGTTCGAGCAGCAGCCGGGAGAGTACGAGGAAGGCAAGTATAACATGAATCTCCTATCACTTCTAAATACAATTTCATACTGCATTTTAATACTGTATACCTATAATGACTTCCTAGCCACCTTTATATCCTTTATATATATCCTTTGGGCTGCATTTTTGGTTAGTTGTGCTAGGTTGCTGCGCTATAACATATCTTGGTCCTTTTTAATTAATTGGATTAATGGTCTTATGCAACTTAATCCTGAGAGTGGCCCTCTGTGCTGTGTGCTTGAGTGGCTCACGTCTCCTTAAAATATGTTTTTGTTAGAAACATGGTTTAGGGGGCCAGCACGGTGCTTAGTGCTTGGTTGGCCACTCTCCCTAAGGACCGGTTCATAGAGCGACAACCTGGGACAACCGCGCAACCACAAGACTGGAATGGGACGGTCTTGACTTATTAATTAGGTCATTTTGGTTCAGGAGTAACTTACCTGCGTGGGCAAGAGGGGTGGTAAGCGTCAATGGTCCCTGCTCCTCCGGCTTGGTCTGTGCTGTGTGCTTGTACCCCCGGAGGTGGGCCCCATAATCGCTGATCCAGAATCCTTAGCGGTTACACCTTACCAACGTGTCCTTTGTAACAGTCTCGTAGTGTGCTTGCTAGCCATCTCACCTAAGGAAGTGTGATGAACAACTAGCGTAGCTCACGACTTGTGGGTAAAGTTGTGCAACCTCTCGAGAGTGTAAAACTGATATATCAGCTGTGCTCACAGTCATGAGCAGCCCAGATCCTCCGTCTGATTAGTGGGGTTATCAACCTTTGATTAGGGAGATTCCCCGGGTGGTTTTGGTTTGGATGGTTCTCAGTAGTTCTTAATTAATATTGATTAATTCTTATGCAAGTTGGGTTATGGTAATTCATCCACTTGTAGTAATTAGCTTTAATAAAATTGGCCAAGATTAAAAGCTAATGCAGTTGAGTCAGCTAACCTTAGAGCCTCATACTCGTGTTATACTTGTTGAGTACGAGCTTGTACTCACACTTGCCTTTCTACTCTTCTGTTCTATTTTGGATATCTTCGACTGCTGCTCAGTGCCCGGCAACGTGGAGGATTACGTCAGCGGCTTCGACGACTTCTAGGCGTTTGTCTCCCAGTCGACGTCCCTGTGGCGCCCAGCTCTTCATGTATTCCTTTTACGCTTCCGCAACTCTTGAACCGATTCTTGATTCGGTTGTAATAAAATAATTCATTTATGATTCATTTACGATTTATATTAATGTTATTCGTGATAGGTGTTGTGATATCTTGATGATTCTGTTGTATATATGCGTGACTTGATCCTGGCGCATATATGATTGCTCGATTTATGTCCTTTATAAATCGGGTGTGACACGAGCCCCTTTTTATTTCTTTTACCCGGCCTGACAGGGGCCCCACCTATCAGCCTCAGGGTGAGGCTGACCAGTGGGACCCGTTGACCCCCCTTGACCGTTGACCCACCTGTGATGTCATGTTGACGTCAGCATGCCACGTGGCATGATCTGGTGCTGCCACGTGTCACGGCTGGCTGATTTTCTTTTCTGAAATTCTTTTATTAATTTCAAAAATAGGTTTTTTCTTAGAAAATTCATAATAAATCGACTGGACCTCCGAAAATTATGAAACCAGTTCCATAATTCCTCTAAAATCATAAACCACCTGTTAGAGTAGGTTTTGTGGTGATTTAGGTCTTATTTGAAGAGTTTTGTGTATTTTACACTTTGGTCCTTGTCTTACTCGTATTTGCGAATAGGACCCGACTGCGAGGAGTTCACCGACGGCTAGGACTACCTAGAAGCCTAGGAGGACTTCGAAGAGACGCCAGGTTTATGCCCATCTATAATCTGAACACCTATTAGGCATTGCTTGTTAGATATGCTATCGCTTTGTGTGTAATTTATATCAAGATGAACCTGCATGGCCTATCTTATTTATCCGTAGTCCTTGCAATCCCTATCACACTTGTCTACTATATGAAATGCCTTGATAATCATTGAATGTGTATGTGTGGGAATGGATGGATAGTCTTGGCGTGTGTGAAGGTATACTATTCAGGAGTTGGTGTTTAGGGCTTTAGCCGGGAGTGGGCAAACCTAACTCGATCGTGGATCGAGGGCTTGGGCTGTGTATCTTGGCATACCCTATAGAGTACCTATGGCGGGTACAGCTTTTTGGTTATAAGGTTGAGGTGTTGGAGGCACTCGTCAAGGGTGCAGTCGCGGACCACCATGGTGAAGACACTTATGACGAAGATGCCCGCTTCGGCAGTTAAGGACCGAGTGAGAGTAACTATGACTTGTGGGAATTTGTTAAGCGTGCACACCACTTACCCATTATGAGGGTGGGCCCAGTCCGGGGCTAGCTAGCGTGGTACCAAGCCGGTAGGAGGATCGAGTATCGGTGCAGGGGAAGGAGGTGCTAACCTCATGTTCCCTGAGACGCATGGGAGGCTTCACAGTCCCGGGGCGACCTCTTGTGGGAGGATGTGCCCAAGACCTAGGAAAGCTGGATCGTGTCGTGGCTCCTAGTTCCATTTCAATAGATCAGTGTTTCGTCTCTTAGTCGGCTGATCTCCGGCTAGTGTCGATTCGAGTGGGTCCAGGTGTACAACCCCTGCAGGGTGTAAACTATATGTATAGCCACGTCCTCAGTCATGGACATCCCTACTCCTCTTTTTCTCTTATTAGTTAGTGTTACTCATAACTTTTACCTCCCTCTAGAATAACTTCCTATCAGGGGGCAGTTGAGATGCAAGCAGAGGGAGTTCTTGCATCGACTTGGTGGTTTGGAAGGTGTGCGTTGACTTGGAGTCTGGAATGCTGGAAGGGCCTGAGTTGAGAATGGAAGAAGATGTGTATACCTATATATATAGCATGCATAGGAAACCCCAGCTTTACCTCTTGAACTTTGTTATATCCATAGTATAGTCCATAATAAAGCTTGCATTCGGATGGTGACGTGAACCTATCCCATGCCTTGGGGATAGCCTGGTACGATGTAGGATCTGATCTGGAGTTTGACCCCAACGATGATGGATGGTACGATTGAAGCCTGTGCTACGCTCGAGTTGCCTGTGGAGAAGGATCCAGGAGATGAAGGACGACCCGAGGACCAGCTGACGCTTTACAATTTCTGCCTGAACCGCTCTAGCTGAGAGACTTGTAATAAATTCCGTACTACAAATCTTATGGATTTATGTAATAATTAACCCATGTTTGACATTAAGCAGAGTATGACTATGATATTATACCTGGAATGAGTTCTGTATGTGATAGCACTTGATCCAGGGACTATCACAATGATACAGGGAGTCGGATTCCTCGATCTGAGAACCCGGTTCATTTCAGTTGGTATCAGAGCCATACTTGACCGTAGAACGAGCCTAAGTTAGACCTAGGGAAGTCTATATGATTCTATCTACTTACTATAATACCTTGGACTATCTTTGTCGATACCTTGACTCAGTTTTCCCTCCACTCTTGATTTATTCTCTTACCTACGCTGACTCAGTTCTTATGTTCCTACGCAGGGTAGCAGCTGTGATGACGACCACGATGGAGAGTGTGAGCCACGACCCCGAGCTTTACGTGCAGTACCACTAGAGGGGAGTCCTCAAGTGGTTTGAGCGCGTAGTGGAGCACATCGGCATCAACCTGACCTGCGTCAAGCTCTCCCTGAAGACAACCTCCGCCCACCCATACCACTCCAAGACCGCCACACTCGTCGTCATGCCAGACCCCACAGTACCTGACTTCGAGGGTAAGATGGTCTACAGCTCCAGCGTACTCACCGAGTGTCACACCCTAAAATATTTAATTTTAGGATGTGACTATCTTTTACAATATGTTCATCTATCAATAGGATTTTCTGAGAATTTAAAGATTTTTCTGGCAATTATTCTATTTATCTTAGAGCTAGATCCATTTTTTTATTTGGAATGCTCTAAAATTCTTTTTCATGAAGTCCAAATATTTTATTTGGATTCCTCGTGTCCTAAAATTACCTCCCGAGTTTTCTCGGAAAATTTTGGGATTCTTCCGAATATATTTTTCCGGGTTTAAAATATTTATCTGGGCTTTTCTAGATTTATTTTAAACTTGAAAATGTGTTCTGGAAAATATTTCTATTTTGATTCTCATCGTAGTCGGACCGAGCTGTATCATGTTGTACATCCCTTTTAACCTTATCCTCTCTGAATCATTAAGAAGTTCCGTCGAGCTCCCGATCCTCTAACCGTTTCCCCCGATCAAGTCATGTTTGAAAACGACGGCTCATGGCTCGTCTTCGGTATTTTTCCGATGATGTTCGATCGCCGTCAGCCCCAATGACTCGGCTTGATCCCTTCCTTCTCTTTTCCGCGCTCCTGAATAACTCGTTCACATTCAACCCGCTCTGTCAGCTCATTTTCGTGTTCAGCCCTCACCTGATCCTATTTCGGCCCATAATCGAACTCGCTTGGCCGTTCTCATTCCATCTTTCCGTTACCTCTTCTATCCTCTCTTTTTGCTCGCTAAATTGTGGGAACCGCTGGTCAGCCCAATCTCGTCTACCGTGAGCAATCCAGACTCAAGAACGAGTCCCAGCCCGATGCGCCGCCGCGTCCTTATCCTCGTTCGAGTTGGAGCCCAGCACAATATCTCCAGACCCATTTAAACGCGTCTTGCACCACCTGTTCCCCAATAGCCGGCCCTAATTTTCTCCCCTGCGTCGGCTTCTGCGTCCCTATAAATCGTGCTCGCGCAACCCTAGTCTTGCATCTTTCTGCCTCGCGTTTTCCTCCTCGCTTTCCTGCACAGCCGCCACCGTGCCCTGCAGCACGTCTTCCTCCTCACGTTCCTGCATCGCCCAGGCCGTTCCCCTGCTGCATCGCATCCCCCTGCCGTGCGCCGCCATCGCATCCTCTCCCTCGTGCGCATCCGCGAGCAGGTGCTGCCGCCGGCCACCAGGAGCGTCGTCGCCCTTCTGTGCATCTCCTACCGCAGCACTGCCACTCCCTGCCGGCCTCCTCGTTGCCCTGCCCAGGCCCCTCCTGATCTTCTTCTCCAGGTGCCCTGCGCCCAGCCCTTTTTCCTTCCCCTGTGCCCAGACGTGGGAGCCGCAACAGCCGTGCACAGGACGGCGCCGCCCTGACCTGCGCGCGCCTTGCACTCCCCCTGTACCGCCCCGCACTCCCCTGTACCGCCCCCTCTTCTAGCACCGCCCCTGCCCAGCCCTGCATGTCCAGAACCACCAGGAATAGGAGCAGACGGTCAGGAACAGAAACAGACCCGCCCTTCATCTTCCTCCGCGAAATTCGATCTCTACGATGCATCCCCGGGGTAAGTTAGGTATGGAACGGAATCCCCTCGTCGTCCTCTTTCATTTGCCCCGCTTCCCGCGAGCTCTCGTGCCCTGAATCGCCGGCAATCTGAGCTACAGTACCCGCCGCCACCATTGCTGCCTGATTTGAAGCTTTTACGATTTAGTCCCTGGAAGAAATCTGTAATTACCGTGTAAATTGCTGTGTCTAGCGAAAATTGCAGAAAACCCCTAGATCTTTTCCATCTTTTCAATCCAGCCCCACCATGGAATTTTTTTCAGATCTAACCCTAATATTTTCGTGTTTTGCAAGCACTATTTTCTGTGTCTTGTATTTCTTTTCAGCTAACCCTTAAAGTCTATAGTTAATTGCGTATAGGTCCTTGCAGCCTTGTTTTATGCGTAGTTTTCGCGTTTTAGATCCGTTTCGATCCGTTCTTTTTGCGTTAGTCTTCTAAAACCCTAAGCTATCGTTTAGTAGCATTGTTGTGCCATGATTCCTGTTTTTAAAATTAGGTATCAATTTAATTTGAATAATATCCTCTCATCTAGTTTTCCGAAATAAAATCCAATTGAGTCTTTTCTCCGGTTTTCATAAGTAATGTTAACTCAATTAATATGAACTTAAATGTGTTTGTAATTTAATTTTCTTAGTTCAACACGAATTATAAAGTTCGACGTTTAGATGCTCTCACTAGTTTCTTTTCTAATTAATTAATTAATTAGTGTAATTTGTACATAGAGAATTGTATATAAAATTTGACTAAGTTCTACTTCGTCTTTATAAATGCAAATATAATATGAGTTAATTATAATTAGGGGTATTCTCTTTTGAATATCTTTTACATTGGTTTTCTAAATTAAAATAAATGAAAGCCTATCGTTCTTTTATTCTTTTATAATATAAATCTCCCGATAGCTGTATCTTTTCAACCCTAGCTCCGTTTTCCGCGTTTCTTGCGCTCTCATGATCGTAGCATCGAGCCTTTCCTTTAGTTTGCTCTTTTAAAGTTTCCTTTTGTTTGTTGTATCTGTTCTTAGTCGTTCTTGTTTGTTTGCTTGCTTGTATGTTTTGGGCCCGTTGCTTGTGTGACGTTAGAAGAAGCGCGATCGAAGAGTTTTGAAGAGTTAGAGTTTCAAGAACAAGAGTTGAAGACTCTGAGCAGCTATTCTCTAAAAGAAAGGCAAGTGTTTCCTTGATCATGCTTTTGTCCTAATAATCACAATAAATACAACATTTTCTTTATATGCATGCATGTGTCCTAATTTTGATGGATCCTAAATAAGGATATGCCTAGTCTTTATGATCATTCCTTGTCAACCTGGGTTTTACCTTTTTTTTTTGTTGGGTAGCTATTGCTTAGTTGCTTCAACTGGTTATGGTTTGGGAATAATATATAACCATGATGTCAACAATGATGATGTTACACATGTTTTATCCATGTTCATGCTCTTTGTGTTGTTAATCACAAGATTATATGTTTAATCGGAACATGGAGAACCACCCAGGAAAACAGTGCAACCACAATACTATATGGCTCTGGTCTTGGCTAACTAATTAGAAACTCTAGCTTATGATGATCTTACCGAAAGGGCAAGAGGGGTTGCATCGTCGGGGTATAGCTCGGTCCTCTTGAGGGTATGATATGGTCCTGGGTAAGGCGTCTACCTCATTAGGGAGAGTTATGACCGCTTTGACTTGAAACCTTAGCGGATTATCATAAGTTAGGGAATCTTTGTAAAGGCCTCGTAGTGAATCCCTTGCCACTCACCTCGGAAGTGTTTAAGAGGCTAGCTACCTCGGGCAAATCGGGAGACACGAATTGTGGGTAAAGTGTACAACCTCTGCAGAGTGAAAACTGATATATCAGCCGTGCTCACGGTTAAGAGCAGCTTGGACCCTCACATGATAATTGAACTTGAAGATGAATTAAATCGTGGACCATTGTTATGGTTATGGTTATTGTGGACCATGTTTATGGTTGTGGTTATGCTTATTCTATATCTCTTCTATTTTCTTTTAAAGTGGGTTTTGGTATGAACTTATACCATAGTAATCAGGTGCTAATAAAATTTGACCAACTAAAATTGCTTATCGCAGTAAGCCAGTTAGCCTTTCCTTGATTTTAGCCTTCATGTCATATAATTCCCAACACTTGCTGAGTACCAAGCATAAGTGTACTCACGCTTGTTATAATTGCTGCTCAGAGGAGAAAGTGATGTGAAGTCTTTTGAAGATGCTGCTGAGTCCTAGGCCTGCGCAACCCCCGGTCGATTGCCTGTGAAGTTTGGAGTCTTCGTTTCCAGGATAAGCTGTATAACTCTGATAATCTTTATAGTCGTTTAATTCTCTTTTCGTGATACTGTTGCTGATTATTCACTGATGAAGTCAATGTATGTATGGAACTTGATCCTGGCATACATATAGTTATGCATTCGGTTTTGTCCTTTAAAAACCGGGTGTGACACCGAGATAGCCGTCCAGTCAGCAGCTCGGAAGATGACGATGGAGCTACTCGCCCAGTACTGGCAGGCTAAGTTTGTGGACTCCTCTTTCCTCTTGTTACCTCGGGCAGTCCTGCCCAATGAGGATCCCGAGGTTGTCTACTTGGAGATGTTCACTGCCCTGGTTCAGGAGACCTGAGGGGACCAGCCCATGGTCCACACCACTGGGTCCTACCTCTACGACTTGGACCATCTGATGGTGAACCTTTCCCTAGAAAGCGAGCAACTCCACCAGGGATTCTACGAGAGCATGAGGCACATTGACGTTCTGGGGCACGAGATTCAGGGATGGAACCGGATCTACACCACAGCCCGGGTAGAGGCCCGCAACAACCGGGTGAATTACGTGGAGTCGAACTTGAGGCGTGAAGCCGAAGCCTAGCTGAGGATGGCCGCTGAAGCGAAGCTACTCCAGACCGAGATCGAGCTCCAGAAGCTCCGGGCAGAGAAGGTCGAGTGGGAGCGCAAGGAGAAAGACTACCTCACTACCATCAGCAAGCTCAAGGATCAGGCAACCGACAGTGAGGCCGAGTGCCGGCAGCTACAGACCCAGGTGGAGGATCAGCAGGACTTCATGACCCTTCACGGCTACCTTGAAGCCAAGGTGGAGGACAAGGTGAAGGAACTCAAGACCAGGTTGGAGAGAAACAAGAGGAAGATCACCATGCTGACCCGCACTACCGTGTACCTTCGTGACAAGGCCGCACGCGCCATGCAGACGTGGGAGATTTCTGACTCGATCCGCGTTGATGAGATCCACAAGCTGAGGAACCAGCTACCCGAGGAGAGCCATCCCATGGTCAGGAAGGAGGACTTCAAGCTCATCCCCACCGAGCTCCGCCTACACCTGTGCGCCCACGAGGAGATGCCGCCTGCCATCGTGACTGAGGAGGTGGTGGAGGCCGTCGCAGCCATTGACACCATCTTCCCAGAAGACTATCCGGTGGACTACAAGCGCGTGCTGACCTACAAGAAGCCGCGCATCACCTTCTACTAAGGAGTGAGTCAGAGTCGTAGAATAAGAGTAGGTGTAGGATAGGTAGTCGCCGATGACCCATCCCGGCGTGAGTCTTCATGAGTCTTGTACTGAGCCGATGTCATGTTTCCGGCTAGTGTCCTATATTGTCACGAGACGATCAGGCAGGCATGTTAGGAGTCACCACCTTTTTGTAAACTTTCACGATGTATTCATAGAGTATGATTTGGGGGTGTCATCTTGAAGGCATACGAGTTGACCTTGAGATAACACCAGTGTTTTCTTGTACTACTTGAATGATGTATGAATGGATGGATTTTTTTTGGATGTTATTGCTTTTTATTCTTGCATCTTTCTGGATGATTGGCATGTTTTGTCCTTGTGTGTGTTCTTTTACTTTGGGTGGTGAGTGCCGACGTTGACTTGAGAGAATTCCCCCTTCACCCTATACAGGAAATGTCAATCCGGAGATCCGACCACATGATGGCCCGCTTCGAGCAAGCCACTTAGGAGGAAGCCGCAACCGAGGCACGCGGACGTGGCCGCCCGTTTGGTCGCGGACGCGGGCATGTTGCCCCAGCATGTGCCCCGGCAGTGGGACGTGGAAGAGGCAGGGGACCTGCCACAGGTGTCGTACCCCGCACCTTTGGATTGGCACATAGTGAAGACGAAGCTGACGAAGAGGATGTCGATGAGGAACTCGACGCCTAGCCCACCCAGCAGCCATCGCCATCACCGCCGACCCTCGCTGAAGTCATGGACAGGTGGACTCAGCTACTCCAGCGCTTGACCGAGGCGGTTGAGCAGAGGAACAACGGGGCCCACCGTCAAGGCCTGCCTGAAGAGGACCTCCAGCGCAAGATCGAGAGGTTCATCCGCCTGAAGGCCCCGACCTTCAGCTACACCGAAGACCCCATGGAGGCCGATGACTGGCTGAGGGTGATCGAGACCAAGCTGGACCTCACCAACTGCATTGATGAGGAGTGCATCGCACTCACCATTCACCAGCTGGAGGGTACTGCCAAATCATGGTGGGACAGCTACTGTGACTCCCACCAGGACCCAACACACATCTCATGGGAGGAGTTCGCCAGGGCATTTTGTGAGCAACACGTGCCCTAGTAGGTGATGATCCAGAAGGCACAGTAGTTCCGTACCATGACTTAGGGTACGATGAGGGTGGAGGAGTATGAGCGCCAATTCACCAAGATGATGAGGTACGCTGCAGACGACACCAACACAGAGGAGAAGAAGCAGTTCTGGTTTCTCCGTGGACTACACCATGGCATGCGTCAGATTGTGACAGGATGCGAGTACCCATCGCTCCGCAGCTTGGTCAACCATGCCATTGCTGTGGAGAGAGAGAGGGTGGGATGGGAAGACCGACAGCGCAACAAGAAGCGCAAGGCCGACCACCAGGTACGAGACCGGCCCTTCCAGAAGGCAAGGAACACGCCACCCCTGCCACCAAGAAGTGGTTTCCATTCCGGCCCCAGTCAGCCGAGCAGGAACTACGGTGGGGGAGGCAACCACTACTCTGGCAACAAGACCTATGGAGGACAGAACCAGGGAGGAGGCAGCTACCACCGCCAGCAGCCGGCACAGAGGACCAACAATGGCTCAACGCTGTTTGTTTGCTTTCCCTGCAACAAACCGGGCCACAAGTCCTACGAGTGCCCCGAGAAGAAGACCCCGACTCCAGCTCGCGCGCCTGGCTCTGCCGGTAGGCCCGCTCAGGCTCCGCGCTCCGTAGACCATGGCCGCCTCACCCACCTGACTGAGGAGGAGGCCCGGGATGCTTCTGACGTCCTGACAGGTGAGTACCTTATCAATGGCTCTATGGCCTTGGTGTTATTTAACTCAGAAGCCATTTGCTCCGACATCTCTTCATAGTGTGTTGCACAACAATCCCTTCCGATGACCCCAAGAAGCCACCCCATCATCACTAGCTCTCCGCTGGGAGATCATAGGTGCAAAATAGCTTGTAAGGGAGTGAGAATAATGATACAGGGATTGCCGTTCACAGCAGACTTGACAGTGTTACCATCAGAGGGGATATATGTCATTTTTGGGATGGACTGGTTGACCGCACACAAGGGCATCATATCTTGCTCGCCCAGGTTGGTGACACTGGAACACCCTAGTGGGAAGAAGATCGAGGTGGAACCGTTGAAGTCCCGAGATATACCTCAGGTGTACAATTTGAACAACTTGGGAGAGAGAACACTAGATGATGTGCCAGTGGTTTGTGAGTATCCGGATGTATTTCCCGAGGAGTTGCTAGGTTTACCACCAGATAGGGATGTCAAGTTCGTGATCGACCTTGTGCCAGGAATGACACTGATTGCAAAGTGACCCTACCGCATGTCCGCAGAAGAGCTCACCGAGTTGAAGAAACAACTGAAGGACCTGCCAGATAAACAGTACATCAGGCCTAGTGCATCGCCATGGGGGTCACCATGTTGTTTGTGAGAAAGAAGGATGGGACCATGAGGTTATGCATCGACTACCGATCGCTGAACGCCGTGACCATCAAGAACAAGTATCCATTACCCAGAATAGATGTTCTGCTTGACCAATTGAGAAAGGCCAGATTCTTCAGCAAGATAGATCTGAGATCCGGTTACCATCAGATGAAGATCCAGGAGAGTGACATCCCGAAGACAGCATTCGTGACCAGATATGGCCAGTACGAGTTCACTGTGGTATCCTTCTGACCAACCAATGCTCCCGCCTACTTTATGAACATGATGAACAAGGTTTTCATGGAAGAATTGGACAAGTTCATCGTAGTCTTCATCAACGACATCTTGATATACTCCGAGTCGGCCGAGGAGCACGCCGAGCACTTGCGGGTTGTGCTCGAGAGGTTAAGACAGAACCAGCTGTATGCCAAGTTTAGTAGGTGCGAGTTCTGGCTAGAGAAGCTTGCTTTCCTAGGCCATGTGTTGACTTGATGAAGCGTCCCCCCCCATCGGGGAAGACTTAAAAGTGATGCTTTATCAGTCTCAGGAGGCTGATAACACTTTTATTATATCAGATGGTACATCACCGTACAACTCTACGCGGTAATGGGCAGTGAAGCGCCACTATCGTGAGGATTACAACTAAAACCCACACTACTACACTAGCTACGAAAAGAGGGTTATCAGAGTCTTGTGCCATGCGGAACTCCAGCGGTGGCCCTAACCACAGGCAAGTCTAGGTGCAGGACGAAACCCTACTCGACGTCTTCGGGGAGGTAGTCTGGATCTTCTGCTGTAAGAAGTAAGAATGGGGTGAGTACAAACGTACTCAGCAAGTCCAATCACACCCACGGAGAGGGTACAACAGAAATCAATGCACAGGACAATCCAAGGATAAGGTTATGGTTCATTTGCGGAAAACTCAGTCGTATGCATAGGTTCGTTTAAAAACATTTTCAAAACAAGTTTTCTAGTACCAAGGAGCACATGATGTTGATCCACACAGGATCCAAGTTTTAAGCTGTTACCGGACTCCCCGTCCGCCGTAGTACACGGCACAATTGCCGGACACTTTCCAAACAACCCACACCAGTCCAACCATTCCCAGAGAGAAACACTAGTTATGTGACCACACCATAACTTGCCCAATACCGTGGGCACGGCTATTCGAATAGATTTTAACTCTGCAGAGGTGTGCAAATTTACCCACAGGTGGGGTACCACAGCACGATCACCTTAGTGTCGGTGCAGATCCCAACAAAGCCATTACCCACCTTAGCTAGACCTGACTAGCCACCACGGGATCCATCAAGGGGTCATTCGACCTATCTCCGAGGTTTAACCGGGGCATAAGTCACACAGAGCTTATCCCTTCTCCTTGATCACCCGTTGCTCTCAGCTCTCCTGATGGCTATCAGACTAACTAGTGGGATTTATGCTAAGCCGTTGCCCATACAACGGCCAAGTGGTTTGCACGACAGGAAGCTAGGTGAGATGACACATCAACTCGGTCCTTAGGGGTGACAAGATGGATATCTCTCTTCCTTGCTCAACCACACAGGTACGAGCATACCAATGGCATTCCACACAGAAATGCCATCCATCCCGTCTAACTCATATTTCGAAACCACATTTTATCTCTCCCCACACACACACATATTTTTATTTATAAAATAGGTGGTCAAGGAATAGTCATCACAAAATAAGGGGTGGTTATCAAAAAACAAGGGTGGCTATCCTACCATGTTTTCTCAAGCAGAACCATGCATTTTCATAAAACAGGCCAACGGGTTGTGTTCATAAAAACTAGGGCAGAAACATGCATCAAAGGGCGGGATTGAACTTGCCATCTTCAAATCCTTGCGGGAGGTCCTGATCGAAGCACTGTCCCTCGAGTTCGGGGTCGCAAAACTGGTCCTCGTTTGCTTGATCGCAGTCAGGACCTTCCTCGTTCACTCCGTGTCCTACGACGCAAACAAACAGGCACCCAATCAATCGAACGAACTAAATGCTTTTATCGTTGAGCTCGAGTCGGAAACAATTCAATTATGGAGATAGGAGCAATATTTTTGGGTGGTTTCCTAATGGCATGGTCGAAACCATAGTAGAAAGGGCGTGGTAAAGTTTCGGGTTGATCGGAGATCGTTTGGTACATAAAATGATAAGTTAACGGGGTGTTAGGGTCTAAACAAGGGCCTAGGGACTTGTTTGTAATTACTGAAAAGGACTCGATTGGAATTTCGGGGAAGGTTTGGGTTATCCTGGAAAAAGATAAGGGTTTATTTATAAATGTGTTTATATGGGTGAGGGTTTATTTGCAATTAAAAATGTTGAAGGGGTTTCTTTGGGAAAAGGCTAAAGAGAGGTGGGGGTTCCTTAAAGAATAGGGGAAAGGACAGGGGGCTTTGGGCAAATCTGCCCTCCTTCTTCCTCCTCTCGTTGACAGGAAACAGAGGAGGGGGGGGGGTTCCTACGCCGGCCGATTCCGGCGGCCTAGGGCGCGGCGGCAGCCGGGGTAGGGGCAAAAGAGAGAGGGGGGGGGGGGGGCAAGGGGATTCCATTCCCTTTCTCACCTTGAGCTAGGGTGGAGCGTGGAGGGCGGGCCACTGTGGCCGTCGGGTGGCGACAGGGCCATGGGCGGTGGCGGCGCTGAGAGCTTGGGGAGGGGGCGCGCGGTGGCGAGGGCGGTGGTGGTGGCCGGGAGCTGCGCGAAGGCCCTACTTATAGGCCGGGGAAGGCGGTGGAGGGGGTGGACGCGACGGTGGCCGGTGCGGAGCGCCATTAATGGCGCTTCGGCCATTTGTTTGCGTCGCGTTGTGGCGTGCGGTGATGGTCAGGCGCACCCGTGGGAGCAGGAGTGGGTGCTGTGCGCGAGCAGTGTTAGTGGCGGGCGGCGCGGCGGCTCGTGGCGGAACGCGCACGGTCGGCCGGCATGCGCTGCAAGTGACGAGCGGCACGGCAGGTGATGCGGCACGTGGTGCACGCGCGGGGCGGGCGCGTGGGCACGGGCGGCCGAGCACAGTGGCACGTGTGCGCGCGCGAGGGGAGGGGCGGTGTGGCTCGGGATCCGGGGCCAGGCAGCGCGGCTGTGCGGCGTTCGGGCGGGGAAGGGAGAGGGAAGGAGAAAAGAAGGAAGAAGGAGAAAGGGAAAAGGAAAAAGAAAGAGAAAAGAAAAGGGAAAAGAGGGAAAAAATAGGAGAAAGAAAAGGGAAAAAGAAAAAGGTAGAGAAAAGAAGGAAAGAAAAGAGAGATCGTGCGCGCCGGCGATATCTGCGGCGGCGATCGCGGCTGGTCGGCCATGCGCGCAATGCCAGGCGACACGCAGCGCGTCGCACGAAGTGGAAAAGAAAGATGAGACGGAAAATAAGTTTAGATGTTGGGACGGCGAGAATTTCCGGGGAGGATTCCAAGGAAACCCTGGCGAGATGTTCTGAGCTTAACGACGAAAGCAATTTTAGAATATTTTAGCGGTAATTTAATTGGGTAAAATTTCCGGGACATCACAAACCTACCCCACTTAAACTGAATCTTGTCCTCGAGATTCGGCTGGCTCCTAAACAGATGGGAAAATTCCTTCTTTAGAGCCTCCTCGCGTTCCCAAGTTGCTTCCTCTACTCCGTGTCTGCTCCATTGAACCCTGCATATCCGTACTTCGGAGTTTCTTGTCCTCCTAGTGACAGTGTCCAAAATCTTGACCGGTATCTCCTGGTATCGCAGATCCGATTGCAGGTCTATTGCCTCTGCTGGCACGTGTTCTATCTCAGGTACTCTCAAACACTTTCTGAGTTGCGAGACATGAAACACTGGGTGTATATCTGCCATTTTTTTTGGTAGCTCCAATCGATACGCTACGGCTCCGACTTTCTTTAGAACCTGGTACAGTCCAATGTACCGAGGGGCTAGCTTTCCTTGTACTTGAAACCTTCGGGTCCCTCGAATAGGTGAGACCTTGAGATAAACAAAATCTCCTGGGTTGAAACTTATTTCTCGCCTTTTCTTGTCTGCGTAGTTATTTTGTCGGGATTGAGCCGCCTTCAATTTCTCGCGGATCTTCGCTACTTTTTCTTCTACTTCTTTTATAAGTACGGGTCCTACTAGGGCATGTTCTCCAACTTCTGACCACATTAAGGGAGTTTTGCACTTCCTTCCATAGAGAGCTTCGAATGGTGACATGCCCAAGCTGGCTTGGTAACTATTGTTGTACGAGAATTCTACATAAGGCAGACTCTGCTCCCAATCCTTTCCATAGGTCAGGACGTATGCTCTCAGCATATCTTCCATAATCTGATTTACCCTTTCGGTTTGACCATCCGTCTGTGGGTGGTATGCGGAGCTGAAATCTAGCTTGGTGCCCATGGCTTGATGCAAGCTTTTCCAAAACCTAGAGGTGAATTGGGTTCCTCTATCTGAGATAATTCTGCTAGGCACTACATGTAATTTTACTATGTTTTCCATATAAAGCTTTGCCAGCTTTTCTCCACCGTAATTAGTTCGTACGGGTATGAAATGGGCCGATTTAGTGAGTCGATCCACTACTAGCCATATGGAATCGTGTCCCTTCTGTGTTCTAGGTAGGCCCACTACAAAGTCCATTCCTATCTCATCCCATTTCCAAACTAGAATGGGTAGGGGTTGCAATAATCCTGCTGGCTTTTGATGTTCGGCCTTGATCCTTTGACAAGTATCACAATGAGCCACAAATCGTGCAATATCCGCCTTCATTCCATTCCACCAATATTTTTGCCTTATGTCCATATACATTTTGGTGGATCCTGGGTGGATGGAGTATGCCGAGTTATGGGCTTCGTCCATGATTATCCGCCGGAAGTCTCCATTCTGGGGTACACAAATCCTATTCTCATACCATAACGTCCCCTTATTGTCCACTCTGAAACCCGGTGCTTTATTTTCTCCAGTTTGTTTGCAGATCTTTATCAATTCCTGATCCGAGCTTTGAGCCTCTCTAATTCTATCCTCTAGTGTTGGTTGGATGTTCAGCACATGGCTGGAACCTCGAGGAACAATGTGCACATTTAATCGTGCCATTTCCTCGCGCAGATGGTCATCTTTGGGTCCATAGGATTTCCGGCTTAAGGCATCGGCTACCACATTCGCTTTTTCGGGGTGATAATGGATTTCCAAATTGTAGTCCTTAACCAACTCCAACCATCTTCTTTGCCTTAAGTTCAAATCCGGCTGGGTGAAGATATACTTCAGACTCTTATGGTCGGTGTAAATCTCACACTTATTTCCAATCAAGTAATGTCTCCAAATCTTAAGGGCATGCACTACGGCTGCAAATTCTAAATCATGGGTCGGATAGTTCTGCTCATGAGTCCTGAGTTGGTGGGAAGCATATGCAATGACTTTCCCGTCTTGCATCAGCACACACCCTAATCCTTGTCAGGATGCGTCACAATAAATGACAAAATCCCGATGAATGTCTGGCAGGGTCAGCACTGGGGCAGTTGTCAACCTTTGCTTCAATTCTTGAAAACTTCTTTCACAAAATTCTATCCAGCGGAACTTCTTTTCCTTCTTAAGAAGTTCCGTCATGGGTCGGGCTATCTTGGAGAATCCCTCAATAAATCTCCGATAGTACCCAACTAATCCAAGAAAACTTCTGATTTCACTAACATTAGTCGGTCGCTGCCAGTTGGAAACTGCCTCGACCTTTTCTGGGTCCACTGCTATGCCCTCTGCGGTCAGAATGTGACCAAGGAAAGCTACTCTCTCCAGCCAGAATTCACACTTGCTAAACTTGGCATATAGCCTATGTATTCTCAGCTTTTCCAATACTACCCGCAGATGTTGCTCATGTTCCTGAATACTCTTGGAGTAGATAAGCATGTCGTTGATAAAGACTACGACGAACTTATCCAGCTCGTCCATAAATACTTTATTCATGAGGTTCATAAAATAGGCAGGGGCATTGGTTAGTCCGAAGGATATTACGGTGAACTCAGACTGCCCGTAACGGGTGACAAAAGCTGTCGTAGGGATGTCACTTACTCTAATCTTGAGCTGAAAATATCCTGACCTTAGATCGATCTTGGAAAAGTACTTGGCTCCTTTTAGCTGATCAAAAAGGTCATCAATCCTGGGGAGGGGGTACTTATTCTTAATGGTAACCTCGTTCAGTGCCCGGTAATCTACATACAACCTCATACTCCCATATTTCTTCTTGACAAATAGAACTGGGGCTCCCCAGGGCGACGAGCTTGGTCTGATGAAGCCAATTCATTGCAGTTCTTCTAGTTGCTTCTTTAATTCCGTCAACTCAGAGGCCGCCATCCTATAGGGTCTCTTGGCTATAGGGGAGGTTCCAGGGATAAGGTCAATGACGAACTCTATATCCCTGTCCGGTGGCATACCGGGAAGTTCTTCGGGGAAGACATCTGGGTATTCGTTTACTACCGGGACTCCTTCTAAGGGCTTGGCTTCCATGCTAAACACCATTGGGTTAAACTCACTTTCCCGGGTATGGCAGATTACTTGTACTCCTTCGGGGTTTGTTAGGTGTACCACTTTGTCAGTACAACCTATGAGACCATTGTGTCGGCTTAACCAGTCCATTCCAAGGATCACGTCTATTCCCCTAGACTTAAGTACTATCAAGTCTGCTAGAAATTCTACCCCACTTAAATTGATCCTTACCCGTGGACAACCTAGTTGACATTTGATGTCGCCTCCAGGCGTCCGGGTTAATAGGGGTGTTTTTAGTAGTACTGTAGGTATTTTGTGCTTTTCCACAAAACTTGAGGATCTGAACGAGTGCAATGCTCCAGAATCAAATAGTACTGTTGTCAGAGCTGAGTTGACTAGGTACTCACCGAGCACTACGCCCTGAGCTCCTTGAGCTTCCTGCGCGTCAATGTGATTGACACGGGCTTGTCCAAATGATTGCTGGGGCTGCGTCATCTGCTGACTGTTGTCGTTGTTGCGGATGGGTACTCGGTTGGCACCGGTCAGGGCTGGTCTGGGTCCATTCACCGTGTTGGAGGAGGCTGATGTGGCCGGCTTATTCTTGGCATAAGGGCAATTGGCAATGAAATGCCCTGTCTCACGGCAGTTGAAACAGGCCTTAACATTGTTGTTGTCAGAGGCGACCAGGCTTGCATTGCTCTGCGGGGCCCTCATGGTATTCTGGCTTCTAAGCTGTGTGTTAGGGGCCCGTGGTCTTGTCACTTGAGACTGAGTCCTATACTGCATTGGGGCCTGAGATCTTGGTGCAGTGTAGCTGAAGTTCCTCGGCTTTTGGAAACGGTCCTGTTGGCGGGCCTTACTTTCCAGAAATTTGCGTTTGTTATCCTTCCTCTCTTCGGTTTTGGCCCTTTCCGTAAGGATAGCCTTGTTCATCAGGGTATTGAAGTCAGGATAGATCTGAGGAGTAAGCAAGGTCCGGAGTTCTGGGTTTAGTCCCTTCTTGAACATGTCTTGTTTCTTGTCATCGTCATTCACTTCCTTCGGTGCATATCGGGCCAACTCCATGAACCGGTGGGTGTACTCTTCCACCGTCATGCTTCCTTGCTGCAGTGCGCGGAACTCATCCGCCTTGCGCTTCATGGTGGCCGAATGTATGTGATAACGGCGGAACTCCCCCACGAATTCCTCCCAAGTGATGGTAGAGGCATCCTCGGCTGCGGCATAATAATTTTCCCACCAGGCTAATGCGGTTCCGGTGAGTTAGTGGGCTGCCAGAAGAACTTTGTCTCGGTCCTGGCATTCAAACGGTTCGAGTTTCCTCTGAATTACTCGTAACCAGTCGTCTGCATCCAAAGGGTTACAGGATCCAGCAAAGGTGGGTGGCTTGGTCCTCAGAAAAGCTGTCAGCTTGTCATTCATGTTCTGCCCTCGTGGTTGCCGGTTAACGAGGGCATTGGCCAGTGTTTCCAGTATAAGGGTTTGGTTGTGGATTATCTGTGCCAGGTCTCCGAGGGGTGGGGGTGGTGGTAGTTGCTCTCCTCCTTGATTTTCTACTCGGTTCTGGCTTACTTCCTGTTCTCCCTGAGGAAGATTTTGTCCAATAGGCTGGGCTCCAGCTCCAGCGGCTGCGGGGTTCTGGCTACGGGAGGCCCTCGTGATGCTCCGGGGAGCCATCTGTTGATTGGGTAGATTGGGGTTACGATTATGTGATGTTTAAATTGTTTAATTTGTAAATAAGGCAGAATCTACCTCCTGCCGGTAATCACACAAACAAACAACACACAACAAACCAGCACACAACATCACCAACAACAAGCACAAACAACTTCAGTACTGCAAGGGGGGTACAGCTTGGGGGTAAAACTAGATCTCGTACTACTCATCCGGGGTCATGCCTAAGGGCACGACTTAAGCAAAAGAGGCTGGGGGTACATCACTAGGGTGGCATCGGTTATTTTACTCGCGGGGCGTGCCTTCTTCTGGGGCGGGGAGTGTGAGTAATCCTTGCTCGCCGTTCTCTGGATTTCCATTTGCCAAGGGTTGTGCAGTACCATCTCTTTCAACGGCGGTAGCAGAACTTTCAGGGTTCTCGGATGGGGCTTGTGAATTTCCGAAGAGTGGTCCCCATCCTATGACGGGTGTCCCGAGTAAAACATGGTCTTCCTCAATTGCCGGGACTCGTGTTCCACTTCGGGTCCATTCTTGCATACGCCGGTCTCGGGCCTGCCTGAGGCTCTCTTGGGCGACTGCTTCGCTGCTGACCGCGGCTGCGGCTCTTGCCTCGGCTTGGGCTGCTCGGATCTGCTGCAGTCTTACTGCGAGTTCTGCTTGTTCGGCTCGATGGGTCTGCTCTCTCAGAAGGTTGGCTTGCTCATCAAAGAGTTGGTCCAAGGCGGCTCGATAAGTAGCCACTTGGTACAGAGAGCCTTTTTCATGGCGACGTCGTTCCAAACTTCTCATACGTGCTTCTCAAACTGGGGTTCTGATGGCCGGTGGGAAGAACCTCACTGGTGTGGGGGCGAGGTGTCTTTCAAAAATCCGGCATAAATAATGGAGTGCTTTTCTAACGGTCAAGGGGTAGGTGTCCTGATGCCTAAACCCTGTGGCAGTCACTCGCCATGGCTGGATGTCGGGGTAGTGGTTGCTCCTGGCGATGACCAGGATCACCCTGCAGCGGAGGGTACCATGGTGTTCGTACTCTCTGCTGAAGTACCTTGGGCGTTCCATAACGCCAAGGCTTTCCAGGGCGTTGATCAAAAGGCTGGGAAAGCCAGGTGCAGCTTGGCAATTGCCCTGGGTCCACCCTTCCTCAGCCATCTGAAACAAGGACAGGGTAAACAATCTTGCACAGGTACAAAAGGGAGTAGGTAACATTTATTATTGCAACATGGGGGGTACCGTTTCCATGGATACATGGTTATTAGGGTAGGGTTCTAGCTTGGAGTGCTACTCCTATCATGGGAATTCTTCCCCGGTTCTGATAGGGCGCTTCTTCAATGGGAGGCACCGGTCCATCACCTCGTCTTCGGTCTGAGTACCTTTATCCCAATGGGTTTCCTCAGGTTCCTCTTCTTCCTCTATCCATCCACTTATTTCTCTGCGGTTCTCGTATTCCTGCATCTGGGCTTGGAGGGCAGCTAAGGAATACTCAGCGCGTGCGGCTCTTATCTATTGTTCTTCCAGTTCCTGGGTTGCCTTTTCTGCCCTTTGCATTAGCTGCTTCAGTTGTGCCGTCTGTTCGCGGTAGAGTTCATCCAAGCCGGTAAGGTAGATGGATAGGTGGGAGACCGTATCTTCTAGGTCTTCTTCTTCTCTTCCGAGTCCTCTCATCCGGGCAATCCAAGTGCGTCCTCTTCCTTCAGTAGGTGGGAAAAATCCCATAGGAGTCCGCTGAAGGTGGTGCTTGTAGATCACACGCAGTCGTCGCAGGGCTTTACGGGCGGCCTTTCGGTAGGTGTCAGGGAAGCGAAAGCTAGAGGTGGAGATGAACCAGTGTCACACCCGATTTATAAGAACATAAACCGAGCAATCATATATGCGCCAGGATCAAGTCACGCATATATACAACAGATTATCAAGATATCACAACACATGTCAGGAATAACATTAATATAAATCATAAATGAATCATAAATGAATTATTTTATTACAACCGAATAAAGAATCGGTTCAAGAGTTGCGGAAGTGTAAAAGAGATACATGAAGAGCTGGGCGCCACAGGGACGTCGACTGGGAGACAAACGCCTAGAAGTCATCGAAGCCGCTGACGTAATCCTCCACGTTACCAGGCACTGAGCAGCAGTCGAAGATATCCGAAATAGAACAGAAGAGTAAAGAGGCAAGTGTGAGTACAAACTCGTACTCAACAAGTATAACACGAGTATGAGGCTCTAAGGTTAGCTGACTCAACTGCATTAGCTTTTAATCTTGGGCAAATTTTATTAAAGCTAATTACTACAAGTAGATGAATTACCATAAACCCAATTGCATAATAAATTAATCAGTATTAATTAAGAACTACTGAGAACCATCCAAACCAAAACCACCCGGGGAATCTCCCTAATCAAAGGTTGATAACCCCACTAATCAGACGGAGGATCTGGGCCGCTCATGACTGTGAGCACAGCTGATATATCAGTTTTACACTCTCGAGAGGTTGCACAACTTTACCCACAAGTCGTGAGCTACGCTAGTTGTTCATCACACTTCCTTAGGTGGGATGGCTAGCAAGCACACTACGAGACCGTTACAAAGAATCACGTTGGTAAGGTGTAACCGCTAAGGATTCTGGATCAGCGACGATGGAGCCCACCTCCGGGGGTACAAGCACACAGCACAGACCAAGCCGGAGGAGCAGGGACCATTGAAGCCTACCACCTCTCTTGCCCACGCAGGTAAGTTACTCCCGAACCAAAATGACCTAATTAGTAAGTCAAGACCGTCCCATTCCAGTCTTGTGGTTGCGCGGTTGTCCCAGGTTGTCGCTCTATGAACCGGTCCTTACGGAGAGTGGCCAACCAAGCACTAAGCACTGTGCTGGCCCCCTAAACCATGTTTCTAACAAAAACATCTTTTAAGGACGCACAAACCACTCAAGCACACAGCACAGAGGGTCGGCTCCAGAATTAAGTTGCATAAGACCATTAATCAAATTAATTAAAAAGGACCCAGATATGTTATAGCGCCGCAACCTAGCACAACTAACCAAAAATGCAACCCAAGGGATATATATAAAGGATATAATGGTGGCTAGGAAATCCTTATAGGTATACAAAATTAAAATGCACTATGAAATTGTATTTAAAAGTGATAGGAGGTTCATGTTATACTTGCCTTCCTCGTACTCTCCCGGCTGCTGCTCGAACTGCTCGGAAAATGGCTGCTCCTGGTACTCGTCCAAAGGCTCCGCGTCTACTCACGATCATCAAACATAGTCCATACATACACACATGCACAAATAATGGCAAACTATAAGAAATAGTACAACATTACATAGAAACAGCACACAAAACTATTCTAAAGCTATTCTATGCGTTACAACGATCGCGAGGATATAAAGAACACCTAAAACGGAGCTAAAACGCGACAACTGCGCTTAAAACAAGATCCAGGGACCTATTTGTAAGAAAAACATGACTTACAGGGGTTTCTGGGCAAAACCAGGGGCATAAACGTGATTAAAGGGTAGACACAGGGGCTAGATGGCTAAAAACCCTAGGGCCGGACTGCGGGCATGAAAACTGCAAAGCTCAGGGTTCTGAACGAATAAAACAGGGCTTATCTGCAAATACTATTGAACTAGAGAGGACCGCGGGTTGATTTCCCAAAAAGGCAGGGACTCTTTAGCAAAACGTCAAGGCCGAACCGGTATGATTTAACCTGGGTCACCGGATCTAACATCTACGGCCCAGATTAGATCCTAACAGCGAAGGGGTACGCGCGACTAACAGCCATTGGATCTTGATCCGACGCTCCAGACTCTATCTTCCCTCGGATCTAATACCTCCCGCTGGATCTGAGATGGACGGCCCAGATTCAAAATCCCGGGCGAACTGGTACGCGCGGACGTGGTCGCTCGGATCGGTATCTTACGGCTCAGATCCACCCCGAGCTCAATCTAATCTCACGCGCTTGACACCGATCGGACGGCTCAGGGAAAAGGGGAGCCCGGGGGCGGCGATTGCTCGCCGGCGACCTCTCCCGCGGCGGCGCTTCACCGGAGGTGACTGATCTCGGCCATCCGGGCCCCATTTTGAACGACATCAAGTCCTGGAGATAGAGCACGATGCGCTGAACACACCTAGACGCTCGGGAAAGTAATGTAAGGCTCGGGTTGGGGTTCTCCACGGCGGGGGCGGCTCGGGTTCGCCGGCGTACCGCGTGAGCGCGGTTCCGGCCACTGGGGTGACCCACTGGACACGATGTCGGGTGCAAAAGTGAGCGTGGGTCGGGGTGGTGCTCACCTAGGCACGAATTGAACCAAGACGGCCTGCTGGAAGCGCGACGGCGATGCTCGGCGGGGAGGGCGGTGCGGTGCCCGCGGACAGGTCGATGCGGCGATGCCCCAGGCGCCCTGGCACCTCGGTGACGTCCCAGGAGTCGAGGCGACGCTGCTGTGCGGCTCCAGCGGGGCAGGGGTGGGGCAGAACGGCGCGTCCTCGCCGGCGCAGAGGCTCTGTGAGGCAGAGCTATGCGGGGGCGGTGAGCTAGGGTCTGGGTGGCGGCGGGGTAGGGTAGAGGGTGTGGGGAGGCTCTGCAGGGCATATTAAAGGTGGGGGTCGAGGCCTCGGCGTGCGGGCCCAGGGGGGGAAAGCTCGCCGGGGATCTCGGGGGAAGTTGAGCGCCGGGAAGGGACGAGGAGAGGGAGAAGAGAGCGCTGACAGCCCGGGGCCAGCGGTCAGAGAGAGAGGGAAGAAGGAGAGGGCGCTCGGGCTGAGGGCAGGGGAAGTGGGCCGGGGCTCGGCCCACGCGGGGAGAAGAGGGGAAGGGAGAGACCCGAGGGAGGAAATGGGCCAGGGGAAGAGAGAGCCCGTGAGGGAGAGGGGGAGAGGGGGGAGTGGGCTGGGCTGAGAGGGTTTGGGCTGGTTTCTTTCCCTATTCTTTTCCTTTTCTTTTCCATACTCAAACATTCAAACAAAACCATTTGAATTCAAAATACAATTTGAATTCAAACCTATAACTCAACACAAATAAAACAATGCCCCAGCATGAATGCACAAACATGTTGCTCTTATAATAAATTTTATTTTCTTGTGTTTTTAATTACTTTAAATGCCACAAAAATTAAAGGAAAGCCTGGAAAATTTATTTAAGCTCAACATAAATTCATTAAAATTAAGGGAATTTACATTAGGGTGTTACAAACCTACCCCCCTTACAGGAATCTCGTCCCGAGATTCGAATGGGCTAGCTAGCAAAGAGATCGGGATATGTCTTCATCAGCTCATCTTCTCGCTCCCAAGTAGCCTCGTCCTCCGTGTGATGACTCCACTCAACACGGCACATCCTGATCTTCTTGTTTCTGGTAACTCTCTCAGATGTCTTCAGAATCTTCACTGGATGCTCAATATAGGTCAGATCCTCCTGCACATCTAACCCTTCTATCGGTGCTTGCTCTTCTGGCACCCTCAAGCACTTCTTTAGCTGAGACACGTGAAACACATCATGCACTCCTGAGAGACTGGGAGGCAACTCCAAGCGATATGCCACTTCACCTTTCCGTTCCAACACCTTGAACGGACCAATATATCGAGGGGCTAGCTTCCCTCTTACATTAAACCTGCGGATCCCTCTCATCGGGGAGACCTTCAGGTACACATGATCACCTACTGCAAAAGTCAGATCTCGACGACGCACATCTGCGTAGCTCTTCTGACGAGTCTGAGCGACCCTCAGGTTCTCTCGCACCTGCTGTACCAGCTGTTCTGCCTCTTCAACAATGTCCGGGCCAAATACCTGCCTCTCACCAATCTGATCCCAATACAGCGGAGTCCTGCACTTTCGACCATACAGGGCCTCGAAAGGAGACTTCTTCAGACTGGCCTGATAACTGTTGTTGTATGAAAACTCTGCATATGGCAGGCATTTATCCCAGCTGGTACCATATTGAATAGCACAGGCTCGAAGCATATCCTCCAACACTTGGTTGGTCCTTTCTGTCTGCCCATCTGTCTGAGGATGATAAGCAGTACTGAAGCGCAGCTTCGTATCCAACGAATCATGCAACTGCTCCCAGAACCGCGAAGTGAACTGAGATCCTCGGTCAGATATGATCTTCTTTGGAACACCATGCAGACAGACAATCCTGGAGATGTACAACTCTGCGAGTCTAGCACCGGAGTAAGTAGTGTTCACCGGAATGAAGTGGGCAACCTTCGTCAACCGATCCACTACTACCCATATAGAGTTGTACCCTTTCTGAGTACGAGGCAAGCCAACGATGAAATCCATAGTGATCTCCTCCCATTTCCACTCTGGAATCTTCAACGGCTGCAATAACCCTGCTGGCCTCTGATGCTCTGCCTTGACACGCTGACAAGTGTCACAGATAGCCACGTACTCTGCAATGGAACGCTTCATTCCATACCACCAGAATCATTCCTTCAGGTCATAATACATATTCGTGCTGCCTGGATGAATAGAATATGCCGTATCATGAGCCTCACTCAGGATCAACTTTCTGAGGTCATTCACCTCCGGCACACATATACGCCCCTTGTACCACAAGGTACCCTGATCATCCTCCCTGAAATGGGGTGCTTTGCCAATCTTGAGCAACTCACGAATCTCCTGCAGCTTCTTATCATCCTTCTGATGCTGCCTGATCTTTGCCTCTAGAATAGGTTCTGCCTCGAACGATGTACCTGAGGTGTGATGCAAGAAACCCAGACTCAACTGCTCAAACTCCTCGCATAACTCCTGAGGCATCTGAAAAGCCACGGCCATGTTAACATAGCTCTTCCTGCTCAGAGCATCTGCTACAACATTAGCCTTGCCCGGATGATAATGAATCTCTAGGTCGTAATCCTTGACCAACTCTAGCCATCTTCGCTGCCGCATGTTCAGCTCACTCTGAGTGAAAATATACTTGAGGCTCTTGTGATCGGTGTAAATGTCACACCTCTGCCCAAACAAGTAATGCCTCCATATCTTCAGAGCATGCACAACTGCGGCTAACTCCAGATCATGAGTGGGATAATTCAGCTCGTGCCGGCACAACTGCCGCGAGGCATAGGCTATCACTCTGCCTTCCTGCATCAGGACGCAACCAAGACCATCCCTCGAAGCATCACAGAACACTGTGAACCTCTTGCTCTGGTCTGGCAGAGTAAGGACTGGCGCCGTAGTCAACCTTTTCTTCAGCTCCTCGAAGGCACTCTGGTGCTCATCAGTCCAAGAGAAATCCACACCCTTCTCCAGCAAGGAAGTCAAAGGCTTCGCAATCTTGGAGAAATTCTCAATGAACCTCCGATAATAACCTGCTAAGCCCAAAAAAGAGCGGACTTCCTTCACTGTCTGCGGTACAACCCAGTCAAGCACATCCTTCTCCTTCCCGGGGTCCACAGCAATACCTCCCTTGGAGATAACATGACCGAGGAATGGAACCTCGTCAATCCAGAACTCGCACTTGCTGAGCTTGGCATACAGCTTGTGCTCTCTGAGCCTCTGCAACACGAGCCTCAGATGCGTTTCATGCTCTGCTTCTGACTTGGAATATATCAGGATATCATCAATGAATATCACCACAAAGGTGTCCAAATAATCCATGAAAACCTTGTTCATCAGATGCATGAAGAAAGCCGGAGCGTTGGTCAAGCCAAAGGACATGACCGTATACTCGTATAGCCCATACTTGCAAGTGAATGCCATCTTCAGGATATCCTCGGAACGAATCTTCAGCTGATGATAACTCGAACGCAGATCAATCTTCGAGAATACACAAGCACCCTGGAGCTGATCAAACAGATCCTCAATACGAGGCAGTGGATGCTTGTTCTTGATGGTGACTGCATTCAGATCCCGATAATCGACGCACATTCTCTTCGCGCCATCCTTCTTCTCTACAAGCAATACAGGGAAAGCCCAAGGAGAGAAACTGCGACGGATATAGCCCTTGGCTAGCAACTCGTCGATGGTCTTCTTAACTTCCTCATGCTCGACGGGAGCCATACGATAGGGCCGCTTAGCAATAGGAGCTGTGCCAGGCAAGAGATCAATAGAAAACTCAATGTCGCGATCAGGCGGCATACCTGGCAAATCATCCGGAAAGACATCCGGGAATTCAGACACCACGCGAATACCATCCGTGGGTCTAGCCTCCATCTGATGAAGAAATCCAGAAGGCTCTGTAGCTCCAACAGTGACCTCCTGACCATCTGGTGCTGACAGAAGAACAGTCCTCTGAGCACAATCTATCCGGACTCCCCACTTAGCAAGAGTCTCCATCCCGAGGATCACATCAATGCCCTTGGAGTCTAGCACCATCAGATTCGCACTGAAATCTACCCCCCTTATAGCCACACTGACTCTGGGATAGAAGACATGAGACCTCAACTGCCCTCCCGGTGAAGATACTAACATGCACCTCTTTAACGTACTAGTAGGAATGCCATGATGCTCAACAAAAGACTGGGTGATGAAAGAATGCGTAGCACCAGTATCAAAAAGCACTGTAGCAGGATGGGCGTTGACCATTAACGTACCAATAACCACGTTGGGAGCCTCGGCCGCTGACTCGGCCGTCACGTGGTTCACCCTGCCCTGAGCTGGGGCCTTGGGCGGTGCTGCACGCCCCTGCTGTCCCGCCTGCGCCTTCGGAGGGCAGACGTTGGCGTAGTGCCCTGGCTCGCCGCAGTGGAAGCACACTCGAGGAAGTGCAGTGGCCTGCTGCCCAGGAGGAGGAGTGGGCGCTCCCTGCCTCTGAGCTGGTGGAGCCGGAGGCGCTGGAAGCCTCTGACCCTGTCCCGCCTGCTGCTGCTGCTGAGGACGAGGCGGGTACTGCTGGGGTGGCCTCTGCTGCTGCTGTGGTGGATGCTGATAGCGGGGACGAGTGTTGCTGCCTGAAGAGGATGGAGCCATCTTCCTCTTCTTATCCTCAATCTCCCGGCGCTTGCGCTTGGTGTTGAGAGCAGCATCAACCAGCTGGTTGAAGTTGTCAAAGCGGTGGTTCAGCAGCGCATACTGGATGTGATCATCCAGTCCCTCCTTGAAGTACTCCTGCTTGTCGCTATCACGAGCGACGTCAGCAGGGGCGTAGCGGGCAAGCTGAAGGAAACGGTCACGGTATTCCGTCACCGTCATAGATCCCTGAAATAACGAACACAGATGACAAGGATGGAAAACGCTCAATATGTCAGGTTTACGAAAGAGATCAAGGATAGATCAAGCTCAAAAGAAATTGCAGAGAATTCCATTCAAATTTACCTACTTAAGGGCACGGAACTCCTTCTGCTTCATCTTCATAATGCCCTCAGGAATGTGATGGTTCCTGAAACGCTTACAGAACTGGTCCCACGTGAGAGCATCACGATCCCGAGCTGGGTAGGACTCCCACCAGTCAAGAGCAGAGCCTCGCAGCTGCCATGCTGCGTAAAGGACTCGCTCCCGGTCGTCGCACTGCGCAACAACCAACTGGCGCTCCACCGAGCGAAGCCAGTCGTCCGCCTGGAGTGGGTCTGTGGCGTGAGAGAAGGTCGGAGGATGACCTCTCAGGAAATCCGCACGCCTGTCACTGGGCTGAGGCGGCGGTGGAGGCGGTGGCTGAGCATGGATCTGCTGTAGAGCCTGAACGGTGTTGTTCAGGGTCGCCATCATCTGCATCTGGAGCTGGAAGAACTGCTCCGGGGTCAGTGGTGGCGGCATCGGCAGCGGCTGACCAGTCCCCTGGTTGTTCTGCTCCTGCTGGTCAGAACCGGAACCGGTGCGCCTGGTGTTCACCATCTGATTGCAACAAACGAAATCTTATGAGAAAAGATATGGTGCAGCTGCGGAAACAAAACTTCGATAGGATATGATAGAAAGAAGGAATATAAGTTTTACCCCCAACGTTCTAACTCAATTTTATTACTTAGTTCAAGTTGGGTTAGGGTCGATTTGCATGAACAAGTTTAACTACTAGACTATGCAATCAACCAAAAATCCAAATCAAACATTTGCACAATAACAAACATTCAATATTCACAACTTAGTCGAGTTTATCACACCACTCGACTAACACACTCGTTCTAGCGTATTTCCATCGGAATACCTAAACTTATAATTTACAGGATTAGGCGACTCAGGCCAACGTCTACGGAGAGCTCAAGCTATTTCTCAGAAAAGACAGGAGAGATAGCAAATCTAGGGCTTAAGACTCAAGGAATAGAAGCAGAAAAATGATGTTTGAGGATTTGCGGAAGCAAGGCAAGAGAAAAGAAGTCCTAAACTCGACCAATTCTACCTAGTCTTCGTCCTACAGTCGATACGGCTCTGATACCAATCTGTCACACCCGATTTATAAGAACATAAACCGAGCAATCATATATGCGCCAGGATCAAGTCACGCATATATACAACAGATTATCAAGATATCACAACACATGTCAGGAATAACATTAATATAAATCATAAATGAATCATAAATGAATTATTTTATTACAACCGAATCAAGAATCGGTTCAAGAGTTGCGGAAGCGTAAAAGAGATACATGAAGAGCTGGGCGCCACAGGGACGTCGATTGGGAGACAAACGCCTAGAAGTCATCGAAGCCGCTGACGTAATCCTCCACGTTACCAGGCACTGAGCAGCAGTCGAAGATATCCGAAATAGAACAGAAGAGTAAAGAGGCAAGTGTGAGTACAAACTCGTACTCAACAAGTATAACACGAGTATGAGGCTCTAAGGTTAGCTGACTCAACTGCATTAGCTTTTAATCTTGGGCAAATTTTATTAAAGCTAATTACTACAAGTAGATGAATTACCATAAACCCAATTTCATAATAAATTAATCAGTATTAATTAAGAACTACTGAGAACCATCCAAACCAAAACCACCCGGAGAATCTCCCTAATCAAAGGTTGATCACCCCACTAATCAGACGGAGGATCTGGGCCGCTCATGACTGTGAGCACAGCTGATATATCAGTTTTACACTCTCGAGAGGTTGCACAACTTTACCCACAAGTCGTGAGCTACGCTAGTTGTTCATCACACTTCCTTAGGTGGGATGGCTAGCAAGCACACTACGAGACCGTTACAAAGAATCACGTTGGTAAGGTGTAACCGCTAAGGATTCTGGATCAGCGACGATGGGGCCCACCACCGGGGGTACAAGCACACAGCACAGACCAAGCCGGAGGAGCAGGGACCATTGAAGCCTACCACCCCTCTTGCCCACGCAGGTAAGTTACTCCCGAACCAAAATGACCTAATTAGTAAGTCAAGACCGTCCCATTCCACTCTTATGGTTGCGCGGTTGTCCCAGGTTGTCGCTCTATGTACCGGTCCTTATGGAGAGTGGCCAACCAAGCACTAAGCACCGTGCTGGCCCCCTAAACCATATTTCTAACAAAAACATCTTTTAAGGACGCACAAACCACTCAAGCACACAGCACAGAGGGTCGGCTCCAGAATTAAGTTGCATAAGACCATTAATCAAATTAATTAAAAAGGACCAGATATGTTATAGCGTCGCAACCTAGCACAACTAACCAAAAATGCAACCCAAGGGATATATATAAAGGATATAATGGTGGCTAGGAAATCCTTATAGGTATACAAAATTAAAATGCAATATGAAATTGTATTTAAAAGTGATAGGAGGTTCATGTTATACTTGCCTTCCTCGTACTCTCCCGGCTGCTGCTCGAACTGCTCGGAAGATGGCTGCTCCTGGTACTCGTCCAAAGGCTAGAGGGTCTGGGTGGCGGCGGGGTAGGGTAGAGGGTGTGGGGAGGCTCTGCAGGGCCAATTAAAAGTGGGGGTCGAGGCCTCGGCGTGCGGGCCCAGGGGGGGAAAGCTCGCCGGGGATCTCGGGGGAAGTTGAGCGCCGGGAAGGGACGAGGAGAGGGAGAAGAGAGCGCTGACAGCCCGGGGCTAGCGGTCAGAGAGAGAGGGAAGAAGGAGAGGGCGCTCGGGCTGAGGGCAGGGGAAGTGGGCCGGGGCTCGGCCCACGCGGGGAGAAGAGGGGAAGGGAGAGACCCGAGGGAGGAAATGGGCCAGGGGAAGAGAGAGCCCGTGAGGGAGAGGGGGAGAGGGGGGAGTGGGCTGGGCTGAGAGGGTTTGGGCTGGTTTCTTTCCCTATTCTTTTCCTTTTCTTTTCCATACTCAAACATTCAAACAAAACCATTTGAATTCAAAATACAATTTGAATTCAAACCTATAACTCAACACAAATAAAACAATGCCCCAGCATGAATGCACAAACATGTTGCTCTTATAATAAATTTTATTTTCTTGTGTTTTTAATTACTTTAAATGCCACAAAAATTAAAGGAAAGCCTGGAAAATTTATTTAAGCTCAACATAAATTCATTAAAATTAAGGGAATTTACATTAGGGTGTTACAACCAGGGGTCCACATCAGGGTAGCGGGTGCTTTTTCCCACAAAGACCATCATGTCGCACCGAAGGGTGCCCTTGGAGGTGTATTCTCGGTAGGCATACTCTGGTGGTTCCATAACTCCAATGCGTTCCAGGCTGAGTATTAATAACTTAGGAAGGCCGGGCTCTCCATGGCAGACTCCGTCAACCCATCCATTGTCAGCCATCTGGAACAAGGCAAGGACCAGTGGTGAGTGTTTGTGCAGGAAAAGAGCTAAGTCAGAACAAGTCTTGGAGCCTGAAAAAGGGTCTCGCTTCTAGGGTCACGTCCTACGGCTAGCCTACGGCTCTGATACCACCTGAAGCGTCCCTCCCATCGGGGAAGACTTAAAAGTGATGCTTTATCAGTCCCAGGAGGCTGATAACACTTTTATTACATTAGATGGTACATCACCGTACAACTCTATGCGGTAATGGGCAGTGAAGCGCCACTATCGCGAGGATTACAACTAAAACCCATACTACTACACTAGCTACGAAAAGAGGGTCATCAGAGTCTTGTGCCATGCAGAACTCCAGCGGTGGCCCTAACCACAGGCAAGACTAGGTGCAGGACGAAACCCTACTCGACGTCTTCGGGGAGGTAGTCTGGATCTTCTGCTGTAAGAAGTAAGAATGGGGTGAGTACAAACGTACTCAGCAAGTCCAATCACACCCACGGAGGGGGTATAACAGAAATCAATGCACAGGACAATCCAAGGATAAGGTTATGGTTCATTTGCCGAAAACTCGGTCGTATGCAAAGGTTCGTTTAAAAACATTTTCAAAACAAGTTTTCTAGTACCAAGGAGCACATGATGTTGATCCACACAGGATCCAAGTTTTAAGCAGCTACCAGACTCCCCGTCCGCCGTAGTACACGGCACAACTGCCGGACACTTTCCAAACAACCCACACCAGTCCAACCATTCCCAGAGAGAAACACTAGTTATGTGACCACACCATAACTTGCCCAATACCGTGGGCACGGCTATTCGAATAGATTTTAACTCTGCAGAGGTGTGCAAATTTACCCACAGGTGGGGTACCACAGCACGATCACCTTAGTGTCGGTGCAGATCCCAACAAAGCCATTACCCACCTTAGCTAGACCTGACTAGCCACCACGGGATCCATCAAGGGGTCATTCGACCTATCTCCGAGGTTTAACCGGGGCATAAGTCACACAGAGCTTATCCCTTCTCCTTGATCACCCGTTGCTCTCAGCTCTCCTGATGGCTATCAGACTAACTAGTGGGATTTATGCTAAGCCGTTGCCCATACAACGGCCAAGTGGTTTGCACGACAGGAAGCTAGGTGAGATGACACATCAACTCGGTCCTTAGGGGTGACAAGATGGATATCTCTCTTCCTTGCTCAACCACACAGGTACGAGCATACCAATGGCATTCCACACAGAAATGCCATCCATCCCGTCTAACTCATATTTCGAAACCACATTTTATCTCTCCCCACACACACACATATTTTTATTTATAAAATAGGTGGTCAAGGAATAGTCATCACAAAATAAGGGGTGGTTATCAAAAAACAAGGGTGGCTATCCTACCATGTTTTCTCAAGCAGAACCATGCATTTTCATAAAACAGGCCAACGGGTTGTGTTCATAAAAACTAGGGCAGAAACATGCATCAAAGGGCGGGATTGAACTTGCCATCTTCAAATCCTTGCGGGAGGTCCTGATCGAAGCACTGTCCCTCGAGTTCGGGGTCGCAAAACTGGTCCTCGTTTGCTTGATCGCAGTCAGGACCTTCCTCGTTCACTCCGTGTCCTACGACGCAAACAAACAGGCACCCAATCAATCGAACGAACTAAATGCTTTTATCGTTGAGCTCGAGTCGGAAACAATTCAATTATGGAGATAGGAGCAATATTTTTGGGTGGTTTCCTAATGGCATGGTCGAAACCATAGTAGAAAGGGCGTGGTAAAGTTTCGGGTTGATCGGAGATCGTTTGGTACATAAAATGATAAGTTAACGGGGTGTTAGGGTCTAAACAAGGGCCTAGGGACTTGTTTGTAATTACTGAAAAGGACTCGATTGGAATTTCGGGGAAGGTTTGGGTTATCCTGGAAAAAGATAAGGGTTTATTTATAAATGTGTTTATATGGGTGAGGGTTTATTTGCAATTAAAAATGTTGAAGGGGTTTCTTTGGGAAAAGGCTAAAGAGAGGTGGGGGTTCCTTAAAGAATAGGGGAAAGGACAGGGGGCTTTGGGCAAATCTGCCCTCCTTCTTCCTCCTCTCATTGACAAGAAACAGAGGACGGGGGGGGGGGGGGGTTCCTGCACCGGCCGATTCCGGCGGCCTAGGGCGCGGCGGCAGCCGGGGTAGGGGCAAAAGAGAGAGGGGGGGGGGGGGGGGCAAGGGGATTCCATTCCCTTTCTCACCTCGAGCTAGGGTGGAGCGTGGAGGGCAGGCCACTGCGGCCGTCGGGTGGCGACAGGGCCGTGGGCGGTGCCGGCGTTGAGAGCTTGGGGAGGGGGCGCGCGGTGGCGAGGGCGGTGGTGGTGGCCGGGAGCTGCGCGAAGGCCCTACTTATAGGCCGGGGAAGGCGGTGGAGGGGGTGGCCACGACGGTGGCTGGTGCGGAGCGCCATTAATGGCACTTCGGCCGTTTGTTTGCGTCGCGTTGTGGCGTGCGGTGATGGTCAGGCGCGCACGTGGGAGCAGGAGTGGGTGCTGTGCGCGAGCAGTGTTAGTGGCGGGCGGCGTGGCGGCTCGTGGCGGAGCGCGCACGGTCGGCCGGCGTGCGCTGCAAGCGACGAGCGGCACGGCAGGTGATGCGGCACATGGTGCACGCGCAGGGCGCGCGCGTGGGCGCGGGCAGCCGAGCACAGGGGCGCGTGTCGGGTTTTATCCGGCTGCCCACCGAGGGGTAGGCCCAAGGTGGTAGGTTTTGGGTTGGGATGCGCCGAGATCAGGAACTCGAAGGTGCAGACAACACAAGATTTAGACAGGTTCAGGCCGCAATATGCGTAATGCCCTACGTCCTGTATGATGGTTTGTATTCCCTTGATGTTGATTTGGTGATCTCATGTTTTGAGGGGGTCCCTGACCGCCCTTATATATCCGGGGGAACAGGGTTACATGAATCCTAGCCGGATACTAGCTTAGGAATCATACTCAAGTACAACTCGAGTAGTTTCCTTCTATATCGACTAGTCCTACTCCGCATGCGGGTAGAATACAATATAGATAAGGTACAGGACACGTCCTATCCCCTATCCCAATACGGACTCCTTGATGTACACAGCCCCGTGGCCCCGGGTCTGACAAGCCCCCGAGCTCTTCGTAGCTGAGTGCTGCAGGCTCTTCGAGTACTTCTGAAGCAATCTTCGACTTCTTTCAAAGCTCTGTCTTGTAATCTCTCTTCGAGTACTCTTCTGACTGCATCGAAGCTATGAGGTGCTCATGCCCCGATTTCATTCTTTTATATGGGGTGCGATGAATAATCGCACTCCATATGGAGTAGCCCCCGAGCCTTAGGTTGAATCAAAGAATCAAGCTGAGGGTCAAACTAGTCTTGAGTCTTTTCTTCTTATCCTTCGAGTACTTTTGAAAAATAAGTAGTCGATGCCACGTGTCCCACAGCCCCCGAGCCTTGAATCCAAATCGTTTGGAAAAAAGGATCCCAAAGGTCGTGGCAAAAATGCTCCCTTTTGATAAAATATAGTTTAAGAGGAGGTAATTGGCATAAATTGAACTCGAAACTCAAAAAACCTCTTTTTTTCGGGACAATTAACCCTGAAAAAATGGTTAGTCAAGTAGCGGCCCAAAAAATCCACCAAAAAACTGCCTATGTCCAATTAATCCCATTGCGTGACGCTTCACCTTTCACACAGTAAACCACCACCTGAGCGCTGGTTATTTAACCCCGCAGTCAGTTAGGGTTTTCCCTGTGCCTTCAGATCTGACGCCGCCACCAGAAAAAACAAAACCCCAATTAGAGCTTGTCCTGCCTTCGTCTTCTTTGCCCAGCCCCCAGCGCCAGAGGATAGCTGAAATGCCCCCCACCGGAGAAGATGCACCAGAAGCCAGACCCATAGAAGTCGATAGGGCAGACCCATCGCCTTCTGTCGCTGATGATGTGACGATCGCCGTGGCGGGCACAGTGTCGGGGCAGCTCACACCCTCGACTGAGACAGCGCCGTCGCCAGCAATAGGTGCCGCGGCCATCGCCATGCCAGTGCTGCCAGCCCCCTCGTCTTGTACACCCTTTTTACGGTATTGGCCACCTCGAACTTGATGAACTCGGTTCGGTAATTCTCCCTCGTCCCGAAAGTGACTGGGAGAACAACTGTTCCAAGCAGGTGCGCGGCATTGCCAGGGACAATACCGTAAAAAGGAGCTTTGCTCGGAGTGAGCTTGTTGGTAAGGTCCAGACCCATCTTCTTTAGCGTACTGGCGAAGATAAGATTAAGTCCGCTCCCACCATCGATAAGAACCCGAGTAAGCTTGACTTCTGTGACCACGGGATCCAGCACCAGTGGAAACTTCCCAGGCTCAGAAAAGCTGGTCCACTGGTCATCACGGGACAATGATATGGGGACCTCCGACCATCGGAGTGGTCGTGGTACCGCCGGTTCAACGGATAGAATTTCCCGTAGCAGCAACTTCTGTTCCCGCTTGGAGCAAAAATCTTCATCACCACCAAAGATGACATTGACGGTCTTAGAGGCATCCTGGAACTTGGGCGTATCAGATTTATCTTCCTATTCCTCGTCTTCAGGCTCTTTGCCCGTCGACTTGTTCTTCTTGCTGTTTCCAGGAGAGCCAAAGGTGCGCTTGAGCTGAAAGCAGTCGATCGCTGCGTGTTTGGAGTTGACGCACCACGGGCACTTCTTCTGCACGAGTTTTTCAAACTGCTCCTGCGTGGTCGACTTCTTTCCCCGCGAAGGATGTTCCACAGCCGCGACGAGATCGTCTGGCTTGCATTTTCGGGAAGAACCCGAAAAGTCCCGCTGGCTTTTGTCAGCCCGGTTGTCGTTGTTGCGCTTCTGGTTGAGGTCGGTGCGCCTTGGAAACCTCTCGTGCATCTTTTCTTCTTGTTCGGACCAGTCGTGCATCATGTCGCGTAGACCTGCAACCGTCTTCGGCCTGTTACGCCCAAAATCATGATATATACCTGGGTCTGTGAGGCCGTTGTAGAAGCAGTCGATGATGTCCTCCTCCGAGATGTTGGCGATGGTTGCCCGTACATCGAAGAACCGGCGGGTGTAGGATCGGAGGAGTTCATTACGCTCTTGCTTGCACTGGGCGAGGTCGTGCCAAGTTCCTGCTCGGGATATCGCCCCCTGGAAGTTGTCGATGAAAACCTTCTTGAGGCCTTCCCAGGAGTCGATGGAGTCGTTGGGGAGGCTTTCCAGCCAAGTTAATGGTGCAGGCTCCAAAGCCATCGGAAAGTAGACGACTTTGGTAGTGTTGGAGCCGCTAGCCACCTCAATGGCAGTGGAGTAACAACGGATCCATTGTTGGGGGGCCTGCTTACCGTCATACTTGGTAATACCAATCGGCTTGAAACCCTCCGGGTACTTATAGTTGTTGAATCTTGCAGTGAACGTAGGAAAACGATCGCTGCAGTCAGCATCGTCTCGCTCAGCTACCTCGTGTTCCCATCGCCTCGAGTCGAGGACAGACTGAGCATCGCGCCCCTCATTGATCTTCTGGCGAAGGTCTGGTTGTTGACGTGGAGGGTTGGGCTGCCTCGGGTTGTTTGCCGGAGGTGGCTGCCGCCTCCCACCGGTGCACTGGCTCCCACCCACACCGTCATTGTTATTGCTGCGTTGGGGTCGCGGGCGATTACCTGTTGTTCGACTTGGGGCCTGGCTTCGGCTGTCCTCGACATGCTCGTTCCAGACGAGTGATGCCGGAGCCTGCTGGTCCAGCTGGACCCATGCCCGTTGGGCGTAGAGGAGCGCTTGTTGAACGTTGGGGTCATTGCTTCGCTCGAGTAGTGCTGTTACCTGAGCAATGTTGGCCACAGGAGTCCTGAAGCCTCGTTCATCTGCCGCGGCAAATTCAGCATCAAGTTCGCGTTGTGCAGAATGTATGCGCTCGTTGGCCCGCCTTCTACGAACCGCACGAGCTCTGTTCCTTGCATGTCGCGCATCGCGCTCGGCGTCGTTCTCGTCCACAGCTTCAGCGGTGTCTTCATCTTCTGATATCCCGTCAAGTGCGCCGATGGGGATGAGAGCATCATCGTCCCCCTCTTCCGCCATCAGAACTTGGCGAGTTGCGAGTTCTTCAGAGGGGGCTTTGACTAGTTCAGTCGAGCCCTCGGTTATGGTAGCCAACGCCCTGCCCTCCTAAAAAGGCAAAGGCTCAAGGTGGGCTACCAAGCAGTCTTCATGTCTGAGTAGATCGGACAGATTCAACCCCTCCAATGGACAATTCGTCCTTCGGAGGTGGTAGTAACCATCAGCCCACAAGTTTCCAGGTGATCCTCAGCCCCCCGACATGCGGTGGCCTTGGAACCCTCGGCCTGGAGCAGAGAGTCCAAGTCCTTCTCCAAGGTGGAGAGAGGAACAGTAGTGATAGACTCCGCCTCGGTTTCCCTGGCAGAATAAAAAAATGGCAACTCGTCAAGATTATCGACAAAGTCATCGAGCCTTGAGGCGAGTGTTTTTAGCTTGATGGTGTCGTCGATGATGTGCCGACAGAAACCGCCTGCGCCGTTAGCAACGCAGACCCACGAGCCAAAAACAAAGGTTGTGCCCTCTGAAAGCACGGGACTGGGGAACTTGAAAAGAGCCATCGAGTTCTCCAGCGGATCTCTGATGCGCCCCCCTACCTGGCACGCCAGCTGTCGGGTTTTATCCGGCTGCCCACCGAGGGGTAGGCCCAAGGTGGTAGGTTTTGGGTTGGGATGCGCCGAGATCAGGAACTTGAAGGTGCAGACAACACAAGATTTAGATAGGTTCAGGCCGTAATATGCGTAATGCCCTACGTCCTGTATGATGGTTTGTATTCCCTTGATGTTGATCTGGTGATCTCATGTTTTGAGGGGGTCCCTGCCCGCCCTTATATATCCGGGGGAACAGGGTTACATGAATCCTAGCCGGATACTAGCTTAGGAATCGTACTCAAGTACAACTCGAGTAGTTTCCTTCTATATCGACTAGTCCTACTCCGCATGCGGGTAGAATACAATATAGATAAGGTACAGGACACGTCCTATCCCCTATCCCAATACGGACTCCTTGATGTACACAGCCCCGTGGCCCCGGGTCTGACAGCACATGTGCGCACGCGAGGGGAGGGGCGGCGTGGCTCGAGATCTGGGGCTATGCAGCGCGGCCATGCGGCGTTTGGGCGGGGAAGGGAGAGGGAAGGAGAAAAGAAGGAAGAAGGAGAAAGGGAAAAGGAAAAAGAAAGAGAAAAGAAAAGGGAAAAGAGGGGAAAAAATAGGAGAAAGAAAAGGGAAAAAGAAAAAGGTAGAGAAAAGAGGGAAAGAAAAGAGAGATCGTGCGCGCCAGCGGTATCGGCGGTGGCGATCACGGCTGGTCGGCCATGCGCGCAATGCCAAGCGACACGCAGCACGTCGCGCGGAGTGGAAAAGAAAGATGAGATGGCAAATAAGTTCAGATGTCGGGACGGCGAGAATTTCCGGAGAGGATTCCAAGGAAACCCTGGCGAGATGTTCTGAGCTTAACGACGAAAGCGATTTTAGAATATTTTAGCGGTAATTTAATTGGGTAAAATTTCCGGGACGTCACACTTGAAAGGACCTCAAGATGCCTAGAGGGGGGTGAATAGGCTAATCTGCAACTTAAAAACACTTTGAATATGGTTAGTAACACAGATGTCCGGATACTCCGGATATATGTCCGGATACTCCGGATATTGTGTCCGGAGTTTTCGGAGATAATGTCCAGACTATCCGGGTATAAAACAAACTACACAAAAACAAAGATAATGATGCTGTAAATTGGATCCAGTAAATTTAGAGGAACTAGTGGTACCTTTGGAGTGTTTCTCACCAGTTGTGTTACTCCTGAGACTTGTGTAGTAGTAGATCGCCCTCAAACCCTAAAAAGTTAGTCTCACAAGCAAACAACCACAAATACAAGCTAGAATTGCAAGAGTGAGACAGAATTTGTTTCCCGAAGTTCACTCCCAAAGGAGCTACGTCTTCGTTGAGGAAGAATTCAAGAGACGGTGCTCAAGAACCCCTATGCTCCTCTCCCAAGGGTGAGACCAACGCTCAAACCCGAGGGTCACTTACTATGAATTCCTTGGAGAGGAAAGAAGATTACAAACCAGCTGTGATGCTCACAAATCAATCACGCAATCACAAGCGACACCTAGCCGTCTAGGAGCTTGGAGCTCCAAGAGTAACAAACTAGAATCCACGGGCTAGACTTGGATGATGTGCTCAAGAGATGGAATCAAGGCTTACTTGCACAATCTTAGCTCTTGCAACAATCTCACTTTAATCCCCTAAGAAAATCACTCAAGAATGGAGCAAATGGGGAGTGAGAGGGCTCTCTTTAGCTTTTAGGATGTTCTGGTCGAAAATGAGCAAGAGAGAGGCAATGAGAGGGGGTATGGGGGTATTTATACCCCCTCACCCAGAAACTAGCCATTAGGAGAGCGATACCCGGAAACTCCGGGTATATGTCCGGATTCTCCGAACATAGGTGTCCGGAGACTCCGGACCAGAGTGTTTTGCGGACCGGTAACAGTAACCCGGAGACTCCAATTATACGTCCGAATACTCCGGACACTCTGTCCAGACATTCCGGACTGAGATCTGGACTCTCCGGGTTAGACAAAGAATTTCACAGGAAGTCCCTTTTTAAGTGGTGGGATTGTTTCCCATGGTTTTTGTGGGTTCTCTTGAGCACAAATACCATGTCTACACTTGTGGATAAAAGTTCCTCTTGATAGTACGGCGTTCCTATACTCAATTTCAAAAATAACATCTAGTCTTTTAGTTCACTTGAGAACACCGCTTTTCATATCCTTTTTGAGGGTTCACGCTTCGCTATATGCTTTGCTCAGTCACCCTTAGCACCTGCACACATGCTTAATAACACGATTAAATATACATGTGCTTTGTCATTTATCACCAAAACCCACTTAGGGGCCTAGATGTCTTTCAATCTCCCCCTTTTTGGTGATTGATGATAACCCACATGTATCTCATTTGATAACCATAAAGATGTAATCTTAAGCATGTAAAGAGCTCCCCCTTAACGTATGCCATGAATTTAAATTTCAAATTGACTTCTCTAAAGTCAAGGTTGGCATATTAGTAAAAGATTTGAATACTCTTTATACACTCTACAGTGGGGTGAGCATGTGTGTGCTGAGATAGTGTGTAATGCAAATGTCATGTCATTCAATCAAGAAAAACTTGTGTTGAAAAACAGAACCCGGAGACTCCGGGTATATATCCGGAGACTCCGGACCATGTGTCCGGAGTATCCGGAAGAATTGCCGGAGTATCCGGACCATCAGCACAGAACACAGAAAAATAACATTGCATCACAATCTAAATAAGAGTCACACTAACACTTCATCCTTAAAAACAAACTTCAAACTGATAATCAACAGATTAGCACACATTACAAGTTTTCTCACACCACATAGTCCTTACATGAAGATTGTTCAAGCGAAATGATAAGACAACATAGAGTTTAATACAAAGGAGTACATAAATGATCATTTTCACTCCCCCTTTGTCATCAAGTGCCAAAAAGGAAACGAAAAAGAGCAAGAAGGTCTTCTACTCATCATCATCTTGGGCATCCTCATCGGAGGTATCCTCATCCTCATCCTCATCCGAGTCAGGGATTTCACGGTAGTTGGGGGGTGCTTCTTCTTCGGTCTCTTCCTCTTCATAAAAAATCTCTTGGCCACGAGGAGGAGAGCGACAAGATCGAGTAGGGGCATGGGTGCGTTGACATGGGCAAGGAAGAGGAGCATGAGCAGCAGCAATGGCGGCCTCATCCGCAGCATCCCATTCGGCAAATGGGTCATCAAATTCGGGCAACTCATGGTAGGGATCCGCCGGAAGCCCCAAGTGACTCTTAATCTTAATAATGTCATGGCAGTTTTCATTGATTTCTTGAGTTGCAGTTTTGCACATGCAAAAAAAAAAATGCTCTTAAGTGCCCTCTTGATGAATGAGTCATGGTGACCACGGCGAGAAGATGATGGACCCGAATAAGATGGAGCTGGGTCAAACCTCGGATTTCTTGTGGCACCGGCATGAAGAGGAGGGGCGTGCGGTGCATCACCAGACCGAAGACAAAGGTGAAGTGCTGCATGCTTGTAGTCCTTAGGAAAAGTAACCTTGGTAACCCTCTCGATCATATACATGATATAAGGAGCAGATGGTAGAAACTTCTAGGGATCATTCATCGTCCTCCTTAACTCATTCCAAATAAAGTCCATAATGGAGAAGGGTCTCCCACCGGGCATGACACGGGCAAGAAGGTTGCAAGCGAAGTATCTAAGTGCAGTGGCATCACCATCCTTAGCATCAATGGTGGCACGAAAGAATTGATTCATGGTGTAGTAGAAGGGTTGGAGAGTGCTTGCATTGCCGGCCTCCGCTAGAATAGGATTGTAGAAAAGTGCCGGTAATTGACTTGGCTTCAACTGATGTTCTACATGAATTGGATCTCTCTTCTCATCCTCTAAGCCAAGTCCAAGAAGCCTAGAGAATGTCATGTAATCAACCCCATACTTCACTCTCTCGGTGGTCCAAAAGAAGGCAACTTGCCTTGCATCATAAAATAGAGAGGAGTGAAATTGAGCAAGTATTTCCTCATTCCAATCATACCGAAACCCCATGATGTCATAGAGACCAAATTCCTTGCACTTTGCAATGGCTTGATTGAAGAATGGGTCATTCATCCTCTCAAAATATGCCCAGTCAACATACTTGCAAGAGACAATAGGAGCCTTGCCCTTGCGCATGACAACAGAGGAGTAGAAATCTTGATGCAACTGACACCAAAATCTCCTTTCCAAGTTTTCGGCCTTCTCATACTTGTACACGTCCTCCTTGCGTGCATTGGTGAGAGCCACTGTTTGCTTGAAGTAGTTCCTTCCCATGGAAACAGTAAACTCAGATAGAATTTGAGGACGGGCAAGCTTCGGGCACCTAGGATATTGACGTTGATCTTCTTGATATTCGATTTGAAGACGTGGAGGTGTGCGAGGGCAGATTTCCCAAGCAATTCCCCGTCTTGATGGATTTGCCCGAGAAGGAGGAGGCACTGCCATGCTTGGCATCATGTATGGGGCTTGATGAGGTGGATGTGCTTGTGAGCTGCTTCCTGCAGGCTCTTTGCTAGGACGGTGACATGGACGTAGTTCCCTTGGAGGAGGACTACGAGGTGAAACTTCCTCCTCTTGAATTTGTGGATCATGTCGGCATTTTTGCCTTCTCTGTCCAGTAGAATCATGTGCACACTCACGTCTCATAGCCTAGAGATAGGATTGAGAGATTAGGAGCAATCTAGAAGTAATAGAAAAGCGATGTGCTGGCTGGAATTCTGAGAATTTGGAGAGTCCGGATATATGTCCGGATACTCCGGTCAGGCTGTCCGGAGTATCCTGACAGCATATCCGGAGTCTCCGGGCATCGAATGTTAAACCCTACTTTTATGAAATCTAAAGATTCGACCATGGGATTTGAATGAAATTTGGGGTACAAGTTGCTAGACATGAGGGAAGACAATGCCCTAAAGAATATTCAGTTTTGACCACTAGAACGGACGATTTGAAGTTTGAATACCTTAATGAAGTTGAAAACGTGGGAAACTTCAAATCCAACTCATTCTCCGGAGATTTCGGACGGGAGAGAACACTTCATTCAATGATTAGCAATCCTTATGGGAGGGGATGGTGGAAATCGCCCCTTGGGTGAGAGGAAGGCAGTGGAGAGGAGGAGAGGCTCGGTGGTGGTGAAAAATAGAAGATAGATCCGTTTTGACCGACCCCCCACGGTATATATGGGATGGTTTTACCATCCAGAGTATCCGGACATATGTCCGGAATATCCGGCTCCCCCTAAATCTGAGATGGATTTCCATGAGGATAGGATTGAATTTTGATGTGAGAAATCTAGTGATGTGAGAGGCTCACTTAACTTGAGACTAGCCAACAATCAACAATGGGAACAATAGTCTCAAGTAAGCAAGAAAAGATTCAAATTATTTTGAAAGTCACACTCCTAGCAATTCCAGTAGGTTTTTCAAAAGCGATTTCTCTATAGCACTCAAACTTGTGCATGATCTCAAACTAAGTTACGAGAATCCAAAATATTTAGCTGACTCCTCAGGGTACAAAACCTTTGCTCATCAAGTGGTTTAGTGAAGATATCGGCTAGTTGTTTATCGGTGCTCACATGACTTAAAACGATATCTCCTTTGGTCTCATGGTCTCTCAAGAAATGGTACCTTATATCAATGTGTTTGGTTCTTGAGTGGTTTACTAGGTTGTTAGCTAGCTTGATTGCACTCTTGTTGTCACACAAGAGTGGAATCTTACTAAACTTACAACCAAAATCGCTCAAGGTGGATTTCATCCAAAGTAGTTGCGCACAACAAGCACCTGCAGCAACATATTCGGCTTCGGTAGTGGATAAGGCAACGGAATTTTGTTTCTTGGAACTCCAAGACACAAGGGACCGGCCAAGGAATTGATAAGTCCCTGATGTACTCTTCCTATCTACTTTGCAACCGGCATAATCTGAATCGGAGTAGCCAAGTAGATTGAAAGTGGAGCCCTTGGGATACCACAAGCCAAGGTACGGAGTGTAAACTAAATATCTTAGAATTCTCTTAACAGCCATAGGATGACATTCCTTAGGATTAGCTTGAAACCTTGCACACATGCACACACTAAGCATGATATCGGGCCTAGATGCACAAAGGTAAAGAAGACACTAAGCATGATATTGGGCCTAGATGCACAAAGGTAAAGAAGGGATCCAATCATGGAGCGATATACCTTTTGATCTATGGCCTTGCCATCTTCATTTAGATCGAGATGTCCATTAGTAGGCATGGGTGTCTTGATAGGCTTGGCATTCTCCATGTCAAACTTCTTCAACATATCTTTAGTATACTTGGTTTGACAAATAAAAGTTCCTTCCTTGAGTTGCTTGATTTGAAAGCCAAGAAAGAAAGTCAACTCTCCCATCATGGACATCTCAAATCTCTTCATCATGATCCTACTAAAATCCTCGCACCAAGATTGATTAGTAGAACCAAATATAATGTCATCGACATATATTTGGCATACAAAAATTTCTTTGTCAACTTTGCGAGTGAAAAGAGTAGGATCGGCTTTGCCTATCTCAAAGCCTTTCCTTAAGAGAAAATCCTTAAGGCATTCATACCATGCTCTAGGAGCTTGCTTAAGCCCATAGAGCGCCTTATGGAGCTTGTAGAAGTGATTAGGAAACTTAGAATCTTCAAAACCCGGTGGTTGCTCAACATATACCAATTCGAAGATTGGTCCATTATGAAAAGCACTCTTCACATCCATTTGATATAGCTTGAAATCATGGTGAGTTGCAAAGGCAAGCAAGATACGAATTGATTAAAGCCTAGCTACATGGGCATAAGTCTCACCAAAATCCAAACCTTCGATTTGTGTGAAGCCTTGAGCAACCAACCTTGCTTTGTTTCTTGTCACCACCCCATGTTCGTCTTGTTTGTTCCGAAAAACCCATTTTGTTCCAATGACATTTTGCTTGGGTCTTTCTACTAAGGACCAGACTTCATTCCGTGTGAAGTTGTTCAATTCTTCTTGCATGGCCATCACCCAATCCGGATCATCCAGAGCTTCTTCAACCTTAAGTGGTTCCAAGGAAGAAACAAACGAGTAATGTTCACAAAAGGTTGCCAAACGAGAACGAGTAGTTACCCCTTTGCTTATGTGTGATATCCAGGTAGTTAGACAACTAGACACTAAGTTTGGGTCTATTATATGTAAGCAAGATATAGTGTATACAAGTTGTACAAAGCAATAAGGATATATTTGTAAATTATAAGTTTTATAAATTCTCATGTGCAAGTGTGTGAAAATGTTCTTAAGTGTCAAATTTCAGATGGTTATAGAAAAGAACAGAGCAAAAGTCAAATAAACCTAAAGGGAATAGACTTTATATGAAATTAAGGACCTTTATGTAATTAATACCAAAGTATAAGGATTTACATGTGAAAGGGTAAAAAGACAAAGGTAAAACTTATTTTTACCTAAGGGCTAAAGTGTAAAAAGACCTAGTCATGATTACTGCAGAAAAACTTACAAAGAGACCCCAAACATTAGAGCATTTTGTTTAAATTAACACATAAGGTTTATAATTTAAGTTGTGATCAAAAGTTCAAAATAAAATAGCACCCTTTGAGATTTTAAACTTGAACTTTAAAGCATTCTTGTAGGATTTGAAATTCTCTACAACTTTGCTTTAGACACTTTTCTCACTAGGATTTTCTATCAATGGGAAATCTTAGTTTACAGAGGGGTCCCTAGAAATTTTTGGAAATCACAGACTAGTCCTTCTGACTCCAGTCTGCTTCTTCCTCCTCTGACCGCGCCGCTTCCCCCTCCTGCTCTGCTTCTGTCGCCGCCGTTCACCGCCGGCACAGCTTCCCGAGCGCCACCACCAGTTGCAGCACACATCCACGCGTCATCTCCCCTCTGTTCCGACCGCTACCCTCTCCTTTCCTGGCCGCACGCGCGCGCGCCACGCCATCCCTGAGTTTCCTCCGGCCGCCACCTCCTGGTCACCGTGGACAGGCCACCCCAGTGCCTTAACCTTCTCCTTCTCGCGCGCAGCAGCACCACATCCACACCCACATGCTGTTCTGCTAATTCCAGCGTCCAATTTTCAGCAACCGAACTGCATTTCCTCGCCGTCGTCTTCTTCCTCTCCGGCCGCGCACAACCCGCCCGTGGGCAGCCCACACCGGACCTCCTCCGCCCCAGCCAACACTTGCACCAGCTTCCCCGTGACTTGTTCATGCTCGACGACCCCCTGATCCTCCCCAATTTCCACTGGAGCCCTGTCCTCGACGAGCGCCGCCGCCGTCGCCTTCGGCCTCCACCGTGGGCAGCTCGCTCCAGGTACTCCCACACCACCACGACCCCCTAGCCAGCACCACATCATCACCCTGAAGCTGTACGACCCATCCATTGGCTCTTTAGTGCATCACAGTGCCTTCCCGACGCTCGCCGGCGTTCTTCCTCGCCGCCGCCGCATCGGTCTCCGTCGAATTCCCTCAATCCAGCATGATTTCATCCAATTGATGACACGTGCACGTTCCCCACGACTCACTGGATCTCGTGCACAGGATCTTGGCCAACGTTCATCACCGGAGCACCTTCGTCGCCGTCGACCCCTCCGCCGCCGCCTCGGGTCCTCGTCAGGATCCATCTTTCCGGCCGTTCCAACCCTCGACAAGTGGAGCAACGGGAGCACCGTAAGCTCCTGAACCTGTCCCTGCACCTGGACCTCGCCGCCGGCGACCACCGTCGCCGGAACACGGCCGCCCCGCTTTGCTCTGTCTCGGTTCCCAGTGCAAGGACCTCGGGTTAGAAGGAAAAGAAACCCAGGGGGTTAAGTGCATAGCCTAAGACTCAGAGAAATAGTAACCAAGGACCTCTTTGTGTAAATTAGGCTGTCAACTTAGAAATTCTGTATCTATTCGAGAAAAAATCATAAAAATTCAAACTAAATTTTGTTGGAATCCTTAAATAAAATTCGACTACTTTTGTTTAGGAAGTTTGAGCAGTAGGTGTATATTTTCTGATGTAAATTAAATATTAGAAAATAAGTGTTTTAATTGTATCTCATGTTGTAGGCATGTGTTAAAGCTGAAATTTGGATCACAGATTGTAGGTGCTAAGTATAGCTCTGTGTAAAAAGTTCGAGTACTTTACTGTTCATTTGCTTAGGTTTCGAGTACTTTTTGTTATATGTTGATAAAAGTTACTTAATTTAATTCCAAATGTGTTCCTTCATATTTAGGGCTGAAAAATTTACCTTAGCTTTGTTACAACAGGTGTAATTTAAGATAAAAATTTGAGAAACAGAAACCTAATATAACTCGAGTTATAAATTTCAAACTTAAATTCAAAGGTAATTCATAAATGATAATTGTTATGCATGAAAAATTATGGAACTTTTCTGGACTATTAATCTTGAGTAATTCATGATGTTCTTAAATTCTGAACTCTAGTTTTAGTGTAAAACTCCAATTATAATTATATCTTGAAAATTCCAATTATAATCTTGTTTAATTTTGTGGCTTAGTTCCTTTAGAGTAAAATTTCAATAAAACCCACCTATGATAATTTTCATAAGTACTAATTATTTTCTTAATTCAAGATTTGGTTAATTAATCCAAGTTAGCCATAATTAAGTAATAACCTAAGATTAATTACAATGTTTAGCTAATAAAATAAATAGAGTTTGTTAAGTGTATTTAGTGTTGCTTATAGTAAACTGATATACTACTTATAGTTAATCGGATGTTTAGGGTAACCACCCTGTTGCCTAACGAGACTAGTTAGTTTAGTTAATACTCGATAAATGACTGCCCAGTAGAGAGTAGTTTGATTATTTATTGTAATATAGTTTTCTTTTATTAAGATTGCAACTTTATCGTGAACTGAACTACAAATGTATGCATCCATTAAACTTCATTTTGCATAACATGTAGAATCGACCACTCTCGCTGACGGGGACTATCAGCTAGTCCCGGAACAAGAAGGAGGTTATTCTGAAGACCCCGGAACTCTCGTTGCGGATTTCTCTGAAGCCCCGAATCAAGGTTCGGAAGAAAATAGTTTGACTAACCCCAGCCCCACCAGAGAAGGCAAGCCCCGGACATAACCCCTACTTTACTACACTGCAACCTATATTATATATATATATATATCTTTATGCATTAGGTTCTTAGGAGTTGTTTGAAAACCATAGTTGCATTATTCCAGGAACCAATGTATTGAACACTAGAATTGAGTCCGAATAGCTGCTCTGCTTATAGGACCGGTAGAAGTCGAGTGATTTCCTGTCACTCGCGCGATATAGGAGTTGTAATGTTTAAATTCCTGTTATCACTATAAGGATGACGGACGGGAATTGTGAGGTATCATGGTTGAGATGATATCCCGTCTGTGTTGTGGAATTTGATAAGGTCGCAGTGTGTGGTAGCGGTGGTTAAGCGTTTGAAAGTACTAGCCACATGCCGTGAAATATGGTAAGCGGTAAGCCTAGTAACCGATCGGCCCGAGGAGTGGACATACCCCCCACCACATGTATTTGCTTCTTTTGGTTACTTTGTTCGACGTGTAGGCATACGTGTTGCTGGGCAACCAGGAATACGGGTTTTGTAGTCGCGCTACAGACGTATATCCTGCACTTTGGAAGTGCGTATGACCTGCAGTCGCTTGTGGTGGATCTGATCCACGAGTCGGAATGAAAGGTAAACGGTTGCTTCGGAACGACCTTGTAGTGTTCCAAGCGTGTGTGTTAGGTTTACCTTGCAAGGGTTGAATCTCGATTCAGAATCGTCCGCCTCTCACGATGTATGAGACTGCTTATCCCTTTTATCACATAGAGTAACAAGAGCAATTATGTGATTATCAAAGATGATGTTTGAGTAAAGATTCTACCATGTTTGAATAGTTATAGGTGCTTACCTAGAATGGTTAATCAACTAGAACCTGAAAGCTAAAATTTGAAAATAAGGATCTACTCTTGTTGCTTTTCAGCTGAAATCCCTACCCAAAGCTAAAAGCCAGCATGAGTCTAGTTATGGGCTAAGATATACCCAATTCCGGGTAAGTCTTGCTGAGTATTAGTATACTCAGCCTTGCTTTTGTTGATTTACTTCAGGTAATACTTCTGATGAGCCAGCATACATTACACCGTGGCCTTACCCTTTGCCTGATGGTTGGTCCGTGGAATGGGATCCGTCCCCGGCCAACACCGATTCCGCCGAGTGATATTATGCCAGGGCTAGCATAATATCTGTAATGACGACGTGTATAATGGCTACGCTTTTCAAATTCCGCTGCTTTGACTGAAAACTAAAACCTGTCTTGTAATAATCTCTCCTCTGTGGGAGCTAATGATGCTTTGTACATTTTTGTAATATAACTGCCTGTGTGTAAGATATTTTGGCATTGTATCTCTGGACTCACCTTCGTGTGAGGTACCTTGTTGGATCCTGAGTTCGGTGGTTTATCGGGACGTTACCCGACAGACCAATGGTTTTATACCGTTTGAAGTACGAGGTAGCCCTTCGGTGAGGACTCGCGTACTTGAGTCGGTATAATTCAGGTTGGTTCTGCCACAGCTGGTATCAGAGCTAACAAGTGTACCCTGGAGATATAATTAGCCCTAAAAAGTAATTTTTAGTATAAAAATTGATTAATCAAGTATTTGCAAACTACGTTGGTTCGTTAAGGATTATGTATAGTACGTAAGCCCTAGGGTAATACTATTATGGGAATTAAAGGTGGCTGTAATATATATATATATAATTCTGACTTCCAGCATTACTTTTCTGTTGAAACTTAAATTTATACACAACCCAACCTTACTTTCTGTAACGACATTTTCGATCGTGAGGTAAGACGGTAAGGATCCTCAGCCAACTGAGGGAGCTTGGCCTTCCTGTCGGTGATGCGAACCGAACGCTGTTTCTCAAGCAGTGGCCTACTTGAGATGCTGCCAATGTGTCAACTTTGGTTGACTACATTGGGAGTATATGGTTCGGCGCAGGGTATGGCGATCGCTGTTCATACCCCCGCATTTTGCGGTACCCCGTGAATACGTTATCTCGATAACGTATGTTAACGTTGTCTGTACGGCGGTAATTGTACAGATGCTGTTTCTATAGTGAGCAGTAATGAATGGGGACGCTTTCATGACATGCTGGCATGAAAGGTTCATTGAATATATATATATATATATGCATTGTGGTTTTCTGCAGGTACACTAACCACGATTCCGAAACTAGGACGGATAGAGTTTATCGACTAGTTAATAGTGAGAGACGTATTTATATTGTGCCACTGTAACTAACTACGTAAGACCAAGATTACTTGGCAGTTATTTTTAGTTGTGAGATCGCTTAGTACGTGCATGCCTAATCCATTAATCCACTAAATTGAATGTTTAAATTGATATTTCCTAAGAAATAGGCAACATGTTGGTATTTTTTTTAATTTGGGTAAGTAAGAATCTTTAGTTGGGTATCTTAGGTATCCATCTGATTTCCAGCCTTTGCGGTTATCAGAATTAGATATCTTAATTCATTTTACCTTGTAAACTTTCTCAACAGGGTAAAAATATCTTACCATTTGCATTGTTGTTGCAGATGGCTGCTCCTACTAATACCTTTTGGGATCAGGAGGGGCATTTTCACACCAATGGTTTACATTGGGAAGGGTTTCCTCGTCTTTTGTGGGAATTCTTGAGTATATTTCATTATACAGAACCTCCTCTATATGATGGGGTAGAGTATCTTGAAGAAGGAGTTCCCCGCTGCAGGGTTAAGATGATAATTCCTCAACACCCTTTCCGCTCCTTATGGCCTCCCATAGAAGTGGAAGTGGTTGGATATCGTCTAGTGGATACTCTTGAAACTGCTGCTTTAGAAGCTATCAAACTCTTTTGCAATCAGCATCCGATTGAAGTTGCTGCATATCCTATTGGGTTATTTCCTACCATAGACCCGGGTAATTCGGACTGGGATTTTCGGACAGACCATCATGGTCATCTGCTAGGAGATCTGGCTGAAGAAACCGTCCGTATCATTACCAGGTTTATGGATGTGCAATATCATTACCAGATGCTACTGCGTCATGGGGTGAGTCAGATAACTGGTGTGGCTCAAAGTCACTATCGGAATGCTGACCATCAAGTAACCCAAATAGAAGAATTACAAGCTTTGGTGACTCAGAAGGATGAAATCATTGCAGCAAGGGATGAGACAATCCTCCATCGTGAAGATCAGATCAATGAGAGTGATCATATTATCACTCAGCGTGACACTGTTATTGAGTTCCTACAGGCACAAATTCATGATCTGATACTTGTGGCTGATGATGCCCAGGCTCACATTGAGGAACTGCAGCAGCAACCGATACTTCACGCTATACCCATAATGCCTGAAGAAGAAGAAGAAGATCCAGAAGAGATTGAGGGTGTTTCAGAGATTGACTCTGAGCATGAGGATCCAGTTCTTAGTCCCCATCACTCTTCTTCTGGCAGTCAATCTTCTGTAGGCAACTTCGACGATTTTTAGTTTAGCAAATCATCGACTATCTAGATGTAACCTATGGGGAGTGTAATAGCTTAAGGAGTATGTAACTTAGCTAGATCTCATGCCAATTGTTGTAACATAGATGGCCTGCGTAGAGATCTTTCGGATGTACAATGTGGAAAACAAAAGAACCAATATTGTAATATAAGTTTCCTGTTTTATCGTCCTATTCATTATCCTTATGATTCTGAAATGAGATGATTAAATGGAGTATGTGCTTTGTTTATATCTTCTGAAATTGGGAGTAAGGCTATATGGTTAATGATGGACATCTCCTTTGTTTCAGATGGTTGGAGCCACACGTGGAACCCCAGAAGGTTTTCGGGCTGATCAGGCCAGCGGTTCCCAACAACCGCCACCACCTCCTCCCAACCTTGCCGAAGTCATGGCTCGGCAAACGGAGCTGCTCAACCTGCTGGTACAAGCCCAGCAAAACCAGCAGCATCAATTCCGAGGAGGCCGTGATGATCGCAATCCTCCTGTGGCTAGTTACCAAGATTTCCTTAGTACCCAGCCGCCTTTCTTCAGTAAGGCCGAGGAACCATTGGATGCCGATGCCTGGCTCCACATCATTGAATTGAAGTTCGCTCTCCTGACCATACCTTGTGCGGATTCTAGCAAGGCTTCTTTTGCTGCTCAACAACTTCGTGGTGCCGCTAGAATCTGGTGGGACAATTTTTATGCCATGCAACCTGCAGGGCATGTCATCACATGGGATGAATTCCGGGTTGCCTTCCGAGCGCATTATATTCCCGCAGGATTATTGGAGCGAAAGCTTAATGAGTTCCTGGCTCTTACCCAAGGTGCCAATACAGTTCTGCAATACGCACAGAATTTCAATCATCTGTGCCAGTATGCAGGGTATCATGCAGATAATGATACCAAGAAGCAAGACCGTTTTAGCCGAGGCCTTAGCACCAAACTCAAGGAACGCCTGAACCTTGTGAAGGCTAATACTTTCAGTGAGTTGGTCAATATGGCCTTAACTCAAGAAGACTGTATTGTGGCGCATTATGCCGAGAAGAAGCGGAAGAACCCTGCTGGACCCTCGACTGCTCAACCACCGAGGTATCGGGTTGTTTCCAATACGCTGCCCAGAGCACCACAGCGCAATGCTCCAACGGGAAGATTGGTTTTTAGGCCGTCTCAGCAGCAAGGAAGGTTCAGACCTCCTGTGCCCCCGCAACAAGCACAACAATCTGGCCCACGGCCAAATATTCAGCAAGTGCCACAGAAAGGTAGCAATTATCGCTGCTTCAATTGTGGGAGTGCGGATCATTTCATCCGAGATTGTCCGCGGCCCAAGAAGCCTAATCCCGGGCAAAGCTCTACTCAGGGGAACCAAAACAAGGGCAAGAAGCCGGTGATGCAAGTCCGTCAAGGACGGATTAACTTCACCACTCTGGCAGAACTTCCAGATGGAGCTCCTGTCATGTCGGGTACATTTTCTATTCACCATAAACCAGTTGTTACTTTATTTGACTCTGGAGCAACACATAGTTTTGTTAGTAACAACTGTGGAACCCGACTAGGACTTGATTCTTGTCCTACCCAGGGGTCATATATGATTTCTACCCCTGGAGGAAAAATCACCTCCAACCAAATGATTAAAAGTGTGCCAATTCAGTTAGGAAGCATTGAAGTTAAAACTGATTTGGTTTTATTACAATTGGAGGGTATTGATATTATACTTGGGACCGATTGGATGACTAAACATCGAGTGCAGTTAGACATATCTTCCCGAGTTGTTGAAATTGAATCACCATACTATGGGATCACCACTCTTTATTTACCTCAGCCAGAATGTCTGCACCACTGCACTTATGCTATCACAGATATTCAAGTTAAGGATATTCCTATAGTATGTGAATACCCCGATGTCTTTCCAGACGATTTGCCTGGAATGCCACCAGATAGAGACATCGAGTTTATTATTGAACTTCAACCGGGCACTGCTCCCATTTCTAAAAGGCCGTATCGCATGCCTCCAAATGAATTGGCCGAACTGAAAATTCAGCTACAAGATCTTCTTGATAAGGGTTATATACGCCCCAGTGCTTCACCTTGGGGCTGTTCTGCTCTTTTTGTCAAGAAGAAAGATGATAGTCTAAGACTATGTGTCGACTACCGTCCACTCAATGCGGTTACCATCAAAAATAAGTATCCCCTTCCCCGCATTGATATCTTGTTTGATCAATTAGCTGGAGCAGAGGTCTTTTCTAAGATTGATTTACGCTCCGGTTATCATCAGATCAAGATCAGGCCTAGCGACATTCCAAAAACGGCCTTCTCAACCAGATATGGACTTTATGAATATCTGGTCATGTCATTTGGACTTACAAATGCACCGGCATATTTCATGTATCTCATGAATTCCGTATTTATGCCGGAGCTCGATAAATTCGTCGTGGTCTTCATCGATGATATTCTGATATACTCCAGAACCAAAGAAGATCATGCTAACCATTTACGTGTCGTTCTTCAACGATTACGGGATCATCGCCTTTATGCCAAATTTTCAAAATGTGAATTCTGGCTGGATAGTGTGAAATTTTTGGGACATACTATTTCTAGTCAAGGCATATCGGTCGATCCAACCAAAGTTCAAGAAGTTATGGACTGGAACCCTCCCACTTCAGTCCATCAAATACGAAGTTTCCTTGGATTGGCAGGATATTATCGCCGATTCATTCCAGACTTCTCCAAGATAGCTAAACCCATGACTGAGCTACTTAAGAAAGAAGTTAAGTTCCGTTGGGATGATAAGTGTGAGGAAGCATTTCACACTTTCAGAAAACTTCTGACGACTGCTCCAGTACTAGCTCAGCCAGATAGTACCCAGCCTTTTGATGTCTACTGTGACGCTTCGGGAATTGGCCTTGGTTGTGTTCTTATGCAAAACAACCGGGTTATTGCTTATGCATCCCGAGCACTTCGGACTCATGAGCAAAATTATCCAACACATGATCTTGAATTGGCAGCAGTTATTCACGCTCTCAAGATCTGGAGACATCATCTTATGGGTGCTAAGTGTAACATTTACACTGACCATAAGAGCCTCAAATATATTTTCACTCAAGCTGATCTAAATATGAGGCAAAGGCGTTGGTTGGAGTTAATCAAAGATTATGACCTTGAGGTACACTATCATCCGGGCAAAGCTAACGTGGTTGCGGATGCACTTAGCCGCAAGTCACATTGTCACTGCTTAACCATATCCACCTTTAATGACACTCTTTGCCATCAAATGCGGAGACTCAATCTTGAGATTATTCCCCAAGGTAGTTTAAACTTGATCTCCGTTGAGTCTACTTTGCAGGATAAAATCGTCATGTCGCAGCTACATGATGAGGGTGTCAAAATTATTCAATCCAAGCTATCCCAGGGAGAAGCTAAATATCGGTGTTTTCACACTGATCATCAAGGAGTCCTATGGTTCAACGATCGGATTGTTGTGCCTAAGGATCATCAACTTCGTAAGCAAATCCTCGACGAAGCACATTTGTCCAAATTCTCTATTCATCCTGGTAGCACCAAGATGTATCAAGATCTTCGGCAACATTTTTGGTGGACCAGAATGAAGAGAGAAATTGCCAAATATGTATCCGAGTGTGATACGTGCCAGAGAGTTAAAGCTAGCCATTTAAAAGCTTCTGGTACACTTCAGCCATTACCCATACCGTCATGGAAATGGGAAGACATTAGCATGGATTTCATTGTCGGTCTTCCCAACACCTCTCAAAAACATGACTCCATATGGGTGATCATTGATAGACTCACAAAAATAGCTCATTTCCTTCCTGTGCATACTACCTACTCTGCTAAAAAGTATGCCGAAGTCTATCTGGACCAAATCATTCGATTACATGGGGTTCCGAAAACTATCATATCTGATCGTGGGCCCCAATTTATCGCACGGTTCTGGGAGCAATTGCAATCAGCTCTAGGGACCAAACTGATTCGAAGCTCTGCATATCATCCCCAAACTGATGGGCAGACTGAGCGGGTTAACCAAATCCTTGAAGACATGCTCCGAGCTTGTATTATTCACTATGGTACAAGTTGGGACAAGTGCCTTGCTCTAGCTGAATTTGCTTACAACAACAGTTATCAGGCTAGTCTTCAAATGGCTCCTTTCGAAGCGTTATATGGTCGCAGATGTCGAACTCCTTTGAGTTGGTCTGAGACCGGTGAACGCAAAATCTTCGGACCAGATCTAGTCGTTGAAGCCGAAGATAAGGTGAAGATTATCCAATCTAATCTTAAAACCGCTCAGTCCAGACAAAAGAGCTATGCAGATAAGAGGAGGAAACCTCTGCAATTCCAGATAGGAGATTTTGTATATCTCCGAGTATCACCTACCAAAGGCGTCCAATGCTTTGGCATAAAGGGGAAGTTAGCACCTCGATATGTCGGACCCTTTGAAATTTTAAACATTTGTGGTCCAGTGGCTTACAAACTTCGTCTTCCATCTCAATGGGCGGCTATTCACGATGTCTTCCATGTCTCTCAACTTAAGAAGTGTGTCCAAGTACCCACGGAAATCGTTAAGACATGTGCCATTGAGATTGAACCTGATTTATCGTACATCGAACAACCTCTTCGAATCCTGGATATTAAGGAGAGATTCACCAGAAGAAGGGCAATTAAGATGTACAAGATCTTATGGGATCATCACACCAAAGAAGAAGCGATTTGGGAAACTGAGTCTTATCTTCAACGGAATTTTCCAGATTTCCTTCAAGCCAATCCCCAAATCTAATTATCCATTTCTGTTCAGCTTCGGAATCTCGGGACGAGATTCTTTTTAAGGGGGGAAGGCTGTGATATCCAGGTAGTTAGACAACTAGACACTAAGTTTGGGTATATTATATGTAAGCAAGATATAGTGTATACAAGTTGTACAAAGCAATAAGGGTATATTTGTAAATTACAAGTTTTATAAATTCTCATGTGCAAGTGTGTGAAAATGTTCTTAAGTGTCAAATTTCAGATGGTTATAGAAAAGAACAGAGCAAAAGTCAAATAAACCTAAAGGGAATAGACTTTATATGAAATTAAGGACCTTTATGTAATTAATACCAAAGTATAAGGATTTACATGTGAAAGGGTAAAAAGACAAAGGTAAAACTTATTTTTACCTAAGGGCTAAAGTGTAAAAAGACCTAGTCATGATTACTGCAGAAAAACTTACAAAGAGACCCCAAACATTAGAGCATTTTGTTTAAATTAACACATAAGGTTTATAATTTAAGTTGTGATCAAAAGTTCAAAATAAAATAGCACCCTTTGAGATTTTAAACTTGAACTTTAAAGCATTCTTGTAGGATTTGAAATTCTCTACAACTTTGCTTTAGACACTTTTCTCACTAGGATTTTCTATCAATGGGAAATCTTAGTTTACAGAGGGGTCCCTAGAAATTTTTGGAAATCACAAACTAGTCCTTCTGACTCCAGTCTGCTTCTTCCTCCTCTGACCGCGCCGCTTCCCCCTCCTGCTCTGCTTCTGTCGCCGCCGTTCACCGCCGGCACAGCTTTCCGAGCTCCACCACCAGTTGCAGCACACATCCACGCGTCATCTCCCCTCCGTTCCGACCGCTACCCTCTCCTTTCCTGGCCGCACGCGCGCGCGCCACGCCATCCCTGAGTTTCCTCCGGCCGCCACCTCCTGGTCACCGTGGACAGGCCACCCCAGTGCCTTAACCTTCTCCTTCTCGCGCGCAGCAGCACCACATCCACACACACATGCTGTTCTGCTAATTCCAGCGTCCAATTTTCAGCAACCGAACTGCATTTCCTCGCCGTCGTCTTCTTCCTCTCCGGCCGCGCACAACCCGCCCGTGGGCAGCCCACACCGGACCTCCTCCGCCCCAGCCAACACTTGCACCAGCTTCCCCGTGACTTGTTCATGCTCGACGACCCCCTGATCCTCCCCAATTTCCACTGGAGCCCTGTCCTCGACGAGCGCCGCCGCCGTCGCCTTCGGCCTCCACCGTGGGCAGCTCGCTCCAGGTACTCCCACACCACCACGACCCGCTAGCCAGCACCACATCATCACCCTGAAGCTGTACGACCCATCCATTGGCTCTTTAGTGCATCACAGTGCCTTCCCGACGCTCGCCGGCGTTCTTCCTCGCCGCCGCCGCATCGGTCTCCGTCGAATTCCCTCAATCCAGCATGATTTCATCCAATTGATGACACGTGCACGTTCCCCACGACTCACTGGTTCTCGTGCGCAGGATCTTGGCCAACGTTCATCACCGGAGCACCTTCGTCGCCGTCGACCCCTCCGCCGCCGCCTCGGGTCCTCGTCAGGATCCATCTTTCCGGCCGTTCCAACCCTCGACAAGTGGAGCAACGGGAGCACCGTAAGCTCCTGAACCTGTCCCTGCACCTGGACCTCGCCGCCGGCGACCACCGTCGCCGGAACACGGCCGCCCCGCTTTGCTCTGTCTCGGTTCCCAGTGCAAGGACCTCGGGTTAGAAGGAAAAGAAACCCAGGGGGTTAAGTGCATAGCCTAAGACTCAGAGAAATAGTAACCAAGGACCTCTTTGTGTAAATTAGGCTGTCAACTTAGAAATTCTGTATCTATTCGAGAAAAAATTATAAAAATTCAAACTAAATTTTGTTGGAATCCTTAAGTAAAATTCGACTACTTTTGTTTAGGAAGTTTGAGCAGTAGGTGTATATTTTCTGATGTAAATTAAATATTAGAAAATAAGTGTTTTAATTGTATCTCATGTTGTAGGCATGTGTTAAAGCTGAAATTTGGATCACAGATTGTAGGTGCTAAGTATAGCTCTGTGTAAAAAGTTCGAGTACTTTACTGTTCATTTGCTTAGGTTTCGAGTACTTTTTGTTATATGTTGATAAAAGTTACTTAATTTAATTCCAAATGTGTTCCTTCATATTTAGGGCTGAAAAATTTACCTTAGCTTTGTTACAACAGGAGTAATTTAAGATAAAAATTTGAGAAACAGAAACCTAATATAACTCGAGTTATAAATTTCAAACTTAAATTCAAAGGTAATTCATAAATGATAATTGTTATGCATGAAAAATTATGGAACTTTTCTGGACTATTAATCTTGAGTAATTCATGATGTTCTTAAATTCTGAACTCTAGTTTTAGTGTAAAACTCCAATTATAATTATATCTTGAAAATTCCAATTATAATCTTGTTTAATTTTGTGGCTTAGTTCCTTTAGAGTAAAATTTCAATAAAACCCACCTATGATAATTTTCATAAGTACTAATTATTTTCTTAATTCAAGATTTGGTTAATTAATCCAAGTTAGCCATAATTAAGTAATAACCTAAGATTAATTACAATATTTAGCTAATAAAATAAATAGAGTTTGTTAAGTGTATTTAGTGTTGCTTATAGTAAACTGATATACTACTTATAGTTAATCGGATGTTTAGGGTAACCACCCTGTTGCCTAACGAGACTAGTTAGTTTAGTTAATACTCGATAAATGACTGCCCAGTAGAGAGTAGTTTGATTATTTATTGTAATATAGTTTTCTTTTATTAAGATTGCAACTTTATCGTGAACTGAACTACAAATGTATGCATCCATTAAACTTCATTTTGCATAACATGTAGAATCGACCACTCTCGCTGACGGGGACTATCAGCTAGTCCCGGAACAAGAAGGAGGTTATTCTGAAGACCCCGGAACTCTCGTTGCGGATTTCTCTGAAGCCCCGAATCAAGGTTCGGAAGAAAATAATTTGACTAACCCCAGCCCCACCAGCGAAGGCAAGCCCCGGACATAACCCCTACTTTACTACACTGCAACCTATATTATATATATATATATATCTTTATGCATTAGGTTCTTAGGAGTTGTTTGAAAACCATAGTTGCATTATTCCAGGAACCAATGTATTGAACACTAGAATTGAGTCCGAATAGCTGCTCTGCTTATAGGACCGGTAGAAGTCGAGTGATTTCCTGTCACTCGCGCGATATAGGAGTTGTAATGTTTACATTCCTGTTATCACTATAAGGATGACGGACGGGAATTGTGAGGTATCATGGTTGAGATGATATCCCGTCTGTGTTGTGGAATTTGATAAGGTCGCAGTGTGTGGTAGCGGTGGTTAAGCGTTTGAAAGTACTAGCCACATGCCGTGAAATATGGTAAGCGGTAAGCCTAGTAACCGATCGGCCCGAGGAGTGGACATACCCCCCACCACATGTATTTGCTTCTTTTGGTTACTTTGTTCGACGTGTAGGCATACGTGTTGCTGGGCAACCAGGAATACGGGTTTTGTAGTCGCGCTACAGACGTATATCCTGCACTTTGGAAGTGCGTATGACCTGCAGTCGCTTGTGGTGGATCTGATCCACGAGTCGGAATGAAAGGTAAACGGTTGCTTCGGAACGACCTTGTAGTGTTCCAAGCGTGTGTGTTAGGTTTACCTTGCAAGGGTTGAATCTCGATTCAGAATCGTCCGCCTCTCACGATGTATGAGACTGCTTATCCCTTTTATCACATAGAGTAACAAGAGCAATTATGTGATTATCAAAGATGATGTTTGAGTAAAGATTCTACCATGTTTGAATAGTTATAGGTGCTTACCTAGAATGGTTAATCAACTAGAACCTGAAAGCTAAAATTTGAAAATAAGGATCTACTCTTGTTGCTTTTCAGCTGAAATCCCTACCCAAAGCTAAAAGCCAGCATGAGTCTAGTTATGGGCTAAGATATACCCAATTCCGGGTAAGTCTTGCTGAGTATTAGTATACTCAGCCTTGCTTTTGATAATTTACTTCAGGTAATACTTCTGATGAGCCAGCATACATTACACCGTGGCCTTACCCTTTGCCTGATGGTTGGTCCGTGGAATGGGATCCGTCCCCGGCCAACACCGATTCCGCCGAGTGATATTATGCCAGGGCTAGCATAATATCTGTAATGACGACGTGTATAATGGCTACGCTTTTCAAATTCCGCTGCTTTGACTGAAAACTAAAACCTGTCTTGTAATAATCTCTCCTCTGTGGGAGCTAATGATGCTTTGTACATTTTTGTAATATAACTGCCTGTGTGTAAGATATTTTGGCATTGTATCTCTGGACTCACCTTCGTGTGAGGTACCTTGTTGGATCCTGAGTTCGGTGGTTTATCGGGACGTTACCCGACAGACCAATGGTTTTATACCGTTTGAAGTACGAGGTAGCCCTTCGGTGAGGACTCGCGTACTTGAGTCGGTATAATTCAGGTTGGTTCTGCCACATTATGCTTCCAAGGATGCTATCTACGGGATGATCCTTTTGAATAATTTGATGAATTATTGGATGAGGAACTTGAGCTTCATGTTGTATGGGCTCAACTTCTTGTTCAGCCTGAGATTGATCTTGATGTGGAGATGAAGGTTCATCTTCAGTTACCCGGATACTCCTGACCTATTTCCGGATACTCCGGACAGGGGATCCGGAGTCTCCGGACATATTACCAGAGTTTCCGGGTTGCGCTGCGGAAGTGGATGTAGATGACCCTTTGAACATCAACACATCATCATCATCTTGATCCTCTTGTTCTTGTGGCTTTATTTCACCAGTGGCTAGCTTCTTAATCGCCTTGCTTGGTGATTCTTCCATGCCTACAACATCATCAACTTGCTCCCCTTGAGATCCATTAGATTCATCAAATGTCACGTCACACGCAACTTCAACACAACCGAAGGTTTTGTTGAAGACACTGTGGCAGAACCAACCTGAATTATATCGGCTCAAGTACGGGAGTCCACTCCAGAGGGCTCCAACGTGCTTCAAACGGTATAATCCCTTAGCCTGTCGGGTAACGTCCCGATAAACCACCGATACACAGGATCAAATAAGGTTACCTCACACGAAGGTGAGTCCAGAGATACAGTCACCATCAAATTTTACATCACAGGAAAATTACAATACAAGACTTTCTTAAAGCAGTGCGAAGTTCTAAATTTAGAAAAGACATTACAAACTGTAAAGTATGGTTTTTAGCAGCGGAAAATGTACGTGATGATTACAGCATGTCGTCAAGATGGATGTCATGCTAAGCCCAGGCATGACATCACTCGGGATCATCAGTGTTGGCCGAGAACGGATCCCATTCCACGGACCAACCTTCTGGAAGAGCACAGGGCCATGACAGGGGAAGAGTAGGGTCTTCAAAGGCTTTACCTGAAAGACATAAAACTAGCAAGGCTGAGTATACTAATACTCAGCAAGGCTTACCCGTCTCATGGTATACTTAGCCATGTATCTAGACTTATGAAAGCTTGTAATGGCTCTGGGTTTAGTTTCAGCTGAAAAGCAGCAAAGAGTAGATCCTTAATTTCAACTTTTAGCTTTCAGGTTCTATATGATTATTCAATCTAGGTAGGCACCTATAGCTATTCAAGCATGGTAGAATCTTTAGTCAAACATCATCTTCGATAATCATAACATTGCTCTTGTTACTCAATGTGACGAAGGGATTAAGCAGTCTCAATCTTCGTGAGAAGCAAACGATTCTGAATCGAATTTAACCTTGCAAGGTAAACCTAACTCACACGCTTGGAACACCAAAGGGTCGTTCCGAAGCAACCGTTTACCTTTCATTCCAACTCGTGGATCAGAGCCACCACAAGCGACTGCAGGACCATACGCACTTCCAAAGTGCAGGACGTATGTCTGTAGCGCGACTACAAAACCCGTACTCCTGGTTGCCCTTGCAACACGTATTCCCACACGTCGAACATAAGTAACCAGAAGAAGCAAGACGAGTGGTGGGAGGTATGTCCACTCCTCGGGCTGATTGGCTACTAGGCTTACCGCTTACCATATTTCGCGGCATGTGGTTAGTACTTTCAAACGCTTAACCCCGATCACCACACACTGCGACCTTATCAAAATTCAACAACACAGACGGGGTATCATTCCTTTCTATAATACTGCACATAACCCCGTCCGTCATCCTTATAGTGATAACAGGAATGTAAGCATTACAACTCCTATATCGCGCGAGTGACAGGAAATCACCCGACTTCTACCGGTCCTATTAGCAGAGCATCTACACGGTAAGGAATCATGTACAGTACATTGGTGCCTAGGATTTATGCATCTAGGGTTCCAAGCAATTCCTAAGAACTTAAAGTGTAGAAATATATATAATTAGATATAATTTGCAATGTAAATAAAATAGTGGGTTATGTCCGGGGCTTGCCTTTACTGGTGGGGCCGAAGTTAGAAATGTCAAAATCTTCCGAACTTTGGTTCGGTGCTTCAGTTAATCCCTTGGTGATGTCCCTTTGGTCCTCAGAAAAGTCCTTCGTAGATTCCTAGAAGATCTTGTAGGTACCGTCTGCGGAAGTAGTCATATCTACACGTAATGCAACATTACATTCAAAGTGTGCACATAAAACTATCTTACTTCACACTAAAGTTGCAATCTAACACTTATTTAACATACTACTCACATAACAACCAGAAAGATCTGAACTAAACCTAGATAGAGCTATAGGTGGACAACTAATGAGAATCGGCTACTTGTTGAAGATTACAACAGAGCCGATTGGAAACAACAGAGGTTTAGCTGATTGATGTGCTTAGGTCGTGCCTAACAGAGGCGTGTCTATTGTGCGATCTTACTGATCTAGGGTTGTGTACTTTGGTCTGTGTAGCCGATTGAGTGTTGCATCGGTTTTCTAATTGATCGATGAAAGCATCGATTACTTTAGCAGAGGGAGGATTCTTAAAGCAGTTGTCTTAATTGAGATGTGCTTAAGTGTTATTCTAGGTAACTAGGTGTGGTTGTATCGACTCGATTACGTCAGCACAACTATTGAGTGACGTACAGCCGATTGGAGTGTGCTTAAGGGTGTGTGACCGATAGGTAGATAGCCGATTGCTCAGCCGATAAATCGGCTGATAGAAGGGTGTGGATAAAGATGGAAAAGATTGATTGGCTACCTTTGACCGCTATGGAAAACAACTAGAATCGGCTTGGATCGGCCGATTACAAGAATCTTAAGGTCGTGCGTGCAACTCCGATACATCGTCCAGGTGCAGCCGATGTAGGACAGAACAAAGGAATTGTATCGACAGTAGCCGATATAAGAAGGATAACAACCGTATCAGCTAACCAGCCGATGGTAGAAACATATCAAAAGAAATGTATCGGCTGACAGCTGTTACGCAGAAACATCATAGGCTCAAAGAAAACAGATGCTAAGTGGCTGGGTTGATAACCTGACACTGAAGCATAACTGTCGAGAAGTATTAGCTAAGCAGCAGATACACATGAACTAACAAGGATCTTTATACGGCAAGGAACTTAAGGAAACAGCAATCAAGAGGAGGACATTGTCTTGATGGTAGGGATATGAGCGTTCGTGTGATGGATTAACTAATTATCACACTTCTCCACTTGAGACATACATCCTATAATCTATACTCAGCTACAACACATGCATATCACAAAAGGTACAAATAAAGCATTCATTTCCTAATATTTAACCTAGATTACAAATCAAAGACTTCAATTCAAGATCACAACATAAACTTGTAGATTTTGACCTAAAGGTTCAAACAAAACTGATTTTGTATTTTTATGAACTTCTTATGAAAATCTATGAAATGTAGAAGTTCACTGATTTGAAATAAAGAAAGCTGTGGAAATTTTATAAAGAACACCCTAGAACTTTCTAAATCAAAGCAATTAAGTCCCTGGTCGGGGAAAATAAAGAACAGGAAGATAACGATGATATTCCGGCAAAGGAGTCGCTGGCATTAGAAAGATTCAGTGAATCAGGGTAAACCTTGGGGTAGCCTTGGTTGTGAAGAAGAACGGGTGAAAAGTGAACTCCCGTGGCGAATAGGATCGGTGAAGAGAAAAGCTCGACGATGACGAGATTCCCTGGGTGACGAAGAAGTTTGCCGGGAATTGTAGGGGGTAGAGAATGGCCGAAGAGGTAATCCCCGCGGTGATTTGTGGTGATGGCGGTTGGTTGAGCGATCAACGAGGGTAGGAACTGCTGGACGTCGTGGACCCTTGGGATGAGACGGTAGAGCCAGATGGGTTTGCTATACTGACTCCTCCGCGAACCTCAGGGTTTTCCTGTTCACGCACATGTGCCACTGAAACACGGCCGGCACACCCGCGTAGCTTCCTGCAGGACTGCCGTGCTTGGTTACACCTTTGGTGCGCCGCTTCTGCTCTGCTCCCGCATCAATAGCCCCCAGCCTGCATGCGCGTGGTCAGTTGTCATGCATACGCACGCGCCTCTGCAAGGGTGAAGGGAGCTCGCCGTGCTTGGCTACTCCGTGGCTCCTCCGAGCTCGTTACGCCCAGCCGTCGCCTTCGTTCCGCAGCTTCTCCTTCCGACTTGCCATGCTAGACGCCCACCTCCGCCTTCACGAGGACCGTGGTCTGCCTGTATTAGGGCTGTGCCTTCCGCTGTTTTCTCCTCGATGGCCTCCAACGTCCATCACGCGCGACCCCGCTGCTCTCGTACGGATCCGCCCGCAGCCGCCGTACTGTAGCTCCTCCAGCACCGCGCGTGACCTCCCTGCACACCGTCGTCCTGCACGCCGCGCAACTGCTCCTCCTCTTCCTGCTGCTGGACACGCGCTCGCTTCGGCCTCGCCTCGTCACGTCTGCACATGTCCGAGCCGCGCGCATCCTTGACCCGCTCCCACTTCGTAGGCTCGGCTTCACTTCTCTCGCGGCTAGCATTTTGTCGAACACCTTGGCTACATCCTCGATACGGCCACCACGTTCCTGCATCCGCACACGCACGCCTGTACATCGTCGTCCTGCTCGGCCACCTCTCCTGGCGCACGGCCCCAGCACGCACCGCCCGTGTCCCGCTCACGCCGCCAGTTCGGGCCGCCAAGTCCTGCGCCTACACACACGCCTGCTCAGCACCGTACTGCCCGCGTGCTCCATTCGCCGCCTGCTGCGCCCACTCCAGCACCTGCCGCGCGTGCCAATCCCGCGCGCCCACGCTTCTGTTCCGGCCGCCCAACACCTGCACACGCCACCAGCTCCCGCACGCCCGCTCGCCGCGCCGCCCTGCGCCAGCGCCCGCAGCCAGAGCCGCCCGCCACTTGCCCAGCTCTGCGCCGCGCCATCGCCCGTGCTCCAGCCCCCGCTCACGCGCCGCTCGCGCGCGCCCCACATCTGCGCTCCGCGCCGCCCGCGCCCACCTGCGCGCCGCCTGCCTCGGGCTCGCCTGCGCTTGAGCCCCGCTCGTGCGCCCGAGCCGTGCTCCGCCTGTGCGCTGCTCGCCTCTGCCCGGGCCTGCCAGTGCCGCGCGCTGCCCCTGGGCCCTCCCGCTCGGCTCGCGCCATCCACCACTGCGCCGAGCCGCTGCCGTCCGCGCGCCCCGCACCTGCGCGCCCGCGAGCCAGCGCCCGCTCCTGCCGTCACCCGCCCGGACGCCTGGTGCTGCCGCTCGCCCTCCTGCGCCCCGCACCGTGCCGGCTCGCGCGCGCCTGCATGCCTGGCCGCCAGCGCTTCGCCGCTCGCCTGCAGCAGTGCCCCCACACCGCCCTGCCTGCTGCGTGAGGAAGGAAACAGAGAGAGAGAGAGAGGAGATAAGGATGGCTGAGCTGCCAGTGGGGAGAAAAGGGAAGAAGGGAGACGCCAGGATAAGGAAGAAGAGAGAAGAAAGACAGATGGACTTTCCCAAGGGCTTATACGCAATTTCTGAAAATTGCAGGGACTTTTCTGTAAAGGAAAATTTCCCATCAATCTAAAACCCTAATGAAGAAATGCCCAAAACGAAAGTTGGAGAGTTTTTCAAACTCTACAACATTGCTTTAGGGCTCAAGTTCAAAAACTCAAAACTTATATTTTTTACATATGAATCTTTGAACAAAAGTCGGATTTGAATTGCTTTTGTCCTAAAGAGTGCAACTTTATAAAATTTAGAACCTAAATACAAAGCATTTATGATATATCATGTTGACGGGATAGACATGTCATAATGAGTGGATAGACATGTCATGATGACTTGCACCTTTTGCACTTTAGTCCTGAGTAACTTTTGAAAGTTACTTTTGTAAATCAAATACTTGCATAAAAGGACTTGTACTTTTATAAAATTACATAAATACCCCTATTTTTACCACTTTACCTAAAATTTTTACACACTTCACCACACACATTTCAAATGAAACTTTTGGATAAATACATAATTTTTTTTACAGGGGATAAAATAAGAAAAACACGTTTGCAAAACCACCCTTCACTTATTTTGAAATTACCCTAATCCAAATACTTTTTGCAAAAACAACCCTAGGTTTTTCTGTAATTACAAAATACCCCTTTTTTTACTTGCACTTTAAATTTTCAAAAGCTTCACAGAAACACACATAAGCTTTATACAAACAAACACATATTTCACACTAACAAAATATTTGCCTAGCATTACAAGTACACGAACTGTCACAGACACGATATCCATGAGCATTTGAGGCATAACCAAGAAGAAAACCTTCATCAACTTTAGGTGCAAATTTAGAGTTCTTGGGCTTCTTGTTAAGAATGAAGCACTTACTTCCAAAAAATTTAAAGTACGACACGTTAGGCTTTTTACCAAGTAGAAGCTCGTAGGCCGTCTTGTTCAAGATCTTGTGTAGATAAAGACGGTTGATAGCATGGCACGCCGTGTTGATTGCTTCCGCCCAAAATTGATCCGAGACTTTGTATTCATCAAGCATTGTTCTTGCAGTTTCAATGAGAGTTCTATTTTTCCTTTCAACAATTCCATTTTGTTGTGGAGTATATGGAACGGAGAACTCATGGCCAATGCCCTCTTCTTCTAGAAATTCTTCAATGTTGGTGTTCTTGAATTCGGTGCCATTGTCACTTATCACTTTCTTGATCTTGGTCTCGAATTCATTTTGAGCCCTTTTTGCAAATTTCTTGAATGTATATTGCACTACACTTTTGTCATGCAAAAAGAATACCCAAGTGAAACGAGAATAATCATCAACAATGACAAGGCCATATTTGTTACCACCAATGCTTATGTAAGCCACCGGGCCAAAGAGATCCTTGTGAAGTAGTTCAAATGGCTTGACGGTGGTGATGATGCTATTTGATGGATGAGGAACACCAACTTATTTTCCAGCTTGACAAGCACTACAAATACGATTTTTCTCAAAAGAAACATTGGTTAGTCCTAGAATGTGATCCCCCTTTAGGAGCTTGTTGAGGTTTCTCATCCCAACATGAGCTAGTCGGAGATGCCAAAACCAACCCAAGCTAGACTTTGCCACCAAGCATGTATCAAGTTGAGCCTTTTCTTGTGAAAAATTCACTAGATAAAGCTTTCCCTTGAGTACACCCTTGAAGGCAATGGAGCCATCGCTTCTCCTAATGACGGTCACACCTTCGCTAGTAAATAAACAATTGAAATCTGACGCACAAAATTGTAATATGGACAACAAGTTATACCCAAGAGATTCAACTAAGAGAACTTTTGAAAGAGAAAATTTTGAGTTTAGATCAATGTTACCGGTGCCAAGCACTTTTCCCTTTTGATTTCCGGCAAAAGTAATGTAATGATCATCATTTGATTCCTTCAAACTTTCAAACATACTTCCTTCTCCGGTCATATGATTTGTACATCCGCTATCAATCACCCATGTTGATCCACCGGAGAAGTATTCCTACAAAACAAGATTATTCCTTTCTTTTAGGTACCCAATAATATTTGGGTCCTTGAGTGTTAGTCAAAAGCACCTTGGGTACCCACACATGGCTTTTCACCTTAGTGTTCCATGAGCGGTGACCCACAAATATAGCAACCACTTTACCACGGTGGTTCCTAGTTAAAACATAATCCGTATAAAATGATATTTGAGATAATGTTTTTTATGTCTTTGGTGCTTGGAACTTGTCTTGCTTTAATGAGGATGCAACAATTTTGGCACCTTCATCACATGTTGTGCCTCTCTTGATAAACTTGATATGACTTATCCCATGTTTCTCACTAATTCTCTTGTGGATGGGAGTAGTCAAGTTCACTAGACCTCTTTTTGCCCCTAAGGCGGCCTTCTTATTATTCTTGACATAAGATATGGTTTGAGATGTGCCATCTTCATTCTTTCCTAGTCCCTTACCTTTCTCAAATCCATATTTGCTAAAGTACTTCGATCCAAATCCCTTGGTATGCTTCTCAAACTCACCTACCCTTGGTGAGGGATTTGTCTTGAGTACTTGCTTGTGAGATGGTGCTTCTTCTTGCACTAATTGAGTGAGCCTACTAATCTCTTTCTTCATGGCTTGCATTTCGGCATGGTTAGTAGCACAAGTTTGAATATCAACATTAAAGCATCGTGCACAACCATTACTAGTTGAAGGACTAGATGACTTTGATGACTTACAAGTGTTAGAGGAGCTTTCTAAAAGAGTATTAACTTTAACTTCAAGTGCCGTATTAATGGCTTGCAAGCTTGTTAAGCTTTCTTGAAGTTTCTCATTGTCTCTCTTTAAGTTAGCATGAGTGTCTTCAGCTAAAAGGAGTTCTTTAGTTAAGTCATTCACTTTTCTCTTTTCACTAGTAAATGACTCTTCTACCTCAAGAAGCATGCTATCCTTGGCTTTTAGAGATTCCCCAAGTCTCTTGTTTTCATTCCTTTCATTAGTAAGGTGCTTTTCAAGAGTTTAGGATTTTTCTCTCTCAAGCCTAAACAATTCTTCTTGTGATTCAAGAGTCTCATCTAGATCATCTAGTTTTATTATTAATTTCATTATTCTAGTTGCCACACTCTTGCCATATTGTTTAATGAGACTAGCAATTTCATCTTCCTCATCTATTTCATCATCCGATGAGTTTGGGGATATTACCTTTGAGTTCTTTGCCATCAAGCACATGATTGGATCTTGATCTTCATCATCGGTGAGATCTTCAAACAAGCTTGGTTGATGTGAAGATAAGGTCTTGAATGCCATGGTTGCAATATCTTCATTGTTGGAGTTGCTTTCTTCATTTGAATCCCATTCTTGACCAAGATGAGCTTCACCAACATGCTTTTTGTATCTTGGCTTATCCCTCTTAGATGAACTCTCCTTGGCATCCTTGTTCTTCTTCTTTTCTTTCGGACAATCCGCAATGAAATGCCCGATTTTCTTGCAACCAAAACATGGCTTGCTTGATCTTCTTCTTAATTCATGCTTGTTCTTGCCAAGGTTTCGGAAGTTGCTCTTCCTTAGAACTCTTCTAAAGTTCTTGATGAAAAATGCCATTTGCTCATCATCAAGCTCATCATCTTCACCATCACTGGAGTCATCATTCTTTGAAGATTGGGTAGCCTTTTTCTTGCCTTCAACTTAGCTTGAAGAGCCAACCCATTGTTCTTTGCAGCTTGCTCTTGTAGGTCGGCCAAATCTTGATTTATCTTGACCCTCTTCAATTGATCATGATGAGCTTCAATTCTTCCAAGAACGTTCTCGGCGGTGAAATGTTTGAAACCCCTCTCCGCTCTTATCAAACTAGGTAATATAACATCCCTAGCCATGTAGATGGTTAAGAGCTTGTCCACTATCTCACGATCACCCCATTTATCTCCACCCAGAGACTTGATTTGATTGGTGATCCTTTTCATGCGGTTATACATCTCCTTGACGGTTTCATCTTTCTTCATGGAGAATAGACTTAGTTCATCTTCCAAAGTCTTAATTCTTGATTCTCGGACTTTTCTTAACCTTGATGATTTACTTGGAGTGTGTCCCAAGCATCCTTGGCGGTAGATGAATCTTCGATCTTCTCAAACTCTTTCGGACTCACGGAGGAATGAAGAATGTTCAATGCTTGATAGTTTCTTTGTAAGACATATGCTTGCACCGGCGTTGTGGCTTCTCCATCTTCCGGGATCTCACAACCTACTTCAATAATCTTCCAAAGATCCTTGTGAATTGCACTCAAATAACCAAACATTTTGGTCTTCCATTGATTATACCCCGTTCCATCAAAATAAGAGGGCTTGCCAATGTGAATTGAAGCAATATGATCACTAGGAATTTGAAATGTGTAGTCATGAGCCACTTGGTGATAGTCGGCTCTTTTCTTCACTTTTGAAGAGCTTGAAGATCTTCTCTTGTAATCGTTGTCCGAGTCATCACTTGACTCGATTATAATTTTGGTGCCTGATTTTTCTTTCTTTCTTTGCAATTTCTTCTTCTTCTTCCAAGCCTTCCATTCTTGGAATGACATCTCATCGTCGGTTGTTTCCAATTCTTCTTCTTCTTCTTGTTGCCTATTCTTTTTCTTGTCCTCAGATTTTTCAAACGACTTCTCCTTCTGAACTTCAACGATTGGATTGACTGGACCCTTGGATGAAGTGTCACTTGACATCTTGATTCTCCAAGCGGTTAAGCTTCAAAGATGGAGAACCTTGCTCTGATACCAATTGAAAGGACCTCAAGATGCCTAGAGGGGGGTGAATAGGCTAATCTGCAACTTAAAAATACTTTGAACATGGTTAGTAACACAGATGTCCGGATACTCCGGATATATGTCCGGATACTCCGGATATTGTGTCCGGAGTTTCCGGAGATAATATCCAGACTATCCGGGTATGAAACAAACTACACAAAAACAAAGATAATGATGCTGTAAATTGGATCCAGTAAATTTAGAGGAACTAGTGGTACCTTTGGAGTGTTTCTCACCAGTTGTGTTACTCCTGAGACTTGTGTAGTAGTAGATCGCCCTCAAACCCTAAAAAGTTAGTCTCACAAGCAAACAACCACAAATACAAGCTAGAATTGCGAGAGTGAGACAGAATTTATTTCCCGAAGTTCACTCCCAAAGGAGCTACGTCTCCGTTGAGGAAGAATTCAAGAGATGGTGCTCAAGAACCCCTATGCTCCTCTCCCAAGGGTGAGACCAACGCTCAAACCTGAGGGTCACTTACTATGAATTCCTCGGAGAGGAAAGAAGATTACAAACCAGCTGTGATGCTCACAAATCAATCACGCAATCACAAACGACGCCTAGCCGTCTAGGAGCTTGGAGCTCCAAGAGTAACAAACTAGAATCCACGGGCTACACTTGGATGATATGCTCAAGAGATGGAATCAAGGCTTACTTGCACAATCTTAGCTCTTGCAACAATCTCACTTTAGTCCCCTAAGAAAATCACTCAAGAATGGAGCAAATGGGGAGTGAGAGGGCTCTCTTTAGCTTTTAGGTTGTTCTGGTTGAAAATGAGCAAGAGAGAGGAAATGAGAGAGGGTATGGGGGTATTTATACCCTCTCACCCAGAAACTAGCCGTTGGGAGAGCGATACCCGGAAACTCCGGGTATATGTCCGGAGACTCCGGACCAGAGTGTTTTGCGGACCGGTAACAGTAACCCGGAGACTCCGGTTATACATCCGGATACTCCGAACACTCTGTCCGGACATTCCGGACTGAGACCCGGACACTCCGAGTTAGATAAAGAATTTCACAGGAAGTCCCTTTTTAAGCGGTGGGATTGTTTCTCATGGTTTTTGTGGGTTCTCTTGAGCACAACTACCATGTCTACACTTGTGGATAAAAGTTCCTCTTTATAGTACGGCGTTCCTATACTCAATTTCAAAAATAAAATCTAGTCTTTTAGTATACTTGAGAATGCCGCTTTTCGTATCCTTTTTGAGGGTTCATGCTTCGCTATATGCTTTGCTCAGTCACCCTTAGCACCTGCACACATGCTTAATAACACGATTAAATTTATATGTGCTTTGTCATTTATCACCAAAACCCACTTAGGGGCCTAGATGTCTTTCATGACTGCAGATGGTGTTGCCATAGATCCTGAGAAAATCGAAGCAGTGTCAGAGTGGCAGCAGATGAAGAATGTTACCGATATCCGAAGCTTTCTGGGTTTGGCAGGTTATTACCGCCGATTCATTGAGAATTTCTCCAAGATTGCCAAGCCTATGATCGAGCTACTCAAGAAAAATGTACCATTCGTCTGGTCACCCAAGTGTGAAGATAGCTTTCAAGAGCTCAAATCCCGACTCACTACTACCCCAGTACTCTTTCAGACATCCGGAAGGACTTTGTAGTCTACTGCGATGCTTCTCATCAAGGCCTCGGTTGTGTGCTGATGCAAGATGGCAAAGTTGTTGTGTATGCCTCTCGGTAGTTGAGAAAGCACGAAGAGAACTACCCCACCCACGACCTTGAACTCGCAGTCGTGGTACTTGCCTTGAAGATTTGGAGGCATTACCTAATTGGCAACAAGTGCGATATCTATAGCGATCACAAGAGTCTGAAGTATTTCTTCACTCAGGCAGAGCTGAATATGAGGCAGAGGAGATGGTTAGAGCTAATCAAGGACTACGATCTGAACATTCAGTACCATCCCGGCAAGGCTAACGTCGTAGCAGATGCTTTAAGCAGGAAGCACTATTGCAACAATTTGATGGTTCGTGATGAGCAACCCGAACTGTGCGATAAACTCGAGAGGCTGAAGTTAGAAATAGTAGAGCAAGGGCACCTGAACTCATTGATAGTCAAGTACAATCTGGAGGATCGAATCAGGCAAGCTCAGAGACAATGCCCAGAACTCCAGAAGCTCAAGCGAGCAATGCGGGATGGAAAAGCGACTAACTACAGGGTCGACGACCAAGGGACCATATGGCTGAAAGATCGCATATGTGTACCCCAGGATCAAGGGATCCGTACCGAGATACTAGATGAAGCGCATAACTCCAAGTACGCCATACACCCGGGGTGCACGAAGATGTATCAAGACCTGAAGGACCGTTTCTGGTGGAACGACATGAAAACAGACATAGCTGAATTCGTGGCTAAGTGTGACATTTGTAGAAGGATCAAGGCTGAACATCAGCGCCCTACCGATCTGCTGAAACCACTAGATATTCCCATATGGAAGTGGGATGACATTTGTATGGACTTCATAACAGGATTGCCCCAGACTCAGAAGGGCAATGACTCCATTTGGGTAATCGTTGATCGCTTGACCAAAGTGGCACACTTCATCCCCGTTAAAACCACCTACACTGTGAGTCGACTGTCAGAACTATACGTAGAGAACATTCTAAAACTCCACGGGGCACCAAGAAGCATAGTATCAGATCGAGGCCCTCAATTCACCATGAAATTATGGTAGAGTTTGCACTAAGTCCCTAGGGACTCAGCTAGACTACAGCACCGCCTTTCACCCCCAAACCGATGGCAGACCGAGAGAGTGAACCAGATACTCGAGAACTTGCTGAGGGCATGTGTGTTAGCCTACGAGAGTGATTGGGAAAAGAGTTTGTCCTATGCGGAGTTCACATACAACAACAGCCATCAGGCCAGTTTGCAAATGTCACCCTTCGAAGCACTTTATGGCAGAAAATGCAGAACACTGCTGATGTGGTCAGAAACCAGGAGAGATCGTATTTTGGTCCTAACTCAATCGTAGAAGCTGAAGAGAATGTTGCCAAGGTCAGGGAAAACCTGAAGATAGCACAAAGTAGACAGAAGAGCTATGCCGACTAGAGAAGGAGAGACCTCTTGTTTGAAGTCGGAGATCACGTGTACCTGAAGGTGTCACCACTTCGAGGCACCAAGAGGTTCCATGTTAATGGGAAGCTAGCTCCGAGGTTCGTTGGACTGTACCCGAGCATCCATAGGATCGGCGAATTGGCATACAGGCTGAAGCTACCAGATGAACTTGCTAGGATACATCCAGTTTTCCACGTTTCTCAACTACGCAAATGCTTGTGAGTGCCAGACGAGACAATACCTCCAGAGGCAGTGGACTTGCAAGAAACACTTGAGTATGTGGAGTATCCCGTAAAGATATTGGCTCGGGTAGATAAAGAAACCAGAAGGACCTCCATTCCCTACTGCAAGGTTCTTTAGAGTAATCACACAGAACAGGAAGCCACTTGGGAAAAAGAGTCCGATCTAAAGGAGAAGTACCCACACCTTTTCAAGGACCAGGTGAACCTCTAATCTCGGGGACAAGATTCTTGTGAGGGGGGAGTCTGTAACATTCCATTTTTACACCTAGAGTGTTTAAATATAAAAAATCATGAATTTCAAAAACTTTTTGCGAATTATCTTGGTTTGAAGTTGTTGTTGGATTTTACTTGATTGGATTTCAAATTTGCTGATTCAACTAGGTGGGATTTGAATTTGAATAGGCCATTCAAATTCAAATCCAAACACTACTCTCTTAAACCACCTCGGGCCGAGACCCAACACGTGCACAGCCCACGGCCCACGAGCACGCGGCCCAACCTAGCTTCCCTCTTTCCCTTTCCTTTCTTTCCTGTAGGCCACCACGGCCCAGCCCGCCAGCCACCGCTCGCGCGACCCTTCACCTTCCCTTCCGCCCGGGGCAGCTGACAAGCGGGGCCCGCTGTCAGCTTTCCCCTTCCTCTCGCCGCTCACCCCCGGCTCCGATCGCTCCGCCCCGCATTGCCCCGCTTGCTTCGCCCCGCGACAAGGCGCTCCAACCGCCGCTCCCCTTTCGCCTGCGCCTTTTTCCCCTTTCCCTTCCGCCGCAGCCCGTGTTCGCTCGCGACACCAGCCAGCCCGCGTGCCGCTTCGCTACATGACAGGAGAGCGCAACCCGCCCGCGCTCCCCTTTCCACCTTGCCTTGACCGCCGCGCGCCCTCGTGAAGCCCTAGCCATGCCTATCTGCCATGCGATGGCGCCACGCGTCCCCACGCCACGGCCGTCCCATCACCACCCTCGATGTTCGGGCCCACGCCGCAAACCCTAGTGCCAGCCCTTAAGAACCCCGAGGCCGCTCCCCCAAACCCTAGTAGTCCCTGCCTTCCCTTTCACCGCCGCCGCACCAAAAGAGGAGAAGAGGGGAGGAAGTGTTGGAGAAGAGGTGCGCGAGGAGGAGGAGGACATCGCCACCGGAGCTTCCCCAAGCCTGCGCCCCGTAGGATGACCACAACGGAGCCGCGCGCCCTGAACGGCCCCGACTCGCCTGCACCAGCCCGCCAACGTGACAGGCCCTTCGCCAGCGAGCCTCACCGGTGAGCACCGCTGCCACCCTCTCCTCTCTTTCCCGGTGCTGCCGGCAATGCCAATGAACCCTCCAGTAGCCGGTCTTAGGACCCCCCTCCCCATTCGGCCTTACGCCGCTTTTGTGCAGGGATCCGTCGCGCCGCCTCTGCAGCCCGCAGCCGTCGTTGCCCCTTCGCCACCGCGTTGTGCCACGGGCCCGGAATGCTGGTGCCCCGCGCACGGCACAGCCACGCTGCGGTCCTGGGATGCCAGGGCTCGCGCGCGTGCGTGCACAACCGGGCCTTCGACCAAGCCGAGCTTTGACCTCGAGATCACCGCCGTACCGCCTTGCCTGCGGTGAACCACGACCCTAGGAGGCCAGGACGTCACGCGTTCGCACACACGCACGACCCGACACAACCATGCCTACCCTTGCTTCTGGCCGCACCTCCCTTGCCATGCCGCCACCGTCGCCGTCGTCGCGCCGCGGCCACAGTGACCGCGCACGCCACCACGACATTGCGGCCCGGCGCACGCGGGTGCCACTACGGCATATCGTCGAGCACCTCACGTGTGTCTATACAAACACACCCACGGCACCCACACACACGTGCCCACATCCCCGTGTGGCACACTGGATCCAGGCGCTGCCGCACCGAATCCCACCGAGGCCGACACGTGGGACCTCCCAGTCAGCAAGAAGGGTAGGAGAAGGAAGGAAGGCCGCCTAGCCCAGACGCGGCCCAAGAAGCGATACGGCCCGAAGACGTGCCATCCGCAATGAACTCGAAGCCCACGCCGGCCTGCTAGGCTGAGCCGGCCCACCGCGTGTAGCCAGCCCAAGGACCAAGTCGGCCTGCTGAGCCGTAGGCCGAGCTGACCTTGAAGCCAAGCCGAGCCTTGTTGGGCTGACCGAGCCGGCCCAACCCCTTTGGGCCTAGGATAGGACCGAGCCCCTTTTTATTTCTTTTACCGAGCCTGACAGGGGGTCCCACCTGTCAGCCTCGGGGTGAGACTGACCAGAGGGACCCGTCGACCCCCCTTGACCGTTGACCGGTCGTTGATCGGTCAACGCTGACGTCAGCAGGGTCCACTACTGACGTCAGCAGGGCCTGACCCACCTATGACGTCATGCTCTGGTGCTGCCACGTGTCACGGCGGGCTGATTTTCTTTTCTAAAATTCTTTTATTAATTGCAGAAATAGGTTTTTCCTTAGAAAGTTCATAATAAATCGACCGGACCTCCAAAAATTATGAAACCAGTTCCATAATTCCTCTAAAATCATAAACCACCTATTAGAGTAGGTTTTGTGGTGATTTGGATCTTATTTGAAGAGTTTTGTGCATTTTTACACTTTGGTCCTTGCCTTACTCGTATTTGCGAATAGGACCCGACTGCGATTAGTTGACCGACGGCCAGGACTACCTGGAAACCCAGGAGGACTTCAAAGAGATGCCAGGTTCATGCCCATCTACGATCTGAACACCTATTAGGCATTGCTTGTTAGATATGCTATCGCTATGTGTGTAATTTATATCAAGATGAACCTGCATGGCCTATCTTATTTATCCGTACTCCTTGCAATCCCTATCACACTTGTCTACTATATGAAATGCCTTGATAATCATTGAATGTGTATGTGTGGGAATGGATGGATAGTCTTGGCGTGTGTGAAGGTATACTATTTAGGAGTTGGTGTTTAGGGCTTTAGCCGGGAGTGGTAAACCTAACTCGATCGGGGATCGAGAGCTTGGGCTGTGTATCTTGGCACACCCTATGGAGTACCTGTGGCGGGTACAGCTTTTTGGTTATAAGGTTGAGGTGTTGGAGGCACCCGTCAAGGGTTCAGTCGCGGACCACCGTGGTGAAGACGCTTATGATGAAGATGCCCGCTTCGGCAGTTAAGGACTAAGTGAGAGTAACTATGACTTGTGGGAATTTGTTATACATGCACACCATTTACCCATTATGAGGGTGGGCCCGGTCCGGGGCTAGCTAGCGTGGTACCAAGTTGGAAGGAGGATCGAGTATCGGTGCAGGGGAAGGAGGTGCTAACCTCACGTTCCCTGAGATGCATGGGAGGCTTCATAGTCTCGGGGCGACCTTTTGTGGGAGGATGTACCCAAGACCTGGGAAAGCCGGATGGTGCCGTAGCTCCTAGTTCCGTTTCAGTAGACCGGTGTTTCGTCTCTTAGTCGGCTGATCTCCGGCTAGTGTCAATTCGAGTGGGTCCAGGTGTACAACCCTTGCAGGGTGTAAACTATACGTATAGCCGCGTCCTCAGTTATGGACATTCCTACTCCACTGTTGCTCTTATTAGTTAGTGTTACTCATAACTACTGCCTCCCTCTAGAATAACTTCCTGTCAGGGGGCAATTGAGATGTGAGGAGAGGGAGTTCTCGCATCGACTTGGTGGTTTGGAAGGTGTGCGTTGACCTGGAGTCCGGAATGCCGGAAGGGCCCGAGTCGAGAATGGAAGAAGATGTGTATATCTATATACATATATATATATATATATATGGCATGCATAGGAAATCCCAGCTTTACCTCTTGAACTTTGTTATACCCATAGTATAGTCCATAATAAAGCTTGCATTCAGATGGTGACGTGAACCTATCCCATGCCTTGGGGATAGCCTGGTACGATGCAGGACCCGATCCAGAGTTCGACCCTAACGATGACGGATGGTACGACTGAAGCCCGTGCTACGCTCGAGTTGCCTGTGGAGAAGAAGGATCCAGGAGATGAAGGACGACCCGAGGACTAGCTGACGCTTGACGATTTCTGCCTGAACCGTTCTAGCCAAGAGGCTTGTAATAAATTCCGTACTATAAATCCTATGAATTTATGTAATAATTAAACCCATGTTTTACATTAAGCAGAGTATGACTATGATATTATGCCTGGAATGAGTTCTGTATATGATAGCACTTGATTCAGGGATCATCACAATGATACAGAGAGTCGGATTTCTCGATCTAGGAACCTGGTTCGTTTCACCGGAGACGAACAAAGCCTGGAACAGTGGTGGAACCCGGCCTCCCTCCCCTACACGAGCTGGAAGAGACCGGCCGGTCGCGTCACCTAGCACGTTGCAGCCGCGCGCAGCCCTCAACAATCATGCATGGCCTAAACACCTTAATTGGCTATCGACAAACAGTTTTATATCCCGATCCGCGCGCGTCCTGAGGATTGATCGAGCTCCTGATCATGACCGGTCTGTGCTCGCTCCCGCGCACCGCCGCCTCAAGTTTGATTTAGAATGGCTGTTCGAGACTGAACGAACAAACAAATCGTGCTCCCTAGCTTTTTTGTTTCAACAAAGACAAATCGGCGACGTTGTTCGATAGCATCGTTTGATTATGGTGCCTTTTTTCGAGACTGACGACGGCGTGCGACGACGAGATAGATTCAGAGGCCATGGATCACATCACATGCATGCTTGATCAGGGAAAGCCGGCCGGCGGCTATGTATATATGCCTCGTTTTGAGACTGTATGGGTGGCTGGCGCGCGGCGTGCGACAAGATTCAGAGGCCATGGATCCATCAAAAGCTCGACGGGGTAGCAGGCACGTGCATGCAGCTTCCAGCATGAGCTGATCGATGCGACCATTGTTCTGCAGGTGAGGAGGATCCTGCGGAGTTGCAGTGGATCCTGTGCAAGCTTCAGGAATCACGACTGTTTCCGATGTCCCATATACGGTGCTGACAGCTAGTACCATCCACTACACGAAAATAGTGTAATTTCGTCGGCTAGAAACCGACGAAAATAGATCTAAAACTGTCGAAAATAGCTATTTTCATCGGTCGGCCGACGAAATTAGGCCGACGGAATAAAATAGACGAAAATAAGCGCTTTTTCGTCAGTTGCCGACGAAAATAACGCTATTTTCATCGGCCAACACGGCCGACGAAAATATGTTTACGTTTTTGTCGGCCTGAGTGGCCGACGAAAACAATGGAAATATTTTCATCGGCTCTGCTGGCCGACGAAAATACGTCAAGTATTTTCGTCGGCTAGCTCCGCTGACGAAAATCATTGTTGTATTTTCGTCGGCCACCTAGCCGATGAAAATACTGGGATCCAGCTAAAAAAACAGCCGCATATAATAGCAGTTATGAAATGCAATCATCCATAAGCAGTTACTTAACATATCCATAAGCAGAATTATAAAATACATCGTCACACAATCATCAAATACATCCAATAAGTACAATCATGAAATCCATAGTCTAAATGATATATATATGTCAACGAAATGCGAAAACACAAATCAAGGAGGGGTAATATTATGTCCGCTGCCGCAGTCACCTCCAGAAATGTTACGCGCTGTCGATGGTGGGACCTCGGGACGGCAGCGGCGGGCCACGGGGCGTCGGCGGTGTGGGCCCGTGTGGGGTGTTGGCGGGCCGTGGTGCCGCGGCGTGGGACCTCGCTCGGGGGCGGCAGCGGGCCTCGGGGCGGCCGTAGGTGCCCGCGGCGTCGGCGTGGGATCTCAGGGCGGCGCGGCTTAGGGGCCGCGAGGCCGCGGGGCAGACGTGCGCGCGGCCGCGGGCAGAGCCGCGCAGGGGCCTACAGGGCAGAGGGCCGCACGGGGCCCGCGGGGCAGAGGCAGAGCCGTGCGAGGGCCCGTGGGGCAGAGGGGCGCGGGGCGTCGGCCGCGGCCTCTGGGGGCCGGGTGGGGCGGGGGCGGTGGCGGCGGGGGCAGAAAAGTGTGCGTGCGGGCCTGGAACGACATCCAAATCGCGCTATTGGGGTACCTATATTTTCGTCGGCCCAGTGGCCCGACGAAATTAGGACTATTTTCATCGTCCTAGGGCAGGCCGACGAAAATATGCTCTTTGTTTCGTCGGTTAGGAACTAGCCGACGAAAATATGAACATTTTTTCGTCGGCCTGCGCTGGACCGACGAAAATAAGTTCTAATTTCGTCGGTTTGTGTTGGCCGACGAAATAAGCGAGTTATTTTCGTCGGCTTGTTTTTTGCCGATGAAATTACATCTGGCCGACGAAATTGAGCGATTTTGGTGCAGTGATCAGACAGCCTATGCATGAGCAGTCGCTAGCTAGCCATTCATTTCTGCGGCTGTACGTACGTACTCACGCTGCTAACACGCAGAGACAGACAGATGCTCCTACTAGTAGTTATTGTACGAACACGGGTTAGCTACAATTGCATTGGCAGCCATCAAACTCGAGCATCATCGCTAGTAGTGTTGCCTGCTGTGCAGAGATATATACACGCCGTCAGGTCAGTTGTTTGTTCACCATCCGGCAACTCCTTCCTCTGAAACCATGAGCAAGAGTAGTGTAATCTTGTGTTTGAACTACATATACTTGTGTCTATATGTAAAGCAACTTGTTTAGTTGTTTTCCATGCCAATCGACCTTGACTAACGAGTAGTGTATTATACACGAGACCGGATTCCCGAGTGTTTTTTTATCTCCCTGTCCCTTTCTTCTTCTCGAGAAGAAAGTCTCTCTCTGGCGCGACCTGTGCAAAAGACGACCGCTCAACAGCTTGTGCTAGACGAAAGTGAGAGTGAAAATGTGGATGCGATCCATCCCTTATCAACAACATTGTCAAAAGGATGTTATATATGTCAATATCGCAACTACAGTATTACTCCGTCCTTATGAGGCAGTCATTAATTACGTGCTTTCCTTGGAGAAGGTTTTTTTGGGTTTGGAATATCAAGATTTCAAAGAGGGAGCTCCTATGTGGGTTGTGGAAGCCAGACAGGAGCAGTGGCTTTGAGGTCCAATCCGGCCCACACTGGCTCCTTCGTCTTGCTTCTGCCCAGTCGTTCACCATCCTCGCTCCCTCATCCTCCACCCTGCCGGCAACTACCTCGCGGTCACGCCACCCATCCACCGCCGCCTTCAACCCCGCCCTTCCCACCCGGTCTTCTTGTTGTCTCCACCCGCCTGCCACCACACACCGAGGGTGTGGCAGAACCGTCTGAATTATTCCGGTTCAAGTGCGCAGACCATCGCTATACATGCGACATGATCTCAATGCACTTCAAACGGAATAACTCATTGGTCTGTCAGGTCATCGTCCGATTCAACCACGGTTACACAGGATCGACGTAGGTTTACCTCGCACGAAGGCGAGTCCAGCCTTACAACAGCTCGCAAATTTTACACCACAGGATAATTAGACATTATTACACAGGGGTTTTATTTTATCCTAGCTAATACAAATTTATACAAGCAGTATGTGAAAACTTCAAGCTTTAACTGACATTATTCAGAGGGGGCAGTGGATAAGATATAACAACGCGGCTACATACGTCGCAGAGGTAGGCACCATACTTAGCCCAAAGCATGGCGTCATTCCGATGGGTCATTGCTGGCCGGGGATGGATCCCATTCTACGGACCAGCCAAATGGAACAGAACAGGACCAAGGGGAACTAGCCACTGAGTCCTCGAATGGCATGCCTAAAAATAATATTACTAGCAAGTCTGAGTATACTAATACTCAGTAAGGCTTACCCGTCAATTGGGTATACTTAGCCCATAACTAGACCACGAGAGGTTGAAAGGTTCGAGGTTTTCTTTTGCTGAAAAGCAACAAAGAGTATGTCTTTATTTTCATATTTTGGTTTTCAGATTCTAGTTTCTTTTAATCATTCTAGGTAATCACTTATTGTGACACCCTAGGTGTCAAAAGTTTAAAACACTAGGAAGGAATGTGTAATGTGTGTATTGAATTGAGTGAAATTGAGTGGATGTGTGTGAATAAGGACCTATGTGTAATTTTTCAAAAATATGAGTCCTTTTATGCCAAATATTTGAATTACTAAAATAACTCTTAAATTTTACTAGGGGTCAAAGTATAAAAATGTTAGTCATCATTGTAGCACATGAAACTTGCAATTAAGTCCAAAGTTATAGGAAATTTACCTTAATAAGGACAAAAACTTTGAAAAGTTTGAATTGAGTCCAAAGTTTTTAAATAAAGCTCTATCCTTTGAGTTTTTGACTATGAACCCGAAATAAAAGTGATAGGGTTTGAAAAGTTCTACAACTTTTATGTTGACCATTTTCTCATTTGAGGTATAAAATAGTGAGGAAACCTGGCTTTACAATGAGGTCCCTAAAGTTTTCAAAGCTTACAATCTAGTCCCTGGCACCCCCCTTCTTCTTCCTCTGTCCCCCTCCTCTGCTGCACGACAGCGCCGCCGATGGCTGCCGTTGCCGTGCCGCCCGAGGCCAACTACTCCTCCAGCGCCGCTCCACGCATCGCCCCCGAGCTCGGCGCCTCTCCAGCTCCTCCCCTCTGGCCTTCTTCCACGCGCGCCACGCCGCCCGGTCTCTGCCCGAGCTCCGCCCGGCCGCCACGCCACGCCGTCGACCACCAGCTGCAGCTACCGCTCACTGTACCTCTTCTTAATCCTACAGCATGACCAAGAGCTCCCCTTCGACTACTTATATCTACTCGCACGGCCGTCGTTTGCTTTTCTCGACTTTTTTTCCACTAGATCACCGCCGCGCTCACCTTCTGCCGCTGACCACCGCACCGTCGTCAGCTCACTCCGCCCCTTCTCAAGCCGCCCCGTCACCTCCAGTAGCTTCGCCGTGATCCCGTGAAGCTCACCAGCCCCTCCATCGCTGCGCTTAAGCACCGCATCTACCTCGCCGACGAGCTCCTCCCCTCGCCGTCGTCCCGGGTCACCGTGGGAACCCACCTCTCCGGCCATCCTAGCTCTCGCCAAGGTGATCACTCGAACCACCTTGACTCCCTGAAGCTTTTCCCCTACCTTCGATCCACCGCCGGTGAGCCGCCACGCCGAAACACCATCGTCGTGGTTGAGCTCTACCGCCGCCGCTTCGGGTCGCCGCCGTTCCACCCCCTCCGGTCAACCCCGACCATCACATCACCCCTAGCAAGTTCCCCCTAGTCCCTTGCTCCTTCTTGGCCAGCTCCCCCTCGCCGCCGGCGACCACCGTCGTCAGAATTTGGCCAGTGCACCTCAGCTTCTCTTCCCTGACGAGCCAAGGACCCAATTGCTTTGATTTAATTCTTTCTGAGGGTCTGACTGCAAGATTTCAGTCCCTCCCCTCAATTCAAAATCAGTGATCTTTAGAAATTTGTAGAAATTAGTAGGAAATTCAGAAAAATGTCAAACCAGTTTTGTTTAAATCCTTGAAGTAAATTCTACAACTTTTGGTTACTAGAGTTTAATGTGAAACCAAATGCTTTTTGAACTATTTTAAAGTTTAACAAAAAGGGTATCTTATGTGTAACTTTTGCATGCTAGCTCTATTGCTTGTAATTTTTGGTGTATAGCCTGTTTAGAATATGAGTAAGCTTGTGTGCAAATTTCACCTATAGTACTGGACCCTAGCTTAAACTAATTTAAACGTATGCAAATCAAGCTTGAAATTGTTTAAATTTATTCAAGCATATTACTAAAGTTTTCATGCTTAGATCTTTTTACCATAGGATGTTTTGTAATTGAGTAGTTCATGGTAAAATTTTCAAGAAATTATGGCACTATTTTGTCTAAAATTTAAATTTAAACTTAAAATTTGAACTTAATTCAAATACTTTAGTTTCTATTTTCAGAAATTTATGAAAAACTTATAGTAAGCTCATCTGTTAGAAGTAAATTTACCCATAAAAATTCAAGGCCATAGCCTTTATGGATTTCAAAATAAAAATCAAATTTATTACCATAAGTTTAATTGTCACACCCGATTTATAAGAACATAAACCGAGCAATCATATATGCGCCAGGATCAAGTCACGCATATATACAACAGAATCATCAAGATATCACAACGCGTATCTCAAAATAAAAGCGTATAAATTATAAATGAATATCTTTATTACAACTGAATCAAAAATCAGTTCAAGGAATGCGGAAGCGTAAAATAAATACATGAAGAACAGGGCGCCACAGGGACGTCGGCTGGGAGACAACGCCTAGAAATCATCGAGTCCGCAGATGTAGTCCTCCACGTTGCCTGGTACTGAGCAGCAGTCGAAGATATCCCAAAGAGAACAGAAGAGTAGAGAAGGCAAGTGTGAGTACACAACTTGTACTCAACAAGTATAACACGAATTATGAGGCTCTAAGGTTAGCTGACTCAACTGCATTAGCTTTTAATCTTGGCAAATTTTATTAAAGCTATTTACTAGTGGATAAATTACCACAACCCAAGTTACATAAAAATTAATCAAAATTAACCATGAGTCTACTGAGAACCAACCAAACCACTAAAGGTAAACGCCACTAATCAGACGGAGGATCTAGGCCGCTCATGACCGTGAGGACGGCCAGTATACCAGTTTTACACTCTCGAGAGGTTGCACAACTTTACCCATAAGTCGTGAGCTACGCTAGTTGTTCATCACACTTCCTTAGGTGAGATGACTAGCAAGCGCACTACGAGACCGTTACAAAGGATCACGTTAGTAAGGTGTAACCGCTAAAGTTTCTGGATCAGCAACGATGGGACCCACCTCACGGGGGTACAAGCACACAGCACAGACCAAGCTGGAGGAGCAGGGACCATTGAAGCTTACCACCCCTCTTGCCCCGCAGGTAAGTTACTCCCAAACCAAAATGACCTAATTGGTAAGTCAAGACCGTTCCATTCCAGTCTTGTGGTTGCGCGGTTATCCCAGGTTGTCGCTCTATGAACCGGACCTTATGGAGAGTGCCCAACCAAGCACTAAGCACCATGCTGGCCCCCTAAACCTTGTTTCTATAAAAACATATTTTAACGAGATGTGAGCCGCTCAAGCACACAGCACAGAGGGCCACTCTCAGAATCAAGTTGCATATACCATTAGTCAAATTCAATTAAAAAGGACCGTTATATGGGAGAGCATAGCACCTAGCACAACTAACCAAAATGCAACCCAAGGTATATATATAAAGGATAAGGTGGCTAGGAAGTCCTTATAGGCATACAGAATTGAAATGCAGTATGAAATTGTATTTAAAAGTGATAGGATATTCATGTTATACTTGCCTTCCTCAAAGTTCTCCTGCTGCTGCTCAAAGGGCTCTGAAGAAGGTGGCTCCTGGTACTCCTCTGATGGCTCAACGTCTACTCATGATCGCAATGCCAAAACATGGTCCACACATGCACATACATACAAACAATGGCAAAAGATAAGAAATAGTACAACAATACATTAAAATAGCACAGAAACTAAGCTAAAACTATTCTACGCATTACAACGATCGCGTGAGCGTGAAAACCATCTAAAACGGAGCTAAGACGCGAAAACTAGTGTTAAAACAAGGTCCAGGGGCTTTTCTGTAAGAAAACAGGAGATTCTAAGGGGTTCTGTGCAAAAACCGAGGGTCTAAACATAATAAAAGGGTAGATCTAGGGTCTAACCTGCGAAAACATAGGGCAGGCCTGCGGACCCAAATTCCAGAAAGCTCAGGGGGCTCCGGCGCTAAAAACAGCACTTAGTTGGAATTTCTTTTGAACAGGTGTGGACTGCGGGTTGCTTTCGGGAAAACCTAGGGACTCTTTAACAAAATAGCCAAGCCGAACTGGTACGACTAGATCCCGCCCGTTGGACCACGATCTGACGATCCGGACCCTATCCATTGGCGGTCTAATCTTGATCATCCGCTGCAGATCAGGAGGCCGGCGTGCAACGCGAGGGAGGGCGGCGGCGCTGGATCGCCGGACTCCAATTCCCGCGGCGGCACGCGGCTCGAGCTCATCGGAGCTCCTCAAATCCGATGCTCCGGGGGTCAAAAGTACTCGAGCTCGGGTCAGGAATGGCCTACGCGACATGGGTAATCCACCTAGGGCTACGCGGGGCTTGGGAGGCCTCTGAGCGGCGATATCGACGGCGGCAGAGGGTTTGCACGGTGGCGCTCGCCGGTGTGCGACGCTCCAGGCTTTGCGGTGGCCCTAAAGCTATGGGGTCTAGCGCAACAGGTAGAGGGGGTGGGTGTGTTGCTCACCAAGGGCTTGGGGTGGGTTGAGGTACAGCGAAGGGTGTAACACCCTAAGGTAATTCCCTTAAATTTTAATGAATTTATTTGGGCTCAAATAAAATTTCCAGAGTTTTCCCTGATTTATCTCGCGTTTAAAGTAATTTTATAAGGCAGGTAGTTAAAATTTATTATAAGTCAACTTGCTTGTGCATTCATGCTGGTGCATGGTTTTATTTGTGTGGGTTTGAATTCAAATTTATTTGAATTCAAATGGAATGGTTTGAATGGTTGAGTGTAGAAAAGAAATAGGAAAGAAGAAGGGAAGCAAAGAAGCCCAACCCAGCCCAAACTCTCTCCCTCTCCCCCTCACGGGCTCTCTCTTTCCCCCTGGCCCAAGTTTCCCCGAGGCCCAGCCCTCTCCCCTCTTTCCTTTCTCCCTGCGTGGGCCGCGCCACGGTCCACTTCCTCCCAGCTCGAGCTGCGCCCGCCCTCTCTCTTTTCTCTCTCGCTGACCGCTGGCCCCGGCCTGTCAGCGCCTTCTCTCCCCTTCCCCTTTCTTCTCCGGCGCTCAACCTCTTCCCGAAACCGCCAGCGAGCTTTCCCCTGGGCCCGCACGCCGAGGCCTCAATCCCCCGCCCTTAAGTGGCCCGCAGACCCTCCCCGTACCCCCTACCTTACCCCGCCGCCACCCAAAACCCTAGCGCCGCCGTTCCCTCACTCCGCGCCACCTCCCCTCGGCCTCCCGTGGTCAGGCCGCTCCGCCGCACCCCAGGCCACCGCCACCCCTACAAGAGATCCGCCTCGTCGTCTAGGGTTTCTCCAAGCCAGCAATTGGCCCGTGAACGTCTACTACGTCGGAAATCAAATCGAGCTCGCACGTCGGTAATGGCCTCCGCCACCCCAATTGCTCGCCGTTGTCGGGCCTTTGGCCGTGCTGACCCCCCTGAGCACCTCTGCAGGACCCGTGTGCTTCGATTTGAGGGACCAGCAGACCTGAAGCAGCCCCACCTCGGCCCATCCGCGATCACCCCGAGCGTTGCTTCCGCAGGACCTCGCCGCCGGCCGTCCTCTGCCACGCTCCGGGCACCGTAGCCCCTCGGTGAGCTTCCCCTTCGCGCACTAGCCCTTCTGCGCCAATTACCGTAGTGTTTGGTGGCCTGTAGCGCTTAGAACGCGTGCTCACCGGAGAGCCAGCCGCCCCTCACCGCCGTGCGGTCACCACTGCCGGCTTGGCCGCTTCTGTTCACCTTAGGGGGTTTCCCTGTGTCGCGGTGGTGCTCCCAGACCCGAAGTGGTGGAGTTTGAACCCCCGGAGCGGCGGGAACGCCGAGCTCCGGCGAGCCGAGCCGAGCGCCGCCGCGGAACAGGTCACCGGCGACCAGCGCTGCCGCCCGAGCGCCCAGGAACCCTCAACCATCCGATCTAGAGCCAACGCCCACGATTAGGTCGAGCCGGGGTAAATCTGAGCCGTGCGATCGAGATCCAAGGGATCCAAGCAGCGCGTACTGGTTCACCCTTGTTTTAAATCTGAGCCGTCCATCTTAGATCCGGCGCACGGTATTAGATCTGTTAAAGTTTGGATGCCATCCGTTGGATCCAGATCCGAGGGTCGTTATTCGTGCGTACCCCTTCGCTTTGAGAGTCTAATCTCAGCCGCCCGATCCAGATCCGAGCGTCCAGAATAGAAGATACCGCTTCGGCCTGGTCTTTTTGCTAAAGAGTCCTCGGGTTCTTCTGAAATCAACCCGCGCTCCCGTGTAGTTCAAAAGTATTTGCAGTTAAGTCCAGTTTTATTCGTTTAGACCCCTGAGCTTTCCAATTTTCATGCCCGCAGTCCAGCCCTAGGGTTTTTAGCCATCTAGCCCCTGTGTCTACCCTTTAATCACGTTTAGGTCCCTGGTTTTTGGTCCAGAACCCCCCTGGAAGCTCTAGTTTTCTTACAAATAGGTCCCTGGACCTTGTTTTAGGCGTAGTTTTCGCGTTTTAGCTCCGTTTTAGGTGTTCTTTATATCCACGCAATCGCGGTAACGCGTAGAATCGTTCTAGCATAGTTTCGTGTGCTATTTCTATGTGATGTTGTACTGTTTCTTATATTTTTGTCCTTGTTTGCGTGTATGTGTATGTGCTGGACTATGTTTTGGCGTTACGATCATGAGTAGACGCGGAGCCTTTGGACCAGTACTAGGAGCAGCCATCTTTCGAGCAGTTTGAGCAGCAGCCGGGAGAGTACGAGGAAGGCAAGTATAACATGAACCTCCTATCACTTTTAAATACAATTTCATACTGCATTTTAATACTGTATGCCTATAAGGAGTTTCCTAGCCACTTTATATCCTTTATCTATATCCTTTGGGTTGCATTTTGGTTAGTTGTGCTAGGTTGCTGCGCTATAACACACCTGGTCCTTTTTAATTAATTTGTTAATGATCTTATGCAACCTAATTCTGGAGCCTACCCTCTGTGCTGTGTGCTTGAGTGGTTAGTGCGTCCTTAAAAGATGTTTTGTTAGAAACATGGTTTAGGGGGCCAGCACGGTGCTTAGTGCTTGGTTGGCCACTCTCCCTAAGGACCGGTTCATAGAGCGACAACCTGGGACAACCGCGCAACCACAAGACTGGAATGGGACGGTCTTGACTTACTAATTAGGTCATTTTGGTTTGGGAGTAACTTACCTGCGTGGGCAAGAGGGGTGGTAAGCTTCAATGGTCCCTGCTCCTCCGGCTTGGTCTGTGCTGTGTGTCTTGTACCCCCGGAGGTGGGCCCCATAGTCGCTGATCCAGAATCCTTAGCGGTTACACCTTACCAACGTGATCCTTTGTAACGGTCTCGTAGTGTGCTTGCTAGCCATCTCACCTAAGGAAGTGTGATGAACAACTAGCGTAGCCCACGACTTGTGGGTAAAGTTGTGCAACCTCTCGAGAGTGTAAAACTGATATATCAGCTGTGCTCACAGTCATGAGCGGCCCAGATCCTCCTTTTGATTAGTGGGGTTATCAACCTTTGATTAGGGAGATTCCCCGGGTGGTTTTGGTTTGGATGGTTCTCAGTAGTTTTTAATTAACACTGATTAATTTGTTATGTAATTGGGTTATGGTAATTCATCCACTTGTAGTAATTAGCTTTAATAAAATTTGCCAAGACTAAAAGCTAATGCAGTTGAGTCAGCTAGCCTAGAGCCTCATAGTCTGTGTTATACTTGTTGAGTACTAGTTTGTACTCACACTTGCCTCTCCACTCTTCTGTTCTATTTTGGATATCTTCGACTGCTGCTCAGTGCCCGGCAACGTGGAGGACTACGTCAGCGGCTTCGACGACTTCTAGGCGTTTGTCTCCCAGTCGACGTCCCTGTGGCGCCCAGCTCTTCATGTATTCATTTTACGCTTCCGCATTCCTTGAACTGATTCTTGATTCAGTTGTAATAAAGATATTCATTTTATAATTTATACGCTTTTATTCGTGACATGTGTTGTGATATCTTGATAATCTGTTGTATATATGCGTGACTTGATCCTGGCGCATATATGATTGCTCGATTTATGTTCTTATAAATCGGGTGTGACAAAGGGTGACCGTCGATAGTGGCCGGCGGCGGAGATGGGTCGGGCTTCGCGGGGAGGACTGATGCAGGCGTCTCCGGGCTTCTGGTCACCGTGGGTCGACTCGTGGAGACCCTGCAAAGGTCCTACGGGGGTTAGGGAGGTCCGGGGATCACCAGCGGCGAGGAATCGCAAGGGTGGAGCAGGATACCGGCGGCGGTCCTCGGGCTCGATTCCGGCGCGGGCAGGGCTCGGGGTCGAGGGTGGAAGCCTCGCGGAGCTTCTTGGCGGGATGGCGAAGCTGCTGCGAGCCTTGGCCAGAGCTGGGATGCACCGGAGCGGCCGGCCCACGACGGAGCAGAGGTGCTGCACGGCGGAGCAAGTGGGCGGTGGCGCTAGGGCTTTGGGGGCGGCTGCAGCGGCGAGGGTAGGGGGCAGAGGGGGTTGGGGATCCTATTTGTAGGGCGGCGGGGCACCCTTGGCGTGCGGGCCCGGTGCGAGAGCCTCACCGGAGATCTCGGGCGACCGGTACTCGGGGAAGAAGAAAGGAAAGGGGGGGACAGGCGCTGACGTGTGGGGTCGCTGTGCTAGAGAGAGAGAGAGCGCTGCGCGGCTGAGGGGAGGGAAGCGCAGACACGCGGGTCCCGGCTGTCAGAGGGAGAAAGAGAGGGACTCGCGGCTCCGGCTGGGGAACAGGGAGGAACTGGGCCGGGTGTGGCTGCTGGGCCGCGGGGGAAAGAGGCCAGCCTAGAGGGTGGAGAAGGAAAAGGGCTGCGGGCTGGGCTGGCTTTTCTTTTCCTTTTCTTCTTTTCTTTTTCAAACTAACTCAATTCTATTTGAATTCAAATGCAATTTGAATTCAACTTAACCATTCAAACAAACAAAAGAGATGCACCAGCATGAATGCACAAACATGTTGAACCTAAAATAAATTTTAATTACTTGTGGTATAAAATTAATTTAAATGCAAGATAAATCAAGAAAAACCTTAGAAACTTTATTTAAGCCAAAATAAATTCATTAAAAATTAGGAAATTTACATTAGGGTGTTACATTAATTTACAAGAAGTAGAAACCTTAGAATTCAAATCCTTGCTTTGTGATGCTTTGACTATTGCATTATTGGATTGCAACTTTATCGTGAAATGAAATTAAAACATATGCATTTCCATAATTGTAATATTTGCATATCATATAGACTCGACAACTCTCACTGACAGAGACTACCAACTGATCCCGGAACTAGAAGGGGATAATTCTGAAGACCCCGGGCATATCATCGGAGATATAACTGAAGCTCCGAACCCCGGTTCGGAAAATTTTAGTATTGACATCTCTGACCCCAGCCCCACCAACGAAGCCAAGCCCCGGACATAAACCGCTATTTTTATTACACTGCAATCTATATATTCATATATATCTACTTGTGCATTTAAGTTTCTAGGAATTGTGTTTGAAACCCTAGTTGCATATTCCTAGAAACCTATGTATTGAACACTAGAACTTGAGTCTGACTAGCTGCTAAGCTAATAGGACCGATACAAGTCAAGTGATTCCCTATCACTCGCGAGCTTTATAGAAGTTGCAATGTGAAAGGACCTCAAGATGCCTAGAGGGAGGGTGAATAGGCTAATCTGAAACTTAAAAACACTTCAAACACGGTTAGTAACACAGATGTCCGGATACTCCAAATATTGAGTCCAGAGTGTCCGGAGATAATATCCGGACTATCCGGGTATGAAACAAGCTACACAAAAACAAAGATAATGATGATGTAAATTAGATCCAGTAAATTTAGAGGGACTAGTGGTACCTTTAGAGTGTTTCTCACCAGTTGTCTTACTCCAGAGACTTGTGTAATAGTAGATCGTCCTCAAATCTTAGAAAGTTAGTCTCACAAGCAAATAACCACTAAGACAAGCTAGAATTGCAAGAGTGAGATAGAATTTGTTTCCCGAAGTTCACTCCCAAAGGAGCTACGTCTCCGTTGAGGAAGGATTCAAGAGACGGTGCTCAAGAACCCCTATACTCCTCTCCCATGGGTGAGACCAACGCTCAAACCCAAGGTCACTTACTATGAGTTCCTCGAAGAGGAATGATGATTACAAACTTGCTGTGATGCACACAACTCAATTTAGCATTCATAAGCGACGCCTAGCCGTCTAGGAGCTTGAAGCTCCAAGAGTAACAAACTAGAATCCACCGGCTAGACTTGGATGATGTGCTCAAGAGATCGAATCGAGGCTTACTTGCACAAATCTTAGCTCTTGCAACAATCTCACTTGAATCCCCTAAGAAAATCACTCAAGAATGAAGTAAATAGGAAGTGAGAGGGCTCTCTTTTGCTTGTGAGCAGTTCTGGTCGAAATGAGCAAGAGAGAGAGTGAGAGAGGGGGGTATGGGGTATTTATACCTCTCTCACAGAAAAACTAGCCGTTGGCAAAGGGTACCCGGATACTCCAGGTATATGTCCGGATACTCTAGATACTAGGGTCCGGAGACTCCGGACCAGAGAGTTTTGCGGACAGGTAACAGTAATTCGGAGACTCCGGGTATACGTCCGGATACTCCGGACTCTCTGTCCGGACATTCCGGACTGGAACCCGGACACTCCGGGTTAGACAGGAATTTCACCGGAAGTCCCTTTTAAATGGTAGGATTGTTTCTCATGGTTTTTGTAGGTTCTCTTGAGCACAACTACCACGTCAATGCTTGTAGATCAAAGTCCCGCTTAATAGTACGGCGTTCCTATACTCAATTTCAAAAATAAAATCTAGTCTTTTAGTACACTTGAAAACACCGCTTTTCATATCCTTTTTGAGGGTTCATGCTTCGTTATATGCTTTGCTTAGTCACCCTTAGCATCTGTACACATGCTTAATAACACGATTAAATATACATGTGCTTTGTCATCTATCACCAAAACCCACTAAGGGGCCTAGATATCTTTCAATCTCCCCCTTTTTGGTGATTGATGATGTGATATCCAGGTAGTTAGACAATTAGATACTAAGTTTGGGTATATAATATGTAAGCATGTTATAGTGTATACAAGTTGTACAAAGCAATAAGGGTATATTTGTAAATTATGAGTTTTATAACTTCTCATGTGCAAGTATGTGAAAATGTTCTTAAGTGTCAAATTTCAGATGGCTATAGAAAAGAAAAGATCAAAAGTTAAATAAACACTAAGGGGAATAGACTTTATATGAAATTAAGGACCTTTATGTAATTAATACAAAGATATAAGGACTTACATGTGAAATGGTAAAAAGATAAAAGTAAAACTTAGTTTTACCTAAGGACTAAAGTGTAAAAAGAGCTAGTCATGATTACTGCAGAAAAACTTACCAAGAGACCCCAAACATTAGAGCATTTTGTTTAAATTAACACATAAAGTTTATAATTTAAGTTGTGTTCAAAATTTCAAAATAAAATAGTACCCTTTGAGATTTTGAACTTGACTCTAAAGCATTCTTATAGGATTTGAAATTCTCTACAACTTTGCTTTAGACATTTTTCTCATTAGGATTTTGTATCAATGGGAAATTTTAGTTTACAGAGGAATTCCTGGAGTTTTTGGAAATCACAGACTAGTCCTTCTGACTCCAGTCTGCTTCTTCCTCCTCTGACCGCGCCGCTTCCCCCTTCTGCTCTGCTCCTGTCGCCGCCGTTCACCGCCGGCACAGCTTCCCGAGCGCCACCACCAGCTGCAGCACACATCCACGCGTCATCTCCCCTCCGTTCCGGCCGCTTCCCTCTCCCTTCCTGGCTGCACGCGCGCGCGCCACGACATCCCCGAGCTTCCTCCGGCCGCCACCTCCTCGCTGCCGTGGAACGCTCACCACAGAGCCTTAACCTTCTCCCTCTCGTGCGCAACAGCACCACTTCAACACACACGGCCTATTCTGTTACTTCCAGAGCCCAATTTCGAGCGCCCGAGCTGCATTCCGCCGCCGCCGTCCCCTTCCACTCCGGCCGCGCACGGCACGCCCGTGGGCAGCCCACACCGGATCTCCTCCGCCTCAACCAACACCGGCACAAGCTTTTCCGTAGTCTCCTGGTGCTCCTCGACCACTCGTGGCCCTCCAATTTCCATTGAAAACTCGTCGCCGACGATCACCATCCGCCGCCGCCCTCGGCCTCACCGTGGGCAGCACCACTCAAGCAGTCCCGAGCCACCACATCACCATAAACAGCACCACATCATCACCCTGAAGCTGTTCGACCCATCCATTGACCCTCTGGTGCATCACAGTGCCTCCCCGACGCTCGCCGGCGTTCTTCTTCATCGCCGCCGCCTCGGTCCCTGTCGGTCTCCTTTAATCCAGCACGACTTCTTCCAATTGATAGTACCTACACCTTCCCTGTGTCTCACTGAAGCTTTTGCATAGGTCGGTTGCCAACGTTCGCCACCGGAGCTCCGCCGTCACCTCGGGCTCAAGTCGAACCCCACTGTTCCGGCCATCCCCGTCCACGACACGTAGTGCAACTAGACCACAGTAAGACCCTGAGCTTTTCCCTGCCCTTGGACCTCACCGCCGGTGATCACCGTCGCCGGAACACGACCGCCCCCGCCTTGCTCTGTTCTAGTTCACAGCCAAGGACCTCGGGTTAGAAGGAAAAGAAACCCAGGGGGTTAAGTGCATAGCCTAAGACTCAGAGAAATAGTAACCAAGGATCTCTTTGTGTAAATTAGGCTGTCAACTTAGAAATTCTGTATCTATTCGAGGAAAAATCATAAAAATCCAAACTAAATTTTGTTGGAATCCTTAAGTCAAATTCGACTACTTTTGTTTAGGAAGTTTGAGCAGTAGGTGTATATTTTCTGATGTAGATTAAATATTAGAAAATAAGTGTTTTAATTGTATCTCATGTTGTAGGCATGTGTTAAAGCTAAAATTTGAATCACAGATTGTAGGTGCTATGTATAGCTCTGTGTAAAAAGTTCGAGTACTTTACTGTTCATTTGCTTAGGTTTCGAGTACTTTTGTTATATGTTGATAAAAGTTACTTAATTTAATTCCAAATGTGTCCCTTCATATTTAGGGCTGAAAAATTTATCTTAGCTTTGTTACAACAGGAGTAATTTAAGATAAAAATTTGAGAAACAGAAACCTAATATAACTTGAGTTATAAATTTCAAACTTAAATTCAAGGTAATTCATAAGTAAAATTGTTATGCATGAAAAAAATATGTTATGGTTCTGTTTTGTATTATTGCAACATATTATTAAGTTTTCAACTAGGAATTAGATGTTAAATAAATTGGATATAATATAATTGATTTATAATGTAATAGTAACTTAAAGTTCATATAAATAATTAGTGAGGTTAATTTATAAAGCTCTTTAATATAAATATTAAGAACCACCCCACTTGTTGCTTCATACTACTAGTTAGTTAATTAATGTAATTCACCCTGTTGTTTAAATGGATTTAGATAAAACATATAATACTCGATAAATGATTGCCCAGTACAGGGTAACTAAGTTATCTATCGAAATATAACATCCTTTACATGGAATTGCAATTTATCGTGACGTGAAATACAAATGTATGCATCCATTAAACTTCATCTTGCATATCATGTAGACTCGACCACTCTCGCTGACGGGGACTATCAGCTGATTCCGGATCAAGAAGAAGTTTATTCTGAAGACCCCGGGAATCTCGTCGCGGATTTCTCTGAAGCCCGAACCAAGGTTCGGAAGAAAATAGTTTGACTAACCCCAACCCTACCAACGAAGGCAAGCCCCGGACATAACCCTACTTTATTACACTGCAACCTATACTATTTACGTATATCTCTATGCATTAAGTTCTTAGGAATTGTTTGGAACTTTAGTTGCATAACTCCAGGTACCTATGTATTGAACACTAGAACTTGAGTCCGATAGCTGCTCTGCTTGTAGGACCGGTAGAAGTCGAGTGATTTCCTGTCACTCGCGCGATATAGGAATTGAATGTTTACATTCCTGTTATCACTATAAGGATACCGGACGGGTATTTATGAAGTATCATGGTCAAGATGATACCCGTCTGTGTGATAAATTTGATAAGGTCGCAGTGTGTGGTAGCGGTGGTTAAGCGTTTGAAAGTACTAGCCACATGCCGTGAAATATGGTAAGCGGTAAGCTTAGTAACCGATCGGCCCGAGGAGTGGACATACCCCCACCACATGTATTTGCTTCTTTGGGTTACTTTGTTCGACGTGTAGGCATACGTGTTGCTGGGCAACCAGGAGTACGGGTTTTGTAGTCGCGCTACAGACGTACGTCCTGCACTTTGGAAGTGCGTATGACCTGCAGTCGCTTGTGGTGGATCTGATCCACGAGTCGGAATGAAAGGTAAACGGTTGCTTCGGAACGACCCTGTGGTGTTCCAAGCGTGTGTGTTAGGTTTACCTTGCAAGGGTTGAATCTCGATTCAGAATCGTCCGCCTCTCACGATGTATGAGACTGCTTATTCCCTTTACCACATAGAGTAACAAGAGTAATTATGTGATTATCTAAGATGATGTTTGAATAAAGATTCTACCATGTTTGACTAGTTATAGGTGCTTACCTAGAATGGTTAATCAACTAGAATCTGAAAGTTAAAAGCTGAAATTAAGGATCTACTCTTTGATGCTTTTCAGCTGAAAACCCTACCCAAAGCTAAAAGCCATCATGAGTCTAGTTATGGGCTAAGATATACCCAATTCCGGGTAAGTCTTGCTGAGTATTAGTATACTCAGCCTTGCTTTTGTTGATTTAATCCAGGTAATCTCCCTGATGAGCCAGCTTTCATTACTCCGTGGCCCTACCCTTTGCCTGATGGTTGGTCCGTGGAATGGGATCCGTCCCCGGCCAACACTGATTCCGCCGAGTGATATTATGCCAGAGCTAGCATAATATCTGTAATGACGACGTGTATAATAACTACGCTTTTCAAATTCCGCTGCTTTGACTGAAAACTACAACCTGTCTTGTAATAATCTCTCCTCTGTGGAGCTAATAATGATTTGTATATTTTTGAAATGTAACTGCCTGTGGTGTAAGATATTTTGGCATTGTATCTCTGGACTCACCTTCGTGTGAGGTACCTTGTTGGATCCTGAGTTCGGTGGTTTATCGGGACGTTACCCGACAGACCAATAGTTTTATACCGTTTGAAGTACAGGTAGCCCTTCGGTAAGGACTCGCGTACTTGAGCCGGTGTAATTCAGGTTGGTTCTGCCACAGCTGGTATCAGAGCTAACAAGTGTACCCTAGAATATAATTAGCCCTAAAAAGTAATTTTTAGTATAAAAATTGATTAATCAAGTATTTGCAAACTATGTTGGTTTGTTAAGGATTATGTATAGTACGTAAGCCCTAGGGTAATACTATTATGGGAATTAAAGGTGGCTGTAATATATATATATATATTCTGACTTCCAGCATTACTTTTCTGTTGAAACTTAAATTATGCACAACCCAACCTTACTTTCTGTAACGACATCTTCGATCGTGAGGTAAGACGGTAAGGATCCTCAGCCAACTGAGGGAGCTTGGCCTTCCTGTCGGTGATGCGAACCGAACGCTGTTTCTCAAGCAGTGGCCTACTTGAGATGCTGCCAAGTGTCAACTTGTTGACTACATGGGAGTATATGGTTCGGCGCAGGATATGGCGATCGCTGTCATATCCCCGCATTTTGCGGTACCCCCGTGAATACGTTATTCAATAACGTATGTTAACGTTGTCTGTACGCGGTAATTGTACAGATGCTGTTTCTATAGTGAACAGTAATGAATGGGGACGCTTTCATGATATGCTGGCATGAAAGGTTCATTGGATATATATATGCATTGTGGTTTTCTGCAGGTACACTAACCACGATTCCGAAACTAGGACGGATAGGACCTATCGACTAGTTAATAGTGAGAGACGTATTTATATTGTGCCACCGTAACTAACCACGTAAGACCAAGATTACTTGGCAGTTAATTTTTGTTTGTGAGATCGGTTAGTACGTGCATGCATAATCCATTAATCAACTAAATTGAATGCTTGTTTAATGCTTCCTAAAGAAAATGGGCAACATGTTGGTTTTTCTTAGTGTGGGTAAGTAAGAATCTTAGTTGGGTATCTTAGGCATCCATCTGATTTTCAGCCTTTGCTGTTATCAGAATCAGCTATCTTAATCCAATTTTACCTTGTAAATTTTCTCAACAGGGTAAAAATATCTTACCATTTGCATTGTTGTCGCAGATGGCTGCTCCTACTAGTACCTTTTGGGATCAGGAGGGGCACTTTCACACCAATGGTTTACATTGGGAAGGGTTTCCTCGTCTTTTGTGGGAATCCTTGAGTATGTTTCATTATACAGAGCCTCCTCTGTATGATGGGGTAGAGTATCGTGAAGAAGGAGTTCCCCGCTGCAGGGTTAAGATGATAATTCCTCAACATCCTTTCCGCTCCTTATGGCCTCCCATAGAAGTGGAAGTGGTTGGATATCGTCTAGTGGATACTCTTGAAACTGCTGCTTTAGAAGGAATCAAACTCTTCTGCAATCAACATCCGATTGAAGTTGCTGCATATCCTATTGGGTTATTTCCTACCATAGACCCGGGTAATACGAACTGGGATTTTCGAACAGACCATCATGGTCATCTGCTAGGGGATCTGGCTGAAGAAACTGTCCGTATGGTTACCAGGTTCATGGATGTGCAATATCATTATCAAATGCTACTGCGTCATGGGATAAGTCAGATAACTGGTGTGGCTCAAAGCCACTATCGGAACGCTGACCATCAAGTAACCCAAATAGAAGAATTACAAGCTTTGGTGACTCAGAAGGATGAAATTATTGCAGCAAGAGATGAGACAATCCTCCATCGTGAAGATCAGATCAATGAGAGTGATCATATTATCACTCAGCGTGACACTGTTATTGAGTTTCTACAGGCACAAATTCATGATCTGATACTTGTGGCTGATGATGCCCAGGCTCACATTGAGGAATTGCAGCAGCAACCGATACTTCCCGCTATACCCATAGTACCTGAAGAAGAAGAAGAAGACCCCGAAGAGATTGAGAGTGTTTCAGAGATTGACTCTGAGCATGGGGATCCAGTTCTTAGTCCCTATCACTCTTCTTCTGGCAGTCAATCTTCTGTAGGCAACTTTGATGATTTTTAGTTTAGTAAATCGTCGACTATCTAGATGTAACCTATGGGGAGTGTAAAAGCTTAAGGAGTATGTAACTTAGCTAGATCTCATGCCAATTGTTGTAACATAGATGGCCTGCGTAGAGATCTTTCGGATGTACGATGCGGAAAACAAAAGAACAAATATTGTAATATAAGTTTCCTGTTTTATCATCCTGTTCATTATCCTTATGATTCTGAAATGAGATGATTGAATGGAGTATGTGCTTTGTTAATATCTTCTGAAATTGGGAGTAAGGCTATATGGTTAATGATGGACATCTCCTTTGTTTCAGATGGTTGGAGCCACACGTGGAACCCCAGAAGGTTTCCGGGCTGATCAGGCCAGCGGTTCCCAACAACCGCCACCACCTCCTCCCAACCTTGCCGAAGTCATGGCTCGGCAAACGGAGCTGCTCAACCTGCTGGTACAAGCCCAGCAAAACCAGCAGCATCAATTCCGAGGAGGCCGTGATGATCGCAATCCTCCTGTGGCTAGTTACCAAGATTTCCTCAGTACCCAACCGCCTTTCTTCAGTAAGGCCGAGGAACCATTGGATGCCGATGCCTGGCTCCACATCATTGAATCGAAGTTCGCTCTTCTGACCATACTTTGTGCGGATTCTAGCAAGGCTTCTTTTGCTGCTCAACAACTTCGTGGTGCTGCTAGAATCTGGTGGGACAATTTTTATGCCATGCAACCTGCAGGGCATGTCATCACATGGGATGAATTCCGGGTCGCTTTCAGAGCGCACTATATTCCCGCAGGATTATTGGAGCGAAAGCTTAACGAGTTCCTGGCTCTTACACAAGGTGCCAACACAGTTCTGCAGTACGCACAGAATTTCAATCATCTGTGCCAGTATGCAGGGTATCATGCAGATAATGATACCAAGAAACAAGACCGCTTCCGTCGAGGCCTTAACACCAAACTCAAGGAACGCCTGAACCTTGTGAAGGCAAATACTTTCAGTGAGTTGGTTAACATGGCCTTAACTCAGGAAGACTGCATTGTGGCGCATTATGCCGAGAAGAAGCGGAAGAACCCTGCTGGACCCTCGAGTGCTCAACCACCGAGGTATCGGGTTGTTTCTAATACGCCGCCCAGAGCACCACAACGCAATGCTCCAACGGGAAGATTGGTTTTTAGGCCGCCCAGCAGCAAGGCAGGTACAGACCCCTGTGCCCCCGCAACAAGCACAACAATCTGGCCAACGGCCAAATATTCAACAAGTGCCACAGAAAGGCAGTAATTATCGCTGCTTCAATTGCGGGAGTGCGGACCATTTCATCCGAGATTGTCCGCGGCCCAAGAAGCCTAATCCCGGGCAAAGCTCTACTCAGGGGAACCAGAACAAGGGCAAGAAGCCGGTGATGCAAGTTCGTCAAGGACGGATTAACTTCACCACTCTGGCAGAACTTCTAGATGGAGCTCCCGTCATGTCGGGTACATTTTCTATTTACCATAAGCCAGTTGTTACTTTATTTGATTCCGGAGCAACACATAGCTTTATTAGTAACAACTGTGGTACCCGACTAGGACTTGATTCTTGTCCTATCCAGGGGTCATACATGATCTCTACCCCTGGAGGAAAAATCACCTCTAACCAAATGGTTAAAAGTGTGCCAATTCAGTTTGGTAGTATAGAAATCAAAACTGATTTGGTTTTACTAAGTTTGGAGGGTATTGATATTATACTTGGGACAGACTGGATGACTAAACATCGAGTCCGGCTAGATATTTCTTCCCGAGTTGTTGAAATTGATTCACCATACTATGGGATTACCACCCTTTATTTGCCTCAGCCAGAATGTCTACACCCCTGCACTTATGCTATCACAGATATTCAAGTTAAGAATATCCCTATAGTATGTGAATATCCTGATGTCTTTCCAGACGATTTGCCTGGAATGCCACCAGATAGAGACATTGAGTTCATCATTGAACTTCAACCTGGCACTGCCCTATTTCAAAAGGCCGTATCGCATGCCTCCAAATGAATTAGCGGAATTAAAAATTCAGCTCCAAGATCTTCTTGATAAAGGTTATATACCCCAGTGCTTCACCTTGGGGTTGTTCTGCTCTTTTTGTCAAGAAGAAAGATGATAGTCTAAGGCTATGTGTCGACTACCGTCCACTCAATGCGGTTACCATCAAAAATAAGTATCCCCTTCCCCGCATTGATATCTTGTTCGATCAATTAGCTGGAGCAAAGGTCTTTTCTAAGATTGATTTACGCTCCGGTTATCATCAGATCAAGATTAGGCCTAGTGACATTCCAAAAACGGCCTTCTCAACCAGATATGGACTTTATGAATATCTGATTATGTCGTTTGGACTTACAAATGCACCGGCATATTTCATGTATCTCATGAATTCCGTATTTATGCCGGAGCTTGACAAATTCGTTGTGGTCTTCATCGATGATATTCTGATCTACTCCAAACCAAAGAAGACCATGCTAATCATTTACATGTCGTTCTTCAACGACTACGGGATCATCGCCTTTATGCCAAATTTTCAAAATGTGAATTCTGGCTGGATAGTGTGAAATTTTTGGGACATACTATTTCTAGTCAAGGCATATCGGTTGATCCAACCAAAGTTCAAGAAGTTATGGACTGGAACCCTCCCACTTCAGTCCATCAAATACGAAGTTTCCTTGGATTGGCAGGATATTATCGCCGATTCATTCCAGACTTCTCCAAGATAGCTAAACCATGACTGAGCTACTTAAGAAAGAAGTTAAGTTCCGTTGGGATGATAAGTGTGAGGAAGCATTTCACACTTTGAGAAAACTTCTGACGACTGCTCCAGTACTAGCTCAGCCAGATAGTACCCAGCCTTTTGATGTCTACTGTGACGCTTCTGGAGTTGGCCTTGGTTGTGTTCTTATGCAAAACAAACCGGGTTATTGCTTATGCATCCCGAGCACTTCGGACTCATGAGCAAAATTATCCAACACATGATCTTGAATTGGCAGCAGTTATTCACGCTCTCAAGATCTGGAGACATCATCTATGGGTGCTAAGTGTAACATTTACACTG